>NC_139344.1:35657876-36257876 GCF_055883805.1 Amblyomma maculatum
CGATCCCTTGCACAGCATGTAAGCAGTCTTAAGATGCTCTCCGTAACTTAGGTGTTGTGCTAACTACCTTAAGATGAACAGATGCGGGCAAAAGTAAGTTTGCTTTTGTATCCAGTCCATCGCTTTTGATGAGTCGGTAAATCTGCGTGGAGGTGAGAATTTCCTTCTTTCGAACCTGCTTGTTCCAACTCTACTCGAAGATAGTTGCTATAATGGTGAAGTAAGAGTGTGAACCTCCCCAGTTAAAGAAAGCTCGCGCTAGATCGTCCGCTACCTCGTTTCATTTCAAGTTTTCTTCACCCGGGGTCCGTCTTATCCTGTGCTTAAGAGAACTTCTTGTTGGGCTAGTTGGCGTCTATTCGTTAAAAATTAAAGGCGCCAAAACAACACGCACGCACACAAGAAGAACGGGACAGTGCGCCTCCCTTTCTTTTTTTTTTTCTTGTGTGCGTGCGTGTTGTTTCGGCGCCTTTAATTTATAATGAATTATCCTGTGCGTTTGGATGAGCCCATTTAGCATAACAATGACTCTTTTTAGGAGCAAGCCTTACGCCGTCTATGCAGGTGTTCTAGGATCCATCACTCATGCGATTCGGTCCCAGCCAGGTGCTGGTACGTGTTTGATGGTAAATGCTACGACTAAGGTTTCTGCAATTGCGGTGTTGTCTGCATATACCGAAATCTGTGGGGTTACTTGGTGGAGGGCTACGGTCTAATTTCGACCATCTGTGGCTCTTTAACCTGCACTGATATCGCAAAGCACACGGACGCCTTGATTTTCACCTCCATTGAAAGGTGGCCACCGCGACCAGGATCGAACCCGCGTCTCCCTGTACAGCGTCGAGGAGGAGAAAACCATTTACTGCGTATTTGTTTTCCTGAGTGGCGCCCTCAGACCAGAGCTCGATAAGCCACCGCGAACCTGCAGGCCCACCAGTACAGCTATCACTGGTCTCTCGGGTTTGTTCTGATCAGAGCGTCGAGAAGAATACCACTCGGCCCCAGTGGCGGGTCCAGCTGTGACAGGTCACAAAATCGAGGACAATTAAAGTTTCAAACGACTGTAGATGAGAGAAGCTATAGCTTTCATTATTCTAATACTCTGTTCTCAGACTGAATTGATTGATGTCACGCTGCACATCCACACAGCGTAACAGGCAAAGGTGACATGCAGCTCTGCCCATTCTGCTGTCCGTTTCTTGCTTGTATCCTTATGAGGTAATTGGGACAGCTTCCTGTCGCCATCACTAAGCTTTGCAGCCTAGCGCTTCAATTTAAAAAGTCACATTTTATGCAATGACTAATAAGGCTTCACTGCATGAGTGGGTGGGCGAGTTCGCCAGATATTTTTCTTAGTGAAACAGCGCAATGGAACGAGGCCAAGAGGAGAAGAAGGGAAGAGATACAGCGCTGACTAAAATTAAATCCTTTATGCAGGTTGGCATCGCAATGATACACGTCGGCAGAGCCGCAGATAGTACAGCAAGATATGTATCATCCTTATCGTCCAAATTTCGTCACTGCAAAGCGAATCTAGGGAAGCGAATGCTCATACTCTTTTTCTCAACATAGCAACACGTGCTTACACATCTCGTACAAAGTCCCATAACCTCGGATGCCTACATAATTTTCCTTAAAAGCGCATCTTTATTTTTGGCCATAATTCGGCTATTTTCATACAAAGGTCGGTGATAACAGACGCGGCTGTGAATTGCGAAGTTGCACGTGGCATTCTTACCATAGTTGCCATTGTCCTTCAAACAATGACAAAGGAATTGAACTGGTCAGGTCAGCTTGCAAGGTACATATTTTATCATGCCTCCTTGTGGAGTAGGTAACCGCTTTAACATTTTTTCCGGGACTATTTACTTAAGTGCACATACTCTATCACCTGGAAGGAACCGGAAAAATAACATCTAATTCCAGCTCTTTTTTGTTCCTAAATTTTGGGACAGAACGTAGATATAAGGTATTAATGACACATTATTTTTCTCGGCTACTTTGGTTCGCTATAGAGCAACCTCTCCACTTTTTTAACATCCCATTCGTGACTGACGGGAGAATACGAAGAGTGCATTCATATGAACGTCTACACTTTTTCCTGTCAGGATAGCCTCTTCCCTGCACGGAAGGGAGACACGTCCAAAACGGCATAGCAAGTTGAGGTACACCATGCAGAGTTCGTCATCAGCGAGGCGTGCACTTCTTCAAAGAGGGCGACATTGCATGACTGCAGCTAGCGCCTCAACTTGCGCGGCCGAAACCAGGCGGCGTTCCGGTTGGCTCATACAGAACAATGCTCTAGGTCTCACGCACACTCGTGAGATGAAGCGGCCGATAAGCAGGGACGGGCGCCGATGACTCCGATAGCGCCACTCGGCAACGGGCCCCCACGCGGCGACGCGTGGTCCCAGTTTTGCGAGCACCGGCACAAAGCAGCCTTGAAGAATAGTGTCTCCTTGTCCGACATGACGGGGAATAACCCAAGGCTTCTCCACCCCGCCCGTAAAAACCTTTAAGCATTAGGCGGACACTGTCACCGAAATTTAATAGCTGCTTTCTACACCCCAACCTCCCCCCCCCCCTCCCCCCGGCTCCTTTCTCCTTAGCGATAAAATGAAACGGCATAATACAGTGATATTCAGAAGCAGGGGCCGAAAAACCTGTCGGCAGACTTTTGAGTTTCGCTGTCGCAAGCTCGCCGGACTGCGACCAACTGGGAAGCCGCATGAGCCGCCGGTCGTGGGAAAGGCAATTTCTGAGCGCCCCCATTCCTTTAAGTGAAGCGAGTGTGCTTTTGACGAAGGATATCAGAGGGCTCGGAAATGCTTCCTGCGCGTTCCCTCTGATATAGACTCTTCGATTTTTGCAACCTTTATCTGAGCCGTCGCCTTCAACGCTCTCATGTTCGGATTAGTCTGCAGGCATTACGTGCACGAAACTCACAAAGTTCCACAAGTCATAATTCTCGCATAGATTTTAACAGCTCCTACTGGCCAGAGATCTTGCCCTTCTGGAGCGTTGTCACGGATGTGGCAGGCGGAAACCTCAGCGCAGTAAAATAATTTCTTAGAGCGAGCAAAAAAAAAATACAGAATGTGTTGCCGAGGAGTCCGGCACTAATTATTAAAAATATACTTTTTTATGGAGAAAGATGGCTTTTGCGACAAGTAATATCAGACCTGAAGGACACCTGAAAACAAGGGAGATATAATACCAAGAAAGCTAGTTAACTGGTTTTTTTTTTTTTTTTTTTTTTCAGCTTTTATGCTATTGAAGCTCTGCCACTGCTTGAAAATAGAAATTTATATCCAGCCCGTTAACAATAGCCTTATCAGTTCTTAAAATTTCGAAAACACGGCATCTCACAGCCATAAAACGCATGTACAGGTTTCTATCGCTGAAGCCGATTGGCCTGCCTGCCTCTCAGGAAGGGCCCCACTTCCCCAGCGTCTCCTTATATCAGCAAGGCACAGTCTCTGCACCAACAGTTACCGTTAGCTGCCCCACAAACTGACCAATACTATGAGCTCATCTTGCACCGCTTCTACCGCGCACAGCTCATACTTCGCTTCCTCAAAGATTCACCAGGTGTCGTGAGTGCCAGAGACGAACACAAAGTCCAAGCCCGCCGGGGTGGCGGAGGGGTTACGGCGCTCGACTGCTGTTCCCAAGAGCGCGGGATCGAATCCCGGCCTCGGCGGCCGCCTTTCTGTGGAGACTAAAAGCTAGGCGCCCGTGTGCTGTGCGATGTCAGTGCATCTTAAAGAACCCCAGGTGGTCTAAATTTCCGGAGCCCTCCACTACGGCGTCTCTCATAGCCTGAGTTGCTTTGGGACGTTAAACCCCACAAACCAAATCAAACCGGTGTTCTCATAACTTGATCTCCTGCTTCCTTGCCTTATTACTGTTGCTTCGAGACTTCACCTAAAAGATTTTAGTTTTGCACAGTAGCATCCCATTTTAAAAGTATTCAATTAATTTAATTTTTTTGAAGTCTTTATGTAGATGTTTCTCGCGGTTTGCATTTTTTTATTCTACGTGTGTGTGTGTGTGTGTGTGTGTGTGTGTGTGTGTGTGTGTGTGTGTGTGTGTGTGTGTGTGTGTGTGTGTGTGTGTGTGTGTGTGTGTGTGTGTGTGTGTGTGTGTGTGTGTGTGTGTGTGTGTGTGTGTGTGTGTGTGTGTGTGTGTGTGTGTGTGTGTGTGTGTGTGTGTGTGTGTGTGTGTGTGTGTGTGTGTGTGTGTGTGTGTGTGTGTGTGTGTGTGTGTGTGTGTGTGTGTGTGTGTGTGTGTGTGTGTGTGTGTGTGTGTGTGTGTGTGTGTGTGTGTGTGTGTGCATGCGTTCGCGAGCGCACTCTCTAGTTTCCTGATGATGGGTATTATTTACGACGTTTTCATTGTGCATAAAAAGAACTTGTTAGATGATTTTGTTGAATAAAACCACAATGGTGGACGCCAGTCTTGATATATTGCACCTTGGAAGCAGGGCGGTACAGCAAAACGAAGCGCTGGAAGAACGCATCCCTGAAGAAGTGAAGAAGCGTGTCCATTGTCATCTTACCCCCATAAGTCTTCAGTGGAATGTCCGCGTCCTCACAAAATATGCGGCCGCGTTCACTGGGCGGTCCAGGAGAACTCGCTGGCGAATTGCGCTCACGCCTGGACGCTGTCTCGGTGTCAGAAGTAGCTGTCCTGTTTTTCCAGCGGCACTGACTGCATATTTTGAGTGGATTGGCGTACGTGGTACGTTTGTGCGCGGTGTCGCACTAAGTTCCAAAATATTATGTGCAACTTGTTCCAGAGTAAAAATTCTTATATATTCGTCTCAGTGTAATCAGTGTTAGTATATTGGACTTCAGACATTAGCGATCGATACTGGGCGCGCTTGAGAGGAGTTCGGCTCATTAATTTAGACCACTTGGGGGTCTTTAACGTTTCGCTGAAATCATACAACATACACAGGCGTCTACATTTCGTCTCGATCGAAATGCAGCCGACATGTAAGGTTCATCCAGTGGCCTCGGGATTAAGAGCAGAATGCTGCATGAAGGCACTGAGCCGTCGCGACAGGTAAAATTTAATCCCACCAGCGTTACTGAACTCGTGAAGCTTTGCCAGAGCTACGACGAGCTCCGCAAGCGGCGCGCTTCTAGGCGCCGCTCCAGTGTGTGCGACGAAGGCGTATCCGCATTAGCCCTGGGTGGTTCGCCAACTTCTGAAGGGAGCCCGCTGAATCAAAAGATCAAAGATTTTATTCGTGAAGAGGTCGCACGTCAGATCTCACTCCTTCCCCATTTTCAAGACTCGGGCCGCCTCGTTCCTGAACTGGCTCCATCTTTGGCCCCTGCTATAAGCCGTGTCGTGCAAGAACACGTCGCTGATGTCTTGCCGTCCAACCCCGTGGTGCCGCCTGTGACGGCACCTCTCACGTATGCCCAAGTAACGGCTAGGCCACCACCTTCGCCCACGTCTGGCTCCTATGTGCAGGTCCCTGCCTACCGTTCACCGCCGCATGCTGAGCCTTCGTTTCAAGCCCCACCCTCAAGGTTCCGCCCACATCCTATGAAACCTTGGCGTACTACGGACAGCCTTCCGATTTGCTATGCCTGCGGTCGGCCGGGCCATGTTGCGCGCCTTTGTCGCCAGCGCCTCCAACCTTCACAGCCTGACATTCGACTTTACCCGTACGATACCGACTCACGCTCGCAAATGATTCCGCCCGGTTCTCAATTTGTCCCACAAGATCGCCAAACCTATACCACTCGTCGATCACATTCTCCTCGGCTCCGATCGCTTTCTCCAATGCTGCGACGTTCTACCAGTACCGTTGAGGGAAACTAACAGTCGCAGTTCCGGGGGCAAGAACTGCGCTTGTTTCGAATTCCTCAAGTCCTCCATGTTGTCCCGCTAATGTTATCAAAGTTTCTGTAGAAGGCGCCACAGTTCTCGCTCTCGTCGATACCGGTGCAGCCGTCTCCGTCATCAGTGAAGCGCTCTGCCGTCGAATTCGCAAAGTGACCACTCCGATTTCCGACTTTTCGCTCCGCACCGCCTCATCACAGCACATTCACCCATCCGCATCTTGCACAGCCCGTGTGCTCATTCAAGACGTCTTGTACGCCATCGAGTTTATTGTTCTGCCGAACTGCTCGCATGATATCATCCTCGGATACGATTTTCTATCGACTCATCAAGCCGTTATTGACTGTGCTCGTGCGCAAATTGCCTTCGCCCCCCTCTGTGATGCCCCCTTCTGTGATACCCCTCCCCGCACTGCAAAACTTCTCGTCGCCCATGACACCGACATTCCTCCGTTCTCTGCTGCCCTCGTACCACTGTCTTGTGAGTGAGTAACTCCTTTGACTGCGATGTTTACACCTTCCGAAGCCACCTCCCGTCATCCCTGCCTCCTTTTTCCGTTCGCAGTTCTCGAAATTCAAGACGGCAAGAGTGCATTTTACGCCTCGAACCCATTTTCTTGCCCAGCAGTCCTGCTCCGTGGCGAATGCATTGGACGTCTTGAAGAGCTTGATCCCAGTCATATCACCACTCTTGCTGACTCAACCCCCTCCTTCGACGTTAGTCTGTGCTCTTGCGATGTTGCGACCGCTTCGACGCCCTCCGACGTTTTCCAACATGCTATTGATGCTGATCTTCCACTTGCGCAACGTGATCAACTTGTCGCCCTCTTGCAGAACTTCGCTTCTTCATTCGACTTTCCTCAAACTGACTTGGGCCGCACGTCTGTCGTAGAGCACACCATCGACACCGGTAAAACTGCACCTTTGCGCCAGCGCCCCTATCGCGTGTCGGCTTCGGAGCGCCAAGTAATTGCTGATCATGTGGACGACATGCTCCGTCGTGGTGTCATTCGGCCATCCCACAGTCCCTGGGCGTCTCCAGTTGTGTTGGTACCTAAGAAAGATGGCTCCTTCCGGTTTTGTGTCGACTACCGCCGGCTCAACAAGATCACGCGCAAGGACGTCTATCCTCTGCCACGCATCGATGACGCACTAGACTGCTTGCAGGGCGCCGAGTTTTTCTCCTCGTTGGATTTACGATCTGGCTACTGGCAGGTGCCAATGGCTGACGCTGACCGCTCTAAAATTGCCTTCATCACACCAGATGGATTATATGAATTCAACGTCATGCCCTTTGGGCTTTGCAACGCCCCGGCCACATTTGAACGCCTCATGGACACTGTGCTTCGTGGATTCAAGTGGAGAACCTGTCTTTGCTATCTCGATGATATCGTAGTCTTTTCTACCGATTTTCAATCCCACCTGCTCCGACTGAAGGACGTTCTCACTTGTCTCGCTACCGCCGGCCTCCAACTGAATCTGAAGAAGTGCCGCTTTGCTGCTCGCCGACTAACAATTCTAGGTCATGTCGTTTCTAAGGATGGCATTCTTCCCGATCCCACCAAACTTCGTGCAGTTGCCGAATTCCCACGTCCAAAATCACTGAAGCAGCTACGAAGTTTCATCGGCCTGTGCTCCTACTTTCGCCGCTTCATCTTAAATTTCGCCTCTATTATTGCTCCTCTCCGGCAGCTCCGACCTCTGCGCATGGACACCTGCTTGTGATGACGCCTTCAACACTTTACGCCGTCTTTTAGTTTCGCCTCCCATCCTCCGCCACTTCGACCCGAATGCGCCAACCGAGATTCACACTGACGCTAGCGGTATTGGGATAGGCGCCGTTCTCACCCAACGCAAACCTGGTATCCGAGACTATGTGGTGGCGTACGCAAGCCGCACCTTGACCAAGGCAGAGTCCAATTATTCTGTTACGGAAAGAGAATGCTTGGCCATTATTTGGGCCATCGGCAAATTCCGTCCGTATGTCCATGGCCGACCATTTTATGTGGTCACTGATCATCACGCTCTGTGCTGGCTGGCGTCCCTCAAGGACCCGTCCGGACGCCTTGCTCGCTGGGCTCTTCGCCTCCAAGAGTATGACATTCGTGTCATATATCGCTCAGGCCTCAAGCATACTGACGCGGACGCTCTTTCGCGCTCACCGCTGCCTCCCTCTTCGTTGTCTGATGAGATCTGCGCCTACGATTTGTCTTCGCTTGCCACTATCGACATGGCCACGGAACAGCGGCGCGACCCGTGGATATCTACACTTCTGGACTTTCTTTCAAGTCACTCTCCAGGTCGTTTGTCTCGGGCGCTTGCTCGCCAAGCTCACCATTTTTCAATTCGTGACGGGCTGCTCTATCGCCGCCATTATCTTCACGACGGAAGGAAGTGGCTTTTAGTCATCCCCCGTCATCTCCGCGCCGAAATTTGTGCTGCTTTCCATACTGATCCCCAGTGCGCCCACGGCGGAGTGTTGAAAACCTACACGCGCTTGCGTCTACGCTTCTTCTGGCGTGGAATGTACCGCTTTGTCCGCCATTTTGTCCGCTCTTGCCAGTCTTGCCAACGCCGAAAAACTCCTCTCAAGTCCCCTGCTTCGTTGCAGCCGTTGCCCTGTCCTGCCCGTCCGTTTGATCGTGTCGGCATAGATCTATACGGTCCCCTTCCTACAACTTCAGCTGGCAACCGCTGGATTATCGTGGCAGTGGATCATCTAACCCGCTACACTGAGACATCATCATTGCCCTCTGCTTCCGCACGCGACGTGGCTGCCTTTATTCTGAAAAACCTGGTTCTTCGCCATGGTGCCCCTCGCGAACTGCTCAGTGACCGCGGACGCGTTTTCTTATCAGACGCTCTTGAGGCTCTCCTGAAAGAATGCCGCATCATACACCGCACCGCTACCTCGTACCACCCTCAGACGAATGGACTGACAGAACGTTTTAACCGCACTCTCGGTGACATGCTGGCTATGTACGTGAACACCGACCATTCCAATTGGGACCAAGTTCTACCGTTTGTTACTTACGCATATAACACCGCGACACAGGCCACTACTGGATTCTCTCCATTCTTTCTCCTTTACGGGCGCGAGCCACCCTGTACTATGGACACACTTTTTCCCTACCGCCCTGACGTTTCCGAATCTTCCCCGCTATCCGATGCCGTCACGTACGCAGAAGAATTCCGTCAGCTTGCCCGCTCTCTCACAACAGGAAATCAGTGGCAACAAAAATACCTCCGTGATACCGGCGAAGCTTCGTCATATCTCCCGAACACACTGGTGTGGCTCTGGGTGCCCTCCACAACCCCTGGCCTTTCAAAGAAGTTTCTTGCTCGCTACCACGGGCCATATAGGGTCCTCCAGCAAACATCTGCAGTCAACTACGTAGTTGAGCCCGTCACGCCCTCTGCGGACTTGCGTCGCCGTGGTCGTGAAACAGTTCACGTGAACCGATTGAAGCCATTCTATGACCCCGCTGTGCTTTCCGCGCCATAAGTCGCCAGGATGGCTCCTTTTTTTTTACCCGGGGGGGGGGGGGGGGGGGAATGTACTGTGATAGTCAGCACTTCAGCCATCGACATGCACCTGTGCGTTGTGCGACGAAGACAAAGAAGAAGTACGCTGGGCTCGCCGTTGCAAGGTCCTGTCCTCACAGCTCTCCATCTGAGCGTCAATAAACGCCCTATTACAATTTTATTTAGCTCACGATTTCGTCTTTGCGGTATTTATTTAGCCCACGTTGTGTGCATACGGTTTTGAGTGGGCGGATGGGAGACAACGTTGTAGGGGCCTTTTCTGTTCGCGTAGGAGCGTTCTGGAGACTGGCGGTGTGGGAAATTCCTCTCCTGCACACCTTCCGCTTTCATGAAAACCGACGTCCATCACTAACTATACACCCCTACAACATGCTGCTTTTGTGCAGGGCCCTTGACACTTGCCACATGATCCCGCCGTGGAGGTGCAGTGGTTAGGGCGCTCGACTACGCTGCCTTAAGATGCGGGATCATATTCCGGCTACGGTGGCCGCTTTTCGATGGGGGCCAAAAAAAAAAGGCGCCTGTGTACTGTGCGATGTCAGTGTACATTAAAGAACCCCAGGTGGCCGAAATTTCTGGAGTTTTCCGCTACGGCGTCTCCATAGCCTAAGTCGCTGTGGGTTGTTAAATCCGACAAACCAAACCAAACCAAACTTTACCATATATGGTATGGGTACTGGTGCAGGAACGTTAGAGCAGCCGCCAAGCACCCCAAACGACCATCCGTAAAGGTTCAAGGGCTCTGTGGGTACCGGTGCGGACAAAAGCAAACGGGGCAAGCTTTTTCCTGCTGCCATTTTTCACACGTTGCATAACTGAAACTGGCAGTCGCAGTATGTGCGAACCGGTAGTAGATGTCAGGGGCCTTTCACTTGGACAAATATTGTTTTCTTATCTCCAGTGCGGAAGGCGTGATTTCAAGTTTAATAGAAAAGCACTCTCCGTTTACTTATGTCCGCACCTGTACATACATTGGCTGTCCCTCTTCTTGCTCGGTCATTAGCTTTGCTGGTACTCTGTGCGCGGAAAATTGAAACCAGAGTTTAACGTTTTAACTGAGAAGCCCACCCACGATTGTATCGTTTTGCATATTTTTGCTTTTTTGTCCTGAATTAATAACGATTTTTTTTTAACTCTTCCTCTTGTACAGTGATTAAGCTCTAGAATGCAGCTTCATTTTCAGCTAGGGCTTGAATGATGCTCTTAGTAATTATTTGTCATATAAATAGTTATTTTTTATTGTTTATTGTTTATGTTTGAAATTGTCTTTTTTTTTTTCTTTCAGTATTTCGCCATAATATCTGCAGCGTCAGAAGAAAACAGTTCTGACATGGCCTATTCCTTCAAACTCCTTACCTCGCTCCATAGCAGCCACCGCAGTTTGCTATCTTGCAATGAAACGACGTTTCTTTTCCAAGTTTTGTTACGGAAGTATAGGCACCCAGTTTCCGGTTGCACGTTTTATTTTTTGTAATGATGTGTAAGCATTATACGACACTGATCACGACCTGTTATTCGCTTACTACCAATAAAGGATTTACATCGGTTTTTCTCTCCCCTTTTATGTTTGCGATATTCCATCGATGGATATATGACGTCAAAGTTTTGTAGATGTCAGAGGGATGAAAAAGCTGCTATATAATGTATTCTTCCCCGTTTTTATTCACGACAACACTGAAGCTAGCCTCGTTGATAAGCCAGAATCACAATGAGTGCATATTTGTAACTGGAACGGTAGAGCCATCACTCGGTTGTCGAAACTGAAACAGCTGACAGAAAATATTCGGTTATGCACAATTTAATGGTCGTAGGCGAATACTGAGTGGTGATTCATGCACAATTATGTCTCACTCATCATCAGCAAGAAGAAAACATGCTTCTAAAGTTTAGTGTATATACTCCATTATATGCCTGAAAACTCTATCAGTCCTCAGAAGTGAACCCCCACCCTCCACCTTTGTTTTTTTCTTCTCTTTCTGCAATACATTTGTCACCATGAAGTTTCCTTAACGTAGTAAGGGTCGTGAAATGATATTTCCACGTACGTGAAAATCCTTGCAGGCCAGCGATTGAAAAGCTCGAAGAAGCGGGAGCAGCAGCCTTCGAGCAAGAACATCCAAGCAATTTAAGCTGCCTCGCTCCTTCTTTCGGGATCTTCGTCATTATTCGTTTGTGCTTGTGGCAATATTTAATTAAAAAATAAGGACAAGTGTGCGAGCGATAAGTATCATTTCGCTCGTCTCCGCGCCGTAAATGTTTTTGACTTAGCTTCATTAACGCCTAATATATCTGTGATTGAAAACGATGCACGTCCTCGTCTCCTCTACTCACACACACGACCCGCAGAAAAAAAAAAAAAAAAGCAAAGAGGCCACCACTGCACCCTGCCGCCCCCAATTTCGGACACGCTCGATGTGAAGGCTCGGCCCCATTTTTCACTCTAAGACAAAGATGAAGGGACGGCGCTTAAAACAGGCTGCGAGCTATTACCCTAATCGGTAGAGACGAGCAATTTTTAACAAATATTTGTTATTTATAGGGCCGACTCACTTTTGTAAATTTCAGTCGAGTACTCCCAATGACCACCTTGCACAGATTTTCTGTATTAGACTATGATGATCAAAATAATTTCAAGGTCGCTTTAAGGTGATCGCCTACTCTTTAGTTTACATATATTATTTGCATGAGAGTTTCTTTCAAATATCAGCTAATGATATCGGTTACATACCCTTCCCCCCCCCCCCATGCAAAAATAAAGCTAAACAAGACAAACGCAAGAATGTCACACAGGATGACGCGGTACTCACAATGGGTTCTTTTGTTGCAGGAGAGGTAATAATAATATTAATAATAACAATAATAATGCATTTATTCGTCCAAGAAGTACACAAAATGGCAAAAAATTTTTAGCAGAATTTACAAACGACATGTTAAGCTTGAACAGTTATTTAAAGATGACATTGAAGAAATGGAAAACATAGTATCAGGCAGTGAGTTGAAGACTATAAGGCTTGAGGCTGCATAGTGGTTCCTTATACAATGGCCATAATGAGCGTAGCAGCGAGGGACAGCATATCTAGGCTTGTGGTGAAACGAACGTACGGGCACGTATGACAAAAATGGGTACGCACAACACTTTACAGAAACGGAGCATCAAAAGAGAGGAGTTTCAAAATAGAAAATTAACCGGTGGAATATCTAAATTTTAAGCTACAGAGCGGAGGGGGTCAGCCACAGTACACGTAAGAAAAATTTACAGCTCATCAGACGTTGACGAGAAACCATGTTTGACCAGGGTAGACACAATCTGATAGAGAGGTTCTTTAAAAGAAAACACTAAATGACATGCGTATGGGGGGGGGGGTATCACCCTCTTTTTTTCCTGAAGACACCGCCTCAATTAATACTTTTTTAAATACTGCGGGAAATTTTGTTTAATAGCGCCGGAAGAGGGGCATGCACACGAAAGAACACACCATCAGTACCTGTCTTGTCGTGGAAGAAACCACGACTTCCACACGAAAGAAAGTGCGGCGAATACAACGGCCACCCTGGCTTCGAAGCGACAGAGTCAGGGCGCAAGTGAAAGAAGCGTGCTGCAAGGCGGTATAGTTTTTAGTCGTCGAGTGAAGGTCAGGACGTGCAAAGTGTCTGAGCTTACGCATATTCAACCAATTCTTGTGTGTACAAGAAAATCATATCTAGATGTACCAGTGTCATGCACATCGTCTAGGCTGATATCAAAACTCCTACATACACCTCGCGCGTGTGTGTGCAGTGTTGAACGCGGATGTGAGTTCCTGTTGTATGTTAGGTTACTGTGTTGATCTGTTGTACTATAGAGTGGAGAGGTGCGCGCGTTTTAGTGTTTTTATCTCTGCGTTACGCTAGTGGTGTTGAACAGCAAGATTGTTTTTCTAATGTTTATTAATAGTAGCCTGACATGGGCTGCGTAGTTGCACGTCACATTTTATGTAGTACTTGTTATGCTGTTTTTTCTCTTCAAAATATAACCGTTGTCGTAAACGAGTCATTAATGTTGCCAGTCTTACGCGACATATCAAAAACAGAAATAAAAAATTAAAGGTGTCTATACCGCTGCTCCTCTACCAACCATGCCCCCCACACCCCCACTGAGAAATTTCTGGAACTTTAGACCCCCCCCTCCTTTTTTTCCTCCGATTTCAATTCCTGGGGAAACCCCTGCATGCAGTGTAAAGCACTAAAGTAACATAACAATGTTTGAATAGTATGCGAAAGAAGAATAGCGAAATGAAAATGAATTAAAAAGGCAAAAAGAAAGAAACAGAAAAAAAACAAAAAAAAAACAAAGCACATCAAACAATATCAGAACTTCGCAACTGCTTCGAGCATTGAACACCTCAGACCACAGCAAAAAAGGCAAAAGCGCACTGGCTTTTTGGACCAAAGGGATGCGTTTGAATGGGATATGAATAGACGATAACGGATAAAAATGCATTAAAAAGGTAAAATATCTCAATCTCCGGCCAACCAATCGCCGCCAGTGCCAATGTAGGGTCGCTATTAAGTCAATGGCCCGGTCGCTTTCCATGAACGCTTGAAAGTCGCAGCCTGGTCACCCAATAAATATCAGAGGACCAAATGAATCCTGAAGGCAAAATGTAGCAAAAAATACTGATCCAGCGAATATCAACGTTTCTTCGCAGGTGCCTAGATTTCACTGCTCATATTTACGTGCACGTATACTTATTATGACGAAAGCTTCATATATCTCATGAGAGGAAATTTGTAGCCAGAAGTCATGTCCCAAAAGATCACGTGACGTTGTACGAAGTTGTATGTCGTCTCACCAGTCATACATCATCGTTAGCAGTGTAATGCTGAGTCATATAGCATGACACTTAATCGTATGACGTTATACCGAGTTGTGTAATCATGACTAGCTATGCTATATCATGATAGTCATGAGACGCAACAAAATAAAGTTGGAAAATTGCTTATGTAGTGTCATATGAGTGACATGTTGCTTCACGCTAATCATATGATAAAAAGTGCCACGGCATTCAGGATGACTTGCAAAAAAGGGCTGATGTCACACTAGATAGTGCCACGTGATTGAGCGTCTGCACCAGCAACAAAAGCCAATGATTTATCGTCGCCCATAATCGCCATCGACATTTGGCCATCGCAGCCTCAAAAAGTCGTGGCAACTCATCACTTCAATTTAGGAAGCCCACCGAAGTTCCGGCTTACGTACTCGTTTACAAACGAGACCCAGTAGGTATGTGGGACGAGAAAATCGGGTTAGTATTTTTTTTTAACTTCCTTGGACTATCTTAGCCTCTGCTCGCTCCCTTCACACTTGTTCGAATTATTTCGTTGTGTCCATCGAACAAGTTTTGATATCGTGAACGCAAATAAATGGCAGAAAGCGTTCTGTGTTTCGTAGGGCTCATTTAACGTCTGGTTTACGCGGCGTTCTTACTGCTGCGTTTCCAACAGCATTTTTCATCTAACGCAGTTGAGGAGAGCAGTGTCCTGAGACCAAGTAGTGAGCCTCCGTTTTAGATGTAGATAATACCAAAATTAAGCCTCTGTCAGTAATCAAATCTTTCGATCAGCCTCTCATCGGTGACGATCTCCTCCAGTGGAAGGGAGGGAGGGATCTCGTTACGATGGTTGAGGTTTCCGAGTGCGTTTTTTATCTCGACCGCTTTACACGCGCGTGGCGCTAACTCCTAATAGCTGGGGCCGTTGTTTCTGCTTCGCCACCGCTGACCCACGCGAAGAAACCGGCAATGCTTCATAGGCAAGCTTCGGCTCGCTCCGCCGCGCAGTTGCGCCCGCTTATCGAGAAGCGCTTTACGCCGGCAGGCCGAAATGCTGAGCGACAAAAACAAACCAGCAGCGGGTGGAAGGAGGAGGAGCAGGAGGGGCGCGGCCGCCGATATCGGGCAGGGCATCGTCACACAACGCGCGCCTCGCCGCCGAGCAACCCCCCCGATTAGCGTCGCGTCGTCGCTAGACTGCTTGGCTCCACGCGAGCGCAAAGAAAACTGAACAAAAAATTGCCCGTGTGCCTGAAACACGCGCGCGAAAACAACGCCTCGGGCGAGCGTCGAAGGACACGCGTCGGCGGAAAGGTGCTGGCCGATAGCGGAGCCGATAAGCAGCCCCCCTCGACGACTGCGGCTTTCCAGTGCGGCAGCATGGCGCGATTGCTGTGGCCGATCCCGACGGTGGCCCGTAGGAAGCGCACACCGCCAGCCACGCTGGTCCATGGAAGGGCGGTGCTCGGCTCGGGACGTGGCTCGGGACTAGCGGTAGTTCGAATGGGAAGCTCGCGCTCTAGTTCTGCGCCCCCCCCCCCCCCCCCCCTTTTCGTAAAGCGAGAGGAGTTAAGGTGGTTTCGCGAGCTTCGCTTTGAATATTTTGTCTCATGTCGAGCACTTAGTGCAAATGCGAGCCTTGGGGTCGATTTCAATCGATCCGAGACAGCGCTTTCTTACTGGAACGAGCGGTAACTAAGCGGACTGAATGTAAATGGACTTCGTGTGGTCAAAAGGACCAAAAAAAGAACAACGATCGCAGTTCAACACGTAAATGTTTCCTGCTTCGTGACATCAGTGTGTTACGGTGTGCATTGATATGTCGAGGACGCATGGACTATTGAATTGATTCAGGCTTAAATATCGAAACTATTCCGCTCTGCCCGGACACAACCTTTACTTATTACGCACGAATGTTGACAGACGTCCCCAGAATCCTCCAATGAACAAGAACAGTGAAAGTACCCCCAGCCGTTTACCGCCTCATCTCACTTGTTTATTATTATTATTATTATTATTATTATTATTATTATTATTATTATTATTATTATTATTATTATTATTATTATTATTATTATTATTATTATTATACAAACAGGTCAATAAATCTAATGGTACTCCCTCGAAAATGACAAGAACGGACATCACACTGATGCGCTTACGACATCATACTGGCCAAGCGAACAGGAGATGCTTGTGTGTTGTCAATGCACATTGTTCTGCAACATTTTTCTCTTTTTTCGTTAAGGATCAGATGCTTTTAGCGGCCGTTGCCTTCGCGCTTCCGGGTAGAAAAAGGCGCCCAACCGGGAGAGAACCCTGAGGCGAATCGAAACGAGAAGACGAATGCGAACCTGAGCGGAGTTTCATGGGTCATCTCTTATGCCTACATCCCACGCTGCCGCAGGAACATCGCATGCGTCAATAAGATACTTCCTTCATCCCGCGCTCGTTTCGTGTCGCAAAAGTGTCTCGCTCCTCGGTGGTCCCCTCAAAGCACCTTCAAGGTATAAACGTGCCGAAGCGGAAATGAGACGTCCTTGAGAGCGGTACCCCTTCTTCCAATGCACTTGGGGCTGACGCCAACTCCTGGCGGCGAGGTTGACTACGAATGTTCAACTTTAGGTATCTGCTGGTAGGCTGTTTAATATTATTGCAAATCCAAAATATGCATTTGAAAGCTCGTTACGCTGGCTTTCCCGCTTGGCACATATATCGAATACAGACGCCGATTATGTATTTCATGACGTAGACTGAATAGTTAACATTATTGCGGCGAAGGATATCGTTCAGTAAACAGGGCGTTTCGCGCAACTTGGCCCAAGGTTTAAACAAAGGGGGAAGCCGCAGCTGGGTGAAAGAAGCTGTACATTGTTTGCCCTCGCGTGACCTCCTTGACGCTGTTTTTACAATGCGCTTAACTGTATAAATAATTAAGAAGATTTATAAAGTTTATTCGTTATTCATTTTACGGACAAGTGCGCTTCCAGAAGCTGTCCTGTGGGTTAGCCCTTTCGCTACCGAAGACGAGCCGGACATATGTCGTCTCTTACGCACATTCCCGCGTCCTTACAGTGAAGACGAGCTTCATTGTGCTAATGCTGCTAGTATACATTGCCTCCAACATATAGTGCCACAGAAAAAAATTACATGGATGCACTTAAATGTCCTTACATACGGATATGTGGGAGCATTGCTAGTTCCCGGCCTAGTTTCGTTATGAGCTCGTTCTGCATTTTGTTGCTTTCAGGACGGGTGCAATTTTTACTTTACTAAGTATGTTACTTTTCTTGTCAGTGGTTATCATTCTTTTTCTTATTTTTGTTCTTCTTCTCAATTGTGTGTTCTTATTTTTATTCGTCGTTTTTATTTTAGTTTCGTTTTGTGGTTGCGCTAGACAACGAGAATTATGGACACGTTCCCAGAACTCGGCGTTGAGTAGGGGTTAGCGCGCTGGGAAACTGAAGGATGGTGGCGACAAACTCTGTTCAAAACTCGTGGTCGCGCAACAACTGAGGCAAGAAATGTTTTCGCTTTAAAAAAGCAAGTTTTGTGACTGAAAAGCTTCAGCCTCCTTCCTCGTAACCGAAAAAAAAAAAAAAACTGCCTACATGTTACTGCATGAATTAGCTCACCTGGCCAGAGAGCGACAGAAGAAAAATCACCCAAAATGAAGCACGGACGTGGCGCGAAGAAAATGATGTGTCTAGGTGCGCGGTACACCTCGCTTTTAGAATACCATATCAATGCGACCATCTAGCTGCAAACCTGCGCTTTCACAGATGTTTTTACTTCCAACCACTTCTCTTGAGCATAACGACGTGTGAAAGTAAACTTTCCTGTTAAGCTTATTATGCAGTGAAGCCTAACTGCTGCAACCATTTTAAGGTGAATCTGAACTTTTTCTTGCAACTCAAACAAAATATTATGCGTAAAAATATTTGTTTTTCGCTTTCTATGTCATTGTTGTTTTTTGAAGCATGTAAGTGAGCAATGAAATAATATTTTTCGTTGATTTTTGAAAAACGTTAGGGGTTAGGCAACAACCGATCCAGTTTTTCCTAACAACGTATCTCATGTGTGGTCCATTTTCCCGGACTTGAAAGAAAGCCTGAAAATATGAAAAAAATACCATTATATGCTTCCGATCGTGTTTTTAGCGAAACAAATGTGCCCACCGACCTTACCCAAGTGAGCGGTCGCCGTCCAGTTCGACGCTCTGCACGATGATACAAATGAACACGGAAGCTACATTGAACTACGCGACTTTCCTTTTTTGTTTTAACATGATAGCTTTGATGGTCGCTTTAAGCGAAAAATGTTGATAATGGTTAGTGCTGTGTCTAGAAATTCCTCATTGATCGAAATAGTTGTGACGTACCAGTGCCCCCAAAATAAAATGGAGCATACGAACGAGGAAAATTTCGTCTCTTGGCGCGCCCTGCTAGCGAACGCGCATGTGCATAGTTTGGATGCGTGTGGGACACCCGGATGTTCAGCTTGACACTGTTGGTGTTCTGCTCATCAGCAGCCCGGATTAAAGAGGGCACTCTTTTCACAGGTCAGTGCTCCGTTTTATTTTGAGGGCCGTAGTACGTCACTCTGAAATGAAATTGACAGAAACGTCAGATAATATTCAAAATATAAGATTTCAGCATGGCTCAGATGTCATTACGCCATCTTAATTGCACTTACAAGCAGACTGCAAAAATATATGAGAATCTGACCTCCGGCCCCGCGGGTTGCTAGTCAGACGTGCTACCCTTTTACTTGATTTAGGGGGAGACCTTGCTCGTCTGGTGAATAAAGAAAAAATTAAAAGTAACAATGTCTGTAATGCCCCCGTTGTAATGTCCCTATGGGACCTTTAAGGGATCAATAGATGACGATGATGGTGATGTATGCATGTATACATGTATGTATGTATGTATGCACGTATGTATGTATGTATGTATGTATGTATGTATGTATGTATGTATGTATGTATGTATGTATGTATGTATGTATGTATGTATGTATGTATGTATGTATGTATGTATGTATGTATGTATGTATGTATGTATGTATGTATGTATGTATGTATGTATGTATGTATGTATGTATGTATGTATGTATGTATGTATGTATGTATGTATGTATGTATGTATGTATGTAGAGGAACGTAAGTGATCTCCAAATTTTCGTTTTCTTGATAGCTCAGGAGGAGTTGTAACTGGCTAGTGAAGCTCAGACGGCGCGGGGAAAAACACAAGAAAAATTATCTAGTATATAAGTTAATTAGCAATGACTAAATTAGCGCAAGGTGGACTCATATAAGAATGCTTGAGTCAATGAATTGTCTGAAAACGAAACAAAAGGTTTCCAGAACAACACAAAATAATTTTTCGATGCAATGCTCACTGACCACCCCTGTTCAAGCAATACTTGCGTTGTTGTTGTTGTTTTTCGTTCGGGAGGAGAAAAAATCGTTTAGACACAAAAAGTCTCAAGCTATCTTAAATGAGATTCGGGCGTCTAATTACCGCATTTAAACCTTAAAGTTTCTTCATATCAGCTGCGTCTCTAGAAGCTTTGAAATCGGTTGATATTTCTTTTAAAGCGAAAACTTTATAGCGCCGTTTCGCGAAAATTTGGTAGCCAGCGTGTGGACTCGGTGGCGCCCCAAAAAGACTTCAGATGTCCACAGAAACAAGTGTGACAAATACTGCGCCTTTCCCTTCCCGTGAACCAATTAAGGTAAAGTACTTTCTAAGCTCATAATGAAAATTTCGCTGACGCTAGATGTGTCCGCGAGATGTGTCCGAGAGATTCCGCGAGTGACATATACTCTGCTTTTTCCTTCCTGTAAAGCAATTATAGAACGCCGGTGAACATTTATGCGAACGGAACACTGGTTGCGTTAGACAAGGAGCACGCGATATACGATGGGCAGCAGCAATGCTCAGGCTTTCACATTTCTCCACTGCAGATCCCACAGTGCTCTCGGAACTTCTTTAATGTGCCGCAAGTGAATTCGTTGGTGAGTCTTATTTGGCTTTTTGGGGGAAATTTAGCTTCCAGGCCCGACCTAAACGACTTTGGTCGCACGTCTTCTGTGCGAAGAACTGCAATCTTACAGGTCAATTTTTTTTTAAAAGATTTGAATATCCACAGTGAAATTTTTGACTTCCCAACCACCTCGCCTGACAAATGTCTATACACTAGGTAGCACCATTTATTATGCTGTTTTGTCTTGACCCAACGTGTTAGTCCGATCTTCATACCCAATTTTTCTAACATTTCTCTAATCTGACGAATAAACGTTCTAATAAATGTTGCAAAACGGCAAAGCAACCCTGCGCTAAGATGCCAGGTCCGCCAGTTATAGGGGTATACACTTTTTATGCTTTCCAACAACCAACAACAAGGACGGCCAAACATCGTATAATACGCAACTAACACACCTACTAACGGATGCCATTGAATTAAGCTATAGCCATTTCCGAAGTGTGTTCGATGAGTGAGAGTGGTGAGTGGACAGTAAGCAGGACTTTATAACAAAGTAATGGCGCTGTACATGCAATCTGTAGCAGGCACAATCTTGTTCTTATGTTACAGTAAGACCAGTGAGAGCACTAACACTTGCCATCTATCCCAAAACAATTAACTCCGGCAGCACGACCTCCGTTGTCACTGTGGTGTCGGCGGCTCCCATGTGTGCGTCTTGCTGTTCCGGGAATATCGAAGAAATCGAAGGTATCAGCGCCAACCTTTCAGCAACTGACACGGTTCATGCTACTAAATGACTACTGAGACCGTACTCACGTCTATACGGATGGCTCGGTAATCCCTACTAGTTCTGCCTGCGCCGCCGCCGTTCCTGCGAGACGAGCATACATTTACCATCTAATTTCGCATAAAACTACCTCTGCTGGTGCAGAACTAGCCGCACTTATTGGCGGTGTTCTGTGATTCTAAACCTGCCCTACAATGTCTTCAATCGGTCTTGAGCCATCGCGATAGTGAGCAACTTGTAGCGGAGGTGTATGCTCTCTACTCCTTTTTACTATAGATCACTGAACATGTGACAGGTTCCTTTCCTTGGTGCTTTTTCCTTTTTCTCCCTTTGCTCCCCTCCCCACGTGTAGAGTAGCCTACTGGGTATCGATATAGTTAACCTTCCTGCCTTTTTATTCTACTATTCCTTTCTTTCCCTTCCCTATAGAACCGGTCATTCACTTCTGGGACTGATCATCCACGACCATTTATTGCGCCGGATATTGTCCCCCACACAGACAGAAGCTGTTTAGAAACATTTTTTTTTTCTTTTTTCGCCAGTTTGCACGGCAGATACAGCTGAGTGTCTTCTTTTGAGCAGAGTCTGTCTTACGAAGCTCCTTTCATTGCAGCAGATGTTTCCGAAGGCACCTCGAACGCTCATTGAGAACTACGCGGTGAACATTCTTCATTGTTGCGTTCAGAAGGATGCTCACAAGCACTTGATGTCAGGGTAATTAATTACCCGAATTATTTGCGATAAATATTGCGTAGGCTTGGTTCGGAAAAGTTGCAAAAAAAAAAAGTTTCTGTTGCAACAACTGAATTTCTGTATGGATTGCTTGACAATAAACCTGTCGTTGTGGCAAGCATTTCCGTAGTAATATCAAAATTTTTCTTGCTACGACAGAAAAGTACTACAGAACTACAGACACGTGCAGAAGACTACAGAACTGTATAAAAGTCTGACGCGTCGCTAAGACAGAACTACAGAATATTCTATTATATTTTTCACACGGTTCTGCAGGTGTTCTTTTCTTTTTTTTTTTTTCGATTAGGGTATACGTCCCTGAAAATGTGAGATAGAATTACTATAATAAAATAATACCAGTATTGCGCATTAAGAGGAAAAAAAACATGAAAAACCTCAAAGGATTTGACTGGGAGTGCATGGCAGTCAGGTTACAGAAAATTGCAAACGCTGCTAGAAGGAATGTTGATTTAAATTTTAAACAAAAAATAGTTATTTTGAACTTCTGAAGCTCTGGGTGCTTTCTTAATACTGCGTCTTGTGCGCTTATTTCGCATAGGCCCTGCTAATCTACAAAATATTGCTTAAATATGGCAGGAATATAACATTGACGGGCTCTCCTTCCGTATTTTGTTGTAGCCTTAAGGATCACATTTTGAGTCTTAGGCAGCGGGCTGGGGTATACATGATATGGGCACGCCGTATGATCCCGTATCAGGGAATCGATATTCTAAAATCGTTTAATTACATCAGCTTTGACAAACAAGGAGCTAAAGCTCATTCGGCAGCTTAACACCCATATCAGCAGCTTAGCGAGATGTTCTACAACTTTTGTAAAGTCAGCACGAAGTCTCGTTTGTACAACAGCAGTTCTTTGACCACTCACCCTAAATGCGAAAAGATAGGTTGACTGCACTATATAAGTGGAAATTTTAAACTCTAACCTGCGATGGTCTGCACTTAACGGCCAAACGCACGTTTTTTAAGTCATACCGCCACAAAGCTTTGTTTTCTTTTTTTTTTTTTTCAGGCAGAACGACTTTATTTGTGAACCACTGCACCAGACCTTCCCCACATAATGAAGACAGATGTCATATAGCAGAGTTAGCCCTACGAGCATCCCTATTACACCTCAGGCATCAAAGATCAGTACAGTGGTAGCAGGCACAAACAAAACAATGCTCCCTGGTGGACTGCAGTGAATGTTTTGGGCCACTTTTCCTTGGTTTTGATTGTAAAACTTATCTCGGACTATCTCACATCACCCTGAGGCTGACTACTGCTACTAGAATTCAAAAATATTGTTGTGACGAGCGTAAAAAAGAAAAACTTGGGTGTTTTGGAAGACGTTCTGGATGTCGGGTAGCTTTGCATACTCACTAAAGAAAAATGCGCATTGCTCTCTACAGTCCCGCGTTAGAATTCATCGCTTCGTGGAAAAGCTGCAAATGGCTTCGAAAGGGAAAGTTTACTTCTTGGACTGCGTAAACAATAGTGCAAAAGACCTGCAAAGCTCGTTGGTAGCACTAAAATAGCGCGAAATAGCTATGGGTCAACGGCGGCCCTTAATCAGTGGGCACGGTGCGGGAAGAGTTAAAGCTGTAAAGAAGCCAAGCAGCACCCACCCCATTATTCCCACAGCCACGAAAAAAAAAAAAAAAACTGCAAAGGCTTCGTCGATACCAAATAGTTTACTTTGTGCTAGGCGACACAGAAATGCCGAAAAAAAAAAAAAAAACAGCAAGTCTGCGAGCGGAGGAAGTGCCCGAGACAGAAGCGGAAGAAAAGCTATAAATAACGAAACATTTCGTTAAAAAAGAACAACTGGAATTTGCAAATAAATGAAATAATGTCCGGTAGAATGGGAAAGGACTGTATTTGGATTTTAATTTTATTAGGAGCACTAAGCACTCGCCACGGACATTCTCCACAAATCACTAGGTATAAAAAGCCATTACTGGGCATGGACGATTTTCATTTTATTTCCAGCGATGTAGTATTACAGGAGAGAACAAATGCGAATGTGCTGTCGAAGCGCAAGACTTCGATCTTTATCTCGAGTTTCGCGTCCTAACGAAACACGACATAACTATAATGAATGGTATACTCTCGGAAGAGCGTCGAAGGAAACTGGCAATATTAAATACCGGAAGCTAAGCAAAATATTACAGGACTTGGTAAAAATATTCTATATAACTCATAGACTAACAACATGTCCGAGCAGTCCCCCTAAGCTACTTCAGTTGCAGCCATGCGGGAGGCTAGCACGCTTCCACGGGGACAGCATAGCCAAGCAACATAACCAACCCAACATAAAAAAAAAAAAATATTCAATGCACATTACACCCGCGCGAAAAAACAACGGACAAGGAAGAAGCCAACACTTTTCTTCCTTGATCGCTGTCCTTTCGCGCGAGTGTCGTATGCATTCTAACACTATTCACCCATTAGTCCGTTTTTCTCTGTTATGTGCAGCAATTTCGCCAAACGTACGCCAGAAACCACATGCATCATTACCATATTGCGCATCGCTGGACCTGTGGCAGTGCACTTTCTTCTTGTATGCATCCTTGGCGCCAATGTAAACAGTATCGTGATTATTACTACATGGATAGATTTTGTTGATGACGTCACCGGGCCCGGCTAGCGGATATTAAACAAGTCAACTCAGTGACTACGCCGGCAGGACTTAAGAGTGAAGCGTAACTGTACACGTACCGAATATGTCTCATAATATGGGGTTGAAAATGTTCAAATCCTGTCTACGGTGTGCTGCGAAAACAAACATGCCAGCAAAAAATTTTTACAGATGTTCCTCTTGCATATTTAGTCGACTTGTACAACTTATTTTAGTGAAAACAAAAAAAAAGGAAATCCCTGCATGTTATGTCGTCTGGCTTCTTTATTCACGGAAGTGCTAAGTACAGATGCTTGTCTTTCTTGTTTTCTTGCTAAAAGTAGTTCATGTCCCCCACATACCTGCCATTACAGCGTCTATTTCGTGGTTACAATATGAACCACGGATTGCTTCTGACGTATATTTTGACTTTATGATTGCCTGTTTAAGGCTTGTTTTTTGGCCGCTCGACATTGCGATTCTATCGCCTGTTATAATTGCAATGTAGCTCCGCACCCCCTACGAGTGGCGTATGGTAGAAACAACGAGCAGCTGTGACCAGGACAGGTTGAGAATTACAATACCAAGTTTCTGGCATGCATACGAATCGGAGGACTTGGGTCACGTTCATGTCTAGTGGCTTTACTCTTGATATTCTTTCTTATCTCTCGTGATTACTCATACTGGCGTAGAGTGGGCGCCTACTGCGGAGAGTTCCTTTTTAAACTCATGTGAACGCATTAAAGGCAGAAGATCTGCGAATTTAAACTATCACGAAAAGCACAAAGCATCACCGTGCGCAATTTGCGGCCAGAATGTTTTCTCTCTCAAATTATCGTAATAACATCCATCTGCGCATGAGTGCTATTTCTGAGTCTTTCGTTCTTCACGCAGGAATCAGCGTCCCGCTGACAGCAGAGCTTCGGCGTATCCTATTTACCGGTCTTTTCTTCATTGAAGTCACCAAACGATCTCAACAGCAACAAGTTCTCGAGCTATATGTCTAAAGTGAATATGTTTGAGCTAATGAATGCGCACAAGTATTGTTCTTTGGAAGGCTCCTTTCACACTGCGAATAAGGTTTCACCCGCTATCCTTGGAGCGGGTGCATAAAGAAAGAAAACACGCGCGTCATGGCCTTTTGTTTATGACACGAAAGCAGCTGCCCACAGCGTCACGTTCGAGTGCGCCCTTCGTGCCGTCTTAATGAGGCAAGATAATTAGGCAAATGCATCCGCGAGCCTATCCACCGGCAGATAAGAGCGTCAGAAAGAAACTCATCGTGTCTGCGTCGTGCTTTTAGCCATCGCAAATCCGGGTTAAGATGACTAACGACGGTACTCGAACGGATGACCGCACAGCATGAGCCCCCTATAGGTTTCGTGGGATGACCGAGGCACATCTGCGGGAGAGAAGTCCCGTCGAGCTCACTTATAGTAGCTTGACATCACCGAGTTCACAGCGTTTTTCTTGAACGTAAATAAGAACTAAAATAATCCAATGCTTTGTCAAAAAGCGTCACCCACTTCTCAGTGAATTGTGCCGAATTGGTGCGGTACGCGCACCTCCGGGTTCAACCTACATAAAAGTTAACTAGACTCGGCTCACATGTGTACTGCAGACAATTATTCGCGCAGTAAACGAACGCACGTCAACGATGACCCTCTGTTACTGTGATTATTGATACCATTTAATCACTTCTATAAGTAATGAGCTGCTGAAGTGGAATAATATTACGAGGCTATTACAATTTCGTGAACTGGTCTCTGAATGAAAGAGTACAACAGTATGGCTCTCAGAATAAAATCAGAGCGCAAATAATGTCGCTTTTGTGAAAAATTTACACAACTCAAGGCTATAAAGGTATTTTCAAAATTGGGCTCTCAGAAATATTTTGACAACAAACCACGAGCAGCAAACGAAGGCCCTTCTTGCGCGTATAAGCTACCTAGCAGGAACAAAATAAGTGGATAATTGCCTCCATCGGTCGCCTAATCGAATAAAATCAATTAACGGAACTTGATAACCACGGCAGTCATGCGTGCACTTTTGTCGGAAATCTAAAGGGTACCACAGCTCTATATTCGATGCCACTTTGCACGTTTCGTGCAGCTCGCCCGTGTTACAAGGTATCTTCTTGAGGTTTACCTTGATTTCTTGAGATCTACCTTGAGATTTTCAGCTCAGTTTGTAGTCGCGCCAACAAATCTGTGAGGATCGACACTTAACAACTTCCCGTTATGGCGCAGCCGCTGCGTATGGCGTTTCGACTTCCAAACACGCAGAGCGGCAGGTGACGCTGCTGCTAAAGAGAGGACACATCTCAGTCATCGTCGAAGTCACACTGAGTAGGCGTTTTGCGGGATATGACTGCGTGGTTGATACGAAGATTTTGAGGCAGTTGTCTTAGAGCATGTAAGAGTACAGATGTTATTAAGGTTCAAGGTTCGCGTTTAGGGGTTCAAGTCAATTTGGTTGGGGGGGGGGGGGGAGGGGGCATATCTGACACGACGCCGAAGGACGATGACACACGAAAAAGAGAGTGATTCAGCTTTATATAACACCAATAATTATACAGGCCGTCTCAAATTATTCACTGCAATTTATTTCTTTCAAAAGCTATGAAAGATACGCTGATGTGGCCGGTGGACTGCACGGCAAGGCAGACATTACGTATGCATTATAGAATGGGTCAGAGAAATAACTCAAGTTACTGACATTCTAGTGGAAATTAAGAAGAAGAAATGGGCATGGGCAGGACATGTTGTGCGAAGAAAGGATAACTGATGGTCCTTAAAGGACAACTCTGGTGGTCTTTTTCGTCATTTTGTGTTTTTGGTTGAATTACATTCCTCGGCATGTCCTGACTCCAACACACAAAAAAAAACGTTTTTTCGAAATTCTAATTAGAAGTATTTTTAAAAAGGATAAACAGCAAATTGAAAACGAAATCGCTTTCACGGCCAGAAACGACGTCCCAGTTGACGAAATCGTGACGTCACACTCAGTATTAGAAAAACACTCGTACGTACGTTGGATGGTGAAAATAAAGTATGGAAATTATGATGCACTGCATAAAATGTCTGAGGTAGTTCAATATAAGCCTCACAATTTCATAATGACGTGGGAAGTGGACAGTAACGCCGGTATACTGTCTGTGACGTCAGAAACTCAGTGTTGCCCGCAGAAATACTCTCAACTTAAGCCATGAAAACGGTATATTTTAAAGTCGTGTTGCGCGCAAACAGATTATTGTACAGCACCCAAATTTTGTAGAATGCGTCAGGACGGAGAGGAGAACCTACCGTTAATGTTTACTAGAATATTCAAATGTCGAAAAACCTCCGGAGTTGCCCTTTGAGAGTAACCAATTGGATTCCAAGGGAAGGAAAGCGTAACAGGGGGCGGCAGAAAATTAGGTGGGTGGATGAGATTAAGAAATTTGCAGAGGTCAAGTCGATGCTTCTAGCACAGGACTGGTTAATTGGAAGAAAATGGGAAAAGCCTTCGCCCTGCAGTGGGCGTATTCCGGATGATGATGATGATGATGATGATGATGATGATGATGATGATGATGATGATGATGGAGCCTAACTACCAGACGATTAATTAACTAAAATTAATACGGCAACTTTTGAATGACTGATTTTAGGGGCTAATGATACATTACGAAACCGAAGGTCGTCCACACCAAAGATGAATCTCGTTGTTAAATTATCGTTATCGGCAATGTGGCTCGAAATATCGGACATCAAAAATACGCATCTGAAAGTTTGTTGAGTTGGCTTTCACGCACTGCACATTTATACAATGGCTTGCTGCGCATGGTGTTTACACCAAATAACCTGAACTTTTTCTACGTCATCGAAAACGCTGATTGCGCCCGTATTTCCTTCTGTCCGTACGCGCCACGCCGTCTCGTCAAGGTCACAAGGAGAGTGAGTGAGTGAAAACTCTATTGGATATTTCAAGGGTTTCGCGGTTGTGAAGTCTCCGTCGTCTTCTCTGGCGCTGGCGACTTGAGGCTTCTCGTCAGCAAGGGTGGGCCCCTATTCCAAGGCTCCACTGAGTCGTGCTGCATCAGTCGCGTGCTGTACTAAAGCCCTTTGGGTCGCGAGCTCGCCGCTGGTGAGCCGACTCTCCCATTGCTCCGCACTCGGGTCTTCGTGTTGGTGGAATGCTTTGTTGCGTTCGCATTCCCACGTGATATGATAAAGTGTAGGTGTGGCATCGCACCAAGGGCAGGTGGCTCTGTATTGTGTCGGGAACATTTTATTAAGTATGTGTAGGTTAGGAAAGGAGTTTGTCTGTAATCTGCGCCAGCCGGTCGCTTCCTCCTTTGTTAGGGCTTTGTGTGGTGGTGGATATCTAATTCTAGCTCCCCTATGCAAGTGCAAGATCTCTGCGTATCCCCCCTCGCAAGCCTGTAGGCGGAGCTCCGGAGCATTTGACTGCCCTTGTCGGAATGCGTGACCTCGAGCTAGGCTGTCTGCCATTTCGTTCCCCCCTATGCCCGTGTGGCCCGGGATCCAGATTAGGTTATGCCTGGGTTTCTCCTCGGCGGAGGTTACCCCGCTGGGTATTTTAAGGGTTGTTTTGCTGATCCTGCCCCTCGTGTAGTCCCTGCACGTCTCCTTCGAGTCCGTCAGTATGTTGAGAGATCGGCCCGTTCTGTAGCCTTCTGTTGCCGCCAGCGCAACGGCAATTTCTTCGGCCTCCGCTGTGCCGGCGACCTTTGCCGTGGCACACGTGATCATGTTTCCTTCCTTCTTTTCTACTACCGTCGCGGCTACGGGTTCTCTATCGCGCGGATATACGGCAGCGTCCGTGTATACGGTGTTGTCTAACTGGGCTAGCGTTCTCTCAACGTACTCGGCCCTCGCTTTTCGTCTGTTTTCGAGAAGATTGGGGTCCATGTTTTTCGGCAATGGTACCACGTTAATGGTTTTCCTAAGGTGGTCCGGTACGTCCGCGTATCTGTCTACCAGTCCGCTCGTGTCCCGACCCAACCTTCTCAGGAGCGCTCGTCCCGTGGGGGTGCCTCTGAGTCTCGTGATTTGCGTTCCCAGCAGAGCTTCGGCGAGCTCATTGAAGGTGTTGCTGATGCCTAGCTGGAGCAACTTTTCGTTCGACGTGTGCTTGGGTAGGTGCAGAGCAGTCCTGTACGCTTTCCTGAGAATGATGTCGGCTTGCTCTCTTTCCGCCTTGGTCGTCGCGTGGTACGGCAGGGAGTACGTGACTCGGCTGACAATTAGGCTGTTAACTAGCTTGAGAGTGTCTTCTTCTCTCATTCCATATCTCTTTTGGGAGACTCTGTTGATCATACGGCCCACCTGCTCTGCCGCCTTACTCAGCAGGCTGATGGTGTGGCTGCATTTCCGGCTTCCTTGCAACCACATGCCCAGGATCTTTATCATGTTCTTTTCCGGGATGTTCTGTCCCTCGAGAACGACCTCCAGTGTCGCTTGGGTGGGATGCTTGCCGACCCTGAGGAGTTCCGACTTCGTCGAGCATCTTAGGCCCCTCTTTCTGGTGCAAGTTTCTACGCAAGTTGCCGCTTCCTGTAGGTTTTCTTGCTTCTCCCCGAGTGATCCTTGGGTGACCAATATCGTGATGTCATCGGCGTACATCGCGTGTTGGATGCCCTGGATCTCCTTGAGCCGTCTTGCAAGTCCAATCATTGACACGTTGAAGAGGACAGGTGATATGACGGATCCTTGGGGTGTGCCTTTGCACGACGTGGGGAAGACGTCGCTTCTCAGCTCGCCCAGCCCCACGGTCGCCGTTCTGTCGCTCAGGAAAGCTCTGACGTAATCGTGCGTTCTCCTCCCGCAGTTGGTGTTGTTGATGCCTTCCATGATGGCCGCGTGGCTTACGTTGTCGAAAGCCCCCTTTATGTCGAGGGCCATGACGACGTTTTCGCCCGCCTTCGGCATCGCCTCGAGCACTTGCTCCTTGAGTTGGAGCAGCACGTCTTGCGTAGAGAGGTTGGCTCTGAACCCGTACATGCTGTCCGGGTACCATTGTTCGTTTTCCAGGTGCGACTGGATTCTTTTCGTGATCACTTTCTCGTACAGCTTGCCCAGGCACGACGTTAGAGATATCGGCCTGAGGTTCTCGATCTGCAGCTTTTTGCCTGGCTTCGGAATCATCACGACGACGGCGTGTTTCCACTCCGCCGGCACTCTTCCCTCTTGCCAGAGCTTGTTGAGGTAGGTCGTAAGCTGATCTATCGCCTCGTCACTGAGGTTTCTTATTAGCGAGTTCCGAATCTTGTCCGCCCCCGCCGCCGTGTTCTTCGTTGCCGATCTTATCGTCTCGACGACCTCCTCTCTCGTGATGGGTCGGTCCATGGCCGGGTTCTCCTCGCCGCGGTATTCTTCTCGGTAGCTGTTGACCTGATCTTTGCCGTAGCACTTGATCCGGACCTCTTCGAGTAGTTGTTCGTCCGTGCCTTCGTATTGGTGCACCAGCCTCTGTATCGACTTGCTGCCTTCGGATTTGTTTTTGCTCGGGTCCATGAGGGCCTTGAGGATCTGCCACGTTCTGGCTGTGCTGAGGGTGCCGTTCAGCGAGTTGCTGAATTGCTGCCACCCCTGCCTGGCCAGCTGCGTCACGTACTGCTCCGTTTGCTTGGTTATATCGGCAATTTTCCTCTTTAGCTTCCTGTTGAGTTTTTGTCTCTTCCACCGCTTGGTGAGCCCGCATCTCGCCTCCCATGGCTTGAGGAGCCGCTTGTCCACCTCCGGCGTTTGTTCCGTTCTGTCTACTTCTTTAGTGTATAGGTCTTGGATTCGTCTGAGTTGTTGGCTCCACTATTCCGCAGAACCGATGTCGCCCTCGAGCTGCTTGCAGTGCGCTCTGAAGGCGTCCCAGTCCGTCAGCCGAGCCGTGCCAATCTTCCTCCTGACGTTCTCCGCCACTGTGCAGATCCTTATTATGTGGTGGTCGCTTCCAAGGTTCTCGAGTAGGTTTTCCCACTCCGCTTGTTTGGCGCCCCTTATGAAGGTTAGGTCGGGACTCGTGTCTGGACTGACGCTGTTCCCCTGCCTAGTCGGTTAATTCTCGTCGGTTAGCAGCTCGCATCCTACGTTCTCTGCCGCCGTGCAGATGCCGCGCCCCTTTTTGTCCTCTCTGTTATAGCCCCATCTCGGACTCTTGGCGTTAAAATCGCCCGCTATGATTAAGGTGTTTTGTCCCGCCAACTTTTTCGCCTCCGCAAAGAGCCTAATAAAGTTCCCATTTGTTTGCTTGGGTGGGCTGTATAGATTTACGATATAGGTGCTTTTGGAATTTGTTTTCTTTTTGGGAATTATCTCTGTAATTACGTGTTCGACCTGGGTGTCCTCTATTTCTTTGTGTGCTATGGCTACTACTTGTTTGCTTATGAGGGTCGCAGTGCGTCCGCTTTCCTGACACCTGTAGCCCCTGAGCGTTGGGGTGTTGTTTGTTTCTTGTAACATAATTACATCCGGTGGGGTTCCTCTGGTGTATATGAATTACTGCAGGAGTCCTTGCTTACGCTTGTACCCCCTGCAGTTCCATTGCCAAAGTTCTAGTTGTCGGTGGCGTTCTGCCCTGTTTGGTATTGTTGTTTGTGTTGGGGGTCTCTGCGCCGAACCTGCGTTTGTTGTATAGTCTGTCTCTGGCGTCGTTGGTGGTTCTTTGCGTGGTGTTGTTTTTAACATAGGTTCTAAAGTTCTGTTCTTGCAGGCCAAACTTTTGTTGTGTCTGTTGCAGTTCACTTTGCATTTGCTGCATCTGTCCCTGTAGAGCCATTATGAGGTTTTTTATATCATCAATTGGGTTTCCCGCTTCGTGGTTTTGTTGCCCAATGTCCATCGCTTGAAGTGGTGGAGTCGGCGTTCTAGCCGGCGAATAACCCGCCCTCATTTGTTGTTTCTCTCTGATAATGTCGTTTAGTTGTTTCTTTAGTTGCCTCGCTTCCTCGCGACTTTGCTCTAGTTCGCGCCTGAGGCTCGTAATCTCTTCTAATAGTTGTTTGTCTTGTGTGATTTGTATGTTGTTAGTGTTAGAGTGCGGAGCAAAAAGTGATTGGGAGGACCGTCTCCCCAGCTCACCTTAACACCTCCGCCGCTCTTTTTCTTTTTCTGTTGCCACGGCTGCTGCTTTTGCTGCGGCTGTTGCTTGCTGGCGTTGCCCAGGGGTGGGTAGGACCCGTCCCGGTTGGACCCTCGGCTCTGGCTCCGGCTGCTGCCGCGGCTGCTCCGGCCCGGGTCCTGGCTCTCGTCCCGGAACCATCTTGGTCTTCTTCCCCGGCCTCGGCTGCGCCGCTGCTGCTGCTGGGGTTCCCACCTCAGCTCGCTCGCTGACTTGAGGCGTTGTTTGCAGTCTCTCGTGCCCACCGCGTGATCGCCGCCGCACAGCAGGCACTTGGGTGTGCATTGGTGCCGGATTCTGGCATCCGCACTGCCTGCAGGTCCTGGATTCCGGGTTCGGGCAGACGTCCATTCGGTGCCCCTGTTGGCCGCAGGCGTAGCACACCTGCCTCGTGGGCCGGTACGGGTAGCACCACATCTCCCCGCCGTAGTACAGCACCTGCTTCGGGAGAATGGGGCCGTCGAAGGTGATGACGGCCGTGCTGGATTTCCCGAGCATTCTGGCTGCCAGGATCTTCACGCCTTGCGTGCGGACTCTGAGGTTGGTCTTGAGTTCTTCCGTTGAGGTTCCCGGGTCCACGCCGTGGACGACCCCGCGCAGCGTTCCTTACGGTGCTGCCACGTGGGCGTTGACGGCGTAGCTCTTGCCCCCGAAGCTCAGCTGCATGATGCGCCTAATCTTCTGGGCCGCTACTTCATTGTCGGTGCTGATGATGATGAGGGAAATGCTGGACCGTGCGTTGTGATGCGAGTGCGAGAGATCGTTTTCTTTTTCGGCTGCGTGCACGCCGAAAACGCCGTACGCTGACCAAAGCCGCCTTACAATAGTTATACCTAAAATAATGGTCTGGAATTACGACCGCTTTTGAGTTTTCGGTATCACCTTGACAGGTAACTCAAATGGGTGAAAAGCTCACTGATAGATTTTAAGCACTTACGAGATCGACGGCAATGATTATACTTTCAATTTCTGTCCACTTGGCTACATAGTTTCTTTCACACACAAAAAAAGGCTTTTGTTTGCTACCGTCCTTTTGCTTTTATTAACTACGAAAGCCTAGGCGAACACGACGGCTGATGAGCTGCTTCCGTAATTTTGAAAACGAAAGAATCTAGAAATAATTTGAATCGATGAAAACGAGAACGACCTAATGTCGTTCGTTTCCTTATCCATTCTTGTGGTGGGTTTAGGAGGCATTATTTCAGTTCAGCATCACTCTGAAAGCCTCTTAGCTATCCTAAGGTTTCCTTTCGGCATAGAATGAGGTGTTTCAGAGCCGTTTTAAAGATCTCATCTTTCATACAGTATTTTATTGTGTTTGTTTCAAATGATGACATGCCTAATTTTTACAGTAAAACTAGATTCGATGGCCGGCAATATGGCACCCTATCAAGTGCTTTCTATTCCCAGGTACAGTCTTTGTCAAAATTGTAGAGCCTAGAGTGTCTGCTTCTGAGCCACTTCGTGCGGCTTGTAATGTATGTTCAGTGTTCCGAATCCCTTGATGGTGACAAAATTTTTGCCCTGCCCTCTCCAAAGAGAAGGAACTCCAATAGGGCTAAATCAGCGCCACTACACACTCAGAAGCAGACGCCCTGGGTTCTACAATTTTGACAAAGGCTGTACATTTTGTCACCACAGTGGGCACATTCGACTTTCAGTCCCGGGTAGTCAGGGACAGTCGCGGACTATTTGCTGTCAAGAGTTGTACATTCGTTTCTCTTTTCTCTCTCTCTAGGGCAGCCCAAAAACTCCGACCACCAGTAAAGCTCCCGGTAACGTAGCGCCGCAGTACCGACGGCAATATTGAGTTAGACGCTGTCCGCATTCTGAGTACTTTTCGTGCTCCTGCAGACGACATCATGCGTTAAACCGTGGCCAAATATTCATAGCTGGTCTCCTAATCAGTTGTCAGCTGTTTTAATTTTGCATCTTCGTTTTCTTGTCTTGAAATTAACTGCAAACGGACGCGTCCAGAGCCCCGAGTACGTATTGTTTGCTGCTGCTGTGCGGCAGTTCACCTTTTTCGAGATTTCTTTAGCGCGCAGGTCTGAAAGCGTTGAAACTGAACCTCTGTGTGTGTGGAGCAGCTAACGCTTCTTTTTGCTAGTGTTTTCATCTGCTTTCGAGTGCAGCGAGTTGGGTCCTTGGAACGAGAGACACAAAGCCACGTAAACACCGCCGGTATGTGTTCGCCCCGTCGGGGTGGCGCAGTGGTTAGGGCGCTCGACTACTGTGCCCAAGGACGCGGGATCGAATGCCGGCCTCGACGGCCGCTTTTCGATGGAGGCGAAAAGCTAGGCGCCCGTGTGCTGTGCGATGTCAGTGCATGTTAAAGAACCCAAGGTGGTCGAAATTTCCACAGTCCTCCACTACAGCGTCTCTCATAGCCTGAGTCGCTTTGGGACGTTAAACCTCAAAACCAAACCAAACCAAAACCCCGCCGAACTGAGTTCTGCCAAACGCTTCGCATTCAGGCATGCCGCGCTCCATTCGCGAAAAGCATCGATTGATTCGCGCCGCTGTTATCTATCGCCTACCAAAAGGTAAACATGTACGCGGCGTACCTGCGCGATAACGATAGAACTGAGTCGTGGTCGCATGATGGCTGGCATCGTCCGCTAAGAGCGGCTAAGAGCAAACGATGGAGGGAGCTTCCAAGGTCATGTGACCATCACGCTACTTTCTGTCAGAGCAAGTAGACCGGAACTCGAGCCCAAAGCTAGGCGAGCGTACGATTACCACACCTAAGCGTAAGAAACCTACACACGCCAAGTAATCCGTTGCTGCATGACCCACCAACACCAAAGTACTCAAAAGCGAAAACCCCACACGTTCTGTCACGCTGAAGCACCCAGCCCTTTCGCTACACTACTCCGGCTGCTTCTGTTGGTGAATGTCGAATTTTTTGAGGCGGCGATGCTTCATGTAGGTCAGTACTGAGGGAAAGAAAAAAAATATATGTTGTCTCATGCAAGCTTATGTTCCCGCCTAATGAGTCATCCTTCAAAGTATGGGATTTTTTCATGAACTTGAGAACGATTTTTATGTTATCGGCCTTACGATTGGTCTGGAATGTCCCAATGAAACAAGCGAAATCCTTGGAGTGGACCTGACTGGCAACAACCCTACAGACCAGGGACTATAGGAAAATCGGTAAGCTTTCTGTACGTGTTACAATCAGAAACCACCTTTTACGGTATCTCTTCAAAACTACAGCGGCTTTTGAAGAGTGCGCTGGATTCATCCTGCTTCTATAGTATATAGGTCTATGTGCGCAGTGGAATCACTGATTGCCGCAAGATGTGAGCGAACGGGGCTCACATATTCTGGCGCAGTAAAAATAAAATGCCGGGACAATGGCTATGGCTGATATTAAAGCTAATGAACAGCAAGCAAAACCAATGAGACTTATACCCGGATTACTTGCTCTTCGCGAGCGAAGACAAAATATTGTGATATGAACGCGAAAGGCCGTACTTGCGGTCGACGTGCTGCCAGACTAAGCTCAACGTTGAAGCTGACTTTGCAAGATACCTCTAATGCCTAACTCCGATGAGTGACAGTTGATCCGGGGCGATGTGCGTTAACAGAGGATTGCGGGGCTCCTTCAAAGTGAGTCTAACTATCCCGCACATGAAGGAAGGAGATTACAGGAATCCCGTCTCCGGATCCTACCCACCCACCTAAACGAGTGTCAGAAATAATCTCTCACTGACAGCCACAAAGAAGCATAAGTCTTTCAACGAGCATCCTTGCCTCCACGAGTGGGTCACCCGACGAGTGCTAATGCGGAATTACGTTCGTTCGGATCAGATCCACGAGCACCTCAGCGATCACGGAAGGCTGAGGCCGCGAGTGCCAGGTGCCGGGCTGCACAGTCTCCCCGCTAGAGCTGCGGGCAGGCGCGAGTGCGGTAGTTAAACATCGACGCGGCACACCGTACGAACGCACTGATCTTCCATGGCGTTGCCGCTGCTGCTGTCTCTGGCGGCCGGACTGGCCTCGCTTGCGTCCGCGCAGCACTGCGACAAGACGCTGACGCGAAGCGGTCGGCTGACGTCGCCCGGGTACCCCATGTCCTATCCCCCGAACGTCCGCTGCAAGTACACGCTCCGGCCGCAGGTGGGTGAAAGTGCACGCTTCTCACGTGATTCCTTTTCCTCGTATACACGCCTCGGGTTCCTTAGACCGAGCACAATGTCCAATGGTAGGCCGGCAAAGAATAACGGGCACTTGTTCAAATCAACACTGGAATTACTGTGACAATTATTTTGCTCGCTTCCGGTTGACCTTTCCTTCAAGAATCACATTCTCTCTGATTCCTGATCGGTGCGCAGGGGGCCGGAGTGTGCGCGGTGGAGCTCAAATTTGAGGAGCTAGACGTGGATGGCCACGCTCCTCGATGCGACGCCGGTGACGCCGTACTGCTCCGCTCAACGGGAGAGCGCATCTGCGGAGTCGAGCCGCCGCCGCCTCTCGGTTAGTGGATGAGAGAACGATAGCCGCGCCAATGGTGGCACGCCGGCACACTCGTGCCAGGAAATGTGCTCTACCTCACCGCGAACCTACCACTTTTTGCTTCAGTGCCCGCAACAACGTGAACTTTGTGCCACTTTAGACTGGCGCATGCTTGCGAACACTTGCTTGGCGTGTCCTGTGTTCATCGAGAATCAAGAGGTTCTCTGAAACAAAGCGCGCGCGTACGCATCAAAACCTGGGCCCGGCAAATTGAGCGGTCCTGTAATCCGATTCCTAACTCGAAGGTTCTCTCTTGCACCTTTTTTGTTGGCTTTCATAATTAGTGTAACAGGATCCTAGTTGGTAAGGATTAAAACCAGCGGAAAGATGCTGACAGAGAGAGAAGCACACAACACAACGCAAGGATCCTAGTTGATACTGGTCTGGGACCATACATGGCAAAATTATTTTTGAAAAGAAATTAATTAAATTACTAACTACTTTTGTTGAAAATCACAGAAAAGTGATTACGCTACATTACTCATTACTGCTCCCAAAAAGTAATGAAGTTACATTACAATTACTTCTACTGAGTAATTCAATTACTTTCTACTTTTCATCTATGCAAAAACTAAGTAAAGCTAGTAAACAAAACAATAACTTGTTCTCTAGGCACGAAGCACATACATTCGTCGTCTTCCCGCCAAATTCCATCCCAGAGAGCTATTCCTTCCCTCTTTTCTACAGCTCTTGCCATTTCAAAGTAAGACAACAGAAAAAAAAAATCAGAAGCATGGTCGAACGGTCGTGAAATTAATGGCGAACCTAGCGTCTTACTGGCCCGGAGCTGCCTCCACCATTTGAAGAGCCCAAAGAAGCTAGCTTATTTATTGCTTCACCACTCCCAAGAATCTATGTCGTCACCTTGCGCTCAGTAATGCTCACGCCACGGTGGCTCACTCCATTGACCCTTTCGTCTGTCTCACCCCATCCAAACCCTCTCTCGCCCCGTGGTGACGAGTCTAACCAGGCACCACTAGTAACCAGTGTAAGCAGGCACCAGGCAACAATGAGTGCCATTGCGCCGCGCGCGGCACTCCCAACTAGTTTTAAACTCCGGCCTTCTTCCACCATTTGTCCCTTCGGCATTCCCTTGACGCCTTGTATAGCATGCTGCTTGGAGAATGATTGCTATGGGATAGCAGTACTGTGTGATCCTGCTGCACAGGAGGTCTCAGGCGCACTGTTCTGCTCAATTCTGTTTCCTTTTGCCGACCCGTTGAGCTGGCTTCGGCTTTCCAGACGTCGTTCCTGCTTTCGCGCCAGTCTACTTTCTTGTCTATTGAAGGAGTAGGGGCACACTTTAGTAAAAAGTAATTTCGACAGGAATAAATTAGCTTTGCTGCGAAATTACTGCCAAAAAGTAATTATTGCATTACTAAAATACCAAACCGAAAAAGTAATTCATGACAGTACAAATTACCGAAAAAGGTAATTAAATTACAGCAATTTCCTTATTGTAATTCAGTTACTGCCATGTCTGTCCGGGACGTATGAGAACCCAAACGGGTATAAAATACAAGAACGGAGAGGCGAAGAGCTAGCTCTTGCTTTCCATCCGCGCGCACAAATGTTTTGCGAATACGATTAACTCTCGGCAGCGATCAAGAACTAAACCCAACGTAGACGTTGTTTTATGCTTTCTATGCGTTGTTTCCTCGTTCCTGAGTAGTTTGGCATGAGAAAGTGAAGGACGTGATACCAGTTAGCGATAATATAGCTCCGCACAGCGTGTAAATGAAATGTATCTAACTGTGATGTCATAATTCGCGCCAAATTACCCGCCGCCTCCTCTGCAAAGAAGGGACCGTTTAATATTGACCGTTTAAGCCTGAAGGCAGGCTTTAGATTGGGCACTGTGGAGCTGCATATTTGTGATGATTATACTGGTCGCAATTTGCTGGCGCTCAGGTGGACATTGCAGGGAATGAAATGTTCAAAGCGTCAGCGTAACTGGACCACTCCCGTCGCTTAGCAATCAATAATAGTTCATCTATGAGAGCGAAGGCGCCAGCCCTTCACGCTCCAACCTAACCAGCATCTGGTGTCAGAAATGTTCACTTGCTTTTAAGACGCTAGTGTACCTTTTGCACATTATTCGATCGTATTCACGAATGTCCCCACTGTGGCACGGGCAGAGGCAAGTTATTTTTTATTATTTTTGGGTGGCCTCACCATACCATATGTCGCGTCGCTCGAACACACCGAAAGAAAATTCTCTCGGCCTAACTGTTCGCTTGTTCCAACTTACAATTTCAAGCAATTCTAAAATTGAGTACCAAGTTGTTGTTTTTTTTTTTTGTTTTTTTTTCTAATGCTATGTTCAGTTTGAGTTTTTACCTCACTCGGTCACAGTCAGTCCTGAAATCATCGTCGTCTGCAGCGACGGCGAACCAAAACGGCGGTACCGTTACGCCATCTCACGCACATCAGAGGAACGAGTTCTCCCCTCCGTAGACTGAACGGTAGTTCTTTCGCCGATGGGCGCGAGTGACGCTACGATAGCACTGCTTTGGTTCGCCATCGCTGCATACGATGAGAATTTAAGGACCATTGGACTACGAGGCACGCAATAGCTTATGGTTCTGAATTAATCTTGATCAATTAGCACCATCAACCATGCTCTTACATCGCGCTGCATAAGGAAGCTATCGCATGTCATCTCCATCGAAATGCAGTCAGCGCGGAAGACCGAACTGGTGACCATGGGTTCAGGAGACGAACGGCAAAGCCGCTGACCCTCACGGGGGGTAGAGGCAGGAATGGGGTTCAGCGGGACACGTAATACCGATAAAAGAATTCCAAGGGAAGTGGGCCCATGAGTGAGACCTACCTTGCCTTAAAAAAGGACGCCACCACACTGATTGATTGATTGATTGATTGATTGATTGATTGATTGATTGATTGATTGATTGATTGATTGATTGATTGATTGATTGATTGATTGATCAGTCAGTCAATCTTTAATTCAGTGCGGTGACGTACAAGTCAAGGGTAGGTATGTCTCATTGATACCCGACCTCAATTATCACTGCAAATTCTTTACCCTTCATGCCAGTGCTGTGCCAAACGATAAAGTTTGCAAATTACGAGCGCTGCGACGGAGAACAACAACGAGAGAGAAATGACAAGGACAGGCGCTACTATCAACTGAAAGTTTATTCGAAGAACACAGATTAAATACTCGCAGAATACAACCAAAGGCACATGCGCTTCACATTGTCATTACTCTCTCGTTGTTCTCCGTCGCAGCGCTCGTAATTTGCAATCATGTACCAACTAGCTCAACTTTCCGTATTACTACGGTAAAGTTATTGTCCCTACTGCATCGCCTCCCCCTGTATCCTTGTGTTTTCCGGCTATTTTCCCCATCGAATACTATTCTTCGGGAGGGGGGGGGGGGGGGGGAGGGGGGTTCTGCATCTAACAGCGTCCTTTTTTCATGTGCTGCGCATCGTGCCGTGCGCCAGTGCTCCCAGTCTCTGCAGAAGGCCTGCAGATGGAATTCTACTCTAATGGACAGGTCAGCGGCACTGGTTTTGCGCTGCAGCTGACCCAGATCGAAAACTCGTGTCCAAAACAAGGTACATGTCAAACGAACCATACTGGATTTTTTGCTTGCCCTCTGGGTGTCCTTCGTGTACCAGAATTTATTGCCTCTATTGCTGATGTACGTAATGCGGCAATATCGTTGCAGTGGGTAGATTGAGAATTGTCGCATCTTGTGTGTGTGTGTGTGTGGATTTACCTAGCGTAACTCCGGAACTGCTTGGTTTTAGACTTGGTGTTGCAGTGGCGACAACACATTTTCAAAGTTTTCCAATATTGTTTCCTTATGTATTAAAAGGGCGTCTCCTGCCGAGAGAAATTCCCTAAATCCAAACTGATGTTCGGTTATCACGTTATACTTTACTGCGAAGTCGTCATTTCTAGAATTATTGACGTTTTCTGAGCTTTCCGAAAGCAACGAAAACATAAACAGAGGACAATAATTAGCCGCCTGATCTTTATTGCCTCCTTTCTTCATTATTATTACTCTAGCAATATGAAGAGAAAATTCTCCAGTTAACAGTTAAATGTTGTAAATGTGTGTTAAAACTGGGGCTATTTCTACTAAATATGCTTGACCGGTTTGATTCCTAAAGCATCTACATCATAAGCCCTATTGTTTTGTAGTTCGTCAGCGCAGGTGACTGCACGGGTTGTTATGACATAGCTTTTTAACAGAATGGAAGACGACGTACAAAAAGGGCAATGACTTTCTGCAGCTGCTTACTCACAGTTTTAGCGATATTCTCGGAAGCAAGAGTCGTAAAACCTGGAACCATTCGATTGTACTTTTTGCACGCTATTGTAAAAAAAAAAAAAAGCGAACTTGCTTCTTTTATTTCGGAACATACCCAGCCTCTATGCATTAGCATTACAGCGTCATATATCTCTATTTCGGATCAATGGAGTGATATTTTCTTCCCCTTATGTTTACCTTGTTGAGCAGTATGTAGCGAGATTATCCAAGAGCATATGTACTTCGTTGTCGGTTTTTCGTCGTTGTCGTTCTCTTATTTTTGTTTTCTTTTTGCATGAAAATGCTGGCATGTATTTAGGCATGTCAGGGCAATTTGCCTCATAGGAACATGGCAGCGACTTGACATTCTCGGTTGTCATTCAGCCACTTCGTAATGCCGGTAAGATACTCAGGTCGGAAAAACATTTCCTCGTCGGCGACAGTTAATGGACGTCCGAGTGAAACAGCGACTATGCTTTTCTTCCTCATGGGAAAATGAGCTTGGCTGCACTCGTGTTTGTTTGTTTTTTGAGAGCCGTGAGAAGCACTCGTGAGGTCCAAGGCCGGCTCTCTTTCCCAAGGCAAGACGAAACAAGCGGTTTGTGTTAAGCATAGCGTCTGAGACACAATAACCATCCGCATTAGTTACAGCAAGTTCGGCTCGCACTAGAGCCACAACCACAGCGACGTCGACGTCGACTGCCTGTGTTAAGAAGCCAGATGTGTAAAGCAGAGGAAACGTCTAGGTGTGGCATTGATCAGACGCGCGGGTAGCTTAGTGGAAACGCGAGGTCTGTTGATGATGTGTGTGTTGCTATGACGACGGGCCCAGTTCGAACTGCATGTGCGCACAGTTTCACATCATCTACAGCAGATTCTCTTGCTTCGCCGTTTGCAGCAAGAAAATGGCGGACATTGCCAGCTGCCTAGTAATTTTTTTTTTTTTCGCTTAGAGCGACGCAAGAGAAGGGGCATGACGCGGTACAGTAGGGCAGGCTGCAGTTCGGCCTTCCCGCAGTTGCCATCCCGTCACGAGCTGACGTGCCTTTTTCCATGCGCTTCTTGCTCGTGAAATGCACTCCATTTCGATATTATATGGGAAGAAAAGAAAAGCGCTGGGTTTCTTCGTGCTGTAGCGCTTTAGAAAATTCGTGTTTTTTTTTTGTTTTTTTTTTTTACCTTTGTTCCAGACCATCATACGACGTTGTCTCGCCCACGGCTTCAAATTCCCATTACCACTAATCACACAGTTGTGTTCATTAAGAAATTAATTAGTGAGTATTAACCATTAGGTAATATACTTAACTAGAAGAGTACTGTAGTAGATTTTCTTAGCTGCGGCTGAAACTTTGTTCATTAAATATGTTTGCTTATTTTGAACTTTCTTTTTTCAGGAATTGCTTTAACTATTCACTGAGACAACCAGTATTTCGGCTTGCCTGAACCGTGTGGCTTTCGTGCGCGACTGGGCAGGTTCGGCAGAGGAGTGCGTTGCAGTTACCTGACTCGTGGTTGCTGTCCCTTTGTCGCCTGTACCTATAGTTGCTCCTTGGATGGGTCACTGGGAATCCAAGGCAGCTAGTGCGCTTTTACACTCACTCAACCTCGCGCGAGTGCACAACAGCACAATGAAATCGAGAAAATGAAGTTTACGGAAAAGCTTCTTGCCACATACGGAATGTTTTTACCAAATGAGAATTCAGAGCTACGGTATTGTTTTACAGCTGAGAAAAATAAAGCACCAGTGAAAAAATAAAAATGACAGTTTTATCTTGAGCATTACCTTATAGATTTTAGAATTTAATGCACCTTATTGCCTGCTTTTGGGTTTTTGTTGGAAACCAAACGTGTGCGTGCGTGTGCGTCTTACAGTTGAAAAGTGGGCGGAAAGTTGTCTCCAGAGAATCGGGATGTAGAACAATATATCAAAGCATCTGGCAAGGACATAACTCCCGTGCACGGCTGCTGTCTGTCAGTTCAATTGTGGCAGCAAGGTTTGAGAGTTCGTCCCCTGATTTTCTGGCAGCATAACAACTTCAAGTTGTAGGAGACAAACGTATACAGAAATGGCCGCACTCGAAAGCTTTCTGATGATGTTGGTAATTAAATCAACATTTCGCTGCGTCATCTAATGGACAGTAATGAAGCGTGCCAGAGCTCTGTAGCGCGCAGAGATCTGTTCGCAATTTCCGGAGGAAGAGAATACAGTGTCGCTCTCTCGCGGATATCGGCACAGGTTCTCCGTGCGGCGGCACGTTCGCCAAGGAGCAGTTCCGGCTGCAGGGTCCATCGCCGGCAGGCGGCGCTTGCCTCTACGTCGTGCGCAAGTTCGATCCCTCAGTGTGCCAGGTGCAGGTGCGGTTCAAGCGCTTCTCCCTGGGACCCGACGGAGGAGCGTGCGAGAAGCCGCGCCTCCTGGTCGCAGGCCGCAGCCTGTGCGGAACTCGAGCGCCAGATGACGTAGGTGAGTCTGCTCAAATGCTCTCGAGGAGCGCTGCGCTGCGTGGCAAACAAGAGGGCGCTGAAATTGTCTATTCTGCCAGCACCGTAACATAACTGAGAGCGAGGATTCGCGGGCGATTATGAGGTAAGAAAAGGTGGTAAGACTGAGTCTCTCCCTTTGGGTATAGGCACAAGAGGCAGTAGTTTACCAGTAGTATAGAAGTAAGTAGCTATTGAAAAATAGGCTAAAAGATCACAGCCATATTGACTATCACTAACTAGACTATTGTCACCATTGCTTAGGTATAGAGGAAGGAGATCAGAAATGGAAAAAACGAAAGAAGGCGAAAAATAAAACCACCCACACGCATCGCCGCCATCATGCGCGACAAGCCAACAGCGAAGTTGTCCATGCCTCAGTTCCTCTGATCCACCCGACCTTCGCTCTCGTTTCGGGGCGGATGGAGAAAGAGAAGCAGAATGAAGTACACGTGGAGCCTTGTGGTAAATTTTCAGGCCACATGGTTTACATTTGAACATTTGAGCCATATTACAGCCCTTACGACGCCCCCATAGACCGAAAGGTATAGACCATGAATTAATATTAACTTAAGGCAAAAAAAAAAGAGACCATTCACGATAGGTACTACAACGCTCATTACTGCATGGCTAAAATTTCAATCGAGAATGATGCCCTTCCTCTTCCCCTCAGTAAACGCTCACCGATGCGCGCGCAAAAAAAAAAAAAGAAAAATAATGAAAACAGGCTGGTGACTGCGCGCTGCTGCGCTTCTTCCCGCCAATGTCATACGGACGCGCCCAACGAGCGGATTCGCGCAAAACCTGATAGCCTACTTTGCGTCAGTTCGTCAGGGGCAGCTAAGAACGCGCGATCAGGCGTCGCGCTAATCAACTGCAAAGAAAAGTAAAAAAAAAATGCAAATGATACTATAAAAATATTTGTATACACCGTCTGTACAGATCGGTTGCTCCAGAAAATGACCATCAACATTTTTTTAGGTTCCCTTTAATAAGTGACAACGAGTATTCTCCTCAGCGTGGCAGAAACTTTGGCCTTCGGAGGTACCATAAGGTCCCCCTTGACATGGCGGTAAAGAAATGTGTTTTGAGAGACGACCGATTACGGATGCCCATAACATCCCTGAGTACAAATGTGCTGCAAACGGCCAAGCAATCGCCAAGTCGCGCGCAGTACGTGCACCCTTGGTCAGGAGTCTCCATACCACACAACTCTCTTTTCCGTATCTACAGTAATAACACCATGTGAGAACCTGAATACGTGCCACTGTAGGAGTCGTCTTCCTCAACTCGTAAGACATATTGGTCTATGTGGATGCCGCGAAGGCTCTCATGGGTCTCAAACGCAAAGGCGGGGCATGAAGACTCCTAATCAATCAAGGATGCACATACCGTGCGGCTTAGTGCTTGCGAGGAAACGTTCTTGCCCTCGAGAAAGTGCTATTGCTGTTCACTGTAAGTGCAGCTTTTACTAAATCTGACATGGTGTTTTTAAACTGTTGGCAAATATTCGCTCTGTCTTAAAAAGAAATTTAGTGAAAATGAACACCGAACATTTTACTAACTCCTGTTATACAATCTTGCTTGACATGAGTATCAGACCAGTGGCGGGGACGTTATTAAGCGCATTTATTTTTTTTCGGCAATAAATGCATCTTTTGCTGAACAACAAACATCAACACATCCATAAAGGCCATAAAATTTGTTTTTATCTAGAACAAAAACTGGTTGGAGTTGTTACCAGTGTCTTTTTAAGCAAACGTACAGGATAGACAGTCACTAGACTTTTTTTCTTTTTGCCTTGCTGGAAAGGGGGGGGGGAGTAGTACGAGGTGAAGGAGGTGGCTACACAATGTCGAAGAAAGCCGAACAAAGGTAAGGGGGTGGGAGGGGGGGGGGGGAAGGGGGCATCTTCAGCTTGGAAGTCAACGTTTCGACAAGATGATCACACTGCTCGGACGAAAAGAATTCCTTTTGACGAAACATTGGCTTGCGAGTTGAGTTTGCACCCCCCCCCTTCTTTTTACGGTTTTCTTTGTTATAATTTTATGTACCTTAATTTAGAAGAGGACAATACATATCTCGTGTAATTCAATTATGTAAGCGCGAATTGCCTGAGTAATTTTTGTGACATTGGTTATGAAAAACTGCAGTCGCTATGCTTACTTGAAAAGGGATGTTTGCAATTTCCACGAATATAGGTCGCCTGAGTTTATCCAATATGGCGGTATTAAGAAAGACTTCTGGCCACTGCCTAGGTGAATCGTGAAAATGTGAAAATTTTAGAATTTGACGTGTGTGTGTGTGTGTGTGTGTGTGTGTGTGTGTGTGTGTGTGTGTGTGTGTGTGTGTGTGTGTGTGTGTGTGTGTGTGTGTGTGTGTGTGTGTGTGTGTGTGTGTGTGTGTGTGTGTGTGTGTGTGTGTGTGTGTGTGTGTGTGTGTGTGTGTGTGTGTGTGTGTGTGTGTGTGTGTGTGTGTGTGTGTGTGTGTGTGTGTGTGTGTGTGTGTGTGTGTGTGTGTGTGTGTGTGTGTGTGTGTGTGTGTGTGTGTGTGTGTGTGTGTGTGTGTGTGTGTGTGTGTGTGTGTGTGTGTGTGTGTGTGTGTGTGTGTGTGTGTGTGTGTGTGTGTGTGTGTGTGTGTGTGTGTGTGTGTGTGTGTGTGTGTGTGTGTGTGTGTGTGTGTGTGTGTGTGTGTGTGTGTGTGTGTGTGTGTGTGTGTGTGTGTGTGTGTGTGTGTGTGTGTGTGTGTGTGTGTGTGTGTGTGTGTGTGTGTGTGTGTGTGTGTGTGTGTGTGTGTGTGTGTGTGTGTGTGTGTGTGTGTGTGTGTGTGTGTGTGTGTGTGTGTGTGTGTGTGTGTGTGTGTGTGTGTGTGTGTGTGTGTGTGTGTGTGTGTGTGTGTGTGTGTGTGTGTGTGTGTGTGTGTGTGTGTGTGTGTGTGTGTGTGTGTGTGTGTGTGTGTGTGTGTGTGTGTGTGTGTGTGTGTGTGTGTGTGTGTGTGTGTGTGTGTGTGTGTGTGTGTGTGTGTGTGTGTGTGTGTGTGTGTGTGTGTGTGTGTGTGTGTGTGTGTGTGTGTGTGTGTGTGTGTGTGTGTGTGTGTGTGTGTGTGTGTGTGTGTGTGTGTGTGTGTGTGTGTGTGTGTGTGTGTGTGTGTGTGTGTGTGTGTGTGTGTGTGTGTGTGTGTGTGTGTGTGTGTGTGTGTGTGTGTGTGTGTGTGTGTGTGTGTGTGTGTGTGTGTGTTACTCGACGGAAATGAATAAGCTAGTGACAAGGAATAAACGTCGTCTAACCTGAAAGAATGGCTCGAGAGTATACGCGGAGCGGCGAAAGGTGCACGACTCCGCGCTTTGAGGAGAATGTAATTACACTAACGTTGGAGAATAGTACAACGGGTGAATGACAAACCTAAAGACGCAATTTTTTTCATATTTAGCCCTACAGGTTAACGGCGTCCCAGCAGCTCTCACGCGCTTAGCTTTAAAACAAAATATAAATTTTTTTATTATGCCATGAGTTTTAACCTTTCAAGTTGCATCCGCTTTGCGCTTTTTCGTTCTGGTAAATTTTATTGTTCTCGTACTCAGTTCAGTTCAGTCGTTCAGTCGTGTTCGACTCTTCGTGACCCTATGGACCATGTCACGCCACGCTTTCTGGTCTTTCACCATCTTCCTAACATCACATAACTTCATCTGCAGTGCCTGGAGGATGCCATCTAACCATCGCGTTCGCTGCCTACCCCTTCCCCGGCGACCCTCAACCTTTCCCAACATCAAATCTTTCTCCAGCGACTCCTCTCTTCTCATCAGATGACCAAAGTAGCTGAGCTTTAACTTTAGAATTTGACCCTCCAGTGAGCAGTCAGGGTTTATGGTCGACAATATCGACTGATTTGATCTTCTGGCAGTCCAAGGAACTCTCAAGAGTCTTCGCCAGCACCACAATTCAAACGCATCAATTCTTCGGCGGTCAGCCTTTTTCACAGTCCAACTTTCGCATCCATACATCACAGCTGGGAAGACGATAGCACGAGTTATACGGATCTTGGTTGGCAGTGTAATGTCTCTGCTCTTTACTAGGCGGTCAAGGCTAACCCTTTCTCTCTTTCCCAGAAGCAGACGTCTCCTAATTTCATGGCTGCAGTCTCCTTCCGAGGTAATCTTGGAGCCCAAGAAGAGAAAATCTTTCACAGCTTCCACTTCTTGTCCATTGATGCTCCAGGACTTGATAGGGCAAGACGCCATGATCTTTGTCTTTTTAATGTTCAGTTTAAGCCCAAATTTCTCACTCTCTTCTTGTACGCGCATCAGAAGTCTCTTGAGTTCCACTTCACTTTTTGCCATTAAAGTTGTATCATCCGCATATCTAAGGTTGTTGATACGTTTTCCAGCAATCTTCACTCCAGCTGAAGACTCGTCCAGACCGGCCTTCCTCATGATGCACTCTGCATATAAGTTAAATAGGCAGGGCGTCAGTATGCAGCCTTGTCTCACTCCTTTCTCGATCAAAAACCAATCAGTAAGATCATGCCCAGTTCTGACTGTGGCCTCTTGCCCTTCATACAGGTTCCTGAGGAGACAGATGAGGTGAATTGGAACTCCCATCTCTTGGAGAGCTTGCCACAATCTGCTGTGATCTACGCAGTCAAACGCTTTTGCATAATCAATAAAGCAGAAGTAGATGGGTTTCTGGAACTCTCTTGCTTTTTCCATGATCCAGCGAAGGTTGGCAATTTGGTCTCTAGTTCCTTTGCCCTTGCGAAACCCAGCTTGCACGTCCGGAAGCTCCCGATCCACATACTGCTGCAGCCTACCTTGCAGGATTTGCAACATCACCTTGCTAGCATGCGAAATAAGCGCGATCGTGCGGTAGTTGGAACAATCTTTGGCACTGCCTTTCTTTGGGATGGGGATGTAAACTGACCTCCTCCAATCCTGTGGCCACTGCAGGGTTGTCCAAATCTTCTGACAATGTATGCAGAATGTTAACAGCGTCATGGTCGAGGTTTTGAAGCAACTCAGCTGGAATGCCATCAATTCCGCTAGCTTTATTCTTAGCAAGGCTGGCTAAGGCCCATTCAACTTCACTCTTCAGGATGCCCGGCTCGAGATCAGTAATCACAACTGTCTTATGTTGGGTTTGCACTTTCGGGCCCTTCTTGTACAGTTCTTCTGTGTATTCCTGCCACCTCTTCTTTATCTCTGAGACTTCAGTGAGGTCCTTGCCTCGTTTGTCCTTTATCATGCCCAGCTTAGCACAGAAGCTTCCTTTGATATCTTTGATTGTCTTATACAGAGCTCTTGTGTTCCTTAATTGGCTGTTTGTTGTCCTCAACTGCTTGGCACTGTACGTTCAGGAAGGCATTCTTATCTCTCCTTGCTATTTTCTGAAAATCCGCATTGAGAACCTTGTATCGTTCTCTTTCCCCCATAACTTTTGCCATCCTCCTTTCCTCAGCTATTTGCAAAGCCTCTTCAGATAACCAGTTTGCTTTCTTGCATTTCGTTTGCTTTGGAACTACCTTAGTAGCAACTTCTTGTATTATGTCACGAACATCGGTCCACATCTCTTCGGGCTCTCTGTCTTCTAGATCTAATTCTTGAAATCGATTCCTCACTTCCACAGCATATTCTAATGGAATTTGATCCAGATCATACCTGAAAGGCCTTCTAGTTTTCTGCGTTTTCCTCAATCGAAGCTTAATTTTGGCAACAAGAAGCTGATGATCGGTGCCACAATCGGCCACAGGCCTTGTTTTTACTGCTTGTATAGCGCTTCTCCATCTCTGCCGGCAAAGAATATAATCGGATCTGATTCTTGTACAGACCGTCCGGTGAAGTCCATGTGTACAGGCGCCTCTTGTGTTGTTGAAAATGAGTACTCACTATGGTCAGGTTGTTTTCTTGACAAAACTCTACTAGCCTCTGCCCAGCTTCATTTGGCTCGCCAAGACCGAACTTGCCTATAATTCCAGATATTTCTTCACTCCCGACCTTAGCATTCCAGTCTCCTATGAGAAAAACGACGTCTGATGATGGGGTGCGGTCTAAAAGGCATTGTAAGTCCGCATAAAATCTCTCAACGTCAGCTTCTTCAGCAGTAGTGGTCGGTGTATAGACTTGGATAACTGTTATGTTGAAAGGGTGCCCTATCGAAAATCCCACCGTAGATTACCATAAAACCACCATCGTTTTGTGGTGGGTTTATGGTATTTAGAGTGGAAAAACGGTGGCCATGGTGTTTTTTTCGTGTCCATGATGGGCATGCTTTATGGTGGTCAATCTCGACCACCATACTGCCCACATCATGACCACCGAAAAATAACCATGGCCACCATTTTCCACCCTAACCACCAAAAACCCGACTGAATTCGTGGCGCCATACTGGCGATGGTAGCAAAAGGTGTGCATGGTGTGTGATCTTGCTTCTGTGGTGGATACGGTGGTTATGGTTCCCTACGGTGGGGCCATCGTGGGGCAGCCTTGGTGTCAAGGTGGTCAAGGTGGGCGGTAATGAAGAATGGCGGCCAACTTGGCTGGCTCATCTCGTGCATAGCGCACCATATGGCGGTGTGGTAGAACGAAGTATATAGGTATGTCCGACGTATCGAGTCGATTCTTGAGCATTAAAGTGCACGTAGTAGAATGTCCTAAAGCCACGTACATTCGACAAATATACCAGTTATGCTGCTCGCCTTATTCCCCGCAAGCGAGCGTGCAGGCTATATTCGAATGTAGTACATCGGATGCTACATCGGAAGCCGCGATCGCGACGAGGAGCTCACTGGTTTTTCACGCCTCATCTGCCTTCCCACAAACTAAGCAGGTTGATGTCTGCATTGGCCGGTTGTGCGTGGCGGGTGTGCAGCCACGCAAACGACAGCGGCAGTGCCTATACGATTCGCACATCGCCGTGTACAGCGTGCTTGTATAATCGCGTGCCGGCCGCATTCAACGACCGTTCATCCGCGAGGACTGGCCTCGGAAGACGTTTTTATCTTCAAAGAGAACAAATAACTTCACTTATAAAAGATTATACGTCATAGCTAAGTCAACGTATGCCGCCGCCGCCGCCGCGATGTCTATGCACGCTGTGAGCGAAGCTACACGGCCGTGGAAAATCAGAAACATGAAATATCCGTTTCAGGTAAGCTTCGCTTGTAAACTGGGGAAAACATGGCGAAGCCCCAGCACACAGCTTTGTTTTCTCGCAAAATCTCTTATATAGAGTTTAATACAGCTCGGGTGAAAGTAAGCCGAAGAGCCTTCGCTCACGCAGCCGTTGCCGCAGGTTTCATGTGTACGCGTTGCACAAATTCCACGCAATTTCGCATCTCGCAAGCTACGCTGCAGCACCGCGATGTGGTGGCGATCGAAAGAAAAATGAAAGCCCAGCTACTCAGCTTGCGCCTTGCTCATATGTATACAGACATGACATTCGCTTCCAGGGAGAACAGTAGTCAGCCTCTGCTATGAAAATGAATGCAATGCAAATTTTGTCAGAGGTACCTATTACGGCTGGAAAAGCAATTTTCTAGCACATGTGCAGTAGCAGTAGTATGTAATTAGTTTATTATATATCCGAAAGGAAGGAAAAGGTGTTTGTCAGCCCCGGTATCTGCTATCTGATATCTGAAGCACCTGAATTGGGACGGCAGAAATAAATGGGTAGTGAGGAAGCAGAAGACGAAATCAAAGAGGTGAGCGATAGGGAGAAAAGAGGAAAAATAAAGATATATACACTATGGCACAATGTGCAGAATCGCGGGCCTTAGCAATAGCTCCAAGTGCAGAGGATCAAATGTATGTGCTGTAGTGGCGTTTCCACATTGTGAAACAAGCTCCATATGCTTGAGCTAGCTGCATATAAGTGGAAGTGGCACATAATATGGAATTAGGAAAAACAACACTGCATGTACTGTCATTCTCTTTCTCCTTGTGAATGTTATGCTGACCCTCATCAGAAGTCTCAAAAGCAGTACAATTCATACAGAGGCTCTCTGAGAGTGCACTTAATTTGAGCACTACATTCCAGCAAAACCCTGTAACACTTTCCATAGGGACATTTTAAATGATGCAACAGCCACATAAAATCTTTTGTAGCCATAGGATACATTTTGGGATTAGCTGCAACGAGATTGCTGATGCATGTGCCATATGAGCTGATAAAAGAAAAAGTAAGGAAATAAGCCTGTCCCAAGAAACTTCGTAACGCCCAGTGTAATATCCCAAAGATAAATAATGGTTGGCATATGATATATGAAAGCAAAAAAATCCACCAAGCCATATGCTGAGTATGTGAACAGTAACAGCATTGTTCAAAGCAGCTTTATGCTGTCTTCAAACAAGGCAATGACACTGTAGCATGTAGTTCTACTTACCCGCTTTAAAAGAGGTATGTATACGAGTATAGTTAAAAAGAAAAATATGTTTTGGGTTTTCAGAACAGGAATAGTTATCATCATCATCATTATCAGCCTGACTATACCCACTGCAGGGCGAAGGTCTCTTCCATATTTCTCTAATGTTATAACCCGGTTCTGTGCTAGCTGTATCCACTTGACCCCTGCGAACTTCTTAACCTCCCCCACCCTTTCTGCTGCCCCCTGCTACACTTTCCTTCCCTTGGAATCCAGTTTGTTACCCTGACTGACCATCGGTTATCCTCTCTTCGCACTACATGTCCTGCCCATGCCCATTTCTTCTTAGTTTCTACTAGAATGTCAGTAACTTGAGTTATTTTTCTGACCCACTCTGCACGCTTCCTATTTCTTAATGTTACCCCTACCATTTTTCGTTCCATAGCCCTCTGAGTTGTCCTCAACTTAAGTAGAACCCTTTTGGTTAGCCTCCACGTTTCAGCCCCATAGGTGAGTACAGGTACGATGCAATACTACTGGACAGGCCGCCATTGGAAACTGACCCTGGCAACGTTTAACGCTAGAACCCTAGCTAGTGATGCTAGTTTAGCAGTGCTGTTAGAGGAACTAGAGGGTATGAAATGGGATGTCATAGGGCTGAGTGAGGATGGTTGTTGTCAGAAACAAGTATTTCTCAAAGAATGCTAGGCCGCTGAAAATATGTAAGCCAGAATCACTTTTGAAAGGTTGTTTTCTTGCAGAGTTGGCAACGAGCATTAGAGGTCGAAATATGGTTTATTCAGTAAGCATTATGGCAGGCAGCATAAAATGCTGAACGCTATTTTCATGTTCACAAGGTATATATGAAGACATTGAGGAAAACAAATGCGTTTTCAATCTTATACTATTCAGACTACAATAAATGCTGATGCTCATGGTGAGAAGCTTACCACAGCAATTTATCCTTGGGGCACACTGTATAGTTTTTGCCAGTTTATAATTATACAAGTTGTTCAATAATTTTGAAAAGTGAGAGGTGCACACATCTAATTTTGCTTTGTCTGCAATTTAACACTTCACAGATACAAAACAAATAGAAAGTACTGTTTGTAAGCTAACTCAAAACTGTCTGATTAAGTATGACTGGTGAAAAGTGGATGCATCATGGCCACTACACTAATAAAAATCATGCCAAAGAAATTCTTGGAGGTACTGAAGAACTCATCCCACACAAAATTTTATTGCTGGAACATCTTTGCTTACCCATATATAAGTGTCCTAAGCAATGTTATCAGAACAAGTATGATAAGCGACCATGTCACAGTTTCCTGAACATCAAAAATAAACGCAGCTATAAGGAGGAGGTGGAAAAACACAAGGAATTGCTTCAGCCTATGAGTGGGGTCTTCATTCCAGAGCTCCACTGACATTACCTAATGAAATGATGTCAATTTAAGGAAATAGCAGAACTCATTTCTGTTCCTTCAGTGATGTTTTACGACTACTGTCAGCTCTCTAAGAGTTACTGAAAGAATAAAATGTCTACAAGAAAAAGACTAACCATGAAGGCAAAATGCAACTTGGAAAGGAGGAACCTGAAATACTTTCACACTTGTAAAGCTTTCATATACATCGATGTCATATGTGCTATGCATAATACTAACAATCAGCCAGATGTGTTCTGGCTGTTTGGATCAAAGGTTTCATCATGGCTGCAGCTGAACATTAAAATATTGATTCAACAAATCTGTAATGCATTACCTAAGCCCTCTAAACTGCATAGAACCCAAGTGCTTTTTGCAAAAAATTACAATTAGCAGATCAACATCAGGTCAATAAATATATTAAAAAATGCGATAATTCTAAGTATAATGAAATAACTATGCACCATCATAAGAAGCAGAGCTAAAAAACAGGACACAGAAAAGAACACAAAGACAAAGTGAGCACAGCCAAGCTCAAAAATTGTGCTATGGCCTGTTTTTTTTTTTGCTTCACAAGATGACGACCAACTATCGAGAAAATACCGTCTCAAGAATTCCATCAGAAATAACTAATAGTGCTTTATAACTTGTGGTGAATTACATTTCCTGCATTTCACCGTACCAAGATAAGGCACAGGACAAAAGGCAGATGCATGCGGTTGTACTCGACGTTTGTTGAAAGCATTACAGCACCCATATAGCCCTCCGCCACCGACTCATTCTCATCTATAATCTAAACAGAATAAGAGTGAGAATGCAGCCATATGCTGAATTAAAATATGTGCCTAAAAGCTAATCAAACAATCTCGCTGGATAACTTGAATTGCAATCAATAGTGCCTCTGTCGAAAAGACAGCAAACAATGCAGTCAAGTTGTTTTCTGAATACAGAGAGAGCTAAGCGCAGCAAAGAGGAACTCTCATTTCTGTTCGAAACCCTGCAATCATGCCTTGTATCTGGGAATTGTACAAACTTTCACTTTATACTGCACACATCACTGACCATAGTAATCATATAGAGCAAAGGAGGTTAAAAAACAAAGGTGAGCTTGGCAACCTGTGTTCATTATATTTTTGTTGTCCTGTCGTTTACTTTGTTAGCATAATTGCAGCCCCACAGTTCACTTCTATGAAGTAGACTTTCTGCTCTTGCCTCGGTAGTGCGAACAGCACGACTATGCAAATAATATAGCGTCCTAATAATATAGTAATAATAATAATTATATAGTGACTGTGAAGCAAAGAAAAGGGTCAACCGGCATGTGAAATGATTGAGTTTGATCAGGCCATATTTCAAGTTAGGGGCACAGATTTGTGATTTCAACACCCTAGAGGCATCACCTACCTGTATAGCAGAATTACGAGGTAATTTAAAAGCAGACATTAATGTGTTGTTATGAAGGTCAAGCCAACCTAATGACATACTTGCGGTAACAAGCTGACAATTTTTTTCTAAACTGAACTTCAAGGAATAGGAGAAACAGTGCAAGTGGGAATTGTTTAAGAAAGCATAAGATCAATGAATGAACTAATGGCACACTACAGTTTCGAAACAGTTTCAAAATTTCTTCTTGCATTCATAACCAAGTGCTTGCTTATTCATCCTGCATCGCAAGTTAATGGATAGCTCCACTTTTGCAAACATCGTGAAATCGGTAAGCTTGGGTAACTACAAGTGGTTAATACTATTAGCAGCTGTCAGTTGTTTGGCATAACTTAGTTTTCCAATGATACTCTCACGATGCACTGTTTTTTTTTTTTTTTTCCCCAAAAGTTGCCAGCAGGCAGGTAGTGGATTGCCAGACTTGTCAAGTATGATCGCAACCATGCAAAACAGCTTTCACAATGTTTCAGATTTTAGTAAGCGCTTAAGGCTCAATTTCCAACTTGGACCCACACAAGTGTGGCCTAAACGGTCAGCAGTTTTGATCTTCATTGCCCACCATGCACACTTGCTGCTGTTGCCCTGGGCACAGAGTTGAATACACGAACATTACAAACCAGTGAAGCTACAAAGGAATCGTTTTGATGCTGAACTTTTTTTTTTTTCCGCCTTCAAGTAACCACTTCCGTGAAGTAATTCTACGTCAATAAGATATGTAGCTATAAATAATTACGTACACTGCCTCCCGGCAGCGAATACAAAATTTCAAACGTACCAATGGGTTTTTTTTTTAATTTTTTTCTAAACAGTAGGTGCGATCTTCGCCGCTCCAAGCCCAAATTCCGAACGCAGCTTCATGCACTTTCTTCCAGACGAGACAGCCACTCGAGGAAAGCTTCGAAATGGCTGTTTCCGCTTCACTGTGCCCTCCCCACATACAATTGCTGCGTGCCAATCTACAAACACAGGCGTTTCTCGCTTCGTTTTATGGATGAGTGACGCACTTGGCCCATCGTACACGACACGCACACAGGCACGTAGAAACACGGCTTATTTATTTACAAACACGGGGGTTCCTCGCATCGGCTTATTAATGAATGGCACGCTTGTGGCCGATCGTACGAAACGTGCGCTCGCGCGCTGAAACACGGATTATCTACAAACACAGATGCTTTTCGCGTGGCTAGCGTGGCATGCTTGAGGCTGATCGTACTACACGACTATAGCCTCATTTGACACGACATGCACACGCGCACGTACACAGCTTGTCACACGCCATGAAGCTTCTTGGTGTTCCGACGGCAAGGCAGGTTGCTTCAGTTGTCACTTGCGACGTTGCACTCAGAGTATCACAAACGTTTACACATTTTATACGGGTGCGATCAAAAATCAGCTGACCGGGGATTGCCAAACCCACCGTAACAAGATTATCCCTCTCAAAGCGCGCCGTCTGTAGCTTGCAGTTTAGTTCATAATTTTACCGCTGTCGGTTAGCGCTGCATACCATACACTAAAATAAAAGAAACAGAGTGAGAAATAGTAATTGTTTCTAATTTTGAACCCATTAGCTTTTAAATAATGTTAAAATATTGAGTGGTGTCGAAAAGGCGTAATATTATAAATAGTAAGCCATTGGAGAAGTTAATAAATAAAAAAAGATGAGTGAGTAAGAGACACTTAACGGCCACTTGGCGAACCGGTCACGAAAAATGTGGTCGAAAAATGGGCTTGCGACGTAGGTGGGCGCAACGGCCGCGGCAGCCGCGATACAGCTTTGCTGTTTGGAAATACACTGCTCGTAAGCTTGTATGCTTGTAAGATGTACGGTTGAATCTGAAGATGGCCACTTTTCCCGGGCGCACGTCCAGCGTCTTCGGAGCAAAGTAACGACGTAAGGACGAGCGCGGTGCTGTCGTCACTAGCAAAGCCGGTGAGTATTTTGCCCGTTGGTTTGATTTTCCGCTCGCATTCCATTCTTGCTGGGCTCTAGGGTACTGGACGCAAAAATGAAAGAGCGAATCTGACACAGCGCATTGTACAAATGTGGAAATTACAGACTTTGGATCGCGCGTCGCGGAGTGAAATGCACGTGCAATTTCTCGAGCGACCGTTGTGGGCTACATTGAATGAGCAGGGATTGATTTTGACAGCGTATGAAGAATAAAAACGGAGAGGGCCACAGCTAGTTTACAGCGCGTATCTATTTATGCAGGAACATGAGTTGTTGCTTCGGGCTTCTTGAAAGACCCCCAGTGAGCGATTCTGAACACCGCGTTGACGATAGCCACATATAAGCCCCAAACGCGTACAACTCGGCGGCTTGTGAGGGCTCGTACTGAGAAGCAGCGTGCTAAATTCGACTCGATATAAGGTGAGGACGAAATATTTTGTCAGGACGTGAACTCATTTTCTTTATTTTGAAGGAATGGTGAGTCGGCTACCTCCGCAATGATTTTATGAAAGCGGTAGGTTTTCAATACAACTGCAGCTGGCACCAGCTGGCACTTGGTAACCGCGGTTACCAGAACTTTGTGTTTTATTTACTGCTAACATATTTCAGAATTCGTATGTTTATAATTGGAAAAATTATCCTAATAATCGTAGTAATTTCATTCATAGTATGCACCTTAGCATTGGCACGTGGCTGTGTACTATAAACTGACGGGTGCACTCTCGTGGTAATGATTTGTTGCTACACTACGTATATATTTATTTGCAAACACTGAAACATGGAATTCTGGGCTATGGGCAGGTTTACACGAGGCATTATACGTAGAAAATAACGGTAGGTGAGAAAAAGGATTATGACAAAGGCCTGAACCAAATGGCACAAAATTTAATTATGCATTCACCTTTGGAGATTAATTTATTTTAAGACTGTGCCAAACTAACATTAGTGTAGTGTGCTGGTTCCAGTTAACAAACTATTAGATTTTGCTAATCTCAAGAAAGTGGCATTTAGAGCGTAGAAAACTACTTAAGCAACTGCGGTAAGGTCTCGACAAATGCCTGGCACATACAGGGTGGCTGCACAGTTTAAAAGATCACTGAACAGGGGTAGAAGGGGAGCCTCAGATCTTAACCCAAGCCAACGTTTCGACAAGTGGATTTGTCTTCGTCTAGCTGCCCAAATGAAGACAAGTCCTCTTTATAGAACTGTGGCTCGACTTGCAAACTGAGGCATCCTCTCAACCTTCGTTCAGTGCTCTGGCACATACAGGGATACAAAAGAAAAAATTTACAGTTCAGAGTTTAATGCGGGGAAACAAGTTTAAGGCCATGCGGCACATTAGTAGTACGCCACGCAGCAGCCTGAAAATGTCTTGTAATAACCTCTGTGTGAATGTGAAATTTGAATTTCCTTGTAGGGAGCCAGTACTAATGCGTTTAACTATCTTGCTTGAGGTTAATTTTCTTTATCGACCCAGCACGTTGTCTCTCTGCCATACTGATATTGCTGCAGGACTAGAAAAACTTTATTGCCATATGAAATATACCTTTAGGTGCAGCTATTGCCTTGTTTAGTCTTATTTCATCAGACATAAAGGCAAAAAAATGCACCAATTTTACCATACATCTTCATGCAGGTGTTAAAACTTGGCATCTGATGGAGTCCGTCTCCCAAGCTTCATAGCTGGATCTTTGTGTAACAAAGACTGCAGGCATGGTTCATGCTGGAAGCTGCACTTTCCAGCCATTCAAGGTCTGCACTGCATGGATGCTACTTTCATTTCTGGGCACATCACTACTCCAGTCTGTAACATGGTACAGTGCCAGCTGACCTGACAGTGCTGTTTTGCTGGGTCATTGTTATTTGTACAGGTGTGCTATTGTGAGCCTCAATTGCATCATGTATGTTTACTGGATTAATATAGACATACTCATGTTACTTTTGTTAGGGCCATCAGCATGCTTAACCCGAATGCTCAACAGCGTGCCCTAAACTGACGCAGGCATTGCAAAGTGTTGGCCACTGAAGCTGAGACAAGGCCTCAGCATATTTGTGGTGGCTGACGACAGCTGGAGTGCAGTTTGATACAAGTTGTTTTCGACTTTCTGAGGGAGTGTACTCTTGACAAGGCTGTAACGCTGCAACTGCATTTTGCTCGTGTCTGCAGCCGAACATGTTACAGTTTGCTTATCTAGTCAACCTTACATGCTGTGTGTGACTGCTCGTGCTCCCTTTTTTTTTTTTCCTGCTTGAAACAAAGTTTAGGAAAGGAGGAGCGAATGTGGATTCATGGTGTTTATAAAGTTGAATGACAAATACATATTCTGGCTACAGTTCAGCTTTTTGAGGCCAAACTTCTTTATTCTCAGGTTCATGACTTCATGAGCTTTGATTCTAAACCTGAAATGTGCATGAGCAGTCACACATCATGTCAAATTTAAGCAAACTTCGTGTTTTCTGTGTGCGCATGTAATTTTCTTAGTGTGTAATTTTCATCTGAATACTCAGTACACTACAGAATGCTTGCACGTTTGGTGTTTTTCATGTAAGTTATTTATTGAAACTGAGGGGAAATAGTCTCTTCCCGAATAGTACATATCAAAGGTGAAACTATAGCCTAACAGAAAAACACACTCACATGGAAGGCAACAAGACACAAGGTTGACCAACAACTCATCCTTATTCCAGGGTGCAGACGAATATAAATGTGAAAGGGAGAGGGAATGTGGGGCATTATTAACACAAAAAAATGACGTGCGTGAGATTAAAAGCTAAAACCAATGTGAGGAAACGCGGCTGAAACACAAGCGCCGCGATAACAAAAGGGGGGGGGGGCGGTGGGTGGAACGGTGATGGCTGGAGACACCAATGAGAGCCAACTTAGTCAAGCACTAGGGTGCTAAAAACTTGTACAACTGTCCGAGGTATTTCTTCTTTTCGACGAGTGCCACAAGACAGTGCTGATGAAGATCCCCGTAGTCATTAATTGCCACCGCTTCCAGCGCTGCCTGCATTCACTGCACATTCTTGTTGTGGGCTCCCAATGCTTGCAGTGTTGAGACAAATGCCCCCCTCCCGAGAAGCATTGTTGGAATACCTTGCGTGCTTCTTTGCTCGTTCATTATAGCACCTACCAATCTGTTTTACGTACACTTTACCACACTAGATGGGAAACCTGAAGCCAACACCACTTCACAACCACGCATATCGCACCTGGGCACCTTTTCAATATTATTAACCTTTGAGCACATTAAAACGCTTAGGGGGGCATACATCTCAGCACTGCAAGCATTGCAAGCCCACAGGATCTGCCCACTGGTGCACGAGCTGACCTGCTTGGCTAGGAAGAGCACCCAGGTAACTCAAAACGTGCTGGAAGCAGTGGCAATTAATGACTATTAGCATGGCCTCTGTGGCACCTACTGAAGAAGAGCAGAAATGTCTTGGACAGTCCTACAAGTTTTTAGTGCCCTAGTGTTTGACTAAGTTGGTTTTCTTGTTTGTGCTTCTAGCCGCCCCAACCTCTTCCCCCCCCCCCCCCCCCCTTTTTTTTTTGTTGTCGTCGCTTGTGTTTAGCCACATTTCTTCACGCATTGGTTTTAGATTTAATCTCTTCCAGGTTGGCCTTTTACAGCACCCATGTTCATACATTTTCTTCTTTATATTCTGCTCTTATCCTGCGGCATTGACTTCATTTATTTCATTGTGACAACTGAGTGCATTTTTCGTGTTAACGCCCTTCACTTCTTTATCCTCTTCCTTTTGCTTTCATATTCTTGTGCATCCTTGAACAAAGATTAGTTGTTAGTCAGCCTCATGTACTTTCGTATTCCTTGTGTCTTTTTCTATTAGGCTATAGCTTCAACTTTGACATGAAACAACTAGCTCAGATCTAGATCATCCTGGAGTAGTAAATGTTCTGGCTAAAGATTTCATAATACTCAGATATTTCGAGCTGAGTTTTTAAAAGCTTAAAGATGACACCTTGAACTGAAAAAAAAAAAAAAAACTAAATCGATAATGAATGATTTTGCAGTGACAAGTTCTTCATGCATAATATAGAAGTACAGCTCATATACATTTTTTTTTTTTTTTCAGAAATTTTAAAGGTTTGTATTATTTTTATGGACACTTAACTCCCTGACAACTTTCTTGTGTTTGACAGCGAAGGCTACACAAGAAAGGGAATGAGTCCAGCCTTTGTCTCCATGCCACTGACAGTGGGTTGTTCAGGGGAGAGGTGATGAGGGGAGGTTGAAAGGATGGTGCGGGTTTTTTGCTGTCCCGACAGTATGGGGGCAAAAGCCTATTTCTTTCCCTTTCTTGTGTAGCCTTCACTGCATAGCCACTGAGTTTTCCATGAATACAGTCGTACAGTAGTCAGAAAAATTCAAAAGGCTATCACATGATAGGATCTTTAACCCCTAGATAAGGAAATGGCTTTTGACTGTAGTAAATGCTGCAAATTATAAAAAAAACATTGAGAGGGTCAAGCATCCAGATGCATTCAACATGGAATGGCCATAAAGAAAGGATGTATTATTATTGTGGTTACTGCACTGTTCTGTCAGAATAATCTCGGGTTCTTCCTGTATGCATTGTAAGTGCACATTATTAGCTATGCCTATAGAAAAGCTGATACAAACCCACTGTGCATGGCATTTTCAAGCTATTAAGTTTTCTGTATCATTCTTGCAATGTGCCTGAGAGCCACCTTTATAACTGCAGGTGTGGTTATGGCTGGGCTGCTTGTGCCACTCAACACCGATTTGGTCCTGGAAATTGCTGGAACACCTTGGATGCGTGAAAGAGCTGCTGTCCAGAGCCTAACTGCGGAAGCCTGTTGCTACATTGCAGGCTCAACTACCATGGAGCACACCATGCCATTTTAGTCGACATATTCAAAAGTAAGTGAACTTTCCCAGTAGAAATTCTATTATACTGAATATATTTTCAGTATTTTAGGATATGTACTTAGTACTTAGATCATCTTAGCATGAGCCACTTTGGTGCTTTAAACCCCATGAACCAAGCAAGGCTGAATTTGAGAAAGATGGCTTCAGAGTATGAAAGAGCACTGAAGAAGGGTAGAGGAGAAGCCTCAGTTCGCAAGCTGAGCCAGTGTTGTGACAAGGGGACTTGTCCTTGTCTGGGTAGCACCATCATAACTAGCAGGGTTTAAATGCACTTTTGCCTCAGAAGAACGAAAGTTAGGGAGGGAGAAGAAAGAAGCAAGGCAAGGAGTGAGAGAATGTTTCCTCGGGGTATAAATTTATGAGCCTGGAACCGGTGAACCCTGTGACCTGAAAACGAAAATAAAAAGTGGCAGTAGCAGAAAAAGGTATAATTCAAGGTAGATAATGACTCAGCATTTAAAGCAGGTTTAAGGGGTACTCAACTTCTGACTTTTTTTGGGGGGGGGGGGGGGGGGGGGTTCGTAGTCCGGTTTGAGCGAAGGACCTGCAGATGCTCCCTTCGTCTGATGCGTGCATATGAGTGCATTGAGACAATTCAGTAAAAGCTTGGTAGGGTAGTAAAGGAAACAAAAAGATAGTGTGGCTAGATATTGTTAATTTTCGAAAGGAGCAAGAGAAAGTCACTGCTTGCAATGGAAGTCGGCATCGCAGTGTAGTAGCGCAGTCCCGAGTCCCATCGTTCCGTGCGGTGTGCGCCACCAGCAACGACAGGCATTGGCATTGCCATTGCATGACACATCTCCAGGGATTGTTGCCTCATGCTGTTGCGCCTGTATGCGCAAAAGCATCGCTGCCGCTCGGCGATGCCTCCGCTCGCCACTTCGCTGTAAGCGGGTCAAGCTCTTCGTGCACTTCGAGTCATGCGGCTTAAAATGAATGCATTTTGGTCGGGACCGAAAGATATTTCGAATAAAACGATATCGTTATAACGAGGGATTACTGTAGTGCAAATATCTCGAAAGGAAAATTAGAATTCCTTACATACATTCCCTCTGCACTATAGTTAGTAGGGACAACATCCCCATAAAGCATTAATTGTACAGTTTATTCTCAGCATGTGTAAAATCCACTACCTCCCCCCCCCCCCCCCCCCCCTTCTTCAGACAACAGCAAAGCTGCAAGTGTTTTTCTAAACACGTTTCCTTGTCACCACTGCTTTGGCTCCACTTGAATCCTTTTCTTCAGATAATGTCTCGCTAGGCAGGTGTAGTCTACTCTGATTTGCTTTTTTTTTTCTATTGCCCTCTTCTGGAAAGCTCAGTATTCCCTTGTGGCCATATATCTTGTTAGATCTCTTTACGATGCCTGTCTGTATCCTTTCAAGAAACAGGTGTCATAATCCAACCTGCTTCAGGTGGTTATCTTGTAGCTTATCCTGCTGCTGCCACTCTTTATTTTCGTTTTAGGTCACCTTGTCACAGGTTGCAGGCTCATAGAAATTGATACCCAAGGAAATATTCTTTCACTTCTAGCCCTGCTTCAAGCTTGCATCTGTACAAGACATGGCAGAACAGAATTTGTCAAGGTACATGGGTGCCTTCAAACGTTATTAGCACTGTCTTGGTCTTTCTCATCATGCAAGTGGAAAGGATCGTCGCATGCCGCGGTTGAAGAGTTTATAAATGTTCGGTTTCCGAAAGACCTTTCCCAGTTTCGTGAATTACGTCCCGGTACGAATTCACGGGGGCCATCATGCAAGATTGGATGATATGAGTTTTGGCTTGAATGAATAACGAGGTAACTGCTGCTACCTTTTGCGCAGTGAATTCGTTGGTGCTCTTCAGAAGGATGACATTCTGGTGGTACTTGATTTTCAGAGTTCTTTCTAGCCCTCCCTCTTCCCTACCTGGCTTTTGTACAGAAGCAAAGGTGCATTTAAACCCTGCAGTAATGATTGAACTGCCCAGATGAGAAGTTCTCTTGTCAAAATATTGGCTCAGCTTGCAAACTCCAACTTGCCCTAGACCCTTCTTCACAGCTCTTTTATAAACCAACCAGCCTACTTACTTTAGCTTGCATAGCCATATACTATAAAAAAAGATGTTCTCTCTGTCAAGCAACAATAAATTGTGGATTGAGGTGAAGATGTTTCTGACATAGACTGCTGCACCACTGTCAGGCTAAGTTAATGTACACCTTTTGACCCTATGCAGTGTTTTTGAACATCAGCTTCTGCCTAGTGCATGATATGGAATTTTGTAGGCTGTGCACTAGCCTTAACTTTGCATAATTTTGAGTGTCTGCTGCAATAGTCTAATGTGACTAGTGGTGGTGATCCACTTGGTCTGAAGCAGCCTGAGTTGTAATGACACACCTTGCATTGACCAAGGGGCGGCACCTAATGTCTGCTGGCTGTCTTGCCCGTGTGTGCAAACTGTTCAGCTATGGTATACAAAAGCACATAGAAAGTTCTGTTAAATTAAAACAAACATGGAATGCATGTTTGAAATGAACAATACCAAATAAAGAGGCAGAAGTGAACTGTTTTGTGACTATATTTCAGCAACCCTTTGGCCTTCAGTTATGACCAATACAATAGTTAAGCAATTAAACATACTTATGCAAAAAATATGGTTCACTGCATTTTCTACCTGTTATATCACGAGATGTAAGTTTGGTTTGGCTCTTTAGGTTTAATGTCCCAAAGTGGCTAAGGCTATGAGAGACACCATAGTGGCGGGTTCAGGAAATTTCGACCACCTGGGGCTCTTTAATGTGCACTGATATCGGACAGCACAGGGGCACCTTGCTTTTTCCATCCATCAAGAAGCGGCTGCTATGGCCCAGAAATAAATATAAAGTGCTAACCGCATGAGTGACACTTCACGGCGGTGGGCTGAAGGCGCGCTTCTTTGGGGAAAGGCCGCGGCGCTGTTCTAGATCAGCCGTCGTCAAACTGTTCTCTCTCATTCCTTCCGCGCGTGGCTCGAAAAACGTTGTGCATCAAATTGCCGAGGGTGGTGCGATAGTCTTTGGGGAAGGACCAGTGAAATTGGAGTTCGATGTACGATGCAGCTTCCCTATACTTTTGCATGGAGTTTTCAAGGGGATATTCCACAAGTTTGATGGAACCATAATTCGAATTATCCTGGTTCAGCTCTAGTCATTATCTGCGAGTACTTGCCAAATCTACCCTATCCCATCATATTTTTCGTTATTCTCCTTTCGTTGTCTAGATCTGTTCTTACTGCCTGTCCTAAGTATATATATTCTTGCTACTTTTAGTACTTCGCTACCTATTGGTAAACTGCTATTCCTTCCCGAGGCTGTTAAACATTACTGCAGTGGGTTTTTTTTGCAGTGGGTTAAAATGTTAAGCATGGAGGTTGAAAGCAAAATGCAGTTTCTCAAAGCGAAATAAACTCAGGACTACAGAAATTGAGAGCTTGTTCGAGAGGTAGAAAGCGAGAGAGTGTTTACAGTTTACCAGGTTCGTTGACGCCGGCATTTTTGAAACTCGAAACTTGGGCTGCACTGCTGGCTGGGCATCTATGCAAAGCATCTACCAAGTGAGCTGCGCAGTGCTGCGAGGAGCCAAATTCTTTCAGCAGCATGCACACCGGTGCCAGCATGTTGCCTCTCCCCCATCTCCTCTGCAGGCCATGGTGTGGCTTATCAAGTGCATGCCTTTTAGAGGCTAAGTTATAGCCTTGACTCAAATTTGTGTGACCTGCTATCGAAACGTCTCCCCCCCATCTAAAGGGGTCCAATGGCTGAAAACCACTGTTCTAACATGCGCAGTGCTACAGGGCTGTGTCAAAATGGAACTGCCATGTTTCATTTTGCTATTTTTGTGTACTACCACTTGCATAGCCATATGCAAGATCTATTTGTGTATGGCATGGGCTGATGAAGGAGAATTGAAAAGATACATGTGTTTTCTTTTTTTCAGATTGTCTGATGCAGTACATAGCAAAACATCCGAAAACAGATGTGCCTGATGAAGTACAAATTCAGTCATGCCGTCAACATCTGCGGCGCTTCTTCATTGAGGCCAGCCGGCAAGGACATCGCAGGAAAATCTCAGTTGCCGATGATTCCAATAAAGCTGGAATCTGAGCTCGACTTTCTATATGCTGCTTATTCAGTGCGTGCTTCAGTAGGTGAGCCATTTCTGCTGCTACCTGGATGCACAGAAGCTGTAAGCTTGCATGCTCAGTATATCACTTAGCAGGTTAGCAAATACAGCATCGGCTCCTTAGCCATCAGGGAAAATAGGGGCACTACCAGCATTCTGTATTTTCTTCACCAATGAACTGTAACTATATGTGGTACACAAGATGACACACCATTCAGTGTGCTGTACCAAGGCCGGTCTCGAGGGAGAGCGCGCTTCTCTTCTCTTACGGCCTCACCTAGTGGGGTCTGTTTTGACCTCCCGCCGCACCTCGGTGGGGTCGCCACCGCCCCACTGCTGTGCCTCTGCTAAAGCCGTTCATGCGCAAAGGAAACGCACTCGCTCTTTGTCCAGCCCGCGTCAGATGCAACCGGCAGGTCCTGACATTTCACTCCTTTGGTTTATACAAAGATGCCATAATCAGCGTCTAAGATTTATCATGTACGAGGAATAAAATATAGTCAACACCCCTTGTCCTTCAACGAAGGACAAGCGGTGTTGACTATAATTCTTGTCCTCGTAGAAGAGTGTACATGAGGCTGCTTCTTTAGCTAGTTTCAAGATAGTGCAAGCGTCACACCCGAAGTCACTGATTAACTTATCAATGTATTCATCGAAGTAAGCTAAACCTGAATATGTGACAGTGGGTAATGGGATGACAGGAGATGCCACCACAATTCCTTCATTTCTTCGGTTACTGATTGCGGCCAAGCAGAAATGATTTCTTCGGCATTGACGAAAGCTGCCTTGATTTTGCTCCAAGATGAAACTTCCGTCTTGACAACGTGGTCAAGTGCCGCTGTTACGGCCCTTGCGTCTAGCATCTCGTTCTTTCCGCACATTAGCCTTGCTTTCCCTAAGAGAGCCTCAATGGGGTCGCTATTGAGTTTCCTGGTGAGGGCGGAGCCGACACCATTCCCCAGGAGGTATTCTAAAACTTGTACAGTAGACTCATGATGAACAGAATTCCTTGAAACATTTCCTCAGTGAAAGTTCCCTTCTTTAATGCTTTAGAAGTTTCTTGGGTGCTTTATAAGCAAGTGAACTCGTTTGTCAGCCACTGCAATTGAGTATCACCAGCTGCGTCATTTATTAGCCTCTTTTTACCGCTTACAGCACAAGTGGTGTCATGAATATCAAACCATTCCTTTGTTTTTATAAGCATAATATGTAAAATTTCTTTAAAACAGCATTTTAAAATAATGTTTAAATACAACACATTTCCTAATATATAAATTATAATAACATTAAAAACTCAACCTTAGAGTCTACTTTGACTGTTATGCTAATACTTTATATCATGCAAGCATTATGCAACTCACATTATATTTTTATGAAATTATTTCCATCTTCGGTGCTATATATGGATGGTTTTGCATCTAGCGCTGAAAGACGGTTTTGCTGTTGCAGAGGAGTTGCTGTAATGTTAGCCTTGAAGAAGCTTCAATGTGATCACTGCTGATTTTTTTTTTTTTTTGCATTTTTGTGCAGGCTTGGAAAAAATTCGGATTGAAATGGGCAAAAGTAGCTAACATGCCGCAATGTATGTCATATATGCTTCCGAGCGTCCGCTGAGCGACAGTGTTTTTTTATATAATGACTGTTCTCGTGTATAGTACACTGACGATAGTACACTGACGACATGCCGCTGCAGCATCTATTCCGTGTTCTTTCATTTTGGGCTGCACTCACCACGAAACCCGCGAGCGACAACATGAAACCAGGCAGAAGCCACCCGGCACCGCTGAAGCAGGTACGGAGCGAACAGTGAGCAGGTCGCGTGCCTTGCAGCGGTGGAGAGCGTAACTCGAGGAAAAACGTTCCCATTGCTCCCGCGGCTATTGAGGATGCCGGAAGAAAGAGCGCACTCTCTCCCTCGAGACCGGCCATGGCTGTACATACCTACCTTGCTATCCACCATGCACACCATAACGACCATGTAGTACACCATAACGACCATGCGCACCATAATGACCATGCACACCATAATGACCATGCACACCATAACAACCATGCCCACCATAACAACCATGCCCACCATAACGACCATGCACACCATAACAACCATGCCCACCATAACGACCATATGCCCACTACCATAATCCACTATGATCATGGTTCCATCATAACCACCATGAGAAAAATTTCCGACAGGGTGCCCTTCCGCCACGACGACAAGGCAGTGATCCATGAAGGGGGGGGGGGGGGGGGGGGGAGGGTTCTCGTGCTACTTTAATACAAATATAGATTTTTAATGGTTTGTCCAAGGAAAAGCAGGAGAAATTTGACTTCGACTTCTCCGCGCGCTATTTTCATAGAGAAACTTTATTTATACTCGTAAGCTAGAAATAAAACTTAATGAATGTAAGGCCACCATGCCGCTCTTATAAAGTCTTTTCGGCTTATTATAATCGGTTCTTGGCATATGCACGTCTGGGAACAAGTTTACGGTCACAGCAAAACCCTAGGGTAAAAACGAAATGCCAAATATTATAACGGAATGTATTTCAAGCAATTTTATCACCCCCTCCCTGAACAACAAATCATCCTACATAAATTATGTAATAATTCCTCTAATTATGCAGGGACGTCTATCCACAAAACTGGTGCTTCCGTTGGTCCTGCGTGCTCGGTGATGGTTGTTAACAATTAACACCTCGTGTGTAGCCTCACAAAAATTGTTATTCTGTTTAAATTAAGAAGCTGCGGGCTTTGCATGTTACAGCCCAGTCAGAACCAATTGTTTCTTAAGTAGGTGTTTGTATAAAACTATCACAACGAATTGGTCACAACTTTGCAACTAAAATTCAGTCTGCCCAGTTCAATGATCTTTGATATGAAAATGTTTCGAAAATAATATAAACTTTTATCCTATATAAAGTGACATGCACCTATAGCACTCGTCCTGGAACATCGCAGATGCAACGTACAAAAATGACGCCTTATGAGGCAAGGACGAGAAAGAACACGCACGAGCGCCAACTTCGGACAGTTTACTGTGAACCGATCGAGGAGCGGTAAATATACAAGAAGTGTCTATTTACTGGCTACGCCTAGCAGTGTTTTCTTTTTTTCAAAACGTCTTGTTCTTTACCTCAAGCTTACTTTTATTAGCGCAGATAGGCAACTATTTCTAATGAATATGTATATTTGTGTTTGTGAGGTTTAACGTCCCAAAGCTGCTTGGGCTATGAGAGACGCCGTAGTGGGGGACTCCGGAAATGGGTCATATACATGTTTTTGCACTACCTTTATTAGTTATTTTACTTAATCGAACATGACAGTGCCCTTTACAGCCGCCTTCGAGACTTCAAAGCAACAAAAGCTGTTATACACGTGGACAAGTAGTTAATATTTCTTTACTGTGATTCTGGTTCTTTCTAACCACTATAGCTATATTAACACACTTAACACACTGAATTTTGTACGCGCAGGCTTTTCGCATCTCGTCATTGTCAACGAGGAGCCATGAAACGAATGTATCCATTGCTTGATATCTGACTGTTATTCCCGAAGGATCAGACTTACGGCAAAAGCAAAATCGCCGAATCATGCCTCTCAAATGCTTTAAGAAAATTTTCTCTTCAACTAATAGCAGAAAGCTTTCACGAACAGGCACACAGGCTGATGCTGGGCTTCCAGGGATGTCCTTGTAAGTGTTGCTGAAAGCCTTCTGGTACAGACCTAGTCCACTCAACCTGGCTCACCCTAACTTTTTACAAACAAGCAGAAGCTATCCGTCATTCCGTACAATCACGGCTGTCCCATCGCTTGAAGAAAATTAGACAATAGGAAGCGTCAGAGTTGTTTTTTCAACGCCAAATAAACTGCAGAAGCTATGCAAACTTACAACACCTTGCCCTGCATAAGAGTGTAGATGTGCGCGATGAACCATATGAAACAAAGTTCGTTGAATGCGCGGGAGCGATTGCGTATAGCATACCTCTGACTTGCAGAAAGGAATATCTCGGTCGAAGTTGAAGGTTCGTGAACGATCACTTTCGGGAACATCCTAACAATAAAAAAAAAATGTTCTTTATGTGCATTCCAAAAGAAAGCAAATTAAAGTGCAAGCTTGCGTCGGAGACACGCAGTCTTATAACTAACAACAGTGTAAGCTGAGTTGTATAGGTACCTATGTTAATTGAAGTGAATCTTCGTCGGCATCAATAGTGAAAAGTAAGTTTTTAAAATCGATGCCTGATGTAGACTTCTGGCACGTTTAGAACGTTTTGTTTTTCTTTTTCTTTTTTTTTTTTTGTTAAGCATTGCAGACATGTTTTAAATGCTGTTCAGAAACATTCGACCTCTATCACTAATGATGACCTTTTTGCTGAGTATTCCATACGAATTAAACTGTAGGGACATTATTAAGAAGCCAAATTAACTGAGCGTCAATAACTGACTCCTGGTAACTGGAATTCAAAGGAGACTCGATTGCATCCAGGCAATTCACCTCCTGTTTGCTTGCATCAGAAGAATGCGTTTCGATAGCTTAATGACATTTGAGTTTCTTTTCAGCGGTTGAAGAGAACTGACGAAGTTTAGGGGTAGCCTCAGCTGGTTCGGGTTACAAACTGGGGTTCCGCCTCAAGCCTTGTTCAGTGCTATTTCATACTGCGCAGCCATCTTGCCCCTCTCGATTCTGCTCTCGATATCTTTTGTGCTGTTATAGGCCCTACAACGAGTTAATGAGTTGTCAACTGAAACTGAATGAGCAATTTTGTAAGAATACGCAAGTTCACAAAAATATTTTCTTTAGATAGAGAGGCTCGGTGCGTGATAGGAACTGCGCTGTCATGGTTCTGTAAGCTCTCTCTCTCTCTTCTGCACAGTGTGCAAAGTTCCTGTCCATGCGCTCTCCCTGCATTGCTGGTACTAGAAAGCTCGCTCTTTTTCTGTCTCTCCAGCATGGATGCCATCCACCTAACAGGGCTGGTGTCAAGTGACGTTTCTTTGCAACGAACAACGACCGAGTGAATCACTCACGCAGTGAAACAAACGGCGCGGTTCCGCTTGCGGATCCTTGCTATTCGCGGCGCCGCTGCAACGTGGCGTTAGTTTCGTGAACGTCTCCAATTAAGTAAAGAATGTTTTGGTGTGAAAGTTTGTACCAGTTACAACACTAAAATCATAGGGATTGTACACGGTTTTGTTACCAGGAGTTGGTAAATACAGGGCCATTTTCAGCCTGTTTACAAACGTATACTTTTAAAACTACGAGCATACGCTTTTGCAGTCTGGGCAGGTGGGTTTTACGTCAAGGCTGAAATTATGTACGCGATGGATCCTGATGGTTATACTATTAATAACTAAATCTAACTAAGCGTTTCAGTATGTTTCTCTTAAGGTGCGATTTTATCTTAATGCCACCAACACCGAAGGTGAGACCCGTATTTAATTTTCCATAATCGGCAGTGTGGTCTGAACTATCCACCGTTAAAGGTACTCATTTAAAATCTCCTTGAGTTGACTTCCTGGCATTGCAGAAGAATGAAATGGCGTCTGTTTTATTTCTTATACAACAAATAATAGACGGCGCTTGCGTATCTCATAATGTTGAAGATGCTAACATTGTTTCGGGCACGTTTCATTTCATTTTTATTTCCTTAAAGACCCCTTTTGAGGGGCATTACATAAGGGGTGGATACAAATTTTGGATGAGATAGTACAAAGTCATGTGCTATGATGATAAATAGCTGTAGGCTTTTTGTGCGAAGATTATTGGACAGGTTGTTGCAATCTCTTTTGTTGCGCGTAAAGACGTCAATATAAACAATGCAATCTGGGACAGCCAGCTCAAAAAGCTATAAAATGCACATTTTTGGCATTCAATATTCCCATGAAATACTACCGATTAACACAAATTTTAAAAAGGGTCTCGCCTTTGATTTCGACGTCCTTCAATTTCGAAGTATAACATTGCTCCTTGAAATTAAAAAGCGACTTTAGTTAATAAATAATCTAATCATCATCAAGGCGATAGCCTTCATGATGTCCGTGTTGCTGTAAAATCCGCCTGCACAGACTGCGCACTCACCTGCCGTAGATATGAAACAAAAGTTTATAAGCGCTCAACAAAATCACCAGGTGTTATTGCTTCATATTTTGCTACCTCCAGCGCAGCGGCATACGAGAGACAACGTTGCTCCCTGTTTTCCTATTAAGTACTACTACCGTTTTATGTTTGAGACTGTAGGCTTGCCCCCTGCAGACACCCCTCCAGGCACCAGCCTCGCATAACGTATGCAGCAGCTACCAACGCCGCCTGTATCTGTATCATTGAATTTGTCCATATTGTTCCGAACCCGTCAATGATCTACGCTTGGAGCACCATGCTGCATAGCGTTGGGTCAGGCACGTAGCTGCTTTCATCGCTTAAAGGTCCTACTCAGACGGCTGATTCCAACAAGGTTTAAGCAAAACAGCAAGGGATTGGGCAATACCGCCTGCCCCGGCTAACAAAGTTTCAGGGCGCATTTCGAGATGCTGCTAGACGCTGAAAAGGATTGCGCACAAACGCGATTGCCGCGTTAAAGTCTTACCCCTGTGGTTGGCACTGCGAATAAATCAATTCTGTGCATTTCATCAGACCCAGAACTTAAAGGTCAGAGGACTCCACCTGTTGCAAAAAAGAAAAAAAAAAGAGAGAGGAAGGGGAGGGGGTTCTGGCACGGAGTCTGCTTAGGTCACGATTGCAATCATTTTGTTGTCGCTGTCGTAGTAGTACGAAAACAACCGTGCTTAATGTTTAAAGAAGCATTACGTATTGACGGTTATTCTCCATGTTCCTATATGCATAACCCATCTAGCAGAATTGTATGTTAAATAAGGCTAACCTGAAGATGGAAGGGCGCTCCAATTAGATCATTATACATGGTGTCTCCGCTCAAGGGTTGAACTATAAAGCACTTGAGGTCAGCCAGGAAAGCCAATTGCATAGAGCTGCCAGCTGTCCGGTGCACCACAGATATTTTTTTCTTTTGCAAATAATGAAACCAGTAATTAAGATACCTTTATAAATGACAAATATTGACTTTAGGCAACAAATGTGATTTGCAAGTTATAGAGCACTGTTACAGATCACCATTCCATTTATTTACAATAAGGAACGCTTCACGTATATGTTTTTTTTTCCGAGCTACAATGAAAGCCAGTGAAATACAAAAAAAAAAAATAGAGCGCTGCAGAATCTGCATTGGAATAATGCGAAAGCACGGATGCTGCTGTTGATTGCTTCTGGTTGCTTCTAGTTGCTCAATTCACTGCTTTTTTACCCGTTTTAGTCTTTGGCACTTTTACATTGCGCGCCAATCCCTTCCTATGGCTTTTTTCAGCTCTACTTCCGGTTGCGTGACGTCACATCCTTGACGTTACCCTAATTGACAGCTTTAGTTAACTACTTTAGTCTATGGTACTTTCAAATTGCGCGCTAATCCTTTCCTGTACCGTTATTTTTTTTTTTTTTTGCTCGACTTCAAGTTGCGTGACGTCACATCCTTGACGTTACCTTGACTGGTATAATGAACTATTTTAGTATTTGACACATTCAAATGTGGCGCCAAGGCATTGGCTAATGAGACCCTTTTCGCCTTGACTTTAACATTTCTTGCCTCTAATTAATTACCAAAATAACTTATTTGTCTAATTATTTTAGGACACAATATTACGTCACCCTCTATCGATTGGCATCACTCATTAACTTCTACCACTTCTCAATTACTAATTAATGCTGCGGACGCGATTTTGGCTGACGCGGTCTGCGGACAGAAATCTGCGAACATAGCAAAGTAATGCTTTCGCATCAAAAAACAAACAAACGCGTGACTGAGACATTCACGCGCCACAGTTGTGATGCTCTCAATTGTGGTTTGAGAGAACGAAATAAGCTGCGGCTGGTGACTCTGCTGCCCCGTTGCAGCAGCAGGCTGATAGGTCTGCGATCATCCTTCCTCCATGTCTGCGATGGTTCCTTCGCCCGAGACAGCCAGTTGGCACACGTGACGGTGCAAGGCCAGCGAACGCGGCGAGCTTTGTGCAACCGTTCCCAGCATATCAGACTACTGCTAGAAATGAGCGGTCGAGTCGCAGCAGCAGGTTATTTAATTCACTCAAGCCCCGATTGAGAGCATCATTATCATGGCGCGCTGATGTGCTATAGTCACGCGATTGTTTTCGTATTTCGCAGCCTTTGCAACTCGGAAAAAAAGATACACGTGAGGCGTTCTTTACCGCAAATAAATAGAAAGGGAGTTTCTGAAAGTGATCAACCTTTTTAATCACGTTTATTCTCTATAATCAATATTTAGTAATTTAGCAAATTATCTCGTTAATTAATTGCAAAACACAAAACTGACTGTGATGCGCTTGACAACCGACAGCTGTGTTCAAATGGTTTTCTGACCTACTTCACATGTTTTATTTAAACCCTTGGCTAAAGTTATCCGGGACACCCTGCATGTTTACCGCAGTAAACAAGGCCAGGTAAATCTATACCTTATTTGTGTCATTTTCTTTTTAAACATAGTTATTAGAATCGTTTGGGGACAGTCATTAATGGCCTCTTCACAAAGTAAGATTAATGTCGATAACGAACCAAGCTCAGTGTTTTAATTGCCGTAATTGTTTGCATAAATATGGCATGACAGCAGTCCAGGAATGTAATGCTTTCTCTGGGAAATGCAAAGAAGTACTAGCCATGAAATCTTTGTTTTATTTATATTTGCATATATTTACATCATCTCCCCCGCCCCCCCCCCCCCCCCCCCCCCCACCATTCTATTTTCTATAAAAACAACTAGAAATAACCATACCTGTATGTACTAACTTTGACCAGACCCGGAGCTGTCACCAGTGCCTCGTCAATAAGCACCCGAAAAAAATGTCAGCGCTACTTCTGTTTTATTTTGTCTGAAAAAAAAAATCGTAGTGACGATGGAAGAGGGATAAACGAAACCTTAAAGCGTTGTCTACCTCACATGCAGAAAACTAAAAAAAAAAAAAAAAACTCGTCCTTTCGGTAAATGGCTGTGAATTCCTGGTATTTTAGTGGCCGTTTTTATTTGCTTTTTTATGCAGAAACCTTCGACTTCATGTCACAAACGCTGGCGTTTCTGTACCAGCCAGGAGATAAGCCACAAGGAGACAAGTTTGTATTGGACGTTTTTCAAGAAAAGTGCGACTAGTACCGCTACATCTGACAAAAATAAAAAGTAGGCTGTGGTTTAGCTCTGGCTAACCCTAGTTGAATTGCGAAAACAACGGCTGCATGGCTGCGCTTGTGGCCAAATGAAGAGTCGGATGCATAAGTTCACTCACCGGTGTTAGATCATTTCTATGCCACAGCAGGTCGCACACAGAACACACACTTCCAAAGGGGTTGTTCGTGAAGCAGCGGTGAAACTGTCGTGTGGCCAACTCGTGCTCGCCCACTCTGTGCAAAGTCTGCGCGCCGGCCACATTCGACGTCTCCAGGCTCAACGATTAAACCGGCCAAAGCCCTATTCCTTCTTTACTCGAGACGTGCAGCGCGCTCTTCATCCGTTTCTTCTGCACGCCGTCTCCTGAGGGTTTCATTGCGCTTGCCATTCGTGGCTACGGCACTCGAGTGTGGAGCGAAAGATTTGGCTGCGGGCGACCGAGCGTTGCATAGAACACAACCAGCGTTCCGTTGAACGCATCAAATTTCACCGGCGTTTTAGGTGGTGGAGGTAAAGACGTTTATTGGATCTAAATATCTAAAAACTAACTTAACTGATAGCCGGGGTGTGCTCTCTTCATAGTCAGGGAAGTACGGAAGCGAATAAGGCTGTGGACGAAAGGACACAGCAGAGACTTCAGTCGGTAAAAAGCGACATAACTTGTTTATAGGCGTTTGTGACGTAGTGATCGCAGTTTTTGCGCAGGTAAGGGCTTTCCGATACTCTAGATATACGAGACTGCGTCGTTGGGTGAGTCAGTCAAGCAGTATAAATAAAAGAGTACTGTGCACAAATAGAAAAAAACGAGAATCATACATGGCAAAATTACTTTTGAAAAGGAATTAAATTACATTACTAATTACTTTGTTGAAAATCGCAGAAAAGTAATTAAATTACATTACAGTTACTTTTACTGAGTAAATCAATTAATTTTATATTACTTTCTAGTTTCCGTCCATGCATAATCTAAGTAAAGCTAGTAAACAAAACAGCAACTTGTTCTCCAGACGCAAAGCACACACATTCTTTCGTATTCCCGCCAAATTCCATCCCCGAGAGCTATTCCTTTCCTCTTTCCTACACCACTTGTCACTAACAAAACAAGACCACAGCAAAGAAAAAAAAAACAGAAGCATGGTCGAACGATTGTGAAATGACCCACCAAACCAGCGTCTTGCTTGCCCGGAGCTGTCTCCACCATTTGAAGGCCCAAACAAGCTAGGTTATTTATTACTTCCGCAGTCCCAAGAATCGACGTCGGCATCTTGTGCTCACGGCTCAGTAATGCTCAAGCCACGGTGGCTCACGCCATGGACCCTTCCGCCTATCTCCCCCAACCCCAATCCTCCGTCGCTCCGGGGTGACAAGTGTAACAAGCACCACTGTGCCCTAGCCGACGCAACAGGGAGTGCCACTGCTCCGAGCTCCCAACTAGTTTTCAACTCCGGCCTTCTTGCACCATCTGGCCCTTCAGCATTCTCTTTTCGCCTTGTATCCTGCTGCTTGGAGAATGGTGGCGATGGGATAGCCGCACTGTGAACCTGTCTCAGACGCACTGTTCTGCTCAATTCTGTCTCCTTTTGCCGATCCGTTACGCTGGCTTCGGCTTGCCGCATGTCGTTCCTGGTTGGTGGGGTTTAACGTCCCAAAGCGACTCAGGCTATGAGACGCCTAATTCCTGCTTTCACGAAACTCTGCTTTGTTGTCTATTAAAGGAGTAGTGGCGCACTTTATAAAAGTAATTTCGAAAGGAATTGAAACTTTTGCTGCGAAATTACTACCAAAAATTAATTTATTACATTACTAAATTACCGAATCGAAAAAGAAATTCATTACATTACAAATTCCTGAAAAAAGTAATTAATTAAATTACAGTAATTTTATTACTGTAATTCAATTACTGCCATGCCTGACGAGAATAGAACGCAAGCGCAGATAAAAGGGTACTGCGCTTGATGTGTTCCCTTCTAGCCCTTTTATTTATCTAGATCACATGGAGTCATGAAGCGTGTGGTGTATGACGTACTGTTACGGCCATGATAATAATTAGCATACCTCAGCAATAAAAACTTTTGTCACGCGTAACCAGAAGCGTGTTCCGCAATATTTTGGCCCTTACCTATACATACATCACTTCAAGCGCACTTCAGCACGCTTCAAATGTTGTACAGTAAGAGAATTAAAGCGTGCTATCTACTCTGCACTTTCTAATCTCATCAGTCTGCACCTACTCCGTGCAAATGACTCACACTAAAATGCCGTTAGAGTTATGTGTTACAAATATTCTCAGATCTGCATCACGGCCCTACCAACGCACTCGTCCTATCTCGTAGCGGGTGCTTCTTGGTTCTCTGTTGATTATTTTTGGCCACATTTTCTCTACATCTTCTGTCGATTGTGCGTTGAGATCTGCTGAGTCGCATAGGTTGAAGGTTGTTGAATCAGATGGAGGGAGGGGCGGGGGGAGACTTCTCAGTTACTACGACCTCCATATACAAACCTTGATAGCATCTTTGCGGTGCGTGTGGCTGCATCCAAGCGGGCTGCAAGAGGCGTGATTCCGTTCTCTCAACGTTAGGATCTAAAGCTTTAGTAGGATCTAAGGATCCTCTATTTTTTAAAGGTAGCGACAGGTCTTGATCCACCGCCGCTCCCTCCAATAGGCCGGTTGGCTGCACGTGACCTCTTCGCCGCCAAGCTCCGCCCAAAGGGTCCAGCGGTGCTCGCTGCGCCGCTGAAATGCACGGCGATCTGCGCTTGACAGCGAGATATTGGCCGATTAATTGAGCAAAAAGTACTTCACATGTCTCTATTGCATTTGTGGGAGTGCATGTACAGTACTTAGTGCTTAAGCGGGCGCAAGAGTTACATCTTTGAACTTAAATTTTGAAGCACACGCGTGACATGCGGCTGCGCAGAGCTGCCGTGCTTTCCGTCTGCCGGAACCGTGCCGAAGACGCGAAAAAGTCATTTTCCACTCCTCGCGGTGACGATAATAGCAAGAGAAGGAAGCTATGGCCTCATGAGATCGGGCGTAAGATTTTTATGGCCACGGAAAACACCCGACTATGCGAAGTGATTTCTGTCTGCTTAAAAAGCCGTTTGCTTGCCCGGGATGGCCTTTGTTTGGGCATATGCTATTTCATGAGCAAAATATCAAGAACGCTATGACTATATCGCTATTACTTGTGCTGTGGATGCCTAGTGAAAAGTCACTGCCGTGTCGCGCCCCCTTGCTTTCCCTGAACAGATCAGGACTGCAATATAACGCGTGGAATCAATGATGTCAAAATGCTCAGAATGAAAATGCAATGCTTGATAATGCTTGTTATGAAAATTTAGACCATGCATTGATCAGTTGATTGATATAAATGAAAAATGAAACATTGGAAAAACAGGAGGGTGCAAATTTGTCAAAACGATCGAAATAAAAAGTCAATATTTGCCTATGCTAAGTATCGGTGTATAAAAATTAAAAAACAAAAACAAAGATTTGTACCATGAAAAGTGTGAAATCAACCGTGTGTGTGTGAAACGCTATTGAGCCATTGTTTTAACGGAGGAGTTTTGCGGCGTTGCATCGAAGTTCCGCTGGACGCGCACAGGGACTCGTCAAGTTTCAAGAGGCGGCATCCAAGCTTACTGGTGACATTACTGCCCGGCAATATAAAGCAAATTAAGAATATAAATTGAGAAAACGTTATTCGTGAGCTTTGTATCGCATTATACCCGATTTTTGTTTACTTGTTGGAAGATATACATGCGTTGGTAATGTACAGCTGCAGAGAAACCGACTTTTTCTCCAAAATAAATCTATTGGAATACTGTGTAAACGAAATAAACTCGAGCCAAAAAAATGTTTAAAACTGAGTATACTTAAACGGTTACAAACGCAATGACGCCCATATTGCATTAGAGCTCTGTGCGCAACGACGTTCCCAAAAGTTGCAGAAAACTCGCAGTCTGCATATTTTTTAGTAAGGAAACGAGCCCAATAAGTTTACTGAAATATCGTTTCTACTTAAAGTTTGCTACTAATATCAAAGCATAATAATGAACAGTTTTCTAACCGCTGTAATGATGCGAATGGTTCAGTAGAATGGGCTGGCTCATTTACGCCCGCGTTTTTTTCTTTTTTTGGCGTTTATGCTGCACACGCATATTTAAGTTATTATTCCTGTCTTTTGAAGCTTCTTAAGCAGGATAGGACACAAATCTGTTGAATTAACCGGTTTATGTGTGCACCGAGCGCGGCTTCAGGAGTACGAAGTATTCAAGAAAGACTGCGGCGCGTCGTCTGTTAGCGCTGTCCCCTGAACCCCTCGCGAGGGCGCTCGAGTAGTTGTCGCTACCTTTAAAAAAATGGAGGAGCCTTAGTAGGATTATAATGCCTAGAATATATTCTAGGCACTATAGTAGGATCCTCTTAGCAGCGTCACCTGGCGATAGATAGTGCAAATATTGTAAAATGAATAAGACCGCATTTGAAGCCTGCCGTACTCATTGCCTCAGTGGCTTTTTTTTTTGCCTGAGGTTGTGGCTTCCTTTAACATATTAAAAGTGAGATTCTCAATGGAATACCTAAGCGCTGTAACCCAAAAGCAACTGTATAAGGACCTGCTTGATGTAATGATGCCAGTGCCGTTGTATCGACCATTACACTGTGGAGGGGAAGGTAAGGTTGTCCTAAAAGGAGTTAAAAAGATGCAGCGCGGTCGTCAGCAAAACATTTTTTCTTCCTATTACACAGTGGTACATTGCCTGTTAAACCGTTGTTGAGGGAAAAAGGTGTCTTTGTTCCGTGGTCGGTGGAATGCTTGATTTGCCATAAGCCGGAAACCATTGACCATATTTTTCTCGACTGCTGGGATGCAGTCTTTCTGTGGGATATGTTGCAGAGGGCTTTAAAAAAGGAGTTGCCAAATACACCCTATGGTATACGGTTCCTGCCGGTCCATAATCAAGGGGGTGTGCCATATGACTTATTCATGTTGCTTCGCCTCCACAGTGTATGGAAAACGAGAATGGTTGTGAGACACGCGGACGTGGATGCTCGCTCAGCGAGTGAGTATTTCATTGAGAGTAACAACAACCTGACCGCCATCTATAATAACCAAAGGGAGAAACCTGAATAGATGCCAGTTTTGAGTGAACTGGCCAACGTATACCGTTTCTGAAACTTTGTGAACCCTTACTTTTGCTGGAGCGCTTTGTAGCATAATACTTTGACTTTGCCCCATTATCAAGCATTATCAAGCATGAGAAAATGCGGGGCTTCAAGCTGCATCAAGCAGAAGTGAAGCTTTTGGCTTATGCCGATGATGTCGCGATGTTTTGTGTAGACTACGAAAGCATCGTAGAAGTTGTGAAAACTGTAAAAGATTTTTGCGCTGTAAGCGGCAGTGCTGTTAACTGGGGCAAGTGCCTGGGCTTCTGGCACGGTGACTGGCCAGCGACCCCAGGCATTTTTGCTAACATGGAATTCGTTACCAACCCTGTCAGCTACCTTGGTGCCCCTCTTGAATCGTATCGGGACAGTGACCCATACTGGAAAAGCCAAGTCGGTAAATTGAAAGATAGTGTGGACAAATGGAATGGATGGCAGTGGTCGGTGTTTGCGAAGGCCACGATTTGTAATTTGTTTTTAGTGACAAAAGTTTGGTACGTGCTTCAAGTGTTATATTGTTCAAGAGCTAATGTCCAAAAGATGCATCGTATCTTTGCCGTCTTTGTGTGGGGGTCTTCGTGGGAACGGACAAGTCGGACAAATCTCTTCCGCCGGGTGAAGGACGGCGGGCTTGGTTTGGCACATCTGTTTCTGCGCCAGTTAGTCAATCGTTTCATGTTTTTGAGGAATGTGAAAAATCCATTTCTTCGTACGGTCTGTCAGTTACGCCTGGGTCAAGCTCTCCCGGGAATTGTCGTTTCTTCTGACCGCATGTCAGGAGGTGTCCACGGGTATCTAAGGGAAGTGGTCTTGGCGTACAGGTTCTTGATTGTGCGGTTTACTTTAGACTATTTGTGGAGTGTAAACCGGAAAAAACTGTATAAAGACTTGTGCGATGTGGTGCTTCCAGAACCGTTGTACAGAGCTGTGTACTCGTCTACCGGGGGCAAAAATGTTCTTAAAAGAGTGAAGAGGATGATGGTGCCGGCAGGGATGAAAACGTTCTTTTTTAAGCTGCACACTGGAACATTGGAGGTAAAGAAATGGAAGGAACAGAAAGGGCTTTTTGTACCCTGGGGTGTCCACTGCATAATATGCAGGAAAGAGGAGACGATTGAACACGTGTTTCTCGAATGCTGGGACGCCGTATTTTTATGGGACGTGCTCCAGAGGACGCTTAAAAAGGAACTACCCATAAGCCCACATGGTATTCGATTCTTGCCAGTAGAAGCGAACAATGATACACCGTTGGATCTTTTGATGCTACTGGCTCTCCACAGCATATGGAAAAGCAGAATGGCTGTAGAGCATGGTGACGTCGATGCACGTTCAGCGAGACAGCTCTTTAGAGAGAGCATACGGGCATATGTGGATGAACAGAAAGCGTTAAAACTAGAGTCAGAATGGTTGGTTAGTTTTGAAGGGTTGTCACATATGAGGGATTTTTAATCCGACAACTTCAGCTAAGGAAGGCCGAAGCTTGATCTTTTATTTTGTCATGTTATTGATGTCACATGTGTCCTTTTTGTGTACGTCCTCAGTCAGGAAATAAAGAAAAAAGAAAAAAAAAGCCTCAGTGGCGCATTGGATTAACACTACTTACCTGAGCACTTCGCAATTAAAACTTATGTTCGATTCCTGTATGTCCAACTTTTTTTTTCTATTTTTTTTAATTGCAAAACATTAAAATGAGCTACCAATATCTTTCTTGGGAAGGTTGCATCATGAGATGTTTTTAATTATTAATAGCCACGAAACTATAGCCGTGAACAGAGCCACCGTTCTCAAAACGGTAACACTATTTAATTATTTTCACCATAATCATTTCCTGCCTTTAGTGAGTGTATGTTACCTTTAGGTTGCGTTCACAGACACCTCTCGATAACAATTGCAGTTTAACCCGCTGAGTGGGAACCAGTGGGGAGAAAAAATTGCGGGACCCTACCGTTGAGGAGACGGAATTACGCCTGCAAGAGATGCCGACCCTACCTGTCTCCTGCCGCTAGTAGAGGAAAGCACAAAGCGAGAGCTCGCTTTCTTTCCCTGGAACTAGATATACTACGTCAGGGACCCAATCATCGACATGTTAATGGTATTGGCAGCGGCATCGGGCAGTAAATAAAGTGGCGTTTGCAGGTGGCGCGCCGTCGATGGAAGTTTCGTAGGGGTCCGTTACCGTGGGCAGTGTTACTATATATAGCCTGGCCACTGTTAAGTTAAATTGGTTCACAGGAAGGGAAAGGCGCAGTAACTGTCACACTTGCTCTGTGGACACCCGAACCGCGCCGTAAGGGAAGGGAGGAAGGTGGGAATGAAAGTGGAAAGAGAGAAAGAGGAGCCGTAGTGGAGGGCTACGGAGTAATTTCGACCACCTGGGGATCTCGGCGCCAGCCGTTTCGATGATGGAGGTGACGAGTGTGTCTCCAGCGGCGTTAAAGCGCTGCTATGGCCACGCCGGGTCAGCCCGCTGCTGGATGGACTGCGCGAACATTCCATATGGAGGCAGCCGCAGGCAGAGAGGCATTCCCCTGCTGGTATCTGCGTGTGTTGAGTGGACTTCCAACGCTGTTAGCTAGAACAAGCAGCGTTTTAAAACACAGGCGTAGGAGGTGTCACAAAACGCTGCCACACTGCTCGAAGGCACTGCTTCTTCTGAGTTCGTGTTTCCGTGTGCACGGAGGTGCACGTGGAAAGACTCGAAGACCGAGTGCGCCCCGGAATGATGATAATGATTCATAATCATCATCAGCAGCAGCAGCAGCAGCCCGACTATAGCCAATGCAGGATGAAGGCCTCTCCCATCTTCCTTCAATTTACCCGGTCCAGTGCTAGCTGCCTCCACTTGGTCCCTGCAAACTTGCTAACCACGTCCGCCTAGCTAATTTTCTGCCACCCCTTGCGACGCTTTCCTTCGCTTGGAATTCAGTCTGTTACCCTTAGCGACCATCTGTTATCTTCCCTTCGCGCTACATCACCTGCCCTTGTCCATCTCCTTTTGATTTCGACTGGAATATCATCAACTTAAGTTATGTATCTCATCCATCCTGCCACTTTCTATCTCTTAATGTCACAACAATTTTCCGTTCCTTAGCTGTCTGCGTTGTTCTCAATTTAAGTAGAACCCGTTTCGTTAGCCTCCCCGGTTAAGGTTAGTGCCGGTAAGATGCAACTGTTGTAAACTTTCCTCTTAAGCGATACCGGTAAGCTGCTAGGCATGAATGCGAGTACTTGTCAAATGCGCTCTATCCCAATCTTATTCTCTTAGTTATTTAAATTTCGTGGTCTGTATCCGCGGTTACAATCTTGTCCTACGTAGATATATTCGCCCACCACTTCGAGTGCTCCGCTACCCACTGTGAACTGCTTTTCTATTTCGAGACTGGTGCACATTACCTTAGTCTTCTGCATATTGATTTTCAAGCCTACCTTTCTACTTTTCGTGTCCAGCTAGGTCATCAATTAGGGGGTCCCACTGCGCACAGACGGCGGGGAAGGTGAGCTCCCGTGCCAACTATACACGCAGGCGTTTCTTGTACACGACACATGTCCCCAACTCGTGGGGCAGAGTCGGAGCCACGGTAAGTTCGGACGAAATAGGCAACAACTGAGCACGCTAGGTGATCGCTTATTTATCCTTACGTAAAGCAAAACACACATTGCGGAAGCATGTTCGATGCGATAAAATAAAGCAATAAAGTTTGGGTGGCTCACCAGGTCGTCGTGGTCGTCGGCCGGGCAGGGAAGGTCAGAGTAGTCCGCACGAAGGTATTGGGAGCAGGCGACACAAAAGAGGCCTTCCCATCGCGACTACCCCGGTTTTATCCCTCTCGGCATTTCATACCGAGACGCCATGGGTTGCTTCTCTGGAGACAACGAGAAGCAAGTAGTTCCTCCTCACATTTGGAATGCGTCCTTCCCTAAGCGACCAGTGTGATGCCGTGATGTCGCGGCATTGTATGGGGAGCGAAGGCCTTCTCCCCTACCATCTCCTGGCGGGCGCGCGTCGTCTCTTGACTCTGCCGCGTTCGCCGCTGGTTAGAAATGATAGTAGATATACATGTGTCCCCACATCCTCACCTCCTTAAGAAGCCTCCTGAACGCAGAAGCAGTCAACGTGAAACAGGTTTATTACAGATCGGCGGCCCATATGTCAAGGTACATGTCCAGCCCTCGGGTTGCCGGCTCTCATTCGGGTGTCGCCTCTACTTCCGGTGGCCCTCATTCAATTTTTTGGTCCTGGACACCGGGGCAAGAGCAGCGTCGTCGCTGGGGGCCGGCGCCGGTGCCAGGGTTTGTGGTGCAGCCACGGCTGAGGGAGGTTAGCCTCGGTCGACGGAGTGGCGTGTGGCGACGTGGAGTAACCACTCCGCAATCTCGGCCTCCCGCTCTGCTCGTTCCATCTCCTTTGACGCCGCGGTGGGAGCCGCCGCCGCAGGGTTGCCTCCGCCCAGAGTCGATGACCCCCCCATCCTCTCAGCATGCAGTTCACCCGCCTCGTGAGACTTACAGATGAGGAGCACCCCGCACGGGCACATTTTAGCTCCGGGGGGCAAGGGAAAGGGCGCGTGCCCCGGCCCGCTGGTCAGCGCGTTGGTGACCGTGCGCCCTCGGAAGATAATGAACAGCCTCGCTGAGGGCGTGCCGATCTTCCCTCGCTCCTTGGGCTTCCACGGTGTCCATGACACGTACCTCACTAGTGCGTCATCGCCTCCTGGAAGCTCCAGTTGGCGGCGTCCCGGGGAGGCGATGGTGTGGCCTCTCCTGCAAGTGGCGGCGGTATTCCTTGCGACGGGGATGCTCCCACATTGATGATGCGGCATCGTGACGATGGTGGGATGCCTGATTCCGGTAGCGCGATGGCCGAAGGGATTCCTGACCTCCGGTCGAGGGCGACCGGGTGCGGTCTGGTGTTGCCCGCTTCTGATTCATCTGCGTGAAAAAGGTCGACACAGATGTATCCAATGCCCACAACGCGTGCTGTGTAGTAGCTTGACCCTCACAATCGTCATTAGGGTTAGCGAAAGCCAGTTTTATGCTACCAGATTGGCATTGTGGTTTCTACGTGGGCATATGCCACGTAGCCCGAATCCACGTAATCTGGAAAGCCCGAATCACGTGGGGCTCGGGCTTTCCGCGGCTGTCCTTTGCGCTGCCGCCATCCGCTCCCATGTTGTTCCTTCTTTCCCTTTCTCCCGCCTTTGGAGGCAGAGAGGTGTCGGGACGACTTGTCACTGTCGTTCGACCACAGCTCTGCCCCAGCATCCCAATGGCTTTTTCTCATTAGCGCCTTTTGGCGGGAACACAGCCCTGCTTTGACGGCCGCGCTCGCGCGACCGTCCGAGCGGGGCCGAGAGAGAGACCCCCTCCGAGATATCGCAAGGTGCGTACGCAGCTGTTCTTCAGTTCAGTTCAGTCGTGTCCGACTCTTCGTTCTTATCTGCCGGCATTTGTCCGCGCAGACCAGTGTGTACTCGAGTTCGCCCGCTCCGGGCCGTACCTGATAGCGCAGCTCGTGCCTGTCGATCGTGATCCAACGACCCGCGACAAAGTAACTTGCGTTGATTGCCCACTATCTTTTAAGGAAGCCTTTTGGTCTCCGTGAGATAGAGAACACAGCACGCCCTTCCGTGCTTGCGGCGCCCATTCCTCGTCACTTCGTGCGCGCAGCGGAGCCTTGCTCCTCGCGCGCTCTCGGGAGGTGGTGACTGAGTGTTTGTGTATATCGCTGGAGGATGGCGTTTAATAAACGTCTCCTTTGTAAACTTGGGGGCTTGTGTCACTGCAGCGAAGCGTTCTCCTCCCGGCGGAGGTTGAGAGCGCGCTGCGGTGTTCCAGTGTGCGCGTGGTGACAGCTGATCGGGCCTCGGCTCGCGTGACGCTCGAACCCGCGGTGGTTGGTGTCCTACACCCACGTAAAACCACAAATGCCGTTGTGATTTCACGTGCTGCGCTCTCAGGTAAGACCTGGAACGGGCGAGCATGAGTACACACCGGTCAACGCGGATAAATGCCGGCAGACAAAAGCAGTAGCATGCGCACCTTGCGAAGTTTCGAAGGGGTCTCTCGGTCCCGTTCGGACCATCGCGCGAGCGTGGCATCGAAGCGGTGCCGTGTTGTGTTCCCGCCAAAAGGCACCTATGAGAAAAAGCCATTGGGATGCCGGGACGGAGCTGTGGTCGAGCGACAGTGATAAGCCGTCCCGACACCTCTCCGCCGCCAGAGGCGAGAGATATAGAAAGAGAACAACACGGGAGCAGGTGGAGACAACGCGAAGGCAAGCTGCGGAAAGCCCGAATCCCACAGCATGCACTGGGGGATGTGCGGAATGATCTCGCCATAGTTCCATTTAAAGTCTGCTTTCCCCCGCGGTAGTTACTCTAGCTGTCACGAAATGGCGCCAGCGTAGATAGTTAACGTTAACATGAACTATCGAGAGATGGTGCCACCGGGCGGTAGCAAAAGCGCCATCCCTGGCCTGTCACTGCGCACGCGGTAAATGTCAGATCTTCAGCACCGGGAACTCGACGCCAGCGGACGCATCCGGTACTCCGCAGTCGCCGGCGAGTCCAAGCTTCGCGGGACATTTCCCGCCTGCCCGTCCTGTCGCGCCTTGGAGTTTATCCCCTGCCATAGCGTGGAAGAACATTCGCCCGTAACCTTGCTGGTGAGTCAGACGACCTAGATTCATCGGCGCGGGCTCGCTAGCGCACGCGATCACGGGGTGGGGTCAGTGATTTGGACAGTCAGCTACAAATAAGCAGCAAAAACGAAATTATCCCCTCATTAAAACATCACATCTGGCGCCCAACGTGTGGCCTTCTCTTGGAACATTGGACGACTCTTTGTTCGGGTGAAGGGACGTTCTTTGTTCGGACATGACAAGGGCTCCCAGACGACCATAGACGACCAACGGACGTCCGTTTTCGGTCGTTCGGACGTCCGACGGAAATCCGGTTATGTTCGATATACGTGCAGCGGACGTCCGTCGGACTATCGTTCGTGGATCCGGATGGCGTCCCACGGACGTCCGACGGAGAGCCATAGGCGTAAATTCGGACGTTTCCCGGGACTTGCTTGCAGGACCCGCTATTGGTGTGAAAATGTGCCAATAACATTCGTGTAAAGCTCAGCAAGCATGTGCTATGGAAATTTCAATCACATACTAGTGCTCAATGCATTTGTCGTGAGAGCAAAGCAGACAGCAGAATATGCAACAGGTTCAAGTTTCCTGTTGTCTGCTTTACTTTCACACAACAAAGCACTGAACAACAGTGTGCAATTAAAACTTCCATCAAATAGGCACATATGCTAGCTGAGCTTTACACAAATGCGCCATTCCTGAAAACATGCAAAGTGCATAAGTATACCAGCATGCGAGATTGCAAAAACAGCATTTTCGTTTTTTTAGGCTTTATTGCAAAAGCTGCATACAGAAATAGTCTACACTAAAAAATATTCACATTAAAACTGCATGCAAAATAGATGGAATGGCATGGTAAAATGCAAGCTAACTGGACTATTAAGAGTCTGCTTGAATAATGTTTTAAATTATCCTTGGCCTTGACAGCTTTTCCCTCGGGGAGGTGGAGGAGGAAAAGGTATTTATTAAAACATAATATTTGGGAATTACCGAAGAGATGATCAGGTCCTCTGTGGGCGGCCTCCGCAGGCTGGGATTCCAGGAGCCGCTACTATCCTGCGCATTCGCTCGATCAGCTGTTGCTGGTCTTGCAGGCCTAAGCTAGAAAGAGCAGATTGGGCTTTTCCTGCAATAGAAGGGAAAATGAAATTAAAGTTATCTGTGCTGAAATTTGATTACACATCTCCAAGGGCAACTGCCAGTTTCCCTCAATTGCTTTTTCCAGATGGCACTGTATACATGCATCTCCATTCAGAACGGTCACATACTATATAAAAAGGTCATATAACTGACGCAAAACCCATGCAGAATACCAAAAGATACAAATGTAGTTTCACCAGAACCTGGCATTCAGTATTTTAATGTTTTTATGGCGTCTTTTTGAACATGCCACTCTGACCAAACATAGAATGTTATAAATGTTGGCTGCTACGCGCCTTCAGCAATGCCCAAGACTAGGAGTGCACATGCAGAGGAATTAAGCATAAAGGATGCTGTATATTAACATAAAGCACAGCCAGAGCATTTCAGTATTACACAGGTACGCATTGGTGGCAGAAACGGTTTAACAGGCACATTTCTAAACTCATTATTCCTGCTCTGAAAAGAAGTGACTAATAATAACATCATTTAAAATTGTTACCTCTTTATTCTGTAAACTGCACAACGTTTCGCTGGTTTCCATGTACCCTTCCCGAAGACACTCCCTGGGTGTGTCAGTGGTATATCGACATCAACATCGAGGCCACAAGTGTCTAGAAAGCATATCCTTAGACCAGCTGTGACAAAGTAACTTATGTTAGTGTAACTGATAACATATGCAAGCTGCAGCAGCAGAATAAAGATAGATATTTAACATGTGGCTAAAGCCCAATGTGGAAGCATAACCCGCAGCAGTGATTGTGCGGTTTTCATCTTCTAAAAGAGTTAAAAGTAAAGTTATTTGTTCACCCACAGCGCTATATGTGACATTACAATAGCAAGGCTTACAGTCACACAAAACACAAAAAGAAAGCCGGCAACCACAAACTCCTGATGTATTACCGACGGTATAAAGCATGGATGTTAGTTACTGAAATATGGTTACATAATTTTGGCAACCAGCTGTGCATGTATGCCATAAATTTCTCAACTACGCACCGCAAATTACAAAAAAATATGGTCTGTATAGATGCTGCCAGCTGAAACACTGTACCTGATTTTAAGGGGGAATGTTTTTATTTCCTTTTTATTTTATGATAAAAGGATCGTGCGTAATTTGGCTGAAGGTGGACTGGCGCTTAGCATTTTCCATCCCATGCCGTCGACGCGGTAGTTGGCATTAGTCTCGGAAATAATCGGGGGCTGCGTAAAAAAAAAGTGCCATGGTAATTTGTGCTTCCAGTGATTGAATACTGATTGGTGTGCGATAGGCGATGACGAGTTAATAAAATCTTTGTAATTATTTGATCAATTGATGAAATAAAGAAACGAAAAAAATGGAGAGTAAGGGTTTAAAGGTGTCAGAATGAAAAACTAGTGCTTGGTGATGCTAAGAAAGAAAATTTAGAATGTGTAATTGATTAATTGAAATAATTGAAGAATGTGTTCAAAAGTGTCAAATTGCTCAGAATGGAAAGCCGATTGTTGCTGACGCATGCGTAATGGTGTATAAAATATAAAACGTAAAATAAAATAAAAATAATAAAGAAATGATACAAATATAACATAACATACATAACATAGAAATATAACATGCATAACAACATATAACATACAACACTTGTGTGTAGTATGTTACTTTTGATGAATTCATATTTCACTGCATTGTATTCTTTTCGCCCCTCCTGCTAGGGCCCAGTTAGGAGCTGCAGTATTTGGTAAATAAAATGAATAAATAAATAAAAGAGCTAAAATATAACACGTGAAGAAAGAAAGCATCGTGCGTGTGTGTGTATGAGAGAGAGACACTATCGCGTTGTATACCTTTAACTGTGGAGCTTAAGTGACCCCCTAATTTTTTTATAACTATATGATATAATATAAATCTGATTTTATGAACACAGTCAGTAGCACAAAGCACAAACACTTAGCAGTAATGTGAGTTGACTTTTCAAATTTATTTTCGTTTCAGCCGAGTTCCTCCTTCTCCGAGTTCCTCGAAGCTCCCGCTGTCAGCGCTTTCATATGAGATTACGCGTCTTCAAATGTTTACTTTCTGACAGGGGGAATAAGCAAGAAATCGACATATTTAATAATTCCAGTGAATTTCAGGTAACTGTGAATTAGCGAACCATCGGTTGACTCGAAAAAACACACAAAAGTGAAGCGCACGCTTCGTTATTTTATCGGCCGCGCTGGCACGTATAAAACCTGAGCTGCGCGCTCTGGAGGCGGACCGGTCGAAACGGGCTGCACGTGAGCATGTTACAAAACACTAGTGGGATGTCATCCTCTCCTGCTTTTCTAGACGCCGCGGGTTTGGCAGCCGCTTGCTTTTGCAGCGTGAAACACGCACCTCGGGCGCACTAGACAACCGTATTGCTCTCGGCACCAAGCGCTACCATTTCGTACGACTGTGAAAAGTAGTTTCGGTAATCATGCCCGTGTCTTAAATCCAATTCGCAATGGTAAATGCAACCTACGTACAAAATGTTTCAAAGAACGTATTTGCACAATAGCTTTCGTTATAGATGCATTGCTCCTTCTCCCGTGTCCTCCATCGAAGCATAAGCTTATCCTTCAAGTTCACAAGGCTCCATAGCGCGAAAAACAACCTTGCTGTTTTAGGCGATAGCACATTCTGTGAGTTAGCTCCCAATCAGAGGGGCGTGCAGTAATGCTTTACATGATGCAAGTGACCCTTGTAAAGCCGATTAAGACTGCAAACGAACGGTCACATACACGCGTATACCTTGATTCCGTGCGCGTCTACGACGGTGCGCTGGCTGCAGAAGGGCACGCAACAACATGCTGGCATCATTCCGAATACAGCTTGGAGCTAACAGCGACTGCTGTGATGTTAAAAAATGAAACAATCGCTTGTGAGCATTCCAATGCACCTTTCAGTGCATGCACGGGTTCTACGAAGGCGCACGTTGACAGCGTACTCGATGGGAGGCGCGGGCGGACTGAACAAAACATGGCCGCCGCGCACAGTTTCTGTTTATTTCACTAGATGGCGCTAACTTTTGTAAAGCCTCTATTCGTTTGCATCGCGATTCTAGTCCAAAATCTCCAAATACACAGTCCAAAGACTTTCGCCCCCGTAGTATAAGCCACCACTTGGGTAAACGATTAGTAACAAGAAGTGTATAAAAGACATGAGTGCTGTTGGACAGCCATAGCTATCAAAATGGTATTGACATTGGAGTACTGCCTTAAGGCAGGGTTAGGGCATTACAAAAGCAAGAGTTTGATGCGGCCGCCCTGATGAGGCAGATGAACGAAATATTGTCTGTGTTCACCCGTCAGCTCGGTTCGGTGGCTAGCGTCAACCAAGCCGCAGCAGCGGCGACAGTCTCGCGTCCGCGGATAAATGTAGAGGTTCCTCCGGCTACTCGGACGTGAAGTCAGTCCACGAGTTCTTGCAAGAGCTAGATGATTATCAGACGGCACTGGGTTCCCCAGACAACGTGGTGCTAGCGCAGGTAATTCCCGTAGCACTTGTTGAGAGCGCGGCGCGATGGAGACGCTGCAAGCCGGCCTTCCAGCCGATGGCAGACTTCACAGATCGCTTCCGCGCCGAGTTCTTGCCGCCCCATTACGAGCGCCGGATGCTTGAGGAGCTAGCGTTGCGCACACAGCACCCAGAGGAGAACCTCCTCGGGTATGTACGTGCAGTGCAGGAGCTCTACAAGAGGGCAGATCCCAGCGCAACCGATCTTGAATAGGTCGCGCGCGTGATGAGGCAATGCCATCCGCGCTTCAAGCCGTATTTGCGGGGACGTGGTTTTGCAAACCTCGAGGCCCTAGCACAGGGAGCGAAGGTAGTACAGGCGGATTTACTCGCTGAATTGCACTACTAGCCACCCCCCAGGCCAGCCGAATCGCTAGAGCCGCGATGCGCCTGGGCCGGAGGCCAAGACTCCGCGCCGCGCGCCAGAGGCGCAGACGTAATGACGGTAGGGCAGGAAAGGCCAGCGGAAGGCTCCGCGATTCCTCGCGCTCTTGACCCGTACGCGTTCGAGCAGCAGCGTCGAGCTGGGCTCGCCAGCGACGCCCGCATAGGCTCGGAGAGAGGGGAAAAACGTCCCCAACCGCTTCGTGGAACGCGGCATCCCCCGACCGCGCGGCAGGTGAACGATCGGCTTTGCTGAAATTGCAACCAGCCGGGCCACGTGGCACGAGAGTGTCAAGCAAGGCGCATGCAGGGAAACGCGGACCGCCAGCGGCTATAATTGGTAGCACCAGCCTGTCGCCGTCGGCGGGAACATTTCGTGGTAGCCACGGCGGAAAATGGGAAATGTACTCCCACGCCGCGTCACCGAGCGACCGCCCCGGGGGCTCAGAGGCTTTTGTCCCCCTCGCCTGTAGAGCGCAAGGAATGTTGTCGCGCTCGAGCCCTTTTATGCCAGTGTGGTTAGCTGGTCAAAGCTACTCGGCACTCGTGGACACGGGCTCAACTCTGTCATTGGTCGGTGATGATGTGTTCGAGGCCTGCCGTGTTCGAGGCCTGATGATGTGTTGTCAGGCCAGCCGAAACCCCTTTGAGCTTAGCAGCAGGGACGGCAAAAGCGGAGGGAGCGGTACGTCTGGTCCTGCGTTTTGACGGCAGGAAGCGGAGGCATCGCTTCGTCTATCTGCCCGGCTTAGCCATACCAGTTATTCTGGGAAGAGATTTTCTTTCGAGCGAAGGCATTGTGCTTGACATGGGGGAGAACGGCTATCGCTACAGCCCCTTCACCCCCCTCATTCCCTTTGTTAGCGCACCCAAACAGGAAATCGTCGCCCAGCGGGCGAGCGTCCACGCTTGTCTGGTAGACGGCTCCCCCGCGACACTGAATGGTAGCCCATTAGAAGCAATTATCGCGTCCTTCTCAGGAACCGGTAGTCGGCGCCGAAGGCTCGTGGAAACTTTACTCCCGTTTTCGGATTGCTTCACAGAGAAACCAGGCAGAACCGACTTGCTTCAGCACGAGATCGAAACGGGTGATGCGCGCCTTTTCAGATGTAACCCGCGGCCGTTAAGCGCGCATAAGAGACAGCTTCTCGACAGCGCCCTTGACGAGATGATTGATACCGGCGCGGTGAGACCCTCACAAAGTCCCTGGGCGTCCCCAGTGATTCTAGCACCAAAGAAAGATGGTTAGGTCAGGCTGTGTGTTGATTATCGAAAGCTGAGCTCACTGACGCCTACGGTTGCGTACCCTTTCCAGTCGATCGAGGCTGTGATGTACGCGTTAGGGAACGCAAGGTTCTTCACAGTCCTGGATGCAAGCAGAGGGTACCTGCAGATTGAGGTGGCGGAAGGTGACATTCAGAAAACCGCATTCACCTGTCACCGCGGGCTCTTCGAATTTACTCGACTCCCGTTTGGTTTGTCTAATGCAAAGAGCACATTCATGCGATTGATGGACATCGTGCTCAGCGATGCAAGGTTCAACTACGCGATGGCGTACCTCAACGACGTCGTGATATTCTCGCAGTCGTTCGAAGAGCATCTCATTCACCTGAATTCAGTTCTTGAAAGAATGAGACGTGCGGGTATAACGATCAACCCAAAGAAAGTGCACTTGGCATCAAAGAGAGTGAACCTCTTGGGAATTGTGGTTGATGATGGCACTTTGAGACCGAACGATGACAAACTGCAGGCAATTCTGAACTACCCCTGCCCGACGGACATGAAAAGCTTGCAGAGGATTTTGGGAATGGTTGCCTTCTACAGACAATTCATCCCTAGTGGTTCAGAGCTCGCTAGGCCGTTGAACCAGCTGTTGCGGAAAGGCTCGAAGTGGGTCTGGGGCAAGGAACAGAACGACGCTTTTGTTGCTTTGGCTCGCGCGATAGCGAATACCGCTAGCTTGCGCCTCCCCGACCTGAACAAGCAGTTTGTCTTGCAGACAGATGCTAGTGATGCTGGTGTAGGAGCTGTTTTGTTGCAGGAGCACGAGGGTAAGCTGCGCCCTGTCGCGTTCGCTAGCCGCACGCTTACATCAGCGGAGCGGAATTACTCCGTGACCCAAAAGGAATGCCTGGCGTTAATGTTCGCATTGTCAAAGTTCGACATGTACCTAGACGGAGCGGTTTTCACCGTGCAGACAGATCACCAGGCACTTTCGTGGTTAAAGAGGCTGAAAAACACCGCAGGCACACTCGCGAGATGGGCGCTGAAGTTGCAACGTTACGCGTACGCCATTGAGTACCGCCGCGGAAGCATGAATAAGGCGGCCGATGCTTTATCGCGCGCACCGTTGAAGGCTGGCAGAAGCGCAGAAGAGGCGCAGACCAGCCTTGCTGAAAGCGGCGTCGCCGCTACTGAAGAGGAGGAGAGGGCGGGCGCGAGTGTCGCGCCCTGCGTATTTAAAGAGAGAAAGGAGGCGGACAGAGTTGCCGCGCTGTGCTGCGAGAGAGAGAAGGCGCAGCAGCTGGTGGCGGCGACTACTCGCCTGCCAAGAAGCGAGGCAGAAAGAAATCTGCCTTGGGGAGTAGCGGTCAGTAGGGAAGAGCTAATTGAGGCCCAGAAAGCAGACGGTCTATGCCAGCGGGTGCTGACAGAGCTTGCGAGTAGTGCAGCTTGCACCGGGAATGCTGAGGGCAAGTACGACGCGTATCTGCTGGGCGATGATGGCTTACTGTTCCGCTACATCCCCCAACTTGACGAGGAAGAGGCGATTGCATCCCCCTTCCGAGTCGTGGTCCCGAGGAAGTTGCGGAAACGATTCCTCCAGTACTTCCATGACTCCGCGCTGGCAGGCCATGGCAGCGGCAGTAAGACTTATGACAAGTTATGCCGTGTCGCGACCTGGCCAGGTATGAGAAAGGATGTGCTGGGCTACGCCCGTACATGTCCTGTTTGCCAGGTAGCCAAGCCTCGGGCGGGGAAACCCGCTGGCATGATGAAGCCGGTAGTTAGCAACTATCCGTGGCAAGTGGTCGCGTGCGATATCATGGGACCCCTCCCTCGCTCCGCGCGTGGACACCAATATATCCTGGTTATAACGGACCACTATTCCAAGTTGGTTGAGGTTTTCCCCCTTAGGAAGCTTGTGTCAGAACGGATTTGGGAGAAACTGTTCGAGACATTCACTCGTTTCGGTTTCCCTTCCGACCTGATTACAGACAATGCTTCGTATTTCATAAGCAAAGACTTTGTTGATTCCTGTCGGGCGCTTCAAATCCGCCACAGGAAAATGAGTCCCTACCACGCTCAGAGCAACATAACCGAGAGTGAATCGGAATGTTAAGAGTATGCTGGTCGCGACGACCGAGGAGCACAGAGATTGGGACGCACGGCTGTCCTAACTGGCTTTCGCCACTAGAACAACCGTGAACAGGTCGGTGGGTATGACACCTGCTTACTTGAATTTTGGGAAAGAGATCGCTTTTCCGCTAGAGAACACCCTACTTGACGCGGCGGGGCCCGCGCCCCCTCCGCTTACGCAGTACGCGGCAGAGCTCCGCGAGCGCCTTGAGGCAGCGCAGCGTGCGGCTCGTGAAAACCTCGATGTCGCGCGCATGGAGCAAGCGGATTAGTACAACAAAGGTCGTCGTCACGTCGTTTTCAACACGGGCGACTTAGTACTGAAAAGAACGACCCGCTTAGTAACGCAGCGCGTGGTTTCGCCGCGTCACTAGCGCACAAGTGGGTTGGACCGTTCGAAGTTACGGCACGGACTACGCCACTCACCTACCAGCTGCGGTTGTTGACGAGCGGTGAAACCGCTGGTCCGGTGCACGTCGCAGACCTGAAAGCTTACCACCTTCGCAAGGACAATAACTGCGAAGCCGGGGAAGCTCAAAGCGATGCAGTGATCCCCCCAAAGTAAGGCATACAGGTAGCAACCCGGTTCGCAACCGACGCTATAACCTAAGGCCAAGGTAGTGCACTACTTTGCCTGGCGTCTTTGCTTCTTTCAGAATGCATTCTGATAAGATTTTGCAGCAGCCAGATGGACCACCGTCGCTGGGGCGGGAAACCGCACCCAGCGCATGGTTCAAGGAGGGGCCACTTAAACAGGGGGTACCCCCTAGTTTGTCGTGGTTTGTGGCCCATCATTGTGACCAGCGCCGCCATGCTGGCCGTCTTCAACGAGTCTGGATTGGAGCCCGCTGCCCAGGCCTGGAGTACGGGCCTCAGGAAGCCAGGTGTGCCCGGGGTGGAAATGCCTGCTGCAAAGGGGTCCCAGTGCATCCAGCACGGCGCCACGTGGAAAGGGGTCAGCGATGTAGAGTAGCAGCTCAGTGCCGCTGCCAGGCGTATCCGTGGCCGAGCCCAGCTGCGCTGTGACCCCAAGGATGTGGCCGCTGCCGGAGAGGGACCAGCCGGAACAGTCCCGCCATGCCTGCTGCTTCTCCCGTCCCACGGACCAGTAGAGATGGCATCCCGCTGGAGCCAGGCGACAAGCCTTCATATTTTACGCCGACCCGGGCTCGAACATGGACATGGACCGGCTGTTGGCGGAGCCCGGGTCGGACACTGAGGGGGCGGAAGATGTGGGGCCCTGCGCCACATATCTGTAGGGCCCGTGGCGCGCCGCGCTTTCGAAGGCCGCGCCACTTCCAGTGCTCCCTGCGCGGTGCCTGTTTCCCTCTCCCCGCTCGTTCGGGGATAACCGGTCCCGCGCGAGGGGGCTTTAAAGGAAGGCACGCGCCACCGTCTCGGCTCTCTTCGCTCCTCTCTTCGTTCCTGCTTCTTCGCTCCTGGCACTTCTCCACGGAGACGACCCGCGGCCCCCCGGACGACGACCCCGCACAGCCTTGGACGACTCCCGCGCTGACGTGAGATTAAAGATGTTTGTTATACGGCCCGCTGTGTATTTGTCGTGCGCATCCCTCGGGCAGAGGAATCGCCCACAACTTTTACAACACACTAAAATCACCAACTGCGGTGCTGTTTCTAGGATGACTAGGTACAAGTTTTTGCTGTAGCAAGCGAAATGTTAGCCTTCAATAAGGAAAGCGTTGCCACACAGAAACAGAACACAAGAACTTTTACAACACACTAAAAGTATCAATTGCATAAATGCTTTTAAGATGACCAGGTACAGGTTTCTGCTGTCCCACATCATGTGCCCAGCGGCTAGGAAAAGCCTTGCATGTGAGCATATTGCCATAGATTCAATTTATGTCTATCACTGTATTAAAAAGCATGGGTTTAAAGCTACTTCAATATGATAATCTAAGAGCATGATAAGAGCTTTCAGTGCGAGGCATAAGCTTAGTATCATGCACTATAAGGTGCTGCATGGCTCTAGTGTAGCTTCGGCATTATCTCGCTGTCAATAATTGAGTGAAGTTCTGGGGAGCTTTTGAATATCTGTAAGGACAGAGCAATAACAATTTTGTTTTCATCTTATTTTTGCTTAGCTCGCTTTTTAGAGCGTGTGGCTTGATGACCCCTCAGTGTGTCTGTTTTATTAAAAGAAGGCGTTGCAGTAACCAGAGCTCACAGCCGAAGTGTTTCACGGCGGCGGTATGACAAATTCGTGCCAGAAAAGCGCAGAACAACGGGTCAAGAAAAAGACAAGTGCTGACTTTTTTTTGTCTCTTATTTTCTTGTCCGGTAGTTCTGCGCTATTCGGTCACATATGGATAACCAACATACCCAAGGTGCTGTCCTGGTTTGTCAAAGCTGAAGGGGAGTACTAAACCTTTCGTTATTTAGTAGCTACTGCACAGTGCACACAGCCGTTCCTTCTATAAACTGTAGTTGCCGTAAAGCTCAAGAGAGAAAGATCAGCGGCTGCCCATTAAAAAAACAACCCTCCCGACGTTTCCACAAGTGTAGGCATGTCGCACGATAGGCTCGAGTGCTAAGTTTTATCGTTTAGTTTTTACAACTCAGCACGTTGCGCATGGTTAACAAATTAACTCATTTAAAGCTCAGGTAGGCACTCCTTTATCAGAGACAGAGAAGTTGCGTGGCTTACTGGCGCAGCGTCCAGCAATGCCGAGAAGGATGGCCCTCAGACATGAGGCTGCACTTTAGTTAGTCGACGCGGAGCCATCCTGTCAATCTCGCCTAAAACACTAGACCGTTCGGCTGCTGTATGTACAGAGCTGCTTCCTTACCCAAAAGGGCAGCACCATCTGCAATGTGTCGGTGCATCAGAAAGTTCCGCTAAAGAAACGAAAGTTCGGTGAAATACTTACTTTGGAATCGGTGGGGGAACAAAGTGTGCCAGCCGCACCAAGCCACGGCAAAAACAATGCTAGCAGTGCATAACAGCCGTAGGTATTTGTAACTGCGCAGAAAATGCAGAACGCGGAAACGTGAAGCCATCTTCCGTGGCAAAACTTGTCAGGTGGATTGGATTGGCTCATTTCAGATTTTTTTTAGGATAGGTTCGGTTTCGTTCTTTTTGAGCTTGCTGCTTGCTGCATCTACTCAGCTTACGATTAGGTTGCACCGAAGCATCATGATTAGAAAAATGTTGAATGGTCATTTAACTTTTCGTCAAAAAATTTTGAAGGAAGAATTCAACAATGAAAGATGGGGAAAATAAAAAAAATTTAATGGTAAGCTTTCTATCGCATCGATTCGCTCTGGCATCATATAATGCAGATTTGACGGCATTACTGTTTTATACACAGTTCAGACGAGCACGACGACTACAAACTATATCATAGATGTGTAAAAGCGAATCCAGTGGCGGACGTACGACGGCTGTCCGCTGGGCGAACGGATTCGATCATACGCTTTCGTACGTACGCCGGAATTTTGGCGGACGTCCGAAATCGGCCGCCGAGTTCGGACGTCCGTCGGACGTCAGTGGTCGTCTGGGCTGCTACAGCCTAGAGTGAATTTTGATTACTAGGCCCTGTGGCATGCTTTTTTGAGTGCAAGGTGACTTCCGCTGCAGCATGTTTGAACTTTTCGACATGCTCAGCGCATTTTTGTACCCTTTGGAGAGCTTTCTTCAGTTTGAGGACAACGTCGTCCACTTCGAGGGAACGCCAGGCTTAGCGCCCGCGAAGTTTCAGGCCTGAAGCGAGTGAGTACAGAAGCCTCGTGCGTGGTCCGAGTTTTCATGTAAATATTTTCTCTTCTGTCTCTACGACTCCGGGAGTCTGGTAGCCGAGTGGCCTGGGGCCATGGGAGCCATGACCAACTTGCTGATACTGCAGCTCGGCACCGGGCGTTCCGACACCGTTTGGGATGGTGGGCGCCGACCGCAAATCTATTTCGTGCGGTGAGCGGAGTAGGACCATCCCACCGAGCCGATGTCTCCTCGCGGCTGTGTGCATATAACCTTTTTCAGGTCGTTGGTTTTTTAACGCGGCCTTTGTCATAGTAGTTGTTAGGTCTAAGGCTTTAGCAGCTATCTGCACCACGTCAGAACAAACGACTACCAGGAGCACATATGTGCCCGCTCGTGTCGTAGCCCCGCACGAACTGAGCAGTCTCGTTCAACTTAAGGGCTTTGTTCACTTTAACTTTGCGTTTGTACAGCCGCGTGATACGTTTTGCTAGTGAGGTTTGTATGGTACCATCAGGTCTATGTGGACGCCGATGCCCTCTCCCGTGACTTTCGTTAGAAAGATACGGAGAACGCTCTGGCAGTTATGCGAGATCACCCGAGCCGCCCAGACTCTACTGGCCTTTGCACATCGTCTCGCTGCTGTCTGCTGTGACGCAGGTGCTTGGATTCTGTTTGGCGCATCCATCCTCAGCAGCCGTGGCGAGACCAGTCAGCAGTCACATCTGGCTGCTCCTGCCCTAGCCTGCAGTTTTCAGCCGGCCTCGTTGGCCCTGTGAACACGCGGTTCACTCTCCGCGATCCCTGATGTTGCGCCGTACCAGCACCTGGCACGGCTCGGCACCCTCTTTGGCGTCGTCTGCATCTGTCTGCCAGGCAGCGGCGCCACCTCTACGGACTCTCGGCCGCCGTTTTCGATCGGGCTCCGCTGCTTACCGACCCGCAGACATTGATGCTCACGTGACATGCCAGCCACCCTGCGGAGACTTTCACGCTACCGTCGGCGCACCGCATACGTCTGCGACGAAGTCGGTGCTACCTCGGCTGGAAGGTCCTACCTTAAGTGCAAGTTCATGAAGACATCTCCATAGCATGTACTTACAAGCGCGCGAGTCCATTTAAGGTTGAGGAGAAGTGAGGAACGATCTCATCTGCTTTCACCCTCGGTACTTACCGTAGCTATCACGACATGGCACCAGCGTATATAGTTAACGTTACAATTAATTATCGAGAGATGACGCCAGTGGCGTGGCAGCACGAGCACTACCTCTGGCCTTATCAGTGCGTACGCGGGAAAAGTCAGGTTCTAGTTTACGGTAGTCAGGTCTTCGGCATGAGGAACTCGAAGCGAGCGGACGCATCCGGTACTCCGCAGTCGCCGGCAAGGCCAAGCTTCGCGGGACCTTTCCCTCCTGTCCGGCTTCGGCGTTTGTCGCCTGCCCTAGCGTGGGCGAACATTCGCACATGATCTTGCTAGTGAGTCGGATGACCTAGATTCAATAGCGCGTTTTATTGGCGTTGTTGTTATTGTAGCAATAAATGCCTATTCGTTTTCAGCACGAGTTGTTCCTTTGTTCTCAGGAGCATGGTCAGTGTGCGCTCTCTAGCGCGCGCGATCACGGGGTGGGGTTGGCTGTTTGGACAGTCAGCCGTAAATAAAAGGGGGGAAACGCATCTATCCCCCTATTTAACCCCACAAAATATAATCATTATGATGATGTGAAACACTTATTTCAGCAGTAAACAGTTTGCCTTGTCCGGGGAGGGCTCTAATTCTTTTGCTTCTTAAGAGGCTGTAGCGAACGTGGCCCGGTCTGCCAGCTTGCACTTGTCATTACTGTCCGAGTTGGACAGCAGGGCATCCCACTGAGCAAGCGTGAGGTTTTGGTTAGGGGCACTGCCGGCTTGAGTTGGTATTCCCAAGTGATGTGGTATAAATAATAAGAAAGGCAATTCATTGCAATGAGGGAATAAGTCTACCACAGCGTGGCAAAATGCTGTGAGAGAAGTGAAGCTAGTCACCTCAGTGAGTAAGGCGCCGATGAATGATGACTTGCTAGGTAGGTGGGTGGTTGGGTAGATAGGTAGGTAAGTAAGTAGATTAGCATCCTCTTTAAGGAAAAGTACACGTGCCCTCATTCCCCCGTGTACATTCCCACTCCCTCGTAACTTAACGAGATTGGAGGAGGTTTCCCTTAGAAGGATAAGAGCTGGGGCGGCCCTTACCCCGTCGGTAAAATGCCGATGGGAATCGCAAGCTGAAATCGGACCAACAACATGCCCAAAGTGTTCCACACCAGCTGCAGAAGTGGATGTTCGCCACCTGCTATGGACTTGTGCAGGGACAAGGGAATCAAGGACAAAGATTCTGCGCGAAGTGGGTCTAACCACAACAAGGGAAGATGACTTTTCTAAATGGCTCACCGACAACGCTAAGAGCGGGAGCCTGCTCCGGTTCCTCACGGAAAACCATTTACATGAGTTTATATAATATGTCTTATGGCAAGTTTGCGTACAAAAAAAAAAAAAAGTAGATAGGTAGTTAGGTAGGTAGAAAAGTGGGTGGGCGGGTGGGTAGGTAGTGTTACGCTTCGCCACCGACAAGTGCGACAGCTGACGCGACCGCAGCGCAGCATCAGGCAAAGCAGCGAGCGTTTCGGCCATTTCAGCACCGTCCGGTCGGCCGCCCAACGCTTCCTCCCGCGGGAGTGTCTCGGCACGCCGTCTCGAATGTGTGTGCGCCACCGACGATTCTGTCGCGCCACCGACGATTGAGTCATCTTGTCTTGTTAAGAGGCGAAGTTTCCCCCTTTCCCTCTGAACTGACAAGCGTATAAAAAGTAACGGCAGACTTCGCTGCGACAGAGCCTACTGGAAAGATGTCGCAGTGACGTCGCCAGACACCAGCTGTGTGAGCGTGTCAGTATTCTCTCCGGGTCGGTTTCTTTGCCCGTTCCTTTATGATGTTGTATTGAATGTTGTTTTGTTGGTCGACGCCTCGTCTTTGCTGAGACCGTTGATGCCGCCCGCCGAGCCACAGAGCCGCCAGGCCAACTCTACCGATAGGGACGCGACCCGCATCTAACAACTGGTAGGCAGCGGTGGGACGAGCCAGGTGAGACCGTTGTCAAACAACTGGTGATCAGCGGTCGGACAACCAAGTCGTGACCGTGGTCGGTGAGATGAGCCAGGCCTGACCGAGGTGCAACATCTGGTGGGAAAAGGTGAGATGTCCCAGGCGTGACCCGTGCAACAAGCAGCTCAGCGGAAAGCCGGGAGCAGTGCAACAAACCCTGTGTGATGACTGGTTGCCTGCAGCGGAAGGACTGCGCTGGATTCTTGGCTGCGAGGTTTGGTGAGTGCGGGACTTTCTCTACTGAGTTTTGCCAGGCTTTTGTTAAGTAGAGAACACAGCTGGTAATTGTGTTGTCGTTGTTGCTGGGTTAATTTGCAGTAAGGCAATAGTGGGCATTAGAGAAGGCCGCACTCAGAACAGCCATGGATTTGAAGTCGTTGCGCAAACCAAAATTGCTGAAGCTTACAAAGGAGTTGGGTCTGAATTTGTCGGACAAACTCAGAAAACCAGTAGTGCTAAAGGCTATTCTTGCGTTGGGAGTTGAAGATGACGAGCTTTTGGAATGCCTTGAGATCATTGACGATTGTCAAGAGAAAGAGGAACCTGGACGTAGGGAACGTCACGAGAAAGAGGAATGCGAACGTTGGGAACGTCACCAGAAAGATAAACGTGAACGTAGGGAACGTCGCGAGAAACGTAGAAGGATAGAACGCCAAGAGCGCGAGGAGGAAGAAAAGCGGTTTGCCCGCGTAAAGAAATTGATGCAGCTGGAGATTTCAGCACATATGGAATGAGCGTGGAAAAGCTTAAAGCTTTCAATGTCATTCAGTGTAACGGTTCGAAACCGCGAGATGGTCCTCAACCGTTGCTCAGTGCCGAGGATGTGGCAGAGTATTTGGCAGACTTCGAGAGTGTCTGCAGAAGGAAGCGCTTCGAGCGAGATAGTTGGGCACAGAAGTTGGTAGCTCTTCTCTCCGCTGAAACGTCGGAAGAAATCAAGTGCTTGTTTAGCGACCGCTTGAAGAATTACGATGAACTAAAACGACTTATTGCTAATACAATGTCAGATAACGCCTCATGATCTTCGGAAGAGGTATGAGCGCGAGAAAAACTGTACCAAGTGATACTTTGATTTGGTGTATCAGTTGAAAGCCGCTGTAAGCGAATGGCTAGGCAGTGCAAAAGTTCCGGAGGAAATCGATTTGCACCGGAGTGTGAACTACAGCTTCCGGAAGCAGCCGAGCAACGCGACCGCAGCAGCGAGCAGACCGAACCTCGAATAGAAGAGTATGGGGTTAACTTGGTCGAGCCACGGGTAGCTGATGCGGTTAGCGGAGGCTCCATCGGCGAGAAATTCTCAGGGACGCCGTCCAGCGAGGTGTACTTCACGCCGACCCAAGTAGCTGTAGCTGATCCGGTTCCATCAAATGAGAGTGGGGAACTGGCAGCAACTGAACCGCCTCTCGAGTCCGAAGCAGAAACTTGTGTAGAGCGTGGCGGAGATGGAAATGAGCTACAAAATGAGAAAATTTCGGTTTCCAAAATCAGATGTGTGGTGGAGCAGGGCACGCAGAAAAACCAAGTGCCGATCAGGGAAACTGCGCAGCCCACGAGTTCTGAATCAGCTGGGGCAAACACACGAAGAGTGCGCGTCCGCTGTAGAGAGAGAGACTTTCGGAGGCGACAGCGAGCGACCAGAGCAGAGTCAGCATCGTTCGTGCCGCGATACCACGCTGGGTTGTATTCATGTGAGCAGCAACCCCAGAGCGAACGCGTATGCGGCACACATGGCCCTCACGCAATCCGAAGCGTCCCAGCTGTCGAAGAAGCTTGATAGTGCACCGGTTAACGCTGAGCGAGGCTACACATTCAGTGACGAGCCGCCAGATCAAATGCCTAGCAGGGGGACTGTCGTGAGCGATTGTTGTTGTTCGGATTTGACTGAAAGTGAGTCATGCGCTGTTGGCCGTGGTGCAGACGCGGCGCAGCCCTTTGATCACTCAGACGACGCCGGTGCCCTACTAGATCAGGTTTCCGCTAACTTGTCGGAGATTGCGTCAAAAGAAAACAAAAAGCTAGTATTCAAGTGCTAAGGAGAGGAAACGAAAACGCTTGCGAAAGGAAAAGAAGCGACTATCCTAGCGGCACAAATGCGTCCGTGCAAAGAAACTGTGTGACTGGTGCGCAACGCGTAAGGAGAGGGCTAGGTCGTTCCGAAAAGTGTGTGACTCATCCTCATATGTTTCTTCGCACAGAAAACAACGGGTAAGGTTGTTCCGGGAAACGGACAGCCGGAGCTTCAGTGAAAAGGGTGGTCAAAACGGTAATGCCGATGGCTTAAGTCAGAGCCCCTAACGTGAGAAGCACGTACACGCGCGCGCGCGCGAATATTTTATAGCTGACCATAGAAAATGCTGAAGACGGCAATACTTACATTAGGACACCAGAATTAGTCCATAGGTTATAGACTTCTATAGCAGGCTATAGCTTTTTGGGCCAAATATATATAACCGACAATACAAGGGATTTTCTATATGTGGCCATAAACGTGTGTACGCGACCATAGAAAATGCTAAAGACTGCAAATACTTATATTAGGACACCAGAATTAGTCCATAGGTTATAGACTTCTATAGCAGGCTATAGCTTTTTGGGCCAAATATATATAACCGACAATACAAGGGATTTTCTATATGTGGCCATAAACGTGTGTACGCGACCATAGAAAATGCTAAAGACTGCAAATACTTATATTAGGACACCAGAATTAGTCCATAGGTTATAGACTTCTATAGCAGGCTATAGCTTTTGGGCCAAATATCTATAGCCGACGATACAAAGGATTTTTTATATGTGGCCATAAAAGTTTGTACGCGACCATAGAAAATGCTAAAGAGTGCAGTACATAGGGAGCCATAGGTCTATAGAATAGGTTAAAGAATTCTATAGAACAGACTATAGAAAAACCTAAAGACTACCATTGAAACTGCTATAGCTTTTTGGGCCAAATATCTATAGCCGACCATACAAAGGATTTTCTTTAGCTAACGATAAAAGTTTATACGTGACCATAGAAAATGCTAAAGACTGCAGTAAATAGGGAGCCATAACTGAATAGAGCAAATTAAAGACGTCTATAGAACAGACTATAAAAAATCCTAAAGACAGCCATAGAAGAGGCTATAGATATTTGGGCGAAATATCTATAGTCGACCATACAAAGGAATTTCTATAGCTGACCATAGGACATTCTTGTATGGGGCTGGACAGGCCGCCATTGGAAACTGACCCTGGCAACATTTAACGCTAAAACCCAAGCTAGTGAAGCTAATTTAGCAGTGCTTATAGAGGAACTGGAGGGTATGAAATGGGATGGCATAGGGCTTAGTGAAGTTAGGAGGCCGAATGAGGCATATACTGTACTGAAGGATGGGCATGTGCTGTGTTATCGAGGTTTACCGGAGAGGCGAGAACTAGGAGTAGGCTTCCTTGTCAATAAGTATATAGCGGGTAATATAGATGAATTCTATAGTATTAACGAGAGGGCGGCAGGAATCGTAATTAGGTTTAATAAGCGGTATAAACTAAAGGTTGTACAGACCTATGCACCCACATGTAGTTATGATGACTAGGCAGTTGAAAGCTTCTACGAAGACGTAGAATCGGCAATGCGAAAAGTAAAAACGCAGTATACTGTACTAATGGGCTACTTCAATGCCAAGGTAGGGAAAAAGCAGGCAGGAGGCCAGGCAGTAGGTGACTATGGCATTGGTTCTATGAATAGCAGGGGGGAGTTACTAATTGAGTTTGCAGAGCGCAATAACTTAAGAATCATGAATACCTTCTTCAGCAAACGGAAGAACCGGAAATGGACATGGAAAAGACCTAACGGGGAGACTAAAAATGAAATTGACCTCATACTGTGTTCAACTTCACCATTATGCAAGATGTGTAGAGGTAATCGGGAAAGTGCGATGCAGTGACCACAGGATGGTGAGGTCCCGAATCAGCCTAAATCTGAAGAAGGAACGCAACAGATTAGTAAGAACCCCACCAACGAATTAGAGGTGAGGGGGAGGGCAGAAGAGTTCAGGATCTCGCTACAGAATAGATATTCAGCTCTAACCGAGGACGGCGACATTACCCTAGAAGCAATGAACAATAATTTCAGAGATATCGTTACTGAGTGCGCTGTAGAAGTAGGCGGTAGAATAGTTAGAGAGGATACCGGTAAGCTGTCTAAGGAGACGAAAGATTTGATTAAGAAACGACAAAGTATGAAAGCTTCCAATCCAACAGACCAGATAGAATTGGCCGAGATATCAAAGCTAATCAATAAGCGCAAGGTGGCCGATATAAGGAAGTATAACCTGGAGAAAATTGAGCGTGCTGTAAAGAACGGGGGAAGCCTTAAAGCGGAAAAAAAGAAATTGGGCATAGGCAAAAACAAGATGTATGCGATAAGGGACAAGAGGGGCAACGTCATAACGAATATGTACAGGATAGTCAAATAAGCCGAGGAGTTCTATACAGATCTCTCGTAATGAGATTGACGGTAGGAAAAAACGGTCAGACGTTCCACCAGTGACGAAGGACGAGGCCAAGAAATCATTAGAAACCTTGAAAAGGGGGAAATCAGCTGGAGAGGATCAAATAACTACAGATTTGTTGAAGAACGGGGGGATATCGTGCTAGAAAAACTGGCCACCCAGTGTACCAATTGTGCCTGGTGCCATTGACAGTACCGGAACCATGGAAGAATGCAAACATTATCCTCATTCTTAAAAATTACAGACAAATCAGCTTACTGTCTGTTACGTATAAGGTATTTACTCAGGTAATCGCTAATAGAATCAGGGCAACCTTAGACTGCAATCAAGCAAAGAATCAAGCAGGTTTTCGGAAACGAAACTATACTATCGATCATATCCATACCATCAACCAGGTGATAGAAAAATGCTCTGAATATAACCAGCCCTTATACATACATTCATTGATTCGGTGATGCAGGCATTGCGAAATCAGGGGGCAGACTAGCCGTACGTGAAAGTGCTGGAAGATATATATAGTGGCTGCACAGCAACCATATATATTCTGCATAAAGAAAGTAACAAAATTCCCATAAATAAAGGTGTTAGGCAAGGAGACACGATCTCCCCAGTACTATTCACAGCTTGCTTAGAGGAAGTATTCAGAGACTTGGAATGGGAGCAGTTAGGGATAAGGGTAGATGGAGAATACTTCAGTAATCTGCGATTTGCTGATGACATCACCTTGCTAAGTAACTCGGGGGATGAACTGCAAATAATGATTGATGACCTAGACAGGAAAAGTAGAAAGGTGGGCCTAAAGATCAATATGCAAAAGACTATGGTAATGTTCAACAGCCTCGGGAAAGAACAGCAGTTTACGTTAGGTAGCAAAGCACTGGAAGTAATAGGTGAATATGTCTACCTAAGACAGGTAGTAACCGTTGATCCGGACCATGAAAAGGAAATAACAAGAAGGATAAGATTGGGATGTAGCGCATTTCGTAAGCACTCGAAGATTATGACTAGCAGCTTACCGGTATCGCTCAAGAGGAAAGTATACAAAAGTTACATTTTACCTGTACTCACCTATGGAGCTTAAACGTGGAGGCTAACTAAGAGGGTTCTACTTAAGTTGAGGACAACTCAGAGGGCTATTGAACGAAGAATGGTAGGGGTAACTTTAAGAGATAGGAAGCGTGCAGAGTGGGTCAGAGAAATAACTCAAGTTACTGACATTCTAGTGGAAATTAAGAAAACGAAATGGACATGGGCAGTACATGTAGTGTGAAGAGAGGATAACCGATGGTCGCTGAGGGTAACAAACTAGATTCCAAGGGAAGGAAAGCGTAGCAGGGCGCGGCAGAAAGTTAGGTGGGCGGATGAGATTAAGAAGTTCGCAGGGGTCAAGTGGATGCAGCTAGCACAAAACCAGGTTAAGTGGAGAATTATGGGAGAGGCCTTCGCCCTGCAGTGGGTATAATCAGGCTGATGATGATGATGATGATTCTGATGTTTAGTCCCATTGCGGTAGACCAGATCGTAGTCGTACGCTGAGAGCTTGATGCACCTACGTGTCATTCGCGGAGACAATGTCGGTGGCATAGGCTTTTGTTGCACCAGAATGCCCAGTAGCGGTTGGTGATCCGTTATAAATATCACCTTTCGGCCGGCAATGTACTGGTGAAAATGTGTCGCCGCGTAGACGATGGCCAGCCCCTCTTTGTCCAGTTGCGCGTAGTTGCGCTCCGCTTGTGACAACGTACGTGAGGCGAAGGCAATAGGGGCCTCCCTTCCTTGGTCATCAGTCTGCGAAAGAACCGCGCCGACTCCGTACGGAGATGCGTCGCAAGACAAAAGCAGTGGCTTCCTTTCGTCGTAGTGGCTGAGGACTGTACACCTTCGAAGCAGGTGTTTCAGGGCATCGAATGCTTGCTGATGGCGTGGCGACCATGTCCATTTCACATCTTTCCGGAGCCGCTGGTATAAGTCGTTGGCCACAGTAGCTCTTTGTTCCAAGAAACGGTCGTAGAACGTTAAGAGTCCGAGAAACGCCTGTAGCTCCTGCTTGTTTGATGGTGCCCGTGCTTCAGTGATCGCTCGCACTTTGTCTTCGGTCGGGTGGATGCCTTCTGCATCAATTCGGTGTCCCAGAAATTGTACCTCTGACACCGCAAAACAGCATTTTTCTTTGCTTAAACGCAAATTTGCGTTCGCTAGCCTTTCAAGAACGTGCTCTAGGCGCACTGCATGCTCTTCCGTGGAAGCGCCACTGATTATGACATCGTCTAGGTAGACACAAACTCCTGGGATTCCTTGAAGTACTGTCTCCATGAACTTCTGAAATATGGCCTGGGCCGCAGCTATGCCAAAGGGCAATCTCTTGACCTTGTGCAGGCCTTTCAGTGTGTTGATTATCAGTAATTCTGGCGTCGGTTCGCTCACCTTCAGCTGTTGATAGGCCTGGGTGAGGTCCAGAGTGCTGAAGACTCTTGCGCCGCGTAGTACACTGAACACTTCTCCAGGTGTCGGCAGAGGGTAAGACGACGCTTTAGTCGCCAGATTGACGGTGCTCCGGTAGTCTCCGCAGAGGCGTATGGTTCCATTCTTCTTGCGAACTACAACCAGTGGTGTGGCCCATTGCGAATGTTGTGTCGGCTCGATGACACCTTGCTGCTCCAGTTTGTCCAACTCCCTTTCAACGGAAGCTCTGAGAGCAAAGGGTACCGGCCTGGCCTTCAAAAACTTCGGTTGCGCGCCGCTTAACAACTCCAGTGTGTCTGGTGGCCCTTCGTTTCTTGGAATCTCTTCAGAGAATACTCTTTCGTATTTCTCCTGCAATTGCTCAATGACGTTGTGGCTCGGCGTTTGGTGTATGCCGCATATCGTCACCCCTAATGGAGAAAACCAGTTTATCCCTAGAAGGCTTGATCCTGAGCCCTTCACAACAAGGAGAGGTAGCGTATGGGTCTGGCCGTTGTAACAAACCCGCACGTTGGCAGAGCCCAATAGTGGAAAGTTTTGTCCTGACCACGTTCGCAGGTGCGTGTCGTCTTGTTGCAAGGGTGGTGCGTCTGATGGCCATGAAGTTCGGAATGTGGCCTCACTGATCAGAGAACAGGCTGCGCCTCAGTCCACCTCGAACTTAATCAGTTTGTGGTGTACTGTAACTTCGGTAAAAATCTTCGGACGCGTGCCGAGATTCACGATGTTCAGGTCGTACAACACTGATGATACTGCTGATGTTGCTCCGTGGGCATCAGACGGCGACCTATTCTCTGAGGCGTCTACGCTGTGGTTAGGCTGAGAAGGCGACTTTATCTTGGCAAGCTTCCGCTTCGTAATGCATGCTTTCTCAATATGCCCTTGCTTGTGGCAAAAATTGCACATGGCTGACTGGAATCGGCATCCCTGGGCGTTGTGTTGGCCGTCACACCGCCAGCAGCGTTGTACATTTTTGACCGATTTTGCAACAACAGAAGGTCTGCGTACCTGGTTGCTTGTTTGATGTACCGGCTCGGTGTTCCGGCGCATCTCTCTCTGCTGGTGACCGGCGCTCTCCCTCGCACGGCGATGTCGTAAGCTTTGTTAAACGTGAGGTCCCTCTCAGCGAACAGGCGCTGCTGTAGTGACTCGTCACTCAGTCCGCACACAAATCTGTCACGTAACATGACGTCCAATGGAAGCATGGTGGTGTTAGCAGATGCTGTGTCTTCATACTGCCCGGTAGCTGTCCTGGCTGTGGTCAGTGTCCCAAAATTGCAGTCAGCTGCAAGCTTCTTGAGCGCTGCTACGTAGGCGCTCAGTTTCGCCTTCCAGCTGATCTCGTCGCTGGCTGTAAACTTCAGATGGCCTCGGGTCGTAGTGCTTTTGAAGTGCTGCAACGATTTCTTCGTAAGGCACTTCCGCTGGTGTGCTTGGCTGAGTAAGGGCGCAGACAGTGTCATGTGTCTGCTCCCCGCACAGCGTTAGCAGGTTGGCCCTCTTCAAGGCTGGGTATGTGATGTTGTTAGCCTCGAAGTAGAACTGGAGGCGTCCAACCCACGATGACCAAGATGAGCCGTTGAATTCTGGTATTAACCCTCGCGTAGCCATGACTTGTCAATAGCGTTGCGTAGCGCGGGTCATATCCACTTCCTCGTCGCCACTGTCGTGTTTGCGTGTCGTCGATGTAGAAGAGACGTACGCGCTACTGTTAAACTGATAACTTCGTTTATTCACTAGATAATAAGGTGCGACGAGCGTCGGCCGAGGCGTAGGCCAAACTGGCGGGCGAAGAACGGAGGGAACGGGGGCCGGAGATGGGGATGGGGCTTGTTTCCCAGAACTAGAGGAGAGTGAGGGAGCCCGCCGTGGGGGGCGTCCCGCTGAGCGCAGGCAGGCGGCGAGTCCTCCCGGCGAAGCGCGAAGAGGGGTGCGGGCCTGTTCATTAGCGCGCACTGCTCCAGTCACAACAAAACGGACGAGCACAGCACCTCGTACACAACAGATAGCATATTTGAAAAAGTAAACAAAAAATAAACAAAACAAGCTGATGCACGAACAAGGCCATTCCTGCCACACCTTTTCAGAAATGGTCGCTCTTGGCGCAGGGAAAGCTGAAAGGTATCTCCCCCCAAAACCCACCCCGCAGGCCAGTGAAACCGGTTTCTCCAAGGGTAGTGAAAGGTCTATGGGAAACAACAGGGAAACCAGGACCTTTCTAGTAGCTGTGCTTATTTAGAGTTTCAGTGCTCAATTCCCTTATCGATTCGCACCAACTGGCTAAAAGAATTGTGAAGGGACTCTATGAGGATTCCTTGTGGAAGTTGCAGACACCTTCAATTTTCTCATAGCCAACTTTACATTACCGGTGTAGCCTCTCCAAAAGGCAGATGACCAAAGCCTTTACGGAGTCTTTGTTCCCTATACTGTTGTATAAGCAACCTTATCAGAGGATTCTTCGTACCACAGCGTTTTAAAGCACGTTCAGTATATATGTCTATTCAACCTGCTGCGAAAATGCTCTCTTCCAAATCGCATACATCAATACTACCTGTCAAGGCATGGCCGGTGAACTGCCCCTTATCTGATCATTGTTTTATTCTTTGCCATAATGGTGTGTTCTCCTGAGACATGTTACAGATCACACTGCTTAGTATTCAGTTTCTACCTGTTGAGAAATAATGTGACGTGGCTTTTGATTATGTTTATGAGACTTTCCATGCTGTCGAAGAGCCGTGTGATGAACTGCCGTGTCGAATCTCCAAGATCGTCGAAGTCAGTGTTCGAGAGCAATATGCCCTTGGGTGTGGGGGTATATCCTGCCTTGGAAATGTCGCCCACCTGGCTACCGTATCCTTTTACAAAAAAGTATATCCTGCCTTGGAAATGTCGCCCACCTGGCTACCGTGGGCCGTGACCCCCTTTCCCAAGCATTTCACCCCAGAAGAGCCGAGCACCAGGCCAGGGGATAGCTTGTACCCATTTAAAACCGGTGGGTACCCGGCGGCACCAGGGATCGAACCCGGTACCTCCTGAATGCGAGGCGGATACTCTACCACAAGGCCACCGCTTCGGTGCTTTTCCCAAGCATTTCACCCCAGAAGAGCCGAGCACCAGGCCGGGGGAAAGCTTGTACCCATTAAAAACCGGTGGGTAATTGGCGGCACCCGGGATCGAACCCGGTACCTCCCGAATGCGAGGCGGATGCTCTACCACAAGGCCACCGCTTCGGTAAAAAGCTCGGTTGAGTCGTACTCAAATAAAGTATATCTGACTTTTTAAACTATCGGTCAACCACTGCCTCGAAGTTATTTTCTCTCTCAGGCAGCGATTACGGTAGGTGTTCCCCAAACTGCCCCTGCACAAGCATATCCCGTAAAAGTGCTCCGCACCATAGTGTGCTGGCTCGCTTATAAACTTACGCCAGGGTTTAACAGCGGGTAAAATATGCGATTGCACAATTATGAAACGTCTTTAACGGTTTCCTTGCCCTGATGTGATTTCATACTTTCGCATATTACCTTCCTGGCCCCCCTGTGAAACCCTTTCATTGGATTACCAGTCTCTCAATTTTACTGGGTGTTCATGAGCACAGATTTCAATAAACAAACAAGAAAACGCTGTTTTGCATGTGATCTCTTTCATTTGATTTATTTTCTCCTTAAAATTACAGAAGAGGAGCCGAATTAGCATGATTTATATTTATTCGAGATGGTAAAGAAAAAACACAAAACACAAAGAAAGCAAGTAATAATGAGAAAAACTAAAAATACAGAAAAAAAATGCAGAAATACATCTAAGTGAATAATAATAAACAAGCAAGAACAAGAGACAAACATTGCAGTAAAACGCGGAATCCAAAAACAAAATAACATCGAACAGGGAAAAAAAATTAACGCAGAGCAAAAAGAATGCAAAAAAAAAGAGATACAAAAGTTTAGACACCAACACACACGCACAGCCAAACGTGCTTAATCCTCCGGCCGCATACCAAACTCCTCGCACAATACACAAAACACAACTAAAGCAAGTAATAATGAGAAAAACTAGAGATACAGAAAAAAATGCAGAAATACATCTAAGTGAATAATAATAAACAAGCAATAACAAGAGACAAACATTACAGTAAAACGCGGAAGTCCAAAAACAAAATAACATCGAACAGGGAAAAAAAAATAACGCAGAGTGAATAGAATGCAAAAAAAAAACAGATACAAAAGTTTAGACAAAAACACACACGCACAGTCAAACGTGCTTAATCCTCCGGCCGCATACCAAACTCCTCGCACAATACTTCACGAAGCTCTTCGCGGATAACTCTTGATAGTTCACTTTGGATGATTTGTAATAAACGATGTAGCTCCGGCTGAAAAAGAAAAAACGTTGACTTTAAGCTCTGACACAACTGTGGTGAGATCAGTGGTGACTTTGCTTAAACCTCTAGTCACAATTCTGCACAACAAAAAGTGCCAAGAATGCATCACCGCTGTGCGCTTTGTGGCATTTAACGCCGCAAAGGAATACATGCGCTGCGAGAGAGTGGATGACTCCGCGTTATTTTAGGCCGCCTGGAGCTCTTTATTTCCGACGAAATCATACAGCTCACGCAGTTTTGCTTTTTGGCGCCATCGAAATGGTGCAGCCGCGACGAGAACTCGATTCTGTAATGAAATCAGCGGCCAAAGGGCCAAGGAACTGAGTCGGTGTATCGCAGATGTGATTCACAGATGATCAGTCATCAAATGGCTAACACAATTCAGACTGCTAACAATGTTTCGCTAAAAACTACAAAAACATAAAGGGCAGGGGCAGTGCCATCAACTGCAGTGTTAGCAAAGCATGTAAATTGCTAGGTTATCATTTTCTCAGGTGATCCTGCACAATGCCGAAGGTGTGTTCCGTAAAAACTACACCAAATCGCTCATCGAATACCGTAGTTTCCTATGCTACTTGAAAGCACTTCAGCAGCTAGTGAAAGAAACAATTTTAAAAACAAAATAAAAGTTCCCGAATCATTTCACCTATATGCGGAAAAAGGGCGAATAAAATAATTTCATAAGATTTTCCAAAAGAAAGAACTCGTACACCAGGTGGCATTTTATATATAGAACTACCACTTCCTTGCCCGGCTGCGGCAGCTGCTTTTTGATGGAGGTGAAAAGTAAAGCGCCCGTGTGCTGTGCGTCGCCAGTGCACGTTAAAGCACCCTCAGGTTGTCGAAATTTTCGTAGCCCTCCACTACAGCATCGCTCATAGCCCGAATGGATTTGGGATGTGAAACCCAATAAACTAAGGCAAACCTCTTTGCGCATTATATTCTGTCTTTTTTCGTCCTAGTTTTCTTTTTTGTTCTTGTTTCGTCCTAGGCATGCAGTCCAGGCACCTGAAATGTATCGCAGAATGTGGTTACCTGAATGCTCTGTCATCTGATAAAAACTGGATTGCGAAGGGAGAGCAGCAGTTAATACTTTTCCAAACAGACTCACCTTGTAAAATTTTGCTCCAAACTGTACATAAGGTATACACTAATACAACAGCAGCACCTTAAGCAAGCTCCTTTCGTCAAAAAATTCCCTGTCTTCCTCTTCGTCCCGAACTTTATGACTGAGGTCAGGGCGGATAAGCGTGATAGCCAACCCCGTCAGTGGTTCTTCGCTTGACCTCTGGGACAAGAAGCTTTTCTGCTACCGCTTACCGACGTAGCGTACTGTGCTTGCCATAAAACTACATTGATGGCCCGACCATGCTCATCGCAATCTCTACTTCAACTACATCCCCAATCTTAGAACCCCAAGAACCTGGGGGCCACCGTGCCACAGCACTCATGTCACAAAACACGGTGTATTGCACAGGGCAGTGCGTCCTTTAAAGCCGCAGTTCTTTGACAGTAGTTGTCCTTACCTCGTCAAACGGGTTGCGAGAAGGAACGGTTGCTTGTCTGATGCGGTTCTCCGCCACACGCCTGGATATTTCCTTCTTCGAAAGTGCCGTTTGCATGGCTTTGGTAATATGGATTCTACAGTCCGCTCCTAAGTATATGGTCCCGGGATATCTCTGGATTGCCAATAGAACAGTTTCCAAGGATGGGGGGAAATGCAGTAGCATCCCCTCAGGCAACTTGTTTAGCATCATTACAATGGTGGACACGAGTCTTGGTGCGCCTGCTTCCACCACCATCGTTTTGACTAGTTCGATAACATGCCGCAGCACATGTGCGTCATCATCTTGGATCCTGCGTAGGAAGTTCTGTAACACAAGAACAGAAGCAAACGTTACGAGACGAGGAACCTGAGAAAACAAAAACTCATCGTGCATTGATTAACTGCAGCCTTCTAAGATACTTTCATAAACGTATTTACAGAAATGGTCTAAGCTTCAGATCCGTAGCAACATTTTGCTTCTGAAGTTTGTCCTGTGTTCACAAGGAATAATTAAGACTGCGAAACCAGTGTATTGCGTTTTCGAAAATAGCAAGAATTTCAAGCCTGGCAATAGAAAACTCGCGGATATATTCAATGCCATGGTGCAGTTATACAATAAAAAAACTGATTGAAAACGTTTCCGCAGAATGTTTTAAAATATTTGCGCATATAATGCAGTAGAACGTTGAGTTAGTTGGTCTTCAGACAAGATTAGACACGCAGCTGAATAGGCGACAATGAACAGAAGACAAACACACACACACACACACACACACACACACACACACACACACACACACACACACACACACACACACACACACACACACACACACACACACACACACACACACACACACACACACACACACACACACACACACACACACACACACACACTGCATTGTTATCAATTCAGATGCGTGCTTCATCGTACTTGGGCATATTTCAGCCTTGAAAAGTATGCAGCTTTCTGCATACGCATTGTGCCACGCAACCTATAGCAGTCGACATATTGATCATCTGTCGAGTTCCGCACAATGAACCGCTTACGCATGTGCTCAAGTGCGCCCTGGTCTCACCAGTTTCTCGTGAGCACCGGCTCTGGGCCACGCAAAGGTTGACCGGTTCGAGTTAAGTCTCGCAAAAAATATTGCCCACATAAATACGTCCAGAAAACACAGCAACACTCCGAGAAGAGACAGACACGTGCAAGAAGAGCTTTTCTTCCAAGAAACAACGGGGAGGGAGCCATCCCGCGCCCGAGCCTCGGCCGCTCCTTTGAAATCAGGAGCACTGCTTCTGGGCCCAGCACGACCACTGACGTTCGCACCGGAAATATAAAGACCCCCCGCCCTTTTGGTCTTAAAATCATATACGGTGGTCGTCTAGAAAATAAACACAAAAAAAAATTAAGCTGACCCTTGCTAACGCTAGCTGACAAATGGAACGTCTTATTCGGGCTTCCGCGTCGCTCCTTGTGTATTATGGCCATGGCACAACAGCTGACTATTGAGCAGAGCCTCACAGTTCTCACAGTTAAATGTGACTGTTGTGTAAGCTTGATCTTGTGCTCTGTGTAGTCACCAGCCGGGCTGTTCCCGTAGCAACCACCACAAGTTCACATTCCTCCGCCCGCGTTAGGACCTCCTCTAAAGCAACTACGTACGCGTTCTTCACGTTAACAGCGACCTTCGGGCCTCAGACTCCTGTTATCCACGTCTGGATTTCCCTGTCTACTTTGTCACCTGTCACTGTGTGAGGTGGTTTAGTCATCTACCAGATACATCCGCCATATAAGTGGACGGCAGATTTTCCTCTCTTCACTCTGCCAATTGTTAACCGTGGCAGGTAGCTTACACATCTCCGGATAACCCGAGATGTGTAGGCCACCTGCCACGGTTGGCAATTGGCAGAATGAAGGGAGGGAAGTCTCCTGTTCAATAGCCGGAAATGTGTAACCCACCTGCCATGATTGGCAATTGGCAGAGTGAAGGGAGGGAAGTCTCCCGTCCACTTCTAAAGGTATTTTCCTCTCGATGTTGCCATCTGACAACCGTTTATATGATGTTACAATACTGCATACGCCAACACCACCCGTTTCTCCCCATGAAGCATCATCTAATGTTCACGCATAAAAATACGTCCCGAGAGAGCTCGAATCATAGTTTCCATTTGCGCACTTGCAATAAAATGACGTAAAACGAAGTTAGCCAGAAGCGCTTTGTGAATAGAAAACTTTCCAACGCCATGTATCAGTCAAGGTCAACCCGGGCGTCCGCTTGACCTTCAACGAGCCAGAGGTCACAGTGTGGGTACATAGCTTAACCATTGTACCACCTCCTACCACCACTTGATCTAGACTGCAGATAAAAGCACCACGTGTTTCCTCTTGTGGCTGCCGGCATCCTCTACTCCATATTCTCGGAAATTTAATCGCTGCAATACCATGTCAAAACCTAAGCCTAACTAAATCGAAACAAAGCAAACGATGCTTATACCGTAATTATACGGGTGAATTTAACCACAGTTAAGGTAACTATGGTTCCACTTAACTATAATTGGCCGCGCTGCAGTTACGCCACCTAACCGCAGTTACCGATACATAGTTAGCCAATCCAAGGCCAGTCTCGAGGGAGAGAGCGCGCGCTCTCCTTCGAGACCGGCCGTTGTCAACCTCCGTTTGCGGCCTTAACTGACAAGATGGCGGCGTCTGTGGCAGCAGCAACATCGAACGACTCGTCCTCCCAGAGGCGTGTCATCTGTCCAGACTCAACAACCGCGGCCCTTATACGCATCGGGAAGACCAGCTACCAACGCTGGTCCATTGTAACGGAGTTGAACACTGGGCTAGCGCCAGACGAAGGCCCGTACGCTACCAAGCAAGTCAAGCAGAAGGTGGATAACCAACAAAAAAGACCAGTATGTGCTACCTCTTTCGGATGGTGCTCGTGGCATTGGGTTCTTGGCACCGTTTTCATAGAGCAACTAAACTGATTACATCAGTCTCGCATTTGCGACAGTAGCATGCATTGTCGCTGGAGAAACGCTTCGATTCTCCTTGCTTGTCAGATGGAAGGATGCACTTATAGCGATCCTCCTGTGAGGGTACAGACCTCAACCTGCGACCACCATCATCATATGGCTACCCCAGGCAAGGCCTCCCGCATCACAAAGTTTGGGGGTTTTGTTTCGGGGAGCGGGCGTTTCCTAGCCAAGGGACTCATGCAATCTGGCTTGTTCCCACCGGGGGCGGGGTCGCAGTGCCAATGCATCACGCGCGCACCACCCCGGTGGGTCGAAGCTTGATGCGAGCAAGTCTTCTAGTAGCTCACTTCTAGTCTTCCGTTTTCTTCTTTCAAGATGACCATGGGTTGTCCCCATTCTTCAAATAACCTTTTGCCGCCCAAGTGATGTCTCTCTCTCTCTCCAGGTGGAACCAGGATTTCTTTCTGATTTTGGTTTTAACTTCATTGAGGCTCGGAGACTCGTCAAAGACCTTTTGGCCACCCAAGTGGCGTCTCTCTCTCTCTCTCTCCAGGTGGAACCAGAATTCATTTCTGATTTCGGTCTTAACTTCATTGAGGCTCAGAGTCTTGTTCGAGTAAGCCGCTTTGCAGCAGGCCAACCTCGGCCAATGTTGACACAAACTGCTTGCGTCCTTCCTTTTGAAGCAGGTTGAAGTAGTGCACGGTGGGGAATGGAATCCCGGGGAGGCCAAACATATATCTCGAGGAGCGCTGCAGGAATGAGGCAGGCCAGAAAGATGTGCTCTGCTGTCTCCCAGGTCAAGCAGAAGGGGAACAGGTCAATATGTCCCGATGTCACAGAGACGAAAGCGCGCCGTCTGATTCGCAAGATGCCTCTTGCAAACCGCCACATAAGGGAGGCTCGGCGTGCATCGAGGACGTGGGCGGTGATGTACTGCCAATTGGGCCTTTCTGCACGTTGCATGTAGCTTGATAGGTGGGCATGCAGGGAGCGGAGGGGTTCATACTGATAATTCAATGATATATGGTTCGTAGGTCAATGCCAGATGAGATTCCCTTCAGGTAGTCTAAGTCTGTGGCTGCGGTTCGGCAAAAGGAGAGGGGTGAGCCCGCATGCGGGATGTTGTGGTGCAGGGTCCTCTCAAAGAATGTTCGCAGCTTTGCCGATAGTACGAGGCCATCGTTTTTGTTGGCGGCATGTAGCATTCGATGGCTCTGAATGCCCATTTATTGGGCGGAGCCCTCGCAATGAATATCCAGTTCGCGGAGCCCAAGGCGGCCTCTGAATCTGGGCAAGCAGGCAATGGCTCTCTTGATCTTGTCAGGGGCTCCCTGCCACAAAAAGCGGTATATTTGTTTCTGAGGCTTTTTTTTTTCTTGTCGGCGTGAATTTCGAGGACGCTGACCACAAAGCTGAGGGTAGAAATAAGCAATGTCTTAATGGTGTGGCCTGAGAAGTCAGGGGGCATTCTAGAGAACCAAGATTGCTGTTGGATTTAATGCTTAGTTGATCTTCAGCCTTGTTTCAGTCCCTGGACGCTGGTCCAGCGGAATCGAAGAAAAATTGGCAGTGACTTAGTTAAGCTTGGACATCAGAAGCGAAAAGCTTGGTCATGCTTATGGTTTAGCTTAGGGCTATGCTATACGTCTTGCGCAGTTCTTTCGTCGTCTTCACTCATTTGGCTACTCTCACTGGTGGTGGACACGGCCAAAAGCCGCTTTTGGGTTTCTTTTCGTCGTCGTTCAGCGAGGCGTTCCCCCCGTTCTTCGGGTGTTTCGGCCTTTTGTTGAGCTTTGCGTTTCTCATTTCTTTCTCTTCTTTGCAGCCAGCTTCCAAGCAAGTACTTCTGGATCTGTATATTTCAAACGTTGTCTAGCAGAAGCAGCCCCACTCTCTTCTTCCATGGCGAGTGCTCACGCCTGTTCAATGGCAAGCGCATTTATATATAGCCTGCGGTAACACGCCGCTCCAATGAAAGGTCAAACAGTGGAGAGAAGGCGAGCGCGCAGTAGTAGCGGCGGCGAACATGCGCAGTAGCGCGCGGCTGCACCAAATATCAGGCTTCGCAGCGGCGACGGCAGCCACCTGCGCTGCACGGGACGTCACTCAGTTTTGCTCATGCGCAGAACTGGCTTTTTCAGTCCACTGAGCATACGCGAAGCTCGGCTCCGACCCTCGTAGTGACGCTTTTCGCTTCAATATACCAGGACTCGTGTCTCGCGAGTAACGGAGATCGATTGGATAGCGGTAGGGGTTTAGTGCATTTCTTGTGGTTGAAGCGAGCCCCACCCGCTTGGCAGTACTCCGAAGTTAGATCGAGTAACCTATCCGCTGGTGTTGCGCCTAACACCACCACATAAACGTCATCTGCACATGCAAACACTAGAGTGCATGGAAGGCCCGCTGGCAATGTTGTTTTACACATGCCGCTATCTGTAACCACCTTTTTCAGGAGGGGTTCAATGTCAATAACATGGAGCAATGGGAAAAGGGGGCAACCTTGTCGGACACCCTTTTCCACGGGGAAATGCATTGGAATGCGCCGCTGTACAATGACTGCTGCTTGTGATGTCGTATAAAGCGTCTTGCACATATTTATGTATTGTATGGAAATGCGCGCGAGCTCAAGTGTCCAAAAAAGGTGCTCGTGAACCAGGCGGTCTAATGCCTTCTCTTGGTCGAGGGAGCAAAGGATGCCGTTGAGGCTACGCGACTCCATCTATGTCAAAAGGCCTCTAAGAGCCATGCCGTGGATTTATACCGATCGGACAAGGACACGGCAATCTTGACGCGGGCCTACTATTGACGAGTGGGCAGGCATCAGGCGCAGAGAGAGACTTGGCAATTGTCTTGCAGTCCATATTCAGCAGGGTTATTTGCCTCCAAACTTTAAGGTAGCTGCAACTAGAGGTGTCCTTGCACAGGAGTGTGATGAGGTCTTCGTTGATATTTGGAGTTAGTTCTCCTCGCTCTAGGCCGTCGTTTGCTAAGTTGGTGAAGGCGGTTTTTAGCGACGGCCAAACCTTTATGTAGAAGGCTGGCGGGAGTCCGTCCGTAACCGGTCTTTTGACTGGCTTCATCTGTTTAAGGACTGTGTGTAGCTGTCCAGGTGGTAACCATGTGTCGTCCAGGTTAGGTGCGTCAGTTACTGCGTGCAGCTAGAACGATATGGGGGTGCAGGGCTCAGCAGCATAAAGCTGGCTATAAAAATATTTTGCTAAACCCAAGACCTGCTCAGGGTGCGTGACAATAAGGCCAGTGAGTGGGTCTTCGACAGCAAAGAGGGTTTCGCTCTTTGTGGCAAGACGACGGCGTAAAAGAAGACAGGAACATCATGCTTCCTCAGAACATCAGACAGGAACATCATTGTTCAGAACGCGCTGTGGCGCGCAATCTATCCCAGCACCGATTAAACACGATGGAGATTCTTATGGAGAGTGGCCAGCGCCGCGGGGATGCTCGGTCCCTGGAGCAATGGGTCCGAAAGCGCGATGATGGCGTCCGACACTATTCGAACTTCTCGCTTTTCCCGCGCCATCCTCTTCCCCCATCTTGAAGGCAAACAATGATGGAGATTTTCATATTGCCACAAACCTTTCCAATCTGTGTTTATTGCTTTTTCGACAGCCGCTAACATGCGGCCTTATCACTCTGATTCTGGCCTGCGGATCAATTTTGTATTCATTGTTTGCTCATACTAGTTGTCGCGAGACGTAGCTTTATCAGTTTCTTGGTCGCGCAAAATGCGCCGAGGTCTTTCTCGAAGATTCTGACCAGTCGCGTAAGTTTCTACAACGTTCCAGTGTATGCTAGTCACCGGTTGCGGTTTTATCTCGATCGTTCCTCGCAGTCTCTACATCGAGCGCTGACGAGTGAAATGGGCATTCTTTTTTCGATGACCGACGAGCACATCTGCTGTTATCGCCGCCGCCGAGGTGCTTGGTTCTATTGCGGGCGCAAGTCAGCGCAATAAAGAGTTGATTCAATGCTATTACGCCTGTCTCCTCTTTTGGTGCCTACGACCTTGTCGCCCCTACGTGACATCTGGAGGTGCTGCCCTTCGTGTCCCGGTTTAACCTCTGCAAGCGAAGACTTCAGCCTTGTTTCAGTCACCCTGGGGGACCAGCCTAGTAGGTCACCGAGCAAGCCGATGACTTCAAGGGCTCCGACCCGAACACGGTCTGCTACCGGACCCCGTGCGACCGCTCACCCTGGGGGACCAGCCTATTAGGTCACCGAGCAAGCCGATGACTTCAAGGGCTCCGACCCGAACACGGTCTGCTACCGGACCCCGTGCGACCGCGGAAGAAGGACCCAACATTGACAATGGCCCAATTAACAGCACCAGTTGTCTTTGTGCAGCCACGGGAGCTCCGATCTTCCAAGGACTTCCCACTGAGGATGCGGAAGACTGGCCCGACCTGTTTGAATGTGTGGCAACGTTCAACGCCTGGAACGACGACAAGAAGCGAAGGCAAGTCTACTTTGCTCTGGAAGGATCTGCCAGAATTTGGTTCGAAAATCATGAGACCTCTTCGAAAGATTGGGAGGCATTGGAAGGATTGAAGGAGCGTCGTGCGGAAGGAACGAGCCCAGACAGGCCAGACCCTACTTCGTTCAAGACATCAACTCCCAAATGAGCCTATCCTGGCTTATGCTGAGGAGATAAAGCGCCTCTTTCCCCGTGCCGACCCTAACATGCCCAAAGGGGAAGGTGAGATTTTTTATGAAAGGCGTTAAGGAGTCGCTTTTCGCAGGACTTATCAGAAATACACCGAAAACCGTGGCCGATTTTGAAAGCGAAGCGTCCCCCATGGAGAAGACAGTGGACACCTGCATGCGCCTCTATGATCGACCGCTACAACCGGCCTGCGCAAGCCAATACAGCAGCGCATCCACGAGCGGAGACAGTCTTCAGAAACTAATACGCGAAGCCGTCCGTGAAGAGCTTCGCCGGCTGCTACCATCGCCTCAACAGCCCCGAGTAGCGACGCTTACGGACATCGCCCGCAAAGAGGTGCAACAGGCACTTGGTACGCCAATCCAGATGGCCGCTCCCCAAGCATCCTTGGCCGACCACCTACGTGTGGTCGACATTCGGAAAATGGTCGACAGCTGACTAAATCAGCTAGTAAACCACGGCAAGTGGTCGGCCCGGAGGTGGCCGCCAGCCATTTCGGCAAGTAGTTCGCAGCGGGCTTTGGCCCGACTTCGCAGGCAGACTAAATGCCAGCAACGGCGCCAGGTTAATAGCAAGAGTGCGGCAATGCGTCGGCCCGATCGTTGAGGCGGCACATTGAAAAAAATTATGAAGAGCACGACTGCTACTTTTTTTTTAATTTGCCTGTTACTGGCTTTGGCTTTTCGCGATGTTATGTAATTTGCGCTGAGTGTGGAACAAAATGATACATGCTGTTTAGTGTGAATGTTTTGTTACATTAATTAATGCTATTATTTGTTTAACTTGTCGCTCACATTTTTAATGAACCCTATAACTGTTAGTAAAATTTTTTACCGAGTTTTCCTGATAAACAGCAAGCCACGATGTGACCGCGATTTCATGTGTAGATCATGTCATTATACTGTTTGCTTGTTACGAAGCGTAGCAGTAGGTGATGTAACATCAATTATATTCTGGCGCACACGCGCCCGTACACACCCATTTAGCCCGTATCACTCACTGAAATTCGTCCGCTATATGGCAAGGTGTCACGAAATCGGCGCACATTTTTACCAAGTCGGCGCGGCGCGAGGTCTGCGTGTCGCCGCATGGAAACTTCCACAAATTTCGAGAAAAAACCTCCTCCCCCGCGTGAGAGAGCGCGTAGCTTTATACGCGTCGCTGTCGCCCTCTTTCTCATCACCCGGCGGTCCGATTCTACAATGGACCGATTCTACAGCGAGCGGTCCGATTCTACAATGGACCGGAAACTACCCCCCTCTCCTCCCCCGCTTCTTGTCAGCACTAGGCAGCTTGTGCTCGTGGGTGCGTGCTTTTAAGTTCGTTGGAAAAGCGAGAGCGCGAACCAAGAGACGATCTCGAGCGCGCGAGGACGCTGTACGTGCGAACGAAATGTTGGGAATGTAAGCGCGTTTTTCAAAGTTGCGCGTTATTAGTGAAAATTACGAGACAGTCAACTTTGTTACCTTCAATAACTAGGCGCTGGACAAGCAGACCTCTTTTTTATTCGCATTTATATATCGTAAGGACAAGTGACTGTGGTAGTTTTCAACCGCTGTATCCTTTCAGTAACTCCGCCAAGCCATCCTGAAGTAACGCGCTTCTCCGGCGCGTTTAAAAAATCGAAGATGCTCCGCTTTTCCTGATTTTTTTTTTTTGCTCAAATAATAGTAGTGTGGTTTCATAGGAACAAAACGGTTGGTTTTTATTTATTTTATTAGTATTTTGTTTTTGTTTTACAGATTGCTTTGATATATATTGCTCCTATTTTTTTTTTTGCATGTTATTGTCCCCTCCTGGTCCGCGAGAGACATATTTTCTCAACGCATACTGCATATCAATATGAGTTTGAGACCTCTATGTTGTACAGGGTGATTGAAAATTAAAAATATTTATTGACAGCTACACGATGTAGGCGCAAGTAAAAAACAGCTAATTGAAAAGAAATCTTTCTTGAAGCAGCTGCCGCAATTTCGGGTTTTTGTTGTGGCTTGCAGACCAATAATATGGAGAACTTATAGTTAGTTTTAAGGCGTGAACATGTCTCGGAAGTGACTAAAGCGAATTATCTGTCTTACGTACTAAGCCGGGAGATCGCTTGTAGAATAGCCCTGCATATGGAAGGAATGCTGTATAAGTCCAGAAAGTTAAAACTTCTGCTTGAAAAGTACCGGGATAAGAGAGTAGAAACGATCATGACGTCATAGGCGCAAACTTGCAACCGCTTACATAGAAGGGAATCAAAGAAATTTTATTGCTAAACATGGAAATAGCAAAGCACACTGGGACAATAAATAATGTTTCAGTAAAACAGCAAACAGTACCAAACATATAAGGTAGCGACAAGAAATATATGATGCAGTGGATTTCTGGTCACACGTTTTATATCAATAATGCGGCTGCAACAGGACTCCCTCGGGAGCTCTGACCACCTAACAAATTTCCAGGCAGTCAATTGCTCCTTTGGGCTCACACAAATACGCGTGAGCCACGGGCTTGCGTCTTTCAAGACAAGAACCTAGTTCAAATCACTTCGATGTACGAGTGACCTTCCTGACGTGGATGTGCTGCGTCAACTTCCGGATAAAGCTTTGCTCTCCAAGAGCTAACAGCTGGCTATATCTAGGTGAGACGCGCACTAGCATGGGGAACAGTAGACGACGGGGTCGCCGAAAGAATACGATCGACCACGTTCCTATTCTGCCAAATGATCAATCCCCACTGACTTCACTAAACGTTATTCGAACGCTTCGCGCGCCCTTCCTCTGTGCGACGAAAAAGCTCACGGCGCTAGGCAGCGGAATGTCCAAGCTGCGACGTAGTCTTTAAGGTTACATATGTGTGAGACTCGACCCCACCAAAGTTGATACAGTGCGTATCAATATGCCAGCTGTAAAGCCTGTCTTTATTTGGTGGGGATCGAGTACGCCACACTTAGTGCGCCACCGAAAGTATCTTACAGCACGCGGGAGATTGGGAGCAACAGGCGTGTTCCACTTCGCACACCTTTGGCACATTTGTCTAGGGGCGCAGAATAGAGAGCGCTTCGCAGAGATTAAATACGGCTATGGCTATCCATTCTCCGTCTAAAAACACCTCCTCTAACTGTGCGAACACGTTCGCCTGTATTTCCCCTGATCATGCACTATAAACACCTGCCTTCTACTTCCAAGCCAGTATAAAAGTGAAGGCCGCCCAAAGTAATCAATGAGATCCACAAACTGGATACCCATTAGCGCACAACAAAAGGCAGAATGAAGACAAGGCGGAACCCAAATAGGCGCCACCACCTAGCTATAGTGAAAATATAATCAAATTACATTGACTTTGCAAGAGAAATACACAAGAAAACAAGTGCTAAGCCATGCAGGGTCGCATCATTGGGAGGCTGGATCAATAAACAATCAAGGAACACAGATGTGGTAAGGTTGGCACCTGTGTGCACTAGGCTTTATCAGAAGTTTCGCGCATACTTTAATTAGCTATAACTTCAGCATGAACAAGATATCCGAGATTATTGAGTTAATAGTTTATCCCGACATCGGCACGAAGCCGTGTGTGACGCATGCACGTACGCACGCACTTCCGCACGTATGCACTCGCACAGAGTAAATTGTTCCACGACCTTACACAGTGATACGATGGAATATATAATAATAATTGGAATAAATAAAAATCAGGGGGACGCTCAAGCTTCCCCTTAACATTCAACGGGATACAACGCCTTCTCATTCTTCTATCTCTCTATTTCGGTGGACAACCGCAGTTAATTGTAAATTGTTTATAGGGAAGTAAAGACGCAGCATCTGTCACAGATCCCGGTGGGAACCTGAACCGCATTTCCCTATTTACTACCACGTTCCGAATATTTCAGACAAAACTCGACAATACTCAAGCGAAACCCGGGTTAGCGACGTGGCATTTGGACCAAATGAGCTGTAACGCTTCGTATAATATACATATATGCTGCCCTCTCGATAGACTAAACTCGGGGATAGTGCCGACATGAGGATAAATGGAAAAGCTTGGGATAAATATTTGCCCGCCTCAGTTAAAACACGGGGATTAGGTAAGCTTTATTCCTGATATATCAATATGCCGAGGCCGACTGTCTTTATCCAGAACACAAATGTGGTCCTGACAGTTTCCAAATAAAAATATAAGGCACGCAAAGAGCCGATCCGATCGCCCGGACGATTCGCCTGTCGAACGTAACTTCCTGCGAACACAAGCATTGTGCAAGGAGTAACCTTTGGTTCTTTTGAGAAAATTAAAAGGGATTGCATTTTGAGAATCCCGCGCAACATGACGAGGATCGATCGGCTCCTGTACCAGTGGCGGTCTACAGCATCTTAAATTCTTCTAAGTCAGCCTCACACGCAGAAATATGGCATGAAATGCCAGAATATATAAAATTTTCCTCGAATCCCCTTTTCCTCAGCCGCGTATCCAGTGCTGCTAAATATATAATTAAATAACATTGTGCATATCAAAGTAAAGTTTCCTGCAATACAGCAGGTTCCCCCTCTGCTTGTTTTTCGCCGGCTAAGCCTCCAGAGCCTCAGAGCCAGCATTAGCAGCCGTTGCAGCAGAAGCGGGGGAGGCGGTGTTGGTACTTGCCTCAGTTGTACACCAGTCACTGGTGGCCTCTGGCTGCTGCTGCTGTTGCTGCTGCTGTGGCAGTTGGCGTCGAGTTCCGGACATGCCTTGAATGTGACTTTTTCCCAGCATGGAGCTGGCAACGATGCCCTGCGCCGATCCCTGTGATGGGCCTGGTGCAGGGAAGGCGCACTGAAGCAGGTTCCCTTCCTTGAACAGCAGGGACATGGGCAGCTGCTGCCTGAACACTGCTGGTCTGGGCCCTGCCATGCGCTAAGGTGGGATGCCCAAGTGCTGTGGCTGGGCCTGAATCGCCGCCGCTTGCTGCGGGTCAAAGGCATCCAGGCGATTGAGCGGCGGCCTCTGTACTTGATGTTGCTGCTGCACCTGGCGCCACTGCTGCTGACGCAACATCTTCTGGCGATGAAGCGTGAGCTGAGCCTCGTCAATCTGCGGCCGCATGCCAGCGGCCTACTGGGGATCTCTGGGCATGGCCGGCAAGTTGGCATGAGGTAAACCCTGCTGACCGGGCTGCTGCTGCGGCTGCGGCTGCGGCTGCTGCTGCGGCTGCTGCGGCTGCGGCTGCGGCTGCGGCTGCGGCTGCGGCTGCTGCTGCGGCTGCTGCTGCGGCTGCTGCTGCGGCGGCTGCTGCTTACTCGCAAGGGCTTCCATCGACACCTGCGAAGTATGCGGCAGTCGCCATGAGGCAGTCGGCAAAGCATGAGAAAAGTGGAAAATTCGTACCATTGAAACAGCTAATTTTATGTAGCATTTAAATATTCCGCGTGCATGATATATATTGAGGCTATGTCATTTGAGCCTGCTGATATATCTATACATCGCGCAACAGAAGGTGAAATTAACTGTTATTTATATATATTTTGAAATAAAGCTTTAAGCGCGCACTAATTGAACCGCGGCGGGGATGATACACTCTGTAGTTAATCGCGAGTTGTCATGAACCTACGCTTGAATTTGTGAACTGGTAGGCGCTGATTGTTTGTCTGAAACATACTAGATATTAAGTGTCTAGAATTTGCGCGGTAAACTGCTATAAACCTATCAATGTAATTGTTCTTTTTTTTTTACGGTTAAATGGCATCCTCTGCATTAAAACAACCTCATCATAAAGTTAACCTATAACTAACCCTAAGCAAACTCACGGAAAACCGATGAGATCACGCGCCTTTAAGGATTAGATGTTAACCGTCAATTATTTTTGTCAGTGTCATCGAAACCTATCAGTCCTAAGCGCCCATAAATTCGTTTCGCAGGTATAAGTCTCAGTGAGTTTACCTTTCGTACGGGGTCAAGAAAAGAGGCGGTGAGCTTTTATGAGCTTTCATCCGGATCCGGTGAACTTCGCCCTGCGACCCTCTACAGCTTTTCATGCATCCCTAGACCAAATGGACAAAATATTTTTTGTGAGAAACTTGCAGCAGTTGCTATGTTGTTTAATTGGTATTTACCAGCTTGAGCTCGAGGCCACGGGCTTTAGCCGAGCTGCAAGCCGCATTATGATGGAAGCCAAACGCAAAAACGGAAATGTGCTTTGCGATCGATATGACAGCCCGAGGTGCTCTAAATACCTCCCGTACTGTTTTGGGAAGTATAAATTCGCATGGACTATATATAATATCTGCAAAAGCAATCATAATATGTAGTGTTCTGCGACTTTATCGGAACCGTCTTGGAAAATTTTCCCGCATATCAACCGGTACTAAGGATTGTGCTTGCTTTGTACACGTGGAAGATATTCGGTTAAAAGAAACTTACATGCTGTCACTCCAAGTCCCATATATATATATATATATATATATATATATATATATATGAATATATGAATGAATATATAATTATCTTTCCCCTAAACAGAATACATTACTCATTTCTGTGATTGTTCCAGTAAAAATTAAAACAAAAAGACATAAAACATAATCCTCAATGCTTTCCTTGGCCTCGCCGACTGTTGGCTTCTTTCCTTCATGTATTATAACGAGCACCCTCATTTTCCCTTCATTTATCTGCTTGTAGCTTACGGGGGTCTCGGTTCTGCAGTCTTGAAGCCATAGGTAGCGTAAGAGGGTTCTAGCACAGCTTTCGCCCTCGCTCTTGATCACGTTCTACGTGACGCTGGCGGTAACACAGGACGTTCCACGTCCGCCGCTATGGTTGAGGGTGGCGCTGGTGAACACTCTCAAAGTTCGTATACAGACAACATTAATACCCGAGAAAGTAGCAGGGGGGACAGCGGCCGATGTAACTCAGTTGGAAGAGCACCGGACGCGATATTCGGAGGTCGTGGGTTCGGTCCCCACCATCGGCACGTTGTTTTTTCTTCTACTTTGTGTTTAATTATCTTTCCCCTAAGCAGAATACATTACTCATTTCAGTGATTGTTCAAGTAAAAATTAAAAAAAGACATAAAACATAATCCTCAATGATTTCCTTGCCGACTGTTGGCTTCTTTCCTTCATGTATTATAACGAGCACCCTCATTTTCCCTATATATATATATATATATATATATATATATATATATATATATATATATATATATATATATATATATATATATATATATATATATATATATATATATATCTTTTCATACAAAACACAACACCCGCTGTAGAAGAAAAGAAAAGAAGAGACCTCGATGCTTCTTGAACGACAGGGGAAGGAGAGGAGGAAGAAAATTGCTGTCGTTGGGCGTTCTGCCTGCGGCAAAGCGGAAAGAACCACGGGGAGGCGAAAGGCATCGAGGCACCCTACCGCGGAGGCGACAGGAATGCCGAAGCGGACAGAAAGCGGCGAAAAAAAAAAGAGTCGCATGCACCACAGCTTCCCCCCGCCCTTTGAGGTCACGTGTCCAAATGGCGGGAAAACACCTCCCGCGGGAGCTAAGATGCGCGACGCCACTCAGTCGACGGCCAGCCTCCGTGTGGGCGCGATGCCTACTGCCTAGTTTTATCGTCCGCTTTTATTTCGCGCAAATTCAATCGGTCTCAACCTCCTGCAGCAGTCAGCGTTTAAAAAGAACAGCACATATGCAGCTGATGATTGCTGCCTCTTTTACAGATTCTCCGTGCCGCAGTTCACCAAAACATGCGTAAGTACATGATCTTTCGGTCTTGATCAGAGGAGCTTTTGCTAGATACCAGATTATATTGCACATAATAATGTATTGTTTTGGAGCATATGCTCATCTTGTTACTTCTTGCATCTTTTATATATATTATATATATATATATATATATATATATATATATATATATATATATATATATATATATATATATATATATATATATATATATATATAATTGGTATGTGCGCTGATCGTGCAGGAAGACGCTGAGCCGTTTGGAGTCTGAGTTCTTGGGTATCTCCTGCCCCCAAAATGCTTGGCTTTCACTTAATATATGGAGGGATACTCACTATACCGATCAGGTAAGTCCAATCAGCACAGATTTTGTTCGATACGAACTATCCAGACAGATACTTGCAGATGACGAGGCGCAGCCTCTGCAAGGCTGGGTACAATATACTGCAAATAACAATAATTTCTGGAGCGCGTGTATATATATATATATATATATATATATATATATATATATATATATATATATATATATATTATATATGCGCATCTTGCTACTACGTAATTTTTTTTATAATCAATGTGTTCGCATTTTGCTCTGATTGCGCAGGAAGACGTGCTGAGCCGATTTGGAAACGATCTGCGGCGGTGGAATTAGCTCTTTTCGCTGCGGTCCGAGGTCCGGTCTCCTCTGCCCCAAAACTCTCGTCTTCCACTTTTTCATATCGAGGTGCATGCAGTGACAAGTGTACCGATCAGGTAAGTCAAATGAGCGCTGATTTTCTTCGATACGACAATGTACTGCAACTAATTGTGTATTGTTTTGAGGCTTATGCGCATCTTGTTACTGTAAATACATATTTTGTAATTGGTGTGCGCACCTTGCGCTGATCATGCAGAAGACGGTGTCAGCCGATCTGGAAACTGGCTGTGACAGTGGAAGCTCGTTTCGCCGAAGCCTGAGGTCCTTGGTCTCCTCTACACTAAAACGCTGGCCTTTCAGTTCTTCATGGCGGTGCACTTGCCGGACAGGTATTAGCGCTGATTTTGTTCGGGAAATTCGATTATATCCTACTCACATCGATTGGACGCATGCAGCCCACTTAAATGTCAAATGTTATCGCTGATATAAATATTGCAGCACCACTCGCCACAGGAGCGATCAGAAGCTGTACAAGCATCATCGCTGCTGCCAAGCCGAAGCTCGTGCCAGGACTGAGTACAAGATTTATGCCAAGTGTTTTTTGTTTGTTTTTTTTGTTGTTTTTTTTTTTGCTGCTGTAATGATGTCTATACGTGAAAATTGATGATTGATTGATGCGATATGCTGGCAAGGTATGTGAGCCCAGCGCGCTCATTTTGTGGATTTTGGAATTATATATGTGATGCACACAGATCTGAGCCGTTTCACAGCTGCCATATGATTGATTTTGCTCTGTGCGCTTGCTTTCTGGGAAAGCAGTTGTATTTTCGTCGTGCGGATTATTTCTTGTTGCTCACATGCTCATGAGGTGTTCAGCTAACTTGTTTCAAGCTTTCAAAATTTACGGGTTCTATAAGCTTCTACGAGTTGGGCTGTCTAAATAGTCGTATTGGCTAATAAGACAATTTTATAAATAATGCTCGATTGTTAAATAATGAAAATAAATCAGATGACTTATCTTTAAATATCCGGTCGCTTTTGCTGTAAAAGTTCCATCTAGTTTGAGAAAATTAAGCTGCATTCTACGGAATAAACTTATTGTAGGTTTCATGTAAATATCGTGGAAACTGTTTGTTCTGCCGCGTTGGAATCCCTCATACGCGCTCTATGACAAGCGCGGACACTTGGTTTTGATAGAATTATTACATTTCAGCATTAGCATGCAAGAACGCGCTTCGGGAGGATAAGGTTTGAGTGCGCTACGGTTGCAAATTTCATCATCATGACTACAGCAAAACGAAGTGATCGCGCCTTTCTCGCGGATTCACGGATCCTGATTGCCTATTGCGGCTTTGCGCTAATGCGTTTTCAGTCGGGTCGCATGAAAGTCAGGCGCATAAAATATATAGATGTGATAGTGCAGTTGGTGGCAGTGAGCAAAGACATTTATTCTACCTTTCCACCCTATATTTGCCTGCAATGTAAAAGTCTAGGCGATAATGAAATATTTAATTAAAAAATTTGTCTTCGTACAGCTGACCAAGATGGAACCTGCCGCAGTTCCGACCAGTTGCAGACATCAATTGATCGACAGGCTGCCAAAAGAAGAAGACCAAGCCTCAAGCCCATCTTCCATACGTGGCACACGCGTGTTCTATAATCAGTCATATATCCACGCTTATTAAAATGCAAATCGCGAGCTTTTTCTGAACGCTGTTGACAAATAAATTTTTCGCCAAATAATGCAGCTTTTGTTTCTTCATGGCATCAGAAAAGCTACTGCTTTTCTTGATGCATTTGTATGCGCTACCCCGTTATATATGCATTGGCCACGATATATTAAATGCATGGCATGAATACCTGCACGAGGGACGATGCCGGCCACTAACCGGCGTCGGGAAGCAACCGGCCGACGTACGGTCTTTCTTCAGCAACATAGCTAGGGCGGACGAGCGGCCGACCATTCAGTAACGCTGGCAGATGGCCGGGCCACGTGCGGCAGGTGGTCGGTCACGTTGGGCCAGGAGGTCGGGCCGTAGTCGATTGCCGAAAATCAGCCGATGTTAAGTCAGTGTCAATCCCTGACGCCGGCCCTCAGTCGGGTGCCGAAGGTTGGCCGGCCACTTTTTGCTCAGCGAGAAAGGTCGGCCCTACCTTTTGCCACACTCTCTTTTTTTTGTTTGGGACATCAATCACCTCCAGCGAGCAGCGGACGGCGGCCCGCTGTTACAGCGGTTGCGACAACATCGCCATTCGCGCATGGGAGTGGCGCTGCTCGAGTACGAGCAAACGAGCAGCTCATCAGTGCAACGCCCCCCTACAGCCTCTGCTCGCCCTGGCCCGCTACTACGGAGGTTCAGCGAGAGCTCGTCGGCATCGCGGAAAAACGCACCACACCGCTCTGTGCAGTTTATCAGCTGATCGGAGCCGTCATCTACGAGGAACTATAACACCACCTCCTCGTTTACACCGACGGCTCCGCGGCCAGAGATAGTTGCTCGCTAACGGCGGTGGCTACCATCCCCACCATGCAACTGCACAGACTGCACATGCCATTCCTGCGGAGCTGCTGGATCTACCAGATCTACGCCTAGGCCTGGATCTACTTGAACTGCTTGAACTCCCTCCGCCGCCACCCAGGTGTGGCGGGCTATGCGACTCCTGCCCCGCCCTCAGCCGCCTTCGACCACCGGCCGGGCAACTCCGCTGCTGTCAGATTCGCGCGCGCCTCGAGCGCTTGGCACAGCGCGGCTGTGTTATACGGGCACAGTGGATCCCCGGCTACTGCGGCATCGAGGCCAATGAATGCGCCAACGAGCTCGCGACCGCAGTACATGAACTACCTCCGAGCCGCTCGCTTTGGATGACGTGCGTTCGGTAATCGACGACCACCTCCGGACGCAGCACCCCGACCCACGCATCGCAAGAGGTGAGCGCATTCACAGTGTCAGCGGCCGATTGCCGACTCGGCTGCAGCGCGCAATGATCCTCCGTGCGCGAATAAGATGTGTGGGGCCTGGGGAACGACGGATGCGCCACGGACTCGCCACCAGTGACGTGTGTGATGGCTGCGGCGCGGTAGAAACCCTCGAACATCTTCTACTGCAATGCGCCGCGCTAGCCGAACAGCCGGACCACGCCTACTCCATGTTGGGAGTCGCATTCATTAGTAAAAAACGAAGGGGTCCTTACGGGGCGCTACTGATTACTTAACACGTACGTCTTCTAAGTATTGAAGTATTTTATTGCTGACAGCAGACATATCAGTGGTCGAAAGCATATCACTTCGAAAACAAGGCACAGTGGATAAGATGGACTTTACATATGGCATCTCTTCCTAGCTTTTACGCACTTGTTAAAAGAAATGTAAGCAAGCCGAAGACAGTCTATAAAATACAGGAATCACAACACAGTGTGAATATTGCTGGCACAGTCTTTCTTCATGTCGAACACGCTCCAAATATAACAGTGCACGTGCCGGCATCCCCATATATTTATGCTATTTTTTCGTAGGATGGCACTTCACTGAACCAAAACTCTATTGCATCACAGCTGTAACCTATTACCAAATATTCAGGGTGATCCACTCTTAGGCTGAACATGCAAGTGTGTGGCCGCACTCTTCAGAGCACTCATGTTTTTGATATGGCCACATATCAAGCAAAGTGGTGTGCATGCAGGATGATATGGAAGGGATGCTTTGCGTCATCTGTCAACTATTGTGCTTAGCCAGGACAGATGAACTGGCACTTTGAAGAGTGCGGTCGCATACTTGCATGTTCACGCTAAGAGTGGATCACCCTGTACATTCTGTGAAAGTGTTGCTGCTAATCTTGAATTTTACTTAACATCCTGTTACCCTAACCTTTATGAAGTGCCACCACAGGGCAGCTTTAAGGTACAAAATGAAATTAAAGAAATAGCACATTTTTGGAGCTGGAAAGGATGGGGCACTCTAGTGCTGTTTTACATTTCGTCTACTCCTATGTTTTCTCTTTGCATATACCTTCTTCCGCACCCTTCCATGTGTCTTCCAGGATTCGTTTAACCCAGCACAGCAGTACTTTAATTTGTTTGGGCATGACCAAGTGGGCGTTCTGGCGGGAACACCCTTTTGTTGGGGATCCCCCGACTAGGAGACCACTGGTGGAAGCTGTTCCTGTGACAGTGCATTGAGTGCTGCTGAAACATGTTCATAAGTAGTATCAGGTGCTTTCTGATCACTGTAGCATACAGCCATGATTTTCAGCCTGTCAGTTACATTTTGTAGCCTTGTTCTAGAGGCTCCAAGCCCCTGCTTTTGAGATTTTGGAAGAATACCAAGTTATATTCTGCTTGATATTTGAGGTGGAGAGAGCTTACACCTCAATCAACTCTTCTGAACTCTTTTCAAGGCTCACTTGAACATTATTAAGTAATGTTTAGGAACCCTCTCAAAACCCCAGCCTTCAATCAGTGTGCAGAATTGTTGACATGGCAGTTTACACTTGAAATCTGCAAATGTGCAGGGTGGATGTGTCAGAGTTTACAGTGTGATACTGACCTGGTGGGCTGGAGCTGACTTTTAAACACTATTTTTATGTGAATTGTTTACATCAGTTTAGGTGTACTGCAGGGTAGTGTCCAGCCTATGTATGATGTGCTTTACGACTTGTGGAGGTCTGTTGTGCACCTAAATGGATACGGTATCATATGATATTTTCGATACTTCAACGACCGGTCTGTTCCTGGTTGAATTCTTTAGCTCTGTTAAAAACTGGCTGGTTGATGTGTTTGCCATGCCTGGATTTCAGATGTTCTTTCAATAAATTGTTCCGCGATTCAGTGCCATTGTTGGTGGTTATCACAAGTGAGAATATTGTTCTGTTGAACATGGCCTATTTGTCTGCCAGTGGCAGCCCTTGGCAAGACAGAATAACTCCTCACAATATATAACTGCTACGAAAAATGAAAGAAAATTTTGGACCTTACCTGTCAACTCATGATTGCATATGTAGGATATGCACCTGCACAGACATATCTCTCATAGTTCTAAAGGGACAGAACACTGGCCAAATTATGTCATGAGATTATGGTGGAGATGAAAAGATCTTGCCTCATATAATACAGATCGAGCACTACAATATCAAAGAAAAGAGGCTTTACAATTTGAATTTGCCATTGAAAATCGCATAAAAACAACCGAGGCGCTATCTAGCGGAGAAACCCTAGGACTTTCAGTGTAGCCTCCCACGCATAGAGTTAATACAAAGACTCTAGAGGGAAAGCTGGGCAGGGAAATGAGCTTCCCACTCGTCGCCATCAGCAAATTCGTCATTGTGGCCAGCACAGTTTCTGCTCACTGCGTCAAAAATGAATAAAGGTTTGAAGAAAAGTTTTAAAAATCGCTGCAGATAACACACCTGTAGCAAATTTCTATGCATTGTTTTCAAGTTTCAAGTACATTATATGATCTTTCAGGCCCTTCTTAGTCGTAAAGGAATGATGTAGAACGATTAAAAACCATGTTTGCGAGCAAACGTAGCAGACGCCCTTTGAGTTTCGGTTTCAAATTTCAGTTTTCGAGCGCCTCGAGGTCAGACACTTGAAACAACGAGTTTATAGTAAACAGGTGCTTGCTCTTTCATGCATCGCGATGGCGCCTTCCTGCGCTGTATGCAAGGCAACAGCTATAAAAGGATCCGGCATATCACTTCACGTGTGAGTAGACGTGCCACATTTTATATTTGCAAATTTCATAATAGGTGTTCATAATAATACCTTCTACAAGGAGAGGCATGCGTGAAAGTCGAAACTATGGATTGCAAAGCGTGTACGTGAACAAAAACCTTCCTGTCTTTGAACTGTTTCTTAAAGGCAATTAAATGACACCAGGCGAGCTGAACATTTTTATTTGCAGCTTTCCTCACAGGAATAAGGAACAGCTGTACAGGATATACTTACATGATCTCGTTTAATGCTACATGGCTGTGAAATTGCACACTATGAGATGACTAAAATGCTCAGTACCTAACTTCGGGCTGCAACTCGAAAAAAAGGTCTTCAGTATATGCCTTACCGCTGTGTGCATGTCTTGCCATGAGATGCACAAAAACCATTATGATCCTGTTTATTTTTAAGTCTATTCAGCTTCCTTAAAGCCATTTCCCCAGCCTGCTAGGGGACACATTATGCTAACTTTAAAAGGCAAATGAGTGTTTTCAGTGGAATCTAAATTTGTTTTAGAACAATGCTAATGTATGCGGTAATAAAGACGATATTATTTAGCGCATTTCTGATTTCTCATAACTGCTACTCCGTATACTGAAGAACAAACAGCTGTTAAAATGGCTGGAGATGATGCTGTGGGGAGATAATTCCATTGTGACATCGTCCCGCGCCAGAAAAGATACGTCAACTTAATCCTATGCGAAACACAAGATAAAAATACGCACACAAGGCAAATCAACAGTAAACACGCACGAACGCCCTTTGACATTTACTGTATGCAGCGCTAACCATCCCAAATAGACCAAGAGGGCCGTTTCTGTGGAATTCATCACTGTGTCTTTTTCTTTTTTAATATACTGTGGTCGCCGTCTTGCGCCAAAGCAAATTTCTGACGTGTTTTCAGGTGATCGGGCACAGAGGAGATGCATGTGTCCTCGACAGACGAAATGCATGCGAAGCGCGTAACAACCGCAGGGATAGCCCACCTTACGATAACACCTCGGAAGAGGCAGGACACCTATGTGATGTTACAGTAGGTATGCGACGCAACATACCCCCAGAAATGCTCCAGGCGTGACGATTATGCCGTTGTTTACAGCACCTACTCTACAGTAGCACAGTAGCCGCCAGTTAACTGCACGCCGCCATCTTCCCACGATCTACGTTGCCAGCTTCAAACCATCTTCATGTGCCCGATTTAGCAAGTAAAAATCATCTGGCAACCATTAAACAGTGTGATGATGGCGGCAATCATGCGGTCACCACTCGAATGCATTGGCTGAAAGGGCAGCTTTCCCTCTAGTCTTTGTATTAACTCTATGCTCCCACGTGACTACATGTCAGCAAAATATCGCTGATTTTCATAACTGCGCATTGTTATTTTTTCTTCTAGGAGTGCTTGCCATAATTTATCATATTTTGCGCTCTCTCCAGTACGTTCTTACAGGCATGCTTTCAGATTTTGCCTACTAGATGGCGCCACAGTGTTTGCAATTTCGTGAATGAAGCAATGACAGTGCCCGCTAAAACTTTCGTCGACGAGGGCGTGCATTATTGTGCCGTAACAGCATTTAGTGTAAAACTGAAAAGCACGTTACTCTACGCAAAAAAAAATGTCTGATTACTGCCTGGCGAGTGAAAGTTATATATGCTTTCGGTACGTCTTTTTTGTCGACCACCAGTCGTCATCGCGGTCGCTGCTCATGGTTTCCAGCATGAGACTACATAAAAACGGGCGCACACATTGATCGAAAAATTACCGATAAAAATTTTCTGCAGCGTTTCTAACAAAACCGTTATGAAATAGAATATTTTAGACATCAATGTTTCCAATGTGGCGAAAAAAAATTGAGACCAAAATGCCAGTATTCTGTCCTTTTAATGCACGCGATATGCAGAAGGGTATTCAATATATAACTTACTTTTATGTGACTAAAGTGAAAAAAAGGCAGTGATGAACCAGCGTAATTAGTATTCTTTCATTTTATATATACAGTGCCTGCATGTACTTAAGAAGGAGATTCCTTACAAATCCCAGTATGTACATATGTACACATATGTAGTACAACAAAGAATGTTCAGTAAATCCTAGATGGCAGATGCAATGCTTGGGAGGTTTGAGAATGATCTACGCTTGTATATGCTTAATTCAGATTCAGTCATGTTAGAAGTCACATTTAAAAAGGATTGACACATATTTTATAAATTGCAGAAGTGGAGAATATATACATGAAGGATCTGTAATTATGCCGAAACAAAGACATGGTGTTTGCGCTTTAGTGATTGATGATTGATTGGTGGTCATAAGCCATGGCGAGTTAAGAAATTGAAATTGTTTAATTTACAAACTACAATAGGGGGATTCAAAGGTGTTAAAATGCTCATAGACAATGCTTGATGATGTTAAGAAAATTTCGAGTGTAATTGGTCTATTTAAATAATAAAAAAATCAAAAACGGGAAAAAAGGGGTTCAAGAGTATCAAAATGCTCACATTGTAAGCCAATGCTTGATGATGCTAATGAAGAACATTTAGAGCATATAATTGATGAATTAATCAATAAAGATAGCTAAAAGGAAAAATTTAAAAAATGGAGTTCGAAGGTTTAAAATGCTTGGAATGAAAACCCAATGCTTGATGAGGCTAATTAGGAAAATTTAGAGTATGCAATTGATCAATTGAATTAAAATTGACAATGATGTTTCAATGGCATCAAAATTCTTGGGATGAAAATGGGATGCTTGATGCTAATAAATTTAGTGTATTTGATCAATTATTGAAATAACTGAAAAAATGAAAACTTGGACAAAGAGGGAATTCAGCATCATTTAATTGTGACTTGCAGTCACAATGCAAGGTAGCATGACTAAGCATTTCACAAAGTAGCATATGTAAGATGTGGAGTCTGCAAAACCATTATCTCTAATCATGACTTGGTGGTCATAATCAATTCGTGACTGAGTCACATGCACATATGATGACTTGGCGCTTACCAAAGTAGCATGCTGTAACGAGGGGAGTCAAAAACGTGTAATCATTACTCATAGTCATAAGCACTCATGACTCGTGTTTTTGTTAATCATAATTAGCTGATTGAGGTTATAGACAAAGGCCAGCAGGGAATGCGGCAATTGCACTCATTATAAGCTATCCCAAGTTCAAATGTTAATCACAATTAACTAATTATTTTAAACTAAGATTCGCAGTTAGTGGACTAAAATCGTACTTGACATAAGCCATCCTGTGACATGACTTGATGGTGTGACCAAAGTTTGTGTTAATCACAGTGAACTATAACTAACATAAATGCTCCACTGTGGACGTATCAGTGATCAAAGAGAGGACAGATTTTCATAATATTGGGCGCGAAATCGATAGCCACCAGTGCTCAGCGTTAGAGAAATTCTTTGACCATGCACAATTCAGTGTTTCAGGTGTGGTCAGTAGCTATAAGCTCGAACAGTTCACCTTTCAAGTCCGCGGCGCCCGCGATGGACCGGCGCAACGATTCTCCCCGCTACATTGCTGTCTTGCTAGAAAGCCTACCTAGGCGGCGTTTGACATTCAGCTGCTTTTCGTGGGCCCCATAATGAAAAGCAACACCTTCAGAAATGCGCTAAATGTTCAAAAATGTCTTTTCTTTAATAGTTTCACTCCAGGCTGTCAACAAAGGAGGCGGACGCTGATAGAACAGTTGAGCACTGCAATTGAAACACTCGTACGCCTCTAGAGATCTGTAAAATCGCCTCCATGGTTTTTAAAATTATGCTAGAATTTGGAAAAGCTCGTACGCCTCTAGAGATCTGTAAAATCGCCTCCATGGTTTTTAAAATTATGCTAGAATTTGGAAAAGCTCACTTTCTGATCGCTGGGACATTAGACCTGCATGCTCTGTCACGTGAATAAGGACCACACCAGACCGAAAGATCTTATATAACATAGCTAACCAAGGTATACCTTACAGCGTTGTGCTGATGTTTATGACGCATAAGCGACTAATGCTGCCATGCGCCAAGAACAAGGTTCAATGTATTTATTTTGTGTAATGACTAAAATGTTCTTTAGGATGTAGCTTGTTTAGGAACACTGCTTCACTTTAGGAAACCAAAAATACAGGGAATTTCCACATCTCTCCTAGGATCATGCTGGGATGGAAAGGGATCTGTTGCAAAATTGTACAAAATGTTTTCCTCTTATTTTCTCAAGTCTGGCGCGCGTGTAAGATATGGTTTATTGTTAGTTCATCTTCACATCTCTCCTAGGATCATGCTGGGATGAAAAGGGATCTGTTGCAGAATTGTACAAAATGTTTCCTCTTATTTTCTCGACTCTGGCGCACGTGTAAGATATGGTTTATTGTTAGTTCATCTCCACACTCCTTGCATATTGGTTTGTCCTATTTCATAAGTATGAAGCTGTGTGTGAGGTGTGGGTATGTGTTTTGTGAAGATGACCTAAAATGTCCTCCATGATGTGTTTTTGATGACTGCATGATTTCCATTTCTTGATGACAAGTTTTACAAAGTGTAGTTTATTGTTTATTTCAATGTTTCAAAAATCCTGAATTTCACTCTCAATTTTCTCTGTACAAGCTCCTTGGCATCTTCATGCAGCATATTCACCCTCTGCAACTTAGCATTACGGAAAGGTTACCTAGTTATTTCTTTTCATCACCTTTCAAGACAGCTGTCCCACTTTCATAAAGTGTAGGGCTTCTGACGCAAAAACTCCTTGTTAGATATATAAATAAATGAGACCCACAATCATGAGCTATCTAAGGTATGCATGTCCATCGCTCAGTGGAATGGTGTCAGCACGCTGTTAGAACAGATCTTGAGGTAACAAAAGCCATTGCTTGAGGTGGTCCTTTAATAGGCATTGAAGTGTCATGTACTGCAGGTACTGACAGGAGTCTTGCTCATGTTATGTGATGATGCCGCCCTTGCATGCATATAGGTATACATTTCAGAATCCACAGTGCACCGTTTGACCATTTTCCACCAATGTTTGTGCAAAAATGACTTTTTCATGCATGTTAACCAGTACGATTAACAAATGGACCCTGTGCGCAAGCCAAAAGTGCCACGAGCCAAATGTCACGAGGCCACACGGCATGGCAGGAGCTGTTAACTTGAGTTTACAAAGTTATACTTTGAAATATGTTCCGGGACGTTTTAGCCCCTGAGTAAGAAAGGTTACTCCTAGGCCATGGTGGCAAGTTTGTACAGTTTGGCTAATGTGAGGTTTACAGAGGTCGATGCCAGGTTGTCATAGTATCACATAACAGGGCAGCCTACGACTGACTGTATGCTAATGAGTATCTGTGAGATAACAAACATGATTTAAGGAATTAGTGATTTAAGTTTGTAGCAAGAGGTGTGTACATTAATGGGAATCCACAGTGGGATCCGCAGACAAGAGCCACTAACGCTGGCGCATCATACCCTTACATGTGTCAATTAAGTGTCTCCCTAATTTTTTGTCTGCTCAAGGCTTGTCATTTTCTTCGTTCTTCCAGGCGAAGATGTGAAAATGATAGCATCGAGAATGCCCGAGACCATCCTTAACGAGGATGATGATCTCAACAGCATAAAAAACATTTCACAAAAGATGGGTGACTACCAGTAATGCTGGCAATAGTTGAAGCTATGTGCAAAAGCATAAAATTGAAATGCAACGAATGCAAAGATATGTTGCGAGACGACCAGCAGTTGCGAGATGACTGCGGTGTGCGACATCTGTCTCCATTAGGTTCATCAAGTGATCAGCCAAAGCAGATGGGGCTTGTGGTTTTGTGAGAAGTGCAGTATAGTAGCATAGATGCAACCTTGCCCATTAACAATTGGAGTGCGGTAAGTGCATTATTTTGTTTTTGTAAGATGTTCATGATTTCCAGGCAAATATTGTGAGAAATTTCTTCCTAGAGAATTTCTGCTGAAATGTGAACATAATCTGCAATAAAACTAGCGTGTTTTTCTGCTATTTACTTTTTCTTGTATACATTAGTTCTGTGAAGGAAACCACAGGCTAGAAAGAAATGTAATGGCATGCATTTTGTTACTTGACCCCGTTGTGCTAGCTCGTGGAGTGCTTGGCTGCTGAACCCATGGATGCAGATTTGACTCCAGCCACAGCAGAGGCATTTCAATAGAGGCAAAACGGTAGGCTGTCATGCACCGTGCGGTGTCAGTGCATGTAAAAGAACTCCAGGTGGTCGAAATTATACCGAAGCCCTCAACTAGCTGTTGCATCCCTCATAGCCATAGTTGTTTTAGGATGCTAAACCAGATATTATATATCATATCGTACTCTGAGTAAAATGCTATTCATGTTCAGTTAATCATACACAAACTCAATTTTTTTCCATAGTACAGCAGCTGTTCTACAATGAATATCACACGGCTCCACGTGGCCTTCTGTCGACCCTTGATATTTGCAACAATCACACACCCGATCATGTATTTGTCTAAGGGCACCTGTGCATGCGTGGAGGGGACCATTACTTTCCATTTGTCATAACTGAAATGTATGATCCACATCATTCCTGTCATTCAACTGCCTGCTATTTGAACTGTCCAGCACTGATGCAAGTTTCAAAGAACTGCAATTAGCAAATTAATCCAAGCAGGAAACCATGCTAAGAACTGCTTCGGTTTCATCTTCAGCAACTGTTTAAGAACTACAATTAGCCAAATGTTGCACAACATAGATGAGAGGTTACAAAATCTAAAAAACAACACATCCTGCATGTGGAATGTGGGGTTTTACATCCTAAATTGATATATTTAGCTATGAAGAATACTCTAGTGGAGAGCTCTAGAATAATTTGACTGCCTGGGCTTTGTACTTTGCATGTGAACTGACATCCCGCAAGAAACAGGTGTGTTTGCATTTCGCCTCCACTAAAGCGCAGTGCCATCACTGGGATTAAATATCATGACCTTGGGGTAAGTAGCCGAACGCACCGCTGAGATGTCGCAGCTTGTACGCAGCATTGCCTTTGCCAAAAGCACAAAAGTAACCGAGCAGCCCAGCCGACCGACGGAGCAGGCACAGGGCCGAGCTGCGGCGCTACCATCGCCGATGCTTGCCGCTGCTCTCCGGCAGCGAGTGTAAGGTGACTGACGTAGGCATGCTCCCTCGCTCTCCTTCTTGGGATGATAAAAAGTAAGCGAGTATCATGTGCGGTGCCTTGTTTGGCGCCTTCAGAACGCTGCGCTACCAATGGCGCTACTGAGGAAGGGCGCTCCGCATAGCATTACTCGCTCAACGCTCCTTTTTGTCTGGCGCTGTGAAGCTGCGCTCTTCACAGCGCTCGGTACATTGCTCCAATAGTTGCAACGAATGGACAAATACATGCTTTTCTACTCGTTTGGATTGTCCGGAAAGTATGGCGAGGAATTGATTTCGAAAACTCGATAAGCTTTTCTTGCGGTTATTAGTCGCCTATTCATTTGCTGTATGTGACGCTAGGTTAAGCTGAAGAAGAGAAAAATAAATGACTTCCGAATCTTTCATGTGTCTTTCTTGCTGAATACCTTCTTTCCCGCTATTTGGTAACGTACAAAAAGCGCGCAGTGTTTTCTGCGTTGGTAATTATGTTCATGCGTTATCCTGCTACTAATCTCTTCGTTTAATGAGTGAACTGCATAAAAATGTCATGCTCACACCTTAAATATATGTCGCCTATTTTCTCAATAAGTGCGGCTGATTATTTTTTTTATTTGTTTCTTTTACAAGGGAACACCATGCGACCAACCTAACAGCAATATTGTCACGTAGTGGTGACAAGGTCGACGACACTAATTAAGGGTCGATGATTACACTAAAGAAACTAAAAGAAAAAGTAATCGCCTACGCTAGCAGGTCCCTCACAAAAGCCGAAGTCAATTACTCGACGACCGAGAAGGAGTGCCTTGCGATCATCTGGGCTACTTCTAAGTTTCGTCCATACCTATACGGCCGACCATTCAAGGTGGTAAGCGACCATCACGCGCTCTGCTGGCTGGCTAATTTGAAATATCCTTCCGGCCGCCTTGCCAGATGGAGCCTACGACTTCAAGAATTTGACATGACTGTAGTCTATAAGTCGGGCTGGAAGCATTCCGACGCAGACTGCTTATCCCGCTCTCCCGTCGATTCTCCCCCGAAGGACGATGACGATGACGCCTTTTTGGGACCGGTAAGCGCCAGCAGTTTCGCAGAACAACAGCGATCAGACCCTGAGCTGAAAGCGCTAGCTGATTACTTGGAAGGAAAGACCGCTTCCCCTCCTGGTGTGTTCAGGCGACATTTATCATCCTTCAGGTTAAGTAATGGCTTCCTCGTGAAGAACTTTGCACCCAACAAGACCGCGCAGCTTCTCGTAGTGCCTAAAACCCTTCGGCAAGAAATTCTGCAGGCGTTGCACGATGAGCCCACAGCAGGCCACCTCGGATTTGCGCGCACGTTGGGTGGAATCCAGGAGAAGTATAGACAATCGTCATGTTTGTAAACAAAGATGGCGCTGCGATCGGCAGCGACAAGCGGTGTAGGCAAAAGCGCAGCGTGCCTACACTGCGCCAAGCGACGCTGCCTTCGAAACCAGTTTGCGCGAGCGAATATCCGGAAGCGTAAGCTTCGCTTGTGCGTAGAAATAGTTGAAAGCGCAATGTATAAGAGAGACTAATAGTGAACACTGTTAAACTCCCGGGCCTATTCCTGGCGAATGCAAGGAGGACGATAATATTGTCACGTAGTGGTGACAAGGTCGGCGACACAAATGAAGGGGGTCAATGATTGCACTAAAGAAACTCTATTTGGGCTGACTTGCGCCCGCAAAAGGACTAAGCAACTCGGCGGCGGCGATAGAAACAAACGTGCTCGTCGATCGTCGAACAAAGAATGCCCGTCACACTCGGCAACGCTCAATTTAAAGGCTGCACAGAACAATCTAGATAACGTCGCAAACTGCTACCAGCACGGGCTGGAACATTGTGGAAAGACACCCGAATGGCCGGAACCTTCGAGACAGATCTCGGTGCATCTTGCGCTGCAACAAAACTGATAAAGGTGTGACTCCCGACATCGAGCATTAACAAACAAAGATTACGGAACTGATACGCGGTCCAGAATCAGAGTGATAAGCCTGTATGCCGGCGGCTATTAAAAAACAACAAATACTGTTTTGAAGGTTTCGCGGCATTACTCCCCCCTTAAAAAAACATCGCCTCGATGATCCAAAACAAAGAAACTTAAACATAAACACTGCAAAGTTTAAACACCACAGATTCTTTAACGCGCGTAATATGGCTTCAGTCGTACAATGTACAATTTCTGGGCGTGCGCGTCGCCGTTGTGATGCTGACGTTCCGTCGGGAATGACTTCATAGTCCAGTGGTCCGACGCGGCGAAGGATTTTGTATGGCCCAAAGTATCGGCGCAACAACTTTTCACTTAATCCGCGACGGCGAATCGGTGTCCAAACCCACACTTGGTCTCCTGGATTGTACTCTGCGTGGCGTCGTCGTAAATTGTATCGTCGGCTGTCGGTGCGCTGTTGGTCTTTAATACGCAGCCGTGCGAGTCGTCGGGCTTCCTCTGCACGCTGCAGGTAGGCGGCGACGTCAAGGTTGTCTTCGCTGGTTACGTGCGGCAGCATTGCGTCGAGCGTCGTCGTAGGCTCCCTGCCGTACACAAGCTTAAACGGGGTCGCTCTGATCGTCTCCTGGACTGCCGTGTTATACGCGAAGATCACGTACGGCAAGATTGCGTCCCAGGTCTTGTGTTCAGCGTCGACGTAGTACATAGCGATCATGTCCGCGATCGTTTTGTTCAGGCGCTCCGTAAGGCCATTGGTCTGGGGATGGTACGCAGTTGTTCGTCTATGGCTTGTGTGACTGTATTCCAGGATGGCTTGCGTCAACTCTGCCGTAAATGCCGTTCCCCTGTCCGTGATGAGCACTTCTGGGGCGCCGTGTCGCAAGAGAATTTGTTCGACAAAAAATTTGGCGACTTCTGCCGCGGTACCATTTGGTAGTGCTCTTGCTTCGGCGTAACGGGTAAGGTAGTCAGTGGCCACGATGATACACTTGTTACCCATAGACGAAGATGGAAAAGGGTCGAGGAGATCCATCCCAATTTGTTGAAAGGGCAGGATTGGGGGCGGAATCGGGTTTAGTAGTCCTGCTGGTCTGATCGGCGGCGTCTTGCGTCGTTGGCACTCACGACACGTCTTCACGTAGTGGGAAACTTCGGCAGGCACTCGCGGCCAGTAATAGACCCTTTGCGAAACCTCGCAAATCTTCCCAGCAAGTCTGGCAACCGCGCTTCGCCGCCATGGTAAAGGGTTGCGTCGCCGTTCCGACCGTCGCGCGCTTAGCTGCGCTGCAACTGTTTTCGTTCGCCAGCTAATTCGGCGCATATGGCGAATACATCAACACTCGTATTTCCCATCACAGGATGGAAAAACAACTTAAGCGCTGTGCCGCCTTTAAACGAGACGAGGCTGACGTCTTTTTATTCGAGCAGGTCAGCCACAGAACGCTGTCTGGACAGAAGCTACAACTTCAGCGCAGAGTCCTATGTTATCGCCTCGTCCGTGCAGACCAACAGTTCTAAAATAAGGTGCGTATATGCCTGCGAATGTGAAGAACACTGCTCATGGCTGGCTAATGATGCAATCTTTAAGCGCAACCGCACGAGGCGACAGATCGCGGCGACACGCCGCGCGACGCCGTCGCGCGGTGCGCTCTGGGCCCGCCAAAGCACTGTCGCTCATGCGCATCCCTCAGTTTCTGGTTTGTAGAAAATTTCGTCCGTCGCCAAGGTGTATCGTCTCATGCGGTTACCGCTTAAGTAGGCTTTGTCGGACGCAAGAAGTCGGCTACGCTGATTGGGTGGTGTGTGTGCTGGTGTGCTCTAAAATTCACAGCCATCGCCTGAGCGCGAATGAATTGAGCTCATTGAAACTTGTTCCTGAAATTTTCCTCGCTGCCATTGAAGTAAGTTTTAGGTGTACACACTACGGTTCACTGTTGGAGGATCCGCGATCGCCTGGCCGACGCACTTGCGTTGCGTTCCCACCGAGAGCAGACGCAAAGAGCAACCGGGCATGCCTACTGTGGGGCCGTCGATTGGCACCGGTCTCGGTGGCAGCGCTCCGTGAACTGCACATGCATGGTTAATTACGACGGCGGTCATGCGTCACTGCCATCGCAACCAGCGCCGCCGGTTAGGAAAGTTATTCATAATGCTTCGCGGATAAATAGGCGATGAACCTAGTTGACAGCCAGCGGTTTGTCGTGAATGGTGTTGTGAGGTTCACAACAGTACCTCGCACAGAATAAACTCCCTAGCTGGCTTCCCCTGAAAGTATATTTGCAGGGAGAAACCAGCGTCTGCTCATTATATCTAGTTGCTTTCCTCGTGTAAACACTTCTGAGATAATCACAGAAGTTTAGCACTCTTGCAGTAAGTAATAAATTCCTTCAGTACATACCATGTGTCCACCTCATAGGCAGGCATCAATCCTGGCATGTCTCAGCATATCTTAAACTTGCATGTGTAATCTGGAGTGAAATGTGTCTTGCACTAATGTGCCAAATATGTTTGTCTTTTCAGGGATGGAATCGTTTTCATCAAAGCCTTTTGCTATAGAAGCAAAAAAAGGAACTCGTCACCCTACTGTATAATTGTTGCCATCAACAAACATGGAGAAATTGTTGACGGCAGCTGTGAATGCCCAGCTGGGAAGCTGGCGTGTAACCATTTCATGGGCGTGTTGAGGACTGTAGCCTTGCTGCAAAGCAAGGGGTTTACCGAGGCCCCGCAAGAGTTATCAGCAACAGAACTTCCTCAACAGTGGAGAGTACCACGAGGTACGAATATTCAGGGGGGCTCCATTCAGACTGTTGATTGGAGGAGCATGAGAGAAGGTGGCATCAGCATCCCCAAAATTGCAAAACCAAAGGAGCGGAGGCGTTGCCCTCGCAGTGCAGAGGAACAAGAAGCGGCAAAAGAAGAGTTTGCCAGAGCACTGCTCCAACTAAATCCAGATGATGAGTTTGCCCAAGGACTGCTGCTTACCTCCAACCAGCCAACAAAAAAAAAAAAAAAATATGGCCCTGCACCTGCATCGTCACCATTGCCGTACCAGCAGGCCCTCCATCCTCATGGCTTTACAGTTCTTGTTACTGGAATTGCTACTCTGCATCCAGCAGCTCCAAGTGGCATTCCCAATCCAGCCTTTTTTAAAAACACCACTGTTTGGACTGTGAGTGCTCACCAGAAAGGAAACAGGATCCTTGAGGTATACTTGGGCGCACTGCTGTCGCAGCAGCATCGCAAAAGCTAAATAAGATTAGTTTCAGAATTGAAAGTTGAAGTGAACGCAATAATTTGAAGGGTACCACTGCTTTGCTGTGATTAAACTATAGATTTCTGATTTTGGGGTTTCTTAACCTTCTACAAGCGTATACAATTAAGCCTTAACAATGTTGCAACGTTGCGAAAAATAATGGACAACAAAAAGTATGACCACACGCTTCTGCATTGTGTTCCCTTACTTTTTTTAATCGATATTTATTGCCTCAGGGCATCAGTTGTGTTTGAGATGAAGGATGAATAAATGATTAAAAGAATGGAAAAAGGGTGGCTGATTTTATGATGTCCAGGAATGAGCGATGATGAGGTCCCTGCGTCCAAGTGATATATGAGCCAGGATTGGTTGCTGCAAGGCCAGCTATCGTCGGGTGCCCGATACGTGTTGGTTTCAGTGCTGGGCAGTCCCACAACAAGTGGTGAATGTCGGCTTCAACTTGTCTTCCCTTGCCATTGTTTTAACAAGCGAAGCTGCAACCATTTAACCCAATATTGATCCTATAAAATTATGAGGTATTCTTGTGAATGATCTAATTGCAGGTAGCACTTCACCCTCTTTGCTTTTTAGTAGTGTCTATTTATGCTGTCATTTTGCATTGATGTACTCTATGTTAACTGTATAAAATTCACTACAGCTGCATCTGCCTGTGTGCGGCATATGAAAGCTACTGCCATTGAAAACCTACATTTAGCTTGTACTGTAGTGAAGTATTGAAAGAAATGCACTTCAGGAGCTGCCTACTCTTTTCTGTTCCTCTCAGTGGTGAGAGGCTACGATTTCTTAGAGCAGAAGTATCCAGAACTTCACATGTGATTGCATTTGGCTGGGATAGATGCTAGCTGCGTACTTTGGTTATTTTCATATTGTTTGGTGCCTCTGTTGAACATATGCAGCAAGATGATAATTCTAGTTATGTCACCTCTTTATACAATTTGTAGGTAATCTGCACCACACCTAGTTCATCGGCTCAGCTTGAGAAAGACACGAGGCAGCAGGCAAAGAGCACAACATGGCAGAAGCAGCGAGGCCTCCGGTTGACTTCTTCGAACTTCGGTGTCGTGCTTGCAAGGCAACAGTGGACTGTAAAAGGCTTGGAAACTATTGCTGCCCGCAGGGACCTCTCCAGAATTCCGGCCATAAAGTAAGATAATGTCAGTTGTGTAAGGCACATTTTTGGAATCTACTTAATTGCTTGTACGTCATTTCAGTAATGTTGCTGGACTTCCTTGAACCCAACGCTTGTCGAGTTCATCTGTGAGACTAAATGCTTTTCAGTGTATGTCATGTACGGAATTTCCAACGGGCCAGTGGCAGCCAAACGGTACGAAGAAGTCCTCAGATCTGCTGGACATGATGTAACCGTCAGTGCTTGTGGACTGTTGGTGAATCCTGCCTTTCCATGGCTCGGTGCCTCACCAGATAGAATAGTATTTGACCCTATAGAAGGCACCTATGGTGTTGTTGAGATAAAATGCCCGTACTCGCTACATGACGCCAAAGGCAAGGAGCTTGCTAAGCATGAGTTTTGCTCTAAGCTGAGTGATAGTGGCCCCAGGTTGAAGAGGGACCACTTTTACTATGGTCAGATAATCGGACAGATGGGTGTAGCAGGACTCAACTGGGGAGACTGTTGTTTACAGCAAGGATTTTATTCTGGTCGAAAGGATTAGGCTGGAAGAAAGTGAATGGAAAGCAATGTGGGTGAAGCTGCGAGAGTTTTACTTTTCAACATTACTTCCTTATTTGGAAAGCTGCCTGTGAAGTAGGCTTGCATCTTAGCCAGCCAGTGCCCAAAACGTTTAGTACCTGCCCAGTTGGACAACATTTTGTGTGCAGAAATAATATGGAGTCATAAAAATGTTACTGTTTAATTATCTTCAGCCTAGTCACATCCAATGCTGTAAACAGTCCCTTTTTTTAACGTAGCACACACAAAAAAAGGACAAAAGAAGGGACATATACGAGTGCTCATGAGTATTTTTTTGTCGTTGTTTGCGCTGCGTTCCCAAAATGCAAACACACCAACTTGCCCAGTTTAGCATCCTTGTGAACACAACTTTCATTTCCCTACTATTTTCTGTACCAGCTGTGGCCACCTTACCCTTGCAACTTCCATATCACATTTGCCTCTTTTCTATGCTTGCCCTGTTGAAATCCATGCTGTTATATTGCCTTTGCATTACATGTTCCGTCTATATGCTCATCTCTTCCAGGTATCAGCTATGATATCAAATTTGCCCTCGTTCCCATCTCTGAATGTATGCATATCATTTTCATATTTGGAGCTTTTTAGTACCTCATTCTCTTTCGGACCTTGGCTCACAAAGTCAAACGCCACGTGCAAAGCTGTTGCCGGGTAGAGGTGAATGAGCAAGTGTTCGACTGAAAAATTTTGAACAATATTTAGCGGCCTGAAGCAGCCTAAACTCTGAAGGTGTGGGTGTCGCATACATTTCAGATTATATAGTTGTGCAATACGGTGTCTCTGTAATATGTTCTGTTGTCATGTTAGCAAGATTTTGCTTGCCTCTGTTAGAACAGATGAACAGAACCTTAGAACAACAATCGTGCTGTACTCTTTGTCTTTTATGCACTTCGATAGGCCTTTATAGCAGCGAGTTCCAGAGAAACCTACACTCACATAGTATGTGAGAAAACACAACTTGCCTGTTACTCATGCCCTACAATGGGCATTAATGGGTTGAAGGGCTTAAGTAAAATGTGAATCCATGATGGCAGACTTGTTGCACAGGTATGAAAAATATTTTATATATCAATATCATAAAATAGTGACCAGAACATCAGAAATAAAAGCAGGATTCAATCTTCATCAGCATCACCATACTGTCGCAGAAGTGGTCCTTGAAGATTGCTCATAATTGCGCACACAGTCCACATCTGGTTGGCCAATGGAGCCAGCGAAATTGGCAAGGGTCGATCAAAAATGTGATAACTCTTGATGCGCTGAATCCTCCTTTCAACATGAATACGAAGTGCCGCAATTTCTTGAGTCTTTTCAACTTCTTCGGCAGTGAATTGGTCATTTCGCAAAAAGGGTGGCAAGTTGAGCTTGACACTAATTTCCTGCAGAAGATCTCCAAAGCGGAAACATTTGTCAGCCATGACTACGTCGTCTTTATCAAATTGCAAGTCTAAAAAACCACTTTTAACTACGCACTCTCTGTCCGATGTACATCCAGTGAAAAGCTCGGACACAAAAGTTACAGAGCCATTAGGGGATACTCCAATGAGCCCCTTCAATGTATGTGTTGATTTGTAGTGCGAATACAGCTCTGACTGAGTGACAAACGATGTTGGTACATTGCAGCGTATTTCTGTGGCATCAAGCAACACGCGTGTGGCAGCATAATTCTCAATGAATGCCTCTGGCATACTTCGGTTTATGGCTTCTCGCGACTGCCATATTGGCAATTCTGTCATCTGCAGATACATAAAATCCATCCATGATGAGAAGATTCGTGAGACTGTGCTTGTCGAGATTAAGAATAGGTGGCCGAGATGCTTGTGAAAAAGATTCAGGCGTAGCTTTACAAGAACAAGAAACAGCTCATTCTGCACGGTTAACTTACGTGGTCGGCCACTGTAGTCATCCGACTGATGGCTTGTGTCTCGTCTTTTGATATTTTCCCCATTTTTTCCAGGGTTCAACAGCATGAAAAGAGAGTTGAAGCACTCGTAGCTGGGTAGTCCAGTATAAAACTGAAAGTCGTCATCCCGCTCTTGAAATTTTTCAACTCCAAAGGGCATAGAATCCTGTCTGAGTTGTTCTGTTTGTTTCTGAGACCTTATAAGCTCATTTCGAACAAGGTTTAGCTCCTGCTTTTGCATGTGGAGATTTAGCTCAGAGTCTTGTAGCTTCTTTTCAAGCCTTATGCAATTGATTTTGTGTGCTTCAAGCTCTGCCTGCAGCTCTGCCACTCTTTCCTTGCTTGTTGCAAGCTGTACTTACAGTTCATGAAGTGAAGCCATGTTCATGGGGGAAACTTCCTGCAGTGGGGTTCTGCTTTGTTGCTCTCTAGGTGGAGAGCAATTTTCATTGTGGGCATTTTCTTGTGCATCGAATGAGTTCGTAGGGCTTCTGCTCTGCTGCTCTGTATATTGAACAGTGGGAGATGCAGCCAATGATGGAACATTATTCTCATTTTCGACATTTTCCTGAGCATCATTTTGCTTTGTTGTCTTTCGCCGCCGCTTGGCAGGTCGTGGGCACTCAGTACGTTAACTTGGCGGTTTCCTTGATATTTTTGATTGACTAAATGCAAACACAGATGGCACGGCTGTCTAACGCAGTAAACGTAATCCACTGGCCACACTTATCCAAAAGTCGGAATCAATGAAATGTTTTCAGCAGACTTTAGTTGCCTTTGACACCTTGAACAGTAGCCCTTCGTCCCGCTTGATGGCCACTATCCACCGTTTTTTCATTCCTTCATCTGCAGGAAATCTGTGGAACGAAACCTGCAAATAAAAGGCTCGGTTGAAAATGTGCTCTTGTCTCTTTTATCAACACAAAAAGTAAAACGTAACTTGGCCACAGCACACTGAAAATTTCTGGAGGCCAACTGAAAGAACCATAGAGAACCATAGTGCCAGCTGAATACCTTTGACTAGCCCTCAGGGCATTTGTAGCAGGAGCTAAACACACGGCATGACAAAGACGCCGTCCTGGTGGGATCGGGACTAATTTAGATAGTCGAGGTTTGATAAGTGACCAGGTCCTTTCCGGTTTTTAAACATGACCGTGACCTAGCTAGAAATAGCTGCAACCCTCAACAGACCACTGCATTACAGCGGAACGTATCCATAGGCTGAATACACGGGCTCGACCCCGACCGCTGAGGCCGCGTTTCGATGGAGGCGAAATGCTCAACGCGCCCGTGCGCCACGTGATTTCGGAGCACAATGAAGAACCCAGGGTAGTCTAAAGAATCCGGAGCATTCCACTACGGCAATCCGTATAGCCTCAGTTGTTTAGGGACATTAAACCCCACAGACTACATCTGCTCCAGAGGTACGGCAACTAAAAATCGAAGCTAGAAAAAGCGACCGTGTATATCGCTCGGTAAAGCTCAGTGGCGATCGACACGGGCAAGAAACACACCTTGCCAAGCCATGCAGGCTCTTCGAGAACAGCAGTTTGGCCGCAGAGACAATTACGGATGCTTCGATTCATATTCAAAAGCGTAAAAAAACAGCGCAGTTTCGAGCACCGTGTGCATGCATACACATACCTTGTTCCCCGCTTCGTCCAGATATCCGGACTGGTTGCATAAGGGTACACAACAGTAAGTAGGCATATCGAGTCCGCCAGAATAGCATGGAGCGGTAAAAAAAACACGAATCAAGCAGTCAGAGTGATGTAAAAGCTGGCAATACGGAGACGAGTTGCTGCGAGCGACTGCGTGCTCTCCGCCGCCGACCCTTTACAATGGCACCGGCGGTCTGCTACGCACAGTGTTGCCTGAAGTTTTGCAAAGCCCCTATAGATAAGCGTCAGCCCGTGACGTCAGTGGAGATACGGCGGCGCTGGCGACAGCAGTGACTTTCGTGGTGTAGGCAAAAGCGCGAGCCGTCTGCATTGGATGCGCGGCGCTTGCCGTGTTTTCGGGCATAATTCCCAATATTTCTGCAAACTGTGGTGCGGTTGACTGCGCCTCGAGGCACAAAAAATAAAATGGCAATTGTTTTAACATGTTTCTTGCGGTCGGATTAGGATGAGAGCTAAGGGCTGCGGCATTGAGCGCGACTAGTAGACTCTTCGGTGACGGATTGCCTTCGCGGCTAACGTGCGTTGCACTTCTGCACTGAACCTAGATCAGTTCGTTTGCAACCCTTAACTGTCATGATTGCCTTTCGGCTGCACGATGAATAGCGCAAGAACAAACGCCTGCAGCTCGTGCCCGTTTTGATATACTATCATGTCAAGAAGTTTAGACGCGATATTTCGTGTGCATATGACCCCGCGGGGAAGCTGCACTGTGAGTTCCATTCACCTGCACTACTGCCCGGGTATATGTTCACACAGAAAAGGACACAAAAGCTGCTACGAAGGTAATTGTAATTACCTTGAGCGGTCACTCAGTGCGATATTGCCGAAATATGCACGCACTTGTATAGTAGCTTTTTTTTCTGCTTTTACATTCGCGAGTTAACGATCTTCATCACCGGTTTTATAGTAAACAAGTCCCGCAGCGTTATTTCTCATGTTTTTTAAATTTATTTTTGGAGGTCATTATAAGATCCTGACGAACGAATTAAATATCCACGTACAACCTAGCTCTGATCGAGTAGAATATTTAAGTATATAGGGTACATGGAGTTTAATGTCCCAAAGTGGAATCGGCTATGAGGGGTACAAAATCAGTAGAATAAGATGACGCGCATTTGAATAAAAAATTTCCAAGTGTATTAAAAAAGTTCAGCAGATCGCGCAAATTTCGATGCAAGCGGTCGTGAAGGAACATTGCATCTGCACTCATGCGTCTCTCCTAGAGAGCAAAGAGAACAAAATGAGAGCATTCTTACGGGCATGTACATATTAACCTGTGAATGACCTTGGCTACGTCTGTAAGATGAGAGAGACGTCAAATATCTTTTTTATCGAGTAGGCGAAAACAAGTTGGCAGAGGCGAACATATGTTACAAGAACTAAACGATTGAGTTCTTCTTATTAAATATGAAATTATATTACTTAAGTTGCTGGTAAAGAGAGCTAGAAATGTGATTTCTTTTTCACTATATATATAGTTGCCGGTAATTTCTTTAGTGTGAAATTGCTTGAAGCAGCAGAAAGCCAGTCAAAAGAAATGGTCATATAAAAAAACAATTCAGTCATTCATATTGCCGCGAAACCTTCAAAACAGTATTCGTTGTTTTTTAACAGCCCCCGGCATACAGGCTTATCACTCTGATTCTGGACCGCGTATCAGTTCCGTAATCTTTGTTTGTTAATGCTCGATGTCGCGAGTCACACCTTTATCAGTTTTGTTGTGGCGCAAGATGCACCGAGATCTGTCTCGAAGGTTCCGGCCACTTGGGTGTCTTTCCACAATGTTCCAGCCCGTGCTGGTAGCTGTTTGCGACGTTATCTAGATTTTTCTGTGCAGCCTTTAAATTGAGCGTTGCCGAGTGTGACGGGCATTCTTTGTTCGACGATCGACGAGCACGTTTGTTTCTATCGCCGCCGCCGAGTTGCTTAGTCCTTTTGCGGGCGCAAGTCAGCCCAAATAGAGTTTCTTTAGTGCAATCATTGACCCCCTTCATTTGTGTCGCCGACCTTGTCACCACTACGTGACAATATTATCGTCCTCCTTGCATTCGCCAGGAATAGGCCCGGGAGTTTAACAGTGTTCACTATTAGTCTCTCTTATACATTGCGCTTTCAACTATTTCTACGCACAAGCGAAGCTTACGCTTCCGGATATTCGCTCGCGCAAACTGGTTTCGAAGGCAGCGTCGCTTGGCGCAGTGTAGGCACGCTGCGCTTTTGCCTACACCGCTTGTCGCTGCCGATCGCAGCGCCATCTTTGTTTACAAACATGACGATTGTCTATACTTCTCCTGGATTCCACCCAACGTGCGCGCAAATCCGAGGTGGCCTGCTGTGGGCTCATCGTGCAACGCCTGCAGAATTTCTTGCCGAAGGGTTTTAGGCACTACGAGAAGCTGCGCGGTCTTGTTGGGTGCAAAGTTCTTCACGAGGAAGCCAATACTTAACCTGAAGGATGATAAATGTCGCCTGAACACACCAGGAGGGGAAGCGGTCTTTCCTTCCAAGTAATCAGCTAGCGCTTTCAGCTCAGGGTCTGATCGCTGTTGTTCTGCGAAACTGCTGGCGCTTACCGGTCCCAAAAAGGCGTCATCGTCATCGTCCTTCGGGGGAGAATCGACGGGAGAGCGGGATAAGCAGTCTGCGTCGGAATGCTTCCAGCCCGACTTATAGACTACAGTCATGTCAAATTCTTGAAGTCGTAGGCTCCATCTGGCAAGGCGGCCGGAAGGATATTTCAAATTAGCCAGCCAGCAGAGCGCGTGATGGTCGCTTACCACCTTGAATGGTCGGCCGTATAGGTATGGACGAAACTTAGAAGTAGCCCAGATGATCGCAAGGCACTCCTTCTCGGTCGTCGAGTAATTGACTTCGGCTTTTGTGAGGGACCTGCTAGCGTAGGCGATTACTTTTTCCTGTCCGGCACTCTTCTGGACGAGAATAGCTCCTAGGCCTACACTGCTCGCGTCGGTGTGAATTTCGGTCTCGGCGTTTTCATCAAAGTGGCCAAGTACAGGAGGGCATTGCAGGCGGCGCTTGAGGTCGTTGAAGGCTTCTCCTTGCGGCGCTTCCCATTTAAAAGGTACGTCAGCCTTTGTAAGCTGCGTCAACGGTTCGGCGATCCGCGAAAAGTTTCTGACAAATCGTAGATAATAAGCGCACAGCCCAAGGAATCAGCGCACAGCTTTCTTGTCGGCAGGCGGTGGGAATTGTGCGATTGCAGCTGTTTTCTCCGGGTCTGGGCGAATACCGTCCTTGCTAACGATGTGACCTAGGAATCGGAGTTCTTCGTAGGCGAAGTGACACTTCTCTGCTTTTAGCGTTAGCCCCGATGACTTGATGGCTTTCAGCACTGTCTGTAGTCGTTTTAGGTGGTCTTCAAAGTTTGACGAGAAGACAACAACGTCGTCCAAACATACCAAACAAATTTGCCACTTCAAGCCTGCCAGGACTGTGTCCATTACTCGTTGAAACGTGGCTGGTGCGGAGCAGAGGCCAAATGGCATCACCTTGAACTCAAAAAGACCGTCCGGTGTGATGAATGCGGTCTTCTCGCGATCTCTTTCGTCGACCTCAATTTGCCAATATCCGCTCTTCATGTCCATCGATGAGAAGTACCTTGCATTGCAGAGCCGGTCGAGAGTGTCGTCGATGCGGGGAAGCGGGTAGACATCCTTCTTCGTTATGCTATTCAAGCGGCGGTAATCAACGCAGAAGCGAAGTGTGCTGTCTTTCTTCTGGACCGAAACGACTGGTGCCGCCCAGGGGCTGTTCGATGGCTGGATTACGTCATCACGCAGCATTTCCTCAACTTGATCGCGAATGGCCTGGCGTTCTCGCGGCGATACACGATAAGGGCTTTGGCGCAGAGGTCGGGCGTGTTCGTCCGTTTTTACGCGGTGCTTGGCCAGTGGTGTTTGTCGTACCTTCGATGACGATGAGAAGCACTCCCCGTAGCTTCGAAGCAGACTGAGAATCTGGTCTTTTCTGTTGTGGGTCAATGCCGGGTTGATGTCAAATGTGGGCTGACGAAATAGGTCCGGTGCGTCTTCCAGCGTTTGGTCGTGGACGGCGAATACATCTTTGAGGTCCGCTAATTCGTCGAGAAAAGCGATCGTCGTGCCCTTGTTGAGATGCCGGTATTCTTCGGTGAAGTTTGTTATCAGAACCTGAGCTTGATCTCTCCGGAATTTCGTGATGCCTCTTGCGATGCCGACACCTCGTTCTAAGAGTAATTGGATATTTCCTTCGACAATGCCTTCAGCGGTTTCGATGTTGGCGCTACCTACGCAGACTGCGATACTTGATCAGGGCGGGACGTTCAATTCTTCGTCGAGGACGTTTAGAGGGATGTGTTGCATCGACGTCGTCGTAGCAGGAATGGCTTTGTCTGCAGAGAGCTTGATGAGCTTGGATCGCAGGTCGATGATAGCCCTATGTTCATTTAGGAAGTCCATGCCTAAAATCACGTCGCGGGAGCACTGCTGCAAGACCACAAAGCTGGTGGGGTAAGTAAGCCCATTTACGGTTAGTCTTGCAGTGCATCGTCCCGATGGAGTAATCAGGTTGCCACCGGCTGTGCCAATAAGCGGGCCATCCCAAGCGGTGGTAACTTTTCTGAGCTGAGAGGCTAACGGTCCACTAATGACTGAATAGTCAGCTCCGGTGTCTGCTAGGGCAGTGACTCTGCGACCGTCGATATCAACTTCAAGGTCACTTGTTCGCGTCCTCGCATTGCACGTGGGCCTTAGTGTCCGATCTCGGCTGCGTCGTTTCTTCAGGTCATGGCCGGGGCATACCGTTGTTACTTCGGTGGGCGGCGGTGTCGGCTTGCACTCTGGTCGTGTTGTCGTCGGTGTGGAGCGGCGATGAAATGGTTGCGTCGTCGTTAACGGTCGTCTGCGGCGGAGGATGTTCGTCTTTTCGCCGTTGAGCAACCTCACCTCCAAAGGTTGCTCTGTTTAGTTTCCCCTGCGCGGGCTTGGGGACCTTCCGCGCATACTCCCATCATAGGTACGGCCTGGCGACGCAAAGCGGGCCCTGTACGGCGATGGAGATCTGAACCGACGGCTTGGTGGCGCAATCTCACCGCTACGCAGATAGTTGTCAATTTCTTGTGGTCGTTCACCTGGGCGTGGTTGTGGCGCGTCGACTGCAAATCCGCGGAGACCGATTCGTCGGTACGGGCAGTGGCGCAGAATGTGGCCGGCCTCACCGCAGTGGAAGCATAATGGCCGGTTGTTTGCAGTCCTCCAGGCGTCGCACTTCCTGGGGTTTGGGGGTCGTTGGTATGCTTGGCGGGCGGGGGCCAAGGGGTGGTTTTCAGGAACAGGACGGTAGCGGCGAGGGTTCGGAAAGTCATCACGTCGGGGCGCAGGGCGACGTAATGCAGCAGCGTAGTTCATTGCTGTTGCCTCTTGTGCTGGAACAGTCGCAGCCGTCGCTTGAGGAACGCCCAGCGCCTGCTGGACTTCTTCACGGACGACGTCCGCGAGCGTCGCCACCTGGGGTTGCGATGATGGCATCAATCGGCGGAGCTCCTCTCGCACGATCTCCCGGATGAGGTCCCGAAGGTTCTCTCCACTCACAGATGCGCTGGGGTAGTGGCTTGAGTAGTCTGGCTGAAGTGGTCGCTCGTAGTGGCGCATCCGGGTGTACAACGTCTTCTCGATGGCAGACGCTTCCGTTTCAAATTCCGCCACGGTTTTTGGCGGATTTCGGACAAGATTTGCAAAAAGCGATTCTTTGACGCCTCGCATTAAAAATTTGACTCTCTCATCTTCAGTCATGTTATGGTCGGCGCGGTCTCTTCAACGTACGCCAGGACAGGCTCGTTACGAAGTTGAAGTTTTGACTGAAGGAGGGCCTGGGCTCTTTCCTTTCGGACGACGCTTGAAAAGGCTGTCGAAAACGCTTCCTTGAAAATGTCCCAATCCTTCATAGCTTCGAACCAAACTCGGACATGTCCTTGAAGAACAAAGTAGACCTGCCTGAGTTTCGCAGCGTCGTTCCAGCCGTTGAATTCTGCCACACGGTCAAAAAGGTCCATCCAATCTCCAGCATCTTCATCCGGTCGTCCATGGAAGCAAGGGGGCTCACGTGGTTGGACGAAAACAACCGGTGCTGTAGGCTGGGCCATTGTCAGCGTCGATGCCTTCCGAGATCGATTGGGGTCAGGGAGCAGACCGTGTTCGGGTTGTAGGCCTTGAAGTCGGCGGCTGGCTCGGTGACCTGTAGGCTGGTCTTCCAGGGCGACAGGAACACGGCTTGGGTCTTCGCTTGAAGGATCAAAGTCAGCACCTCCACCAGATGTCACGTAGTGGTGACAAGGTCGGCGACACAAATGAAGGGGGTCAATGATTGCACTAAAGAAACTCTTTATTTGGGCTGACTTGCGCCCGCAAAAGGACTAAGCAACTCGGCGGCGGCGATAGAAACAAACGTGCTCGTCGAACAAAGAATGCCCGTCACACTCGGCAACGCTCAATTTAAAGGCTGCACAGAACAATCTAGATAACGTCGCAAACAGCTACCAGCACGGGCTGGAACATTGTGGAAAGACACCCAAGTGGCCGGAACCTTCGAGACAGATCTCGGTGCATCTTGCGCTACAACAAAACTGATAAAGGTGTGACTCGCGACATCGAGCATTAACAAACAAAGATTACGGAACTGATACGCGGTCCAGAATCAGAGTGATAAGCCTGTATGCCGGGGGCTGTTAAAAAACAACAAATACTGTTTTGAAGGTTTCGCGGCAATATGTTGTGGAGGTGAAAATAAATCCAGAAACGCAGCATTTGATTTGCACTGCGAACTACTTTTGCATTACTCTCGATTACCTGAACAAGGGTAAATGGGGTACGCCTCAGGTCGCAGATGAGCCAACGTTTCGACAAGTGAACTTGTCTTCGTCTGGGCATAGCAATCATCACTAGCAGGGGTTTAAATACGCTTTTGCTTCCGAAGAAGGAAAGCTGGGGAGGGGAAAGTGGGTGTAGAGGATGGGTGAGAAGAAAGTGGGTCATGAAGTGAAAAAAAAAAAAATCTTCAGTATGTACTTATCAGCCATGGAACCAGGGATTCTGCGGCCTGCAAAAAAAGTAAAAGCGGCAGTACCAGGAAAAACTAAAATTTCGGGTAGGTGATTTGTCACCACTTAAGCCGGTTTGGTGCAGATACACCTTACAAAGGGACAGGCTATGCAAAGGGCCCTGATAAGGCATTTATCTAGGGGGACAATTGTTAAAAGAAGGGGGTAGGGGGGAGTACAAAGTCACAGGATAATAACCGCATAGTGAAAAATAATAATAATATTAAGTATGTATCTCAACCTGGAACCAGAGATCCTGTGGCCTACAAAAGAAGTAAAAGCGGCAGTACCAGGTAAAAAAAAATATCACAGTACCGGGTAGACTATTAGTCACCACTTAGGCAGGTTTGGTGCAGATACACCTTACAAAGAGAGGGTTTACGAAGGGCCCTGATAAGGCATATATCTAAGGGGGACAATTCTTAGAACTTTCTGCAAAGGGGGGGGGGGGGAGAAATACAAAGTCACAGGATAATAACCGCACCGGGAACCACAACATGAAAAAAAAATAATAATACAACATAATAATAAAAAATGTTTGAGGACAAATTCAAGCAACAAGTGATAAGGAGGAAATGTGTTTAGAGGAACATGTAGGGTTATGCTATTGCGGAAGGGAATAAGGTGTACATGCGTTGTGAATAAACTGTACATTTAACAGTATGTGAGATTGTTTTCCCAAATAGTTATGATGGAGAGGGAATATACCTAAGGGATTCTAACGTTCCCTTAGATATATTTATTCCTGCTGGTTCCAATGTTCTAAATTTATCAATTAGATATGCCTCTCTATATATTTTCTGTCCCTTGCAGATTTAAAGCCTGACTGAAGAATATATAGTTTAATTTCTTCGAACTTATGGTCTTTCTGATTGAAATGCTGGGAAACTGCTTTCGGGAGGTTTTTGCCTGCGTCTGCCCGATGTCCATTAAGCCGCATGTTCATTGGTTGTCCCGTCTCTCCGATGTGCTGTTTATGACAGATGGAGCATTTAACCAAACACACGAGCGCGTACATCGGGCTATAACATCCCATCAGTTTATCCACTAGCCCGTATACGTTTCTTCATTGATCTCATCGCCGAAGGAAGATGTCGCACAAGAACCGTCACTTAATTGCGCTCTTGTGTTTCGTGTCGTTCTTTACGTATGTTTTTCTTAAGCGCAACGATGTTTGAACATGTCAGTCACCAACTAGTCCAACTAGAAACCCTCTTGATTTTGGAAGGTGCTGTGCCAGGCAGCTAATGTTATACAGAAGCCTGAACCATTTCACCTGCAATAAGCCCATTATGCTTAGTGGCACAGGCAGAGGCATATTTTGGGGGGGGCTGCCTCACCGTAATATATATGTAGTAATGCGCATTTCGGTGATTTTATGTCCATTCCAACATGCGAAAACTGTATCATGTATTCCCAACAACTTTCTGCAAGGCCAGGTAAAAGTACTGCTGTTTAATTTTTTTTTTTTTCGAAGCTTCAAAACGCACAAATTTAAACAATAGGCGTGACTTTGTATAAATAACACATTTTCCGAGTTTTGAGTTCTGTAGTGCAGTCTGAAAACAAATTGTCGACTTATTTTCGTCTGACTGTTGCACAGCGCGTGTGAATAAATGCGCACGACGCTCTCTTTACGCGACGTTTTTGGACTTACCACTGCACCTAATAAACACTGGCATACACGTGGAACATCGGTGATCATAAATGGACACGCTGATGTCCGTCCCGACATCAGCGCACTCATCACAGCACTCTCGTAGTCTCACACAGCACTCTCGTTGGACGTAGTCCGTGCATCACAGCATCTCACGGGAAGCACAAACCGGCGCCTAAACCTCCAGTCGTACAGCAAACAAGAATGACGCGACGCTTGGGCTATAGACACGCTGGCGGTACCCAGCTTTTTCAGCTCCGCTTGTATGTATTTAAAACTTGCAGCACTGCAAAGCACATTTACACCTCATTACGAGCAGAAAGCGACGCGATACGTGACGCCTCTCATTACAGATGGAAGTGAGGAAACTTTGAAGAATCAAAACTACATTACTACCGTCGTAGACAATAATCCACATGATAACGAGGACTAAATGAGCGGGCGTGTGCGCCGCGGGCTGGCCGTGCACACCGCGGTTACATGCGCTTGCGCTCTGGTCGTGCTTGCCACCCTGCCGCTGTCCAACTCACGTAAACCTATCACTATCATCACGCCATCACGTAGTCAGTCACCTATTCTATTCTTCGTAATTTCACATTTCACGTATGTAGTACATACTCTTTGCACCTCGCACACCTCATATCAACTTCGATTAGGCTACATTTGGCTTTCGCTACCAAGTTGAGTCATAAAAAAGAAGAGGGAGCGAATCCATTTCTGAGCAGCACAGATACCAATATTTTGCACTTAATAGGCACACTTTGAAAAAAAAAAAACATTTTGGAAATATTTATGGTTGCTCAATTACTTTTCTTCAATTACTCAATTCCTTGACAGAAAAACCGACTGTCCCGCACCAAGTAGGAGACCGGCCCATGACTCTTAGCGCGTGGGTGGCAATGGTGGCTGAAGTGCAGCGCCCTCAGCTTTCCCTCTAGTTAAGAGTGTAAGCAACTATGTTCCTCCATGTCCATTGGCTTTTCCAACGTATCCCAAGTATCTACTACAGTGCTCTAGAATATCTACCTTGCGTATCCCGGAGTAAAAGGCATCGGGTCCGTCGGACATAAACCTGAACCCCACCGATCGGGTCCGTCCGCCGTACCTCTGAAAATTATTTCCTGGATTTGTCCGACGTATCCCGAAAGAAAAAAAACGCACCGGGTCCGTTAGCCACAGCCATTAGTGTATTGCAATCGTACAAGTTATAAGTTATCCTGTGATATATAAATTGACGTTGTAGCCTAAAGTTCAAGTTTAATTACAATTGACAGCTGTCAACAAAGACCGCTAATTAGTGTATTGCAACCGTATCAGTCCATATAATTAAGCTATCCAGTGATATGACTTAATGAGCCTGAAGTTATTTTTTTAAATAAATTAAATAACGGCATTAATCCAACTTATATGACTCAATAATAAATAATAATATTAATGAATAAACTAATTAACTATCCAACACTAGTACCTACAATAACATTAGTGCAATTATACTCGGCATAATTGCTTTCCATTGACAAATAACAATTGTGGTATTGCAGCTAAAATGAAACGGGTGCACAGCTCTGTACACATGTTACACATCAAAACAATGCGTCGGCGAACAGTATTTCCTACTAAGAAATGTCATTTTGATTTAATTACAACGTGTTCTCCCCCCCCCCTCCCCCTTAAAAAAAAGCACGTAAGGTTCCTATAATCGGCTAATGCGGCCAAATTCTCCCACTCGTAAGCTGGGGACCAACATGCATGGCCCACCAAGCTGTTTTGACGGCCGTTTTTTGCCAAAATAGGCACCCCATGCCCGGGGTACAGTGTACAGGCACGGCCGCTCGATGTAAGCGGGTGCGGCCTTCTACGTCGCCCGAAACCGGCGGGAGGCGCCTACTTTCCGTCGCCACCGCCGCGGCGCCACCGTTCGGGGACAGCCGCGCGCGGAGAGGTGCGCCTGGCTGCGCTTTCAGGGAGGCGTCTGCATGGTAGAAGCCTTTTATTTTAAGGATATAAGAGCTCCGCTTCACACAATTTGGCAACACGAATTAGTATATACTGCAATGTCTAGTGTGACCATGTCAGCACTTAGTGCTTGCTCAGCAACGATGTATACTGGAGTGTACCCCAAAAAATTAGTGACGGTGGGTCATGGCTACTCGACTGGAGAGCTCTCATTACCGTGATGTTGCATTCGGATCAAGTTGTTTGTCACACGAAAATGTCACCCGGCTGTGAACAATTCGAAGCTGTTCAGCTGCCTAATGCCATGGTAGCCTAATGCATAACCACTTAACTATGTCGCAAATTCAGTGTGTCATTTTCATACCATTTACTCATTCCTGTATGCAGCTTTTATACACAAATTGATGTTAACCTGTTCTAAGCTGACAGCGCTATCCAATAAAAATATATTGTCCTATTGTGAGCAACCTCTGTGAAAATGCGACATGTAACCAACCTTTCTATCTCATTCTGACAAATGTTACGTTGGAAATATGAAGATGTTTATTACGTTAAATCTACATGATAACCTCGGTTTTTCTACTCAGTTGGAGTACTTAAACTTTTTACGCCAGAAGGCTATCCGTCATGGCTTCCCGCATTTTGCATGAGCGAACTAAGTGCGCTTCATAGAGCCGGTCTGCCTCAAGGTGCTACATATATGCGCCGAAAGTTTTTATTACTATATTTATTGGCTGCTCACAAACCCGTACAACTTTTGCTTGTTTGTAATTTTCAGTGGAGGAGCGCGCATCGAGTGTTCCTGTAGTGAAACTCTTAGCTGCGATCACAACAATGTTCACGCTTCAGAGTGCAACTGCAGCCGAGATTCAGTGAGCAGCCGAGTACGCTTATTAACTGACCACACAAAAAAAAGGAAGAAAATTACCAATCGCAGATCGAAAACCTTTCATGAGAGAGGTTTATGCCATAGCCATAAATGTCGCTCCACTGTTCAGTTGACATTTCCAGCCCAGCTCGCTATCAGTGGGTGCCGCAAATTAACAATATATTGCATAGCCCCTCAGCATGGGCACAACCATTGTTTTCATAGATTAGCTGAAGTACTGTGTACAGTGAGAAAACAATGATGAAACCAAAAGTTTACACAGCTTGCTACTTTGCCGGACCTCTTCAGACTTCATCATCCTGTTAATGAAGGTGCTCGTAAGCTGGCAAAACTTGATTACTTCCTTTGCGGGGTACATCAAGCCTTCATTGTCCTTGGTTTTCCTTAACCTGTAACTGGTCCAGTTGACTCATATTTCCTGCAACAGGCTTTTGCACGACTGACATGTCGCCTCAAAGCCATTACCAAATATCGCATAAATTAAGTAACAACCTGGTAGTGATAAACAAAACTTGGGGTTCTTAAATATCCTTGCAGAGCCTCGTTAGAGTACCCACTTTTTGCTAACTGCTTATTCACCGTATCCCGTAATTGCTGCCTCTGTCGCATATCATTAGAATGCAGCCTTAAGCCACCGCATTATATGAAACAGCACCCTACACATAGCTATATAAAGCCCCTCTTTACAGAAGCCGTACGAACGTGCCCTATAGGAGTATAGTGTGCCTGTCTTGGGATCTAAGGGTCCCACTTTCAATAATTCCCATTTCACCCTTACATCTTATTGACTCTCTCTGATTTGGCAGCTCCTGTGACATTGAACATGTCATGTGTTCTCACTGCGCCAAAGGTGTCTGGCCATATCACCAACGAACGTGCCTCTTACCAGAGAGGTATTTTTCCAACTTTCCGCCAACAGAGCGGGCACCGGATTTTCTGTGGAATGTGGCTTTTCAGTTTATCGCATCGACTCAAACAGTCTCAAGGGTATAAACAAATGTTGTATGCACAGGCTCCTTTGCACAGGCTCCCGAACACGTAAAGTTATTAGCCTACAAATCATTCGTCAGGTCCAAACTAGAATTTGCATCGCCCATTTGGAATCCTCATCAAGCTTACCTCATTAGTGCCCTCGAATCTGTTCAAAATCGCGCCGCTTGTTTTATTCATTCATCGTATTCTTATGAAATCAGCGTTTCCTCCTTAAAAACAGCATCCGGATTATCCCCCTTATCGCTCCGTCGTCGCATTGCCAGCCTATCTTTATTTCACAAACTTTTCCACAGTCCTATGCGCATCGCACCTTATATTCTTCCCCCAACACGCATATCTCATCGCACCAGCCATCAGCTACAAGTTGCCCGTACACGTTCACGTACCGTCATGTTTTCAAATTCCTTTTTTCCTCGAACAGCTGCAGACTGGAACGGCCTTCCGGACAACATTGCGCTCATCACTTGCACACCACAGTTCATCGATAGTGTCAAAACTTTCCTGTTATTGTGATTATGTATTTTTGCTCTTGCCCCCCCCCCCTTATGTAACACCCCTTTTTAGGGGCCTTTAAGGTAATAAAATGAAATGAAATGAAAAGGCCACTCAGACTAGCGCGGCAAAATTTAGAATATATTGTATGCTTATATAAAAAAAACGTTTCGTACTGAATACTGATATGTCCTTGCAACATAACCTGCGAGAAAAGCTTCTTGTGCTACCTCATCGTGTTCATCTGCTTCACAACACATCATTAAAAATCCTAGTTCACTGGCCAGCTCCTTAGTAACTAAATAGGGTAAACAACGTGACGGGAACACAGGAAAACAGGACGACACAACTAGCACGGTAGTGCCGTCTTCTTCTCCTGTGTTCCCGTCACGTTGCTTGCACTGTTAACCTGTAATTAATCACCAGTCCACTATGCTGTCCCTTGTAGCAAATTCAATGGCAGCTGATAGGGCTTTATGCTTCAGCGAGTGCATTTCCACTTCTCGCTACTGCCTTTGTCTGAAGTGAGCTCAGCAGATAAAGTTTGAGGGTCTCTTAGATGTCTTTTAAGCGAAGGACGGTGAAAGCCTACCCTTTTCCTATCATTTGCCTCTCATCGTTTTGCCGCAGTTCGTCATTTCAAGTCGTCGTTTGATATATTGGTCGTTTCCCAGTCATGATGAGTCTGCCTGCATAGTCATTGTAGCCCTTACCACTCATAACAAAGCAGGTTACTCATTTAGAATCAGCAGTGGTCATTACATGTCACACTTTCACATATTGGTCATTTCGTAGTCATTAGCAGTAATGATGAGTCATGCCTAGCTATTATAGTCATTACCACACATCGCTAAGCACTTGTACTCATTTCTGATCAATTGCAGTCATTACATGTCATAGTTTGATATACTGGTCATTACAAATCATTTTAGTCATTATTAACCATTATTAGCCATTAGAATTAGTCATTACCTCTATCAATGTCTATTTATAACTTTTATTGATTACCTGTCACCATCAATCATTTTCATTCTTAATCTCCGTCCTTGCACCAGGCCGCGGAAAGTCAGCGGCACTTCCGTCCCGTCTTCTCCCAAGCGGGGGCGAAAGGAGGAAAGAAAAAGCGGGGAGGAGGACTTCTCCCTCGCGCCTAAATTTTCCCCTCGCACTGACGGCGCCGCCGACTCCGCTGCGTGGCTTACTTCGTCCTCGCGTGAACCGCTGCAACCGTTACGACTCCGCTCGATTTGAATTAGAACCGTCGTCTGCGTAGCCTAGCGCTGTGAATTCTCTGCGTGTTGGCTTATGGGCCAAAGTTGCGATTTTTCGTCGCGGTTCTTTTACTCTGTGCATCTCATTCCTGCTGGCTCTTCGCCCCTTCGTGAGACGAGAGACTTTCTGCGTGCAGCTCCAGTTCCATGGACCTATCTCGTCTGCGATTGTGCTGGTCATTACAGTCGGCGATATCCGCTGTGGTTCGTGTTGTTGAACTTGTTACCTTCATGTGCTGTGGAGAGACGTAAGTGCGTTTCGAAGAAGACGGTTCTTCCAGGAAGGGTAGTGTAAAGTTTTAATCATGCATTTTGGTTATGTATAGCACAGTGACATGTGATTACTTGCATCAAACACCAACCACTAGGTAGCTAGAACGCAGGTATTTGCTCCATGTTTCTACATTGCTTTGATGGTATGGAATGCATAGAATGAATATGTGCATCATTTATTTAATTTCATATCAACTGTACACATGCTGACAGCAGTGCCGGCAAACTGGGTTCTTTTGTAGTGATAAAGCAAGCATGCAAGATTACAATGTTAGCGCAGAACACAGAACACTACTGTAAACTGTTGGCTATGTAAAGTGTGTGTGTGTGTGTGTGTGTGTGTGTGTGTGTGTGTGTGTGTGTGTGTGTGTGTGTGTGTGTGTGTGTGTGTGTGTGTGTGTGTGTGTGTGTGTGTGTGTGTGTGTGTGTGTGTGTGTGTGTGTGTGTGTGTGTGTGTGTGTGTGTGTGTGTGTGTGTGTGTGTGTGTGTGTGTGTGTGTGTGTGTGTGTGTGTGTGTGTGTGTGTGTGTGTGTGTGTGTGTGTGTGTGTGTGTGTGTGTGTGTGTGTGTGTGTGTGTGTGTGTGTGTGTGTGTGTGTGTGTGTGTGTGTGTGTGTGTGTGTGTGTGTGTGTGTGTGTGTGTGTGTGTGTGTGTGTGTGTGTGTGTGTGTGTGTGTGTGTGTGTGTGTGTGTGTGTGTGTGTGTGTGTGTGTGTGTGTGTGTGTGTGTGTGTGTGTGTGTGTGTGTGTGTGTGTGTGTGTGTGTGTGTGTGTGTGTGTGTGTGTGAGGGATACCTCGTCGCATCTTTTCATTTTCTGTTTCACGTGCACTTAATAAAAAAGGGAAACGATATCTGCTGTTCTCTGTGCTATTTCTTGCTGCGGTCGGGTATGCTTGCTCGCGAGCGCCCTCGAGAGCGCTATGCTTGTGGTTTTTCTTTCCATCACACTGTTCCTGCCGCGAGCCGGTCGCGCCGCGGCAGAACGATGATGCGGTAGAAAATCCACGGGCATAGCGTTCTCCTGGGTGCTTCAAGCAGCGCGCGACCCGCGCTGCTTGAAGCAACCTACCGACACCCCCTTTAGCGCACCGTTTTTTTTTGGACTAGTCCGCTATACGGCCTCCCCCGTCAAGTCCATTTTTTACGCGCCTCCTCCCGCTATAATCCTATAACGGGGAGTTTGGCGCTAGCGCCTGTAATTCGTGGCCGCTGGGAGATGTTCTAGCCTCTGTTATAGTGCCTAGAATATACTTGCTAGTGTGCCGTGCGGAGGGGTCTCTCAATGGGAGGAGGTGGCCGCGCCGGCGATGCCTTTCAACTTTGGCCGCCAGGGGCGCTGCTCATCGTAAAGGTTCCGTAAAAGGGTGGAGGGGTAGGTATGTTGATACACCAGGGAACAAACAAGCAAAGAATTAAATCATCTTGTAAAGAACATATCTGGGTTTCAGGAACAATTGCCGGCATAAGGACATGGCTAGGGGTAGTTTATTTAGGAACAGGACATCAATGCACGCAAGAAAACAGGGATCTTGTTGAATGTCTCAGTGACGATATAAGCCAGTTTGGAAACGGGGCCAATATTATTCTACTGGGGGACATGAACGGCCACATCGACGATCTGGATGGATACACGGATTTTAACGGCAAGCTAATGCCAGATTTCTGTGAGCGACACGATCTAGCTATAGTAAATAGAGAAACAAAATGTGAAAGCCAAATCACGTGGGAATTCCGCAACAGGCAGACGACCATTGACTATTGTCTCATGTCGCAGGAAATTTATAGCAAGGTCACAAAAATGGAAATAGACGAAGAAGGGGAGTTTAGTCTGGGAAGTGATCATAAACGTATTAGTCTGCAGATGGGGCCCTTGATGAAAAGAGAAATGGAACTTAGAGAAAACGTAAACGCAAAATTAAACTACGATCAAATAGCGCAGATAGCAGCAGACATAGAGGAAGCAATAGAGAAAAGCCCCATGGAAGACTGGGATTATGAACAGGTAGAACTACTCATAAGGAGGAAAATTCAGGAGGTTAAAGTAGCAAACCGCTGGAATGAAAAGAGGAAGCCACGGAGCTGGTGGAATAAGGAAATCAGAGAAGCTATTGAACAACGACGGGCTGCTTCAAGGGAACACCGAATGGCAAAGAAAGCACAGGCTTCTCAGGAGGAAATCGACCAAAAATGGGAATCATATCGACAAAAGAAACTTCAAGTGCAGGCCCTCGTCCAAAGTAAAATAAGACAGTCCACCGATCGCTGGATGGCTGATATGCACGATGCCTCTAGAGGCGGAGCAAGAAAATTCTGGAACCATATAAGCTGGCTAGGGAAGAAGAATCAAAGAAAGCAGGATCGGATTCAAGATAACGAGGGAAATTGTTTAAAGGGGGAAAATGCAGTGAACTACATTACATCAGTTATAGCCGAGTCATTTAAGAGCGACGATAGGGTAATCTCCGCAAATCAGAAAGCAACGCAAGGTAGCAGAATATAAAGCAGCTTAGAACTGACCAATCTAAACTGGAAAAAGGCAGAAAAAAATATTCCTAAAAACACATCTACAGGAATAGATGGAATTCCGATCAAGCTGATTAATGAACTCGATCTAAAAAGTAAGGAAACGTTGTTAAAAGCTCTGGAAACAGTCATAACGAATAAGCAAATTCCGGACAGCTGGTGGCAGAGTAAAATGAATTTGATTTATAAAGGGAAAGGAGACAGGATGCACATAAAATCCTACAAGCCGATTACCATAACATCTGTTATGTACAGGTTAGCCATGCAGGCGGTGAAATTAAAGGTGCAAGCATGGGTTGAAAGTAACAAGATACTCGGAGAACTTCAGAACGGCTTTAGAAATGGTAGGCGCTTAGATGATAGCCTGTTCGTGCTTACTCAATGCATCGAAATATCTAGAGTGGAAAATAGACCTTTGTATTTGGCCTTCCTGGACATAAACGGGGCGTACGACAACGTAAGCAGGGAACTTCTGTGGAACATATTAAAAGAAGAAGGTATCGGCTATGAGATAATAGAGTTCCTACAGGAAATATACCGGGATAACAAAGTAGAAATTACGTGGGAAGGGATAAGAAGTACGGAGGATGTCAAAGTATGCAAAGGATTAAGACAAGGCTGTCCTCTATCACCGGTGCTGTTCATGCTTTATATGATAAACCTGGAACGGAGGATACAAGACAGTAATCTAGGTTTTAACCTGTCATATAGATTAGGTGGAAAGGCGGTAGAGCAGCGCCTCCCAGGTTTGATGTATGCAGACGATATTGTGCTGCTAGCTGAGAGTCTGGAAGAATTGCAAACTCTAGTTAAGTATTGCGGAGACGAAGGGGACACTCTAGGCTTCAGTTTCAGCGCAGTTAAGTCGGGTCTGATGATTTTCAACGGCTCAACTGATCAGGGTCTTAAAATACAGGGCCTTAAAATACCTAGAATAGCAGTATATAGATATATGGGGGTATGGGTAAACGAAGGATTGGCATACATTGGAAAGCATGAGCAATCACTTAAGGCCAAAGGGCGAAGGAATGCCGGGATAATGAAGCATAAGCCATTGTGGGGATACAATAGGTATGAGGTTTTGAGGGGTATTTGGAAAGGAAATGTGGTGCCCGGACTTACTTTCGGAAATGCGGTTTTGTGCCTAAAATCAGAGGTACAGTCGACATTACAAACAAATCAGAGATCCGTTGGACGATTAGCACTAGGTGCCCACGGCAAAACTACTAATGAGGCGGTACAGGGAGATATGGGCTGGGCATCTTTCGAAGTACGGGAAGCTCAGAGTAAAATATTATATGAGGAACGCTTGAGGAAACTGGACAGTAGCAGATGGGCAGCTAAAGTATTTAAATACCTGTACCTAAAAAGCGTTGACTCACAATGGAAGAAAAGAACTAGGAAACTAACAAGTAAGTATGCTAGTAACAAGGACGGAGAAATAAAGAGCATTAAGCAACAGGTGAAAAACACAGAAGGTAAAAATTGGATAAATTCGATGGAAAAGAAACAGAGTGTGGAATTATACCGAAAGTGGAAAATGCAGATCAGGAAGGAAGACTTCTTTGATAACTCAAGAGGCAGTGCCCTACTTTTTGAAGCTAGATCAGGGTGCCTTAGAACACGAAGCTACAAAAAGAAATTTAACAATGGAGATGACGCATGTGCTGTATGTGGAAACTCCAGTGAAACAATTGACCATATTATACTCGAATGTAATGGTATCCATCCGGAAGTTGATGCAGGCGCAGTCACAGTTCCTGAAGCTCTGGGGTTTAGAGATACCAGTGGCCGGGTGAATAAACCGGCGGTGGAAACTAGCAAAAAACGACTGGACGATTGGTGGCTTAAAAGCAGAGAAGTGACATAATGTTAGTAATGTAGGAACAAAACTTAATAAATCGAATGATGGTTTAGTTAACCATTCTAAATCAATAATTCAGATATAGGGAGAAAAATGAGCATGATAGCTACTGCTACCACCCCGTTTCAAAGGGGACGCTTCTATATTCCATCCATCCATCCATCCGTGCCGTCGACGCCGTCGGCCGCCGGCGCGCCCTTGATTTGCCGCAGTTGCGCTGGCCGAGCCATCAGTGGTTCGAGCGCTTTGGACGCGTGCAGTTCTTTTGTTTTAGTCGTTCTGTTCCTTGCATTCATGTGAGAGAATTTAATTTTCAACGACTAATGATGTTTAATATAAAGCATCAGGGCAGGGAAAAGACATATGTTACGTGTCGCTCTGTCGGAGCGGCTACCGTTCGAATCAGGACAAGATTTCTATGTTCGGTGTGTCATCGGACCCTGCGCAGCTTGCGTAGTGGAAGCGGCTGATTAAAAGACAGGACCGCAAGTTGACTTCAACATGTGTTGTCTGCGAAAAATATTTTGAGGAGAGATACATCGAGAGAACGTTCAAAGTGACGGTGAACGGCATCGTCAACGAGCTCGCTAGAGATAGGCCACGCCTTAAGCCCGAAACCGTGCAAACGCTATTCGACCATTATTCGAACCATCATCTGCCTAAGAAGACATCGAAAAGGAAGTTGAGGAACCTCTGTGACCAACCGGCCGCTAAACGACAAAAGCGCAGTGCCAGTAATGCCAGTGGTGCAGACGACAGCCACGCACCGTCAAGGATGTTTGACAATGCTTCCAAGGAGCCGGCAGCAGAAGAGCCGAGCGAGAACTCATGCCCGCAGCAGCAGATGTGCAGCTTTAAACCTCAGGATCCGTTTGACTCAATTTACATTCTTGCAACTTGGACCAAATTAACCGAAGCATCTGCTGGCTCTGTAGCCTACGCGCATTATCGAGGAGAAAAAGAAAAGAACTTTGCCACTTTGTACATAGAAAAAATAACGTTTGGAAGCTTGAAGCCTGAACGGAGTTCTGTGGACGCAACCCCCCCCCCCCCCAAGTGTATATTCTCGGAAAAGAAAAGCACGTACAATACAACAATATCAAAAGCTGAAGAGCTATATAGGCAGAGTGCACTGGAGGGTACGTCTTTGTTCCGGATGTGACCTGCAAAAAGTGTCGCTTGACCGTCAACTCTGAAGTGGTTAGCTGCAGCTTAATGCAAATACCAGCGGAGGCTTACACAAGATGCGCAGAAAGAAGGAATGCTGCAACATTTCTCGCGCTCTGAGAAGAGCTAAGAGAAAACTAGCATGGAGCGCAGAAGCAAGTGGCTCTATTGAAAGCGCAAAATGAGGCGCTAATAAGTGAGTCTGCGGTTGAAGCTTTTTTTCTTAATCCCGCGCGTGACCTAGACAATTGTGACCGTACAACAAAAGCTCGGCTGCTGAAACCGCGAAGCCGAAACTGGTGAAGTGAAATTAATTATAAATTACTTAGCGGTGGTAAGCGAAAAACCCCGTGGAGAATTATACAGGAATATCTATAGCGCATCATTAGCAAGTGAAAAAAAAAATACCACCAAAATTTGGTATCATACTACTTTAAAATTATTGCGGTGTCATATGTGCGGCCTTTCTCCAAAACCTTTAGCGGTGCATTTCTATATTTCTGCTTGTTTATTGTTGCTGCGCCTTTTTGCTCAAATTTTACTGTATTGTAGACTTTGTAAAAAAAAAAAGAATCAATGATACAATCACCACTTTTGTTTCTTGCCTTTCCTTCAGTTACTAAAGAAAGCAGACAGCATAATAATCCTTTATGATGAAGCAACAAATAAGTGACTTCCTAATAAAACAAATGAATAAAGAGTAAAAACAAAAACTGAAATCAGATTCAGACTGCTTGTGCTTATTGTCGCATGTGATCTTTGAAAACATGTGCGCGTACCATATGGTACGAAAAAGCATGATCGCCCTTCTTTTCTGTAGCATATATGTGACGCTATGAAACGTCACTAACCTGATATATATCGCCTTAGCAATAAGCGTGACTGAATTGCAGAAACGTCGACGTAACCTATCCGAAAGCATGAGGCCCGTATTGACGTTCGTAGCACTTGACTGCGGCATCGCGATATACCATGGACCATAAGAAAAGACCGAAGAGTAAATAAAATTCAAAGTCGGATTAATGAACAGTGTAAAATATAAGGGTATTTTCTGATACCTGTGTCACACGGACAATAACAGTCGTCGTCGATCCCTTCCGGATTAGATCGCGATTGAAAATATAGTTGCCATAATTCGGGACAACCACCTGGGATATGAGTTGACTGAGCGCTCACTCAGAAGGAAGATGCATACGATACCCTACATCCGCGATCGCGATGCATGGATCGCAATCGAGTGGCTCAATATCAAATCAAATCGCCATCGGAATATTTCATAGCAATATACTGAACCCGGCCCGGACTCCTAATCAAAACAAACTATTGCAACCAACGTGTCAGCTTTAGGTGGTTGTTTCAAATTTCTTCTCTCGCTGAATATCAGGAAGTCAATATGTGTTCTGCTTAAGACCTTATCCGGTTCAGCTGAATAAATAAAACAGTTAGATATAGCAGACATGGACCAGACAGTATTTGTTAAACGCTTCCTCGAGCGCTATTTATGCGTATGATTTTCTCCGCACAGTTCGGTACGATTGTCTTCCACCAAGACTGTTTTTAGACAAAAAGTGCGCTCAAACCGTCAAGAGACAGGTTTCGCAGCGAAAAGCGCAGCGCGCTATCCGGACCTATATGCCGCCTATGCTGCCAAGGCCGCGAACGCGGAGCGATAGCACCTTAGCTAAAGTAGCTAAAGTGAGCTTTACCTTAGCTATTGGTAGCGCCTCCCCGCGGTGGCGGCGGGAAGGCATCACCGCGGCGGCCACGCGAGCGCGCGCCCTCGGCACACTAGCCAGTATATTCCAGAAAACCATATCATATTCAATGGATATTCAATGAACATCCATAAATAGATATCCGATGTCCATATGATGTTTACAGAAGTTGATATTATGTTGACATAGCATCCATGGAATGTCCATTTTGACACTTGTGGACCCCCATATAATGCCCACAGCATGTCCATACACAATATTGATGAGACATTAAATTATATTGTGTGGATATTAACCAATATATTTTTTGGTGCTGTGAGTTGTGCATTAGGAGTACCCTACTTTATAATAAGCGAGTAATTGCTCAATAATGTCCACCCAAGCACCATATGGCTCCACCTGGGTGGATATTATTGAGCAATTACTGGCTTATTATAAAGTAGGGTGAGTGGGCGTTACTGTGCAGCTGCTACCATCCTGCAAATATACTTCTCTTCGGGGGCAATGCCCTAAATACATTTAGAGTGCACTAAGTAATTGATTTCATACTTTGCAGCAACTGCTGAAAATCACCAAGAAAAATTATTGTTGTTGTACAGTCATGTTTATTTGGTCATTTAGGTTTTATTTTGCCTCTGTGATATCAGGTCCGGGGTGCACATTGATTACCTGCAAATATACAAATGCACATATATAAATACATGACAATAGTAACGGCAGCACATTTATCACAAACATGAAAAAAGTAGAATGGTGGGTATGATGCAAATGAAGCATGTTCATTGATGCAATCTGAGCTTGGTAAAATGAACTCATCAGCAGTCGGAATGCACTGGCAGTATATCCTACACAAGCACACTTGTGGAGACAGCACTCTATTCTTCACAAAATATTTTGAAAATCCATGGCAAAAACTCATATTGTAAACACACTGCAAGAAGTGGTAAAGACAGCCCTTTTAATATAAACAGGAAAAAAAAGCGAAATGGTGGGTATCCTGGAAGGAAACTGTTCATTGGTGTAATTACACCAACAATATACACTGTGGGGCCCTGCACCACGTATCCGTAAGGCACGTGCGCGCCGCGCATTCGAAGGCCGCGCCACTATCCCAATGCCCCCTGCGCGGTGCCTGTTTCCCTCTCCCCGCTCGTTCGGGGATAACCGGTCCCGCGCGAGGGGGCTATAAAGAAAGCCTCGCGCCGCCGTCGCTCTCTCTTGGTCCCTGCCTCCTCGTTCCTGCTTCGCTCCTGGCGCTCTCCACGGAAACGACCCGCAGCCACCCGGACGACGACCTAGCACCGACTTCGACGATCCCTGTGAGATTAAAGATGTTTGTTATATGGCCCACTGTGTGTTTGTCGTACGCATCCCTCGGGCAGAGAAATCGCCCACAACACATACATACAACGTAAACATATGCTGGGCCTCGCAAACAGTGGAAAGGATTTTGATGCAATCTTCCAGTGTTCCCGGGGCAACATTCAGCTTAAATTAAAAAGCAACATGTGTAGGAAAAAAACATACAAGACCACCAGGATATCACTAAGTATGAAAACTTAAATGAAAGGAAATTTCAAGGAATGAACACAAGAAAATTTTAGATAATGTTAAAAAATGATTAAATTCAGAAAACTGCAGCTGATTCCCAAACAAGAGCAAAAACATAGCAAATTTAAAGATAAGAACTTTAATAGCTATCAAAACCCAAGCCCTTGAATGCCTCTTATATATTCGAGAGTAGCAATGAATGATGGGCTCTTGGTAGTCTTTCACCATCACAATACAAGGCCGGAGCTGCCTTCTAGAGCTGCGCTAGGAAGCTGTCCACTTTACTAATAAGAGGTAATGTATATGGTAGGCGGCGGGACTGTCCTGCAAAGTGTTTTATTCAAGTTCAGGCTTTTCTAGACACCCAAAATCGCATCTGATTGCCTATAGCTTGGCTGCCATCTCTATTGAACAAGTCCAACACGCATGCTTCTTTCTAGAGGCAAAGAAGCGGCACTGTGTATTTTGCCCACATGGACGGTTCAATCATCCCAGCTCGAACTAAACGTCGTGTATTTTTAGCAATGTATGCCCTCAACTGAAATGCATGCTTCTTTCTAGAGGCAAAGAAGCGGCACTGTGTATTTTGCCCACATGGACGGTTCAATCATCCCAGCTCGAACTAAACGTCGTGTATTTTTAGCAATGTATGCCCTCAACCGAAATGATAACCGACTGGTAAAGTCACCGCCACTAAAATTGCATAATACCAGAAACGAACCCTAACACTTTGTTTGCCAGTAACATCAACACTCACCATTTTAGCTGTTCTCCCGCACAGTCGTCGGTGCTTGGCCGAATTTGGGCGCGGGACTACGTGAAGCACACAACAAAAAGGCCGCCGTTGCGAGAACAACACAAACACGCGAAAGAAAAAAAAAGAAACAAGCGAACGAACCACCACAACAACGCAGCAAACTGAGGTGATGGCGATGGCGATGGGGCCGCACCCTTTGGAACGAACGATCACAGCATCACAGTCTGAGCTGAATCTGGCCAAAAAAAAAGAAAGAAAAAAAACGAAAGGGGGTGGGGGGGGGGAGAAAGAAGAAAGAGAAAAAAAAGACTCAAAGCGTTTACGGGTTGTCCGCACACACCACTTTTGTCCGTCACTATGCCACTCGCTCATGTCTCCCCTGCCGCTCCGGCCGCTGCGCCCACCAACCCTCCAGGCGTCTCTTAGTGACCTCTACCGCTGCCGCCGTACCCGCTCCAACGGAGAAACCCAGTGCCTCTGGAAGCGACGTCGCCCTCGGAACTGGGACGATGTCCTTGCATCGGAGAACCACGTGCTCCATGGACTCGTCCTCAGCCCCGCAGATGGCGCATGCTGTCTGGCATTCAGTGAACCTAGCTCTCCACTGTCGCGTTCTCAGCGCACCACAGCGAGCTTCAGCCAGCAAACCGCTTCCCAGAGAGTTTTCATACCACGGCTCCGGGCGGATCACCAACTTTTGCGAACTGTAGAAGGCCAGGGATGACTTTCCACCGACCGCAGCTATCCATTCCGCTGTTTCAGCTACCCTCACTTCCTCCTTTATTTTCTTCGCCCTGCTCCCGGCCGGTCTCTGGGCCCCCTTCGCATTTGCAAGGCACACCGCTGGCAACTTGTATCGTCGCTGCAGCTTCGCTGTGCGCCTAGTCCACCGTGTAAACTTCCCTGTATAGACCAGGTATGCCCACATTTGATGAGCCAGGCGACTGGCCGGAAGGCGCATTAGTCTGTCCTCAAAACTTGTCTTGGCCACCACCTCTCTCGCCATGAATGAAGACCATCCCACCTCTCCTTGCACGCCTTCTACCACTGTGTGCCGTGGCACCCCCAACGCTAATCGGCCAACTGCTCTCTGTTGGCGCTCGAGGAATTCCCTGGTGCCCATCGACAGGCACAGTACCGCATTGGCATATGTAAGGGCTGGTACTGCCACCATCTTCCAAAGCGCTCTCGTCACTTCGTACCGGTTAAACGACCAAAGTGCCTGGCACCCCAGTACACCCCTGTAACGAGCAGTTTTTCCCCTGAGCTCTCGTTCATGTTGTCCCAGGTAGTCTGCTCCTGCGGACAATCTGACTCCGAGGTATTTTGCGGTGTCTACTCTAGTGACCGGTCTCCCTTGAATCTGCCACGTGGATCCGCTGTGGTGGTCTCCCTCGCCCCAGGCCATCACTACACATTTCGTGTCACTGAAACTGAGACGACGCTCTGCCATTCCTGATTCGCAAATGTCCAGGAGCGTCTGTAGTTCTGCGGGTGACCCTGCGAGCACTGCGAAGTCATCCGCATACACCAGAGCGGGTATATGTCGTACAACCCTTATCCCTTCTTCGAAGTGCTCCAGACGAAAACCGAGCCCCGAGGCCTCCAGCTGTGCTGTGACACCTGCGACATAAATCATAAAGAGCAGTGGTGACAACGGGCATCCCTGACGCAGTCCCTTCGGAATATCCATGAAGCTTGTCACTTGCTCTGCCCACTCCACCCGCGCCTTGACCCCGTCGTATAGAGCTCGAAGGAGTTCAACACTGTGTTCCTCCAATCCATACTCTCGGAGAAGTCTCCACAGTCGTTCCCGGTCCACATTGTCATAGGCCTTGGCTATATCCAGATATGCAACATAGAGAAGGCAATCTGCCTGCAGAGCTGCCTCAATACATTGTGTAAGGACAAATAAATTGTCCTCAATCCGTCTCCCTGACCGAAAACCATTCTGCAGCTCCCCAAGGATTCCGCATCTCTCCGCCCACCCCTGAAGGCGAGCCTTCGCTACCTGCGCCGCCACTCTGTATAGGACTGGTGTCACTGCAATAGGTCTGTAGTTTTCCAGGCGTTCCTTATCCCCGGCTCCCTTAAAGAGGGGCTTGATCCTGGTCCTTCTCCAGTCGTCTGGGATCTTGGCGTCCCCCAGCACTTTTGTCACGCATTCTTTAAGTCGTGACTGACCCTTCGGCCCCAGCACCTTGATCAAGCCCATGGGGATGCCGTCGCATCCAGTTGCTGTTCTAGAATCAACCCTCTTAGTTGCCCGTTCCCACTCCCTCTCGGTGGGTGGCGCCCGCAGATCCGCCGCCTGTTCCTCCGGCCGCTGCCACTCGGTCTCCCCCTCCTCTTCAGCCGCATTTTCCGCACCTCCTGGTGATCCCTGCATTGTACGCCACCACCGCTCGAGAATTGGGACACAAGCTGGCCCGTCACCGCTTCACCTTCTGAGTCAGCCTTCAATGCTATGGGCCTAGGGTTCTGCTGCCCCGCCTTCACCCACCTCCAGAAGCGCTGAGGCGCTTGTTGCCCTGCCGTTCTCAGTTCTTCCATCAATCGCCTATTGAAAGAGTGAAGCCGTGATTGCACCAAGGCTGCTGCTTCCTGCTTTCGGGCTCTATAATCATTCCATGCACTGGCCGTGGCCACATCATCCTGTTCTCTGACCTCACGCCTGTGTACCTTGCTAGCTTCCTGGCGTCGCTTAATTGCCGCAGCAACCTCCGAACACCACCATGCTTTACCCCTACGCCGGCCCCCCATACGGCTTTCCCGTGCTCTAAGTTGCCCTCCTATTGCATCCATCAACACCTCATAGGAGTCCATTTGGTCTACTCGCTCCTCTAGCCAACTTGCAGTCTCCTGCAGTTCAGCCTCGCTAAGATCGTCTTTGAAGTGGTGTCTGGGGTTGCCGTCGCCTCCGATGTTCGTGTCCAAACACTAGCCGGATCCGGTTATGGTCACTCCCAAGGTTCCCCGTACCATCTTCATCTATCACCATCTTCTCAAGCGCCTCGTACAACTCCTCTGTCATAAGGCAATAGTCAATCGAAGATTGCATCTCTCGAGCTGCCCACGTTATGCGCCCCTCACACTTGTCCGAGCCATTCACACATACTAGCTTCTCTTCCTCTACCATTCTCATCAGCAGCCTGCCATTTGAGTCTGTGTGCCCGTCAAAGTCTTCAAGGTGGGCATTGAAATCCCCAAGGACCAAAAGCTCTGAAAACTCCCGAAGCGTACGTATATCCTGTCTGAGGCATTCGTACAACTTCACGTTATGCTCTATTGCCCCTCCTGAGCGCATATAAACGATCGCCAAAGCCACCGACCATCCCGCTACTTTTCCAGTCATCCACATATGTTCTTGGCACGAGTGCCTAGTGCGATTCCATGGCCTCGACGCCGCCCACAAGCAACCTATCCCACCGCCTTGTCGTTCGGACCCTCTCCGATTACATCCCTCCCACTCATATCCCTCGACCTGCGGAGTTGTTTCTACGCCTCGAAGATGGGTCTCTGCAACCGCAAACAGGTCCATTCGTTGCCGTGCCAGTTCCAAAGCCAACTCTTCCCATTTTTGCGTCCTCCTACCTCCCTGCATATTAAGGCGGCTGCCACAACAAATTCAATGCTGGCGGTGGCGCTAGCGGCGCGGCCGGGGGCGATGACCATGGCTACTAAGCTGCCAGCTTTGTTGTTGGTTCTCGTTTCGGAACTCTGGCGTTTGTGACTGCGCTCGCTTCGGAACTCTGGCGTTTGTGATTGCGCTCGTTTCGGAACTCTGACGTTTGGGACTGTGAACACAACGTGAGGAGTCTCTACAAAGTTTGGCCTTCCGCACGTGTTGGCATCCACGAAAAAAAGAAATGCGCCAGTCGATAGCCTAAATAATTCCTTCAGAAAAAAAAGGGCCAAACATTAAGTGAACATCTCTCCCCTGTATGAGACGACACATGCGCAATATGTTTGTGCTATAACTTCAAGTTAAATATACATCCACTCAAAGCTTTTAAGCACTTTTCCCGGATTTCTATACACTGAAAGAACATCCACGAAATAATATCTTTAGAATATCCACTAAATGATTATTTTCATCGAATAATCCTCTCAATATCCACACAATATCGACAAGTGACATTGGACATTAAGACTATTTGTGGACATCCTCTGAATATTCATGGTTATCTTGTACTGGGAGGTATAGTGAGTTTCACACCCCTACTTGCAAGTCCGCTTTTGTGACTGACACACCAGTGCATAGATGCGGCGCACAGATTTTCGCTCCATGAGCTTAGAACGGCTTTCGCCTTAAAAAACAAACGCATATCCAGTTTCAACGTTAACGTGCTTGCACACACGCACACAAAAAGTTTGCGTTTACCACGCAGACACGAGGCGAACGCGTCCAGAAAGGAAGCAAACCACGCTCTCAGAGCCGGCAACCCCGGCGGCGACGTGTCCCCGAACAGTGGCGTCCTCAGCAGAAATAGCGGGCGCAACTGTAAACTCCCCAAGAACGCGCGTGCCCATTGACGGCGGCCGCGCGACGCAGCAGGCCGCATCCAGTGCGCTTCCATCGAGCGTCCATGGTAGAGGCGTAGAGGTATGTACAGGCCCGTTCACACTTGCAACTCGCGGAGGTCGCGCGACCGTTTTGGTCGAAAAGTGACTGTCGCAAATGGTCGCAACGGTCGAAAAGCAACAGTCGCGGGCCGTTCGGGCACTGCTCTATTTTCCAGCCGCGCGAATGCTGGTCGCAAACCGTTAAACAAATCAGCGGCTCAGGGCTTACACGATGTGGAAAGCAACCCGCAAGTCGCATTCGCAAGTGTGAACATCGGTCGCGCTGCGCTGCTCTCTCTGGTCGCATGCGACAACCAGTCGCGCGCTCTTCGCGACTCGCAAGTACGAACGGGAAACCTGGGACGGTCTCAATTTTTCCATGAGGCTGCAGCGCGCTTGCCAACTCGCGGTGTCATGGTGATCTTACGAGTAATCGAAGACGCGCACCAGCTTCGCGCGCGTGCTCCGATACTCCACTAGGATCTTCGTCAGTCCGTTGTGGGGCCTTTCGGCACACGGCCGAACAGTATAAAAGGCTTCAGACGCTTGGCTCCTACCATACTGCGAGAACGCGCCGGCGAACGCCGAACGCGCAAGGGTCACATACACACATTGTAGTCTAGGAAAAATATACAGAAGTCTAGAATGAGAATAGCTGACCATAATAGGCAGTCAACGGTTAAGCAGTGCTATGCACCTACTTCGCATTTTATTACCTATGCATGCAAATTAGCCGTAATTTTTAATTTTTTTTTTACCTCCTTAATTGTTCGAACCACCACCGTGGTTCGAACCCGTGTACTCCGGTTCAATAGCAAAGCATCTTAACCAGCTGGTGCACCATTGCAGAGGGTCAATATTCTTGTGAGACATAACGTTTTTGTACACCTTTGCGTCAAACACGATTTAACTAATTTTACAGCCCAAAGACATCCTTAAACTTTCAAATCTAGCGCGTGCTACTTGTTTTTTTTTTTTTTTTTTTTTTAACTGTGAACTGTCATCCATCTTCAACTCTCAAGTTTAAGCGATATAAGCCGTAAGTGGTAATCAAGTCGTACTCATGGTAATTTGCTAGTAAATATTTGTGCGAATTGTTGGACGTTAAAATACAATTCTGTGGAGAGTAACTCTGGCTCTCGCGCAGAGACAAGAACCGAACCTGCGATCTACAAGACGGTCGTTTTCGTATTTTCACGCTGCTCTTGTTTTCCTATTATTCGCACAATTTTAAGCTCAAAATATATATGTTTTGGCAAGCGTCATTGTCTTTGCATTGAATTTGGCTACGGATAGCTTCATGAAGTACGGCTTTGCCTTATTTTCGACTGTCGAAGGTATATGTATAGCATGTATAGTCGAGTGCAAGGAGGAAGCGCTAGGCGGCTAAGCAACTCAGCCAAGCGGCCAAGCCAGCCAAGCTCTTAGAAACTGACTTCTCGGGAAGGCCAAAGCAGCAGCCAAAGTTTTCCTTCGACTTGAGGTGCTCGTGCGTTGCCGTTTATTCGTTGCCAATGGCATTTATTGAATGACTACTCGCATCTAAACCAAGGTAAGTGCAATCGATACGTCCAAGTGTTTTTATCGAACGAAGCAGCGGCGGCGCCCATTGCTTCGCTGACTGGAATGGAACACCAACCATTCAGGCCCTAGAAACGGTGTCGGGAGATCTTGTAGCAACTCCACGAACGCATCCTAAAGACATGGTGCCGTGGTATTTTCACAATGTAGTAATGCTTGTGGCTGCTTTCGTTCGTGCGAGGCGGGAGGTTTAGTGCAATTTGTTCCTTCTTATAGTGAATTAGCGATCTCGGAACGGGGGGGGGGGGGGGGGGGGGGGGGGGGGGGGGGGGGGGGGGGGGGGGGGGTACGATCTTATGTCAGTTCTAACTTCGGTGATGTTAGAATTCTGAGATGCCCTCTGAACAGGTAAAACAGACGCAGAAGAGTTGTAGTTTCACTTGCGTTTTCTGACATGAAGTGAATTTTGCCTCAAATGCTTGCCTCAGCAAAAGGGGGGAAAAAAAAAGCAATAACGTGCAGCGTTCGGTTTTCCTTTCCTTGTTTTGCAGCGTCTCTCTGGCTGATCCTCGTTCCATAAAAGCGAACAGGCGTTTGAAAAAGCAGGGTAAGGACTGCATTCTTTCTATTTTTCACTTTCAGTTCTGTGAAATTTGATAATTTGTTCTGTTCCTTCGTAACCAGCGTGCGCGTCACGGCCTTGGTTATTAGCAACGCTGTTCGAACTGCAGGGCACCTTCATTGAGCTTCGGCAGAACGGTCTGTCTGTCATGTTCCTCGATGGTGGGACTGCAGTGGAGAAGTAATATGCTAATGTTATGTCTGTTGAAGTGCTCTGCTAATGTCGAGCTTTGCGGTTATCTTACCAGTGGCAAATTTCATGCCACTACAGAAAACATCTTTTAATATTTTTTTTTCCGAAATCTCAAGAGTTATATGCTTGCGTTTTCAATGCCTAATAATTGTTGCTTTCCTGCAGTATGTACAGTAACGTTCTTTTTTTCTTTTTCTTTTTTTTTTCTGCTCCATCTGTACTTGCATGAAATACATATCTGAGAAAGGCGCCTTGTATGAGGCTGGGTATATTTCTTCACTGGCTACCGACAAAGAACTCGAGGAAGCAGTTTTTTTGGGCTTGTAGAGCATTTCAAGCCTGCTTTTGAACATAGAAGGCAAATCATGGGAGGCTAAAGAGATTGCATATCACATCTTCTGTCATGTTTATTGTTGGCCATAACACACACACACACACACACACACACACACACACACACACACACACACACACACACACACACACACGCGCGCGCGCGCACGCACGCACACACACACACACACACTACGATGTCAGTGCACATTAAAAAACCCCAGGTGGTTGAAATTTCCGGAGTCCTCCACTACGGCATCTCATAGCCTGAGCGCTTTGGGACGTTGAACCCCCCCACACACACACACTGTGTATATATATATATACACATACATTTTTATCCATTGAAGCATCACAGGTTTATGCATTGCCTGATATAGTTGTTTCTCTAGAGACCTAGACTTTTTGGCTCAGCGGAAGGCAAATCTGAACATATTTATTGATAGGTCTTGATTGCTTATAGAAAACTGATTGAATTATTTGCATAACATAATGCAACAGAAGCACAGGTGAGGGCAAAAGACTGAATGGAACTCAGAAGTGGTTGCATGAGAGTGTTGCATAGACCCATGAAAGCCACTCATTATGATGTACCATCTGTCAGCTGTTCCGGGCCTGCAATGCCTGTTTTAATATGTTGGGACAAACTTTAGTGGATTGATGGAATTCTTCCTCAGCACCAGTAGTAGTGTAACTACCAAATGCGGTAAGCATTGTGTTGGTTTGGCCCTGTGCCAGCTTCAGTCATGGATGCTTCAGTCTTGGAACTTTTGTGACAAACTACGTTTCATATGCAAATACTGCACTAGCATCTCATGAATTGCACTGTTATGAGCGTTCATTTTTTATAGTCTCTTGTCACACTCGACCAGCAGTAATGATTTTACAAAGTTTATCAGCATCATACTTCCTAAAATTGCTACTTTTTATTTTGGTGTTGCCAAGCTGTGATAAAATATCCTGTTATTTCCATTTTCTGTAATGGTGGCAAACTTGCTTAAATTACAAATTAAGCATGCGAGTCTTAAGTATTTTTACCTCAAAGCTCCATGAATGCCATGGTTTCGTTCTAAATGGACTCATCTGTAGCATTTATTTTCTGCAACATGCAGACTCAAAAGTTGGTGCATATCTGGGCTATTCAGTTACTTGATGTTCATTTGTTTGCAGAAGGGCTGACTTGTGATGTATATGTGCACTTTGTACAGCTATCAGTTTATTCATTCACCTGTCCCATCGCACTTGTAGTTCAAGGGTGTTGTGATGTGGTATCTTTTAGTGAATGGAACTAGGGTGTATATGACCTAGCACTCTGGGTTACAAATGTCCATATATTTTCTACGCAGTACATTTTTCTACGAAAATGTACTGCGTTGCTGATAACATCCTCCTTTCACACCTCCCAGTGGCTGGCATTAGTTTTGCAAAACTGAACGGTAGTAAATTGTAATTTTTACCATCACATGAGTGTATCGGCTGAAGGGATCCCAAAATTTGAATCCATGTGGGGCCATTGTCTGCAAGCTAGGCAAAATTATTCTCAAGGTCATGGAACAAATTTTGTGAAGAATATCCCTCTAGGGTGCTTATGCCTCTTCTGTTAACATTCTTCTCACAAAGGGTGCCCTTTTTCATTTGAACCATACTTATAGGTACACGTGAGTGTATTTTAGTTACGACTTTACAGTGTAGAATAAGCTGTTTATGACACTATAAACCATCTGATCATGCTGCAACGATTTAATTTTTTTTATAAGCAGATGCAAATAAACTCTGCCTTTGCACAACTTGCGTGGTGGAATAACAAATTGTAGCCCATATGTCGGTCGCTTCAGTAATTTAAACCCAAAATTTAAGATTTGCACAGCTTCTCTATTAAGGTCTCTAGTGAACTTTCCACTGACAGCAAAACTGTCGGATGTATATAGATGGTTTCATTGATGGCATGTTTTGCATGGAAGAAAAAAAAATGCATCTTTGTATGTATGAAACATAGCTTATGGGGTCTAGAGGCCTGAACCTAACTTTCTGGAGGTGGACAGGTAGTAAACGGGCAATAGTTTTGCTTCAAGAAAAAATCTAATACTGTTTTGCAAAAAGTAGTTTCTTTCTTATGCAAGTAAGGGTACTCTTGCATTGCTGTTCTTTAATTGATGAACATTTAGTGACAGATTTTTAATCATATATATATATGAACTTTCATTGGGAAAGTTGTGTGGCATCAAATGAAGGCTCCAATGTTTCAGTTTCCAAAAATGCACTGTTGTTTTCAAACTTTCTCCACACTTGGACAGAACACACAAAACACTGAAGGCGAGGCTGATTGCAGTTTCATACTGCACACAGCTGCGGATGTGAGTGCACTGCTACTCTATGGGCGAACTGCTCTACCCACACGGCGCTTCGATTGCTCAACTGTGTCACTAAAAGCTCCCAGGGGTGGCCACACAGGTCACAATGAAAAGGAGGCCACATTCTAAATGGTGAGAAAGAGAAATCCGATTCATAGCATTTCTTGTCTTGTGGTTGGCACAGCTTACTCGTACAGAGGATCACGGCGGCACGAGGTTTCAGCAGTGCGCAGATGTTCATGCCTAGAGTGTGCCAATAAATGGTGCTCCCCCCTTGACCTTACTAAGCTTTGTGTTACAGCCCTGTGGCCAGCATGGAAACCTTCAGCACAGGTTCCCTGGGGCAGGAGCTAGTTGCAAACTCAACAGAGTATGTCACATTTAAGCACCAGGGTGCTCAAGCTGCGAAATGCTTCACAGCAGAGGCTGTATGCTGAGTAATGTCAACAGAGTGTTGCTGTAGAAAATCTGATGTTCATTTTCTGGTCAGTGGAACTAATGATGTCTAAGTTAGGCCAGGTGATTGGAGCACGTGACAATGTGCAGCACAACTTTTATAAGATGACAGGTCTGAGAGTCTATATTTGCATTTTTTTTTCTTAGGCACTTGAACAAAACTTGCAAAATAAAAATACTCTCTTTTGGAAACTGTGACATTTTCTTTTCTTTGATACTGTGGTGCATTAGAATGTTGAACTTTCTTCCATACAAAACGCCACCCAAGTTTGAGAACTGTTCTTGAAAAAAACCAGTCGAAAGACGAAGGACAAAAAAACAAAACGAGGCACACACATCGACTGGATGTGTGTGCCTTATCTTTGACTTGCATTTTTTTCAAGAACATGTACAAACTGACCAAAATTTCAACTCTGTTGTTTGAGAACTGATTGCAGCGTATTACCTCACTTCTGGCACTATTCTGATATCACCGTGTGGTCTAAACCATTATCTCTGTGCATGGCCAAGCATCTTCCTCTTTCGAATGAGCTCGGTGGTTTGGCGAGCTTGGTTCCATAAAACTTTTGTCATATTTATGGCACTGATATTTATGGTGCATTAAGGATATATCAGTATGAATATACATGCAATTGTAAGTCCTGTCTCAATATAGCTGCAGTCACCTAGGTTTCAGAGCACATTTAAACCAGAAAAGCAGTTGCTTTCTTGTGATCCAAGTTTTAGTAATTTCACTCTGTGGCTTACTTGCCTAGCATCATGTTGTGGTAAGCTGGAATTGTACCAGTTTCCTAACATTGTTAGCAAAATCATAGCTTCAAATTTCACGCATTAAGGTTTGCATGGTGAGAAAAAAAAAAAAAAAAAAAGACTGAGCAACTTTAAGCAAGGAGTGACGACTAGAAGTTTTGCTTCATGTTTGCTGTTTAGATACTCTACAGTTTTCAATTTCCCATGGCAAGTTCAACTTTCGCAGTGCATTTGTTAGGACAGGAAATGTGCACGTTTGGGAGTTGAACATTGGCGTGACTTAGGAGGGATGAAACTATTGTGTGCCATTTGTCGAGTGAAAGAGGGTCTAGTGCTTAGCACATTCTATCCCATAGCACTGCTAAACTGGTTTTCCTTTTCCATCAAAGGAATTATTGGAGTGTTCAAACTGGCCCCGACATTGTTCTTTGTACTTGGTTTTCATCGGAATGCAATATAGCATCATGTAACTCTATTTTTCGTTGGGGTACACAAAGTGTACTGCATTTGGAACTGTGCACAACAAGTATGGAATATGGGAAAGTCAATTTTTGATGGTGTCTGCTTTGCGACGGGGCATATGCTAGAGGGTGATAGCAAAAGTACATCGTTGTCCTGGTGTTTTTTTTTAAGGCATGCATGTGGAGCACATTGAAGGCAGCATTTTGAATTTGCTTTTCTTCATAGTATGAATGTCTCTTGTTTTTCTTTGCATTCGTAAGCTTTGAAGGTGATATAATTGAGATTAGGAGAAATACCTTGAAGCATTCTATACATATTGATACGTATCTACTATATTTCTTTACTTTAGCTACTATATTTCGTTTGGCTTTGCAATTCATTAACTTTGGTATTGGCTATTATATTTGGCTGTCTCGGTACATAATATGCATTTTGTTATGCTGCCTTGTTGTGTTGTTATGCTACTGCGGCAAGAATAGATTCTGAGTACCTTCAAACGCATAAGTATTTATGTGTTTGGAGGTACTCAGAATCTGTTTTCGCAGTGGTGTTAGTAGTTAGTTAAATGGACATATAATACTGGTGCAAGGTTGCAGAAATGCAACTGATTCAATGCTTTTTTTGTTGCTTCACTTAAAATACTTTTGTATGTTGCTGTTACTGTGTTGCTGAAGTCTGGAGGTGGTAGTTATGAAGGCTGTGTTATATTAGAAAAGGAATTATGTAGATGGTGGGCTACTATGGAGTTAAGATGTAAAGTTTTAATACGCACTGCCTTTGTTACTGTGCAGTCATGCAACTTATTCCATTGTGCATTGACATACATATTTGTTAGCCCACTAATTCACACAGCCCCTTTCCCCCAGGATGCTTCTCTTCCTAGTGTCGGGTTCACCACTGCTGCTGCCATCCAGGTGCTGCCAAATAACCCCAGAATTCACGTCTCTTTCATGCACTTTGGTGACATTGCATTAAATAACAAAGCCCCCTTCAGGCAGTTGCTAAGCTTGGCTTTCAGTTCACAGTTTGCAAAGGAGGACGGTCCACATGCAACGCCTTAAGGAGCGTAGTAAGATCAAGCATGCTGTGCAGAGTCTACTTGCCAAAGCAGATATGTGATTCAAAAAAGATTAGTTTACATAATAGTAACTGGTGGGCTTAGTCGTAAAAATCTAAACTGGGGTTTTATAAAAACAATGTTGGCTAATTGAAAACATCGAACTTTTGCATCGTAGTAGTACTTCGGAAAAAATTGTATATATATATATGTGTATATGTATATGAAAACAAATGTGTATGTATATATATTAATGCCATGCTAAACGTAATTGGCAACATTTTATTGCACTGGCCGTGCCAGGGATGCGGGATCGAATCCTGGCTGCGGTGGCTGCTTTTCGGTGGAGGCGAAAAGCAAGGCGCCCGTGTGCTGTACGATGTCAGTGCACGGTAAAGAACCCCGGGTGGTCGAAATTCTGGAGCCGTCCACTACGGTGTCTCTCATAACCTGAGCCACTTTGGGACGTTAAACCACATAAACTAAATCAAACCATTTTATTTCACTTTTACGTGGCATTAAAAAGAAAAGAAACACTGTCATTTTATTTTGCAGACATTGTTTCATTTTTCCCACGTAATCCTCATTTGTTTGCATGCACTTTTCCCTCTTATTTGGAAGTTCAAGATATACTCCAGTGATAAAACATTGTTCAGCCTTCCTTAGACAGTGTTGCTTGTATTGCCTCTCGTGTCTTGTAGTGTTGTCCTTGCGTTTGGTATTTTATGTAAGCAGGTAGATGGAAGTCCAGATCAAGGTGCTGGACTTCCAGGGCTAGGTGCTGAAGAAGCTGTCGAATTTAAAAAAAGCATTGTTCACGTGCTATCCAGCCCAGTTGGTCGCTGTCCAAGTCTAATTTCACATTACCGGCGTTTCTGCTTGAGCGAAGTTTTTCTTAGGTCCCGTGAATTTCGTGTTAATGGGATTTGACTGCCGTACATATGAAATATGTGGGTAACACAGAAAAGAACAAGACAGAAACCAGATGCGGCAAGAACTGATTTTTGGGTCTGATAGATCGAGTTTTTGGTTACGGCATTAAACTTATCTGCACAGGCATTCAAATGGCTGTTGCTGAGGTACTCGCCATACTGAAATATATGTCTACATGTGCACATTCATTGCTTGGTTACAGGACCCAGCAATTTTCAGCCACTGTTAAGGGGTCATTTGGTAGTGTGAAAAACAAGCTGATGTTGTTCGATCTTTAATTCAACACTTGCTAGCATTTCAGCATTTTTGTGGGAAGTGCTGAAGACACCCATATTTAGGGCTTTGTGACGTCTTGTTTTTGCTCTGTTCAGCCCTTTGCGGTCCATAACTTTTTCCCGCTTTGCGGTCGTTCCCGTCCGAAACTATTTTGCCCATTTTCGGGGCCGCGGAAGGAAACAAACAAACAGGCAAGAACATTTCTGCAAATGTTTATTTTGGCCGGGTATGGTATCACTGGAAGCGTTCCCCTGGGTGCAGGCCGGGATTTTGATGACACGTTTGGCAGAACACTGTCTGCTTCCTGCCCCCTTCGGTTTTGCAGTCGCTCCAAACCGTGCAATCTTAGCTGCTTCGGCCTGCGAGCTTGAAGATGTAATGAGGTCTACCATCTAGCCTTTCCTCAACATCCAAACGAGCAGATAGGTCCCTTTTTGTTTTAGCCCGGGCCGTCATATCACCGACCAGCTGTTCGGTGAGGAAAACTTCCAAGAGCCAGGAAAACACCTTCCTCCACATTTCGTGGTCTAATGGATAAAGGAATAGCTGGAACAATAGTGGTCAGCCCTGTCGACTGCTCTCATGTTTTCTGTGTAGTCACAGATAACTGCGGGCTTTTGAAGAGTAACTTTCTTGCCTCCTCCTTTTGTCTGCGTTCTCTTCCCTACTGAAGTCATCGTCGCTTTCAATGAAAGCTTGACAATTTTTTCCGCAGAAAGCACTTGGTGAGAGCGCGGCCATGCCATGCTACCCAGCAGCAACGAGAGAACTCTCGCATGGATGGATGGAATATGGTAGCAGTAGCTGTCATGCTCATTTTTCTCCCTATATCTTAATTATTGCTTTAGATTGGTTATCTATATCATCATTCTATTTATTGAATTTTTGTTTCTACATTACTAACATTATGTCACTTTTCTGCTTTTAAGCCACCAATCTTCCAGTCGTTTTTCGCTAGCTTCCACCGCTGGTTTATTCACCCGGCCACTGGTATCTCTAAACCCCAGAGCTTCAAGAAAAGTGACTGCACCTGCATCGCCTTCCGGATGGATACCACTGCATTTGAGTATAATATGGTCAATTGTTTCACTGGAGTTACCACATACAGCACATGCGTCATCTTCATTGTTAAATTTCTTTTTGTAGCTGCGTGTTCTAGGGCACCCTGATCTAGCTTCAAAAAGTAGGGCACTGCCTCTTGAGTTATCAAAGAAAGCTTCCTTCCTGATCTGCCTTTTCCACTTTCATTATAATTCCACACTCTGTTTCTTTTCCATCGAATTTATCGAATTTACCTTCTGTGTTTTTCATCTGTTGCTTAACGCTCTTTATTTCTTTGTCCTTGTGACTAGCATACTTACTGGTTAGTTTCTTAGTTCTTTTCCTCCATTGTGAGTCAATGCTTTTTAGGTATAGGTATTTAAATACTTTAGCTGCCCATCTGTTACTGTCCAATTTCCTCAGGCGTTCCTCATATATTTTACTCTGTGCTTTCCATACTTCAAAAGATGCCCAGCCCATATCTCACTGTACCGCTTCATTTATGGTTTTGCCATGAGCACCTAGTGCTAATCGTCTGACGGCTCTCTGATTTATTTCTAATGTCGACTATACCTCTGATATTAGGTAGAAAACCGCATTTCCAAAAGTAAGCCCGCCGGGCTTACTTTTGGAAATGCGGTTTACCTTAATTGCCTCGGAAAATGCTGTATTCATGTTTTTAATGCTTAGCAGCAAGGTCTTCACATTTTGTATAGCAGTAACTCATTCTAATCCGCCTTGCTTCTAGTCACTACAGTTACCACCTGTGTTTCTTTTTGCACTTATGTTTATTCTTATCCAATAGTAAACCAGTTCAAATAAGTTACCTTTAATTGCCCTTCCAAATGCTTCACCAGCACCGTGATAGACCTTTGTGTGGTGTTTTTTTGCAGCAATATGCAATGGCATTGTTTAAATATGCAGATAAAACTCTTTCCTAATCATGTTGCTGTGCTTTCTTTTTCTTCTCATCTGAAAATATTAGCAGCTAATCTGTTACAACTGCTGTTTTTAGTAGCTGCATTAGTATTATTTTTCTTTCATGAACTCGAGCAAAAATCTTAAACCATTGACTTCCTTCTAAATAATTTCAGCCAGTGGGACGCAGAATCAATTTTCATTCAGCTTGTGGACTAGTTTCGAACAACAAAAATGAGTTCAGTTGCATTTAATGCCGTCAGGCTGCTCCAAAAGGGCTCCAAAATAGCCCATAAATTGCTCCGAGCCTGCTCCAAAATGGTACTTCTGCTGCTCCAAAGCTGCTCCAAAATAGGACTTTTGCTGCTCCCGTGCCTGCTCCAAAAAGCTAGACCCTGCTTCCATCCCTGGCCCGGGCACCATAATTTCTTTCTAAATACCCCTCAAAACCTCATACCTGTTGTATCCCCACAATGCCCTATGCTTCATTATCCCGGCATTTCTTCGCCCTTTGGCCTAAGTGATTGCTCATGCTTTCCAATGTATGCCAGTCCTTCGTTTACCCATACCTCGAGATATTTATATTCTGCTACTCTGGGTATTTCATGGCTTTGTATTTTAAGACCCTGATCAGTTGAGCCATTGAAAATCATCAGACCCGACTTAACTGCGCCAAACTGAAACCTAGAGCGTCCCCTTTGTCTCCGCAATAGTTAAGTAGAGTTTGCAATTCTTCCAGACTCTCAGCTAGCAGCACAATATCGTCTGCATACATCAAACCACGGAGGCACTGCTCTACCGCCTCCAAAACACTTATGTGCTGCCCTCTAGTTTGTAACGAATGAAAAGAGTAGTTTAGTATTTGTCTGAGAGATGATGCATCCTGTGTAGCAAGCAGAAATGCGTGTAATTCAGCTACGGAAAAGCTTGTCGGGTCGTGCCCGACAGCAGACTGCTACGGCCGAGTAGTGTCATTGGGCGGGGCCCAACTAAGGACCTCAAAGGGTTAACACAAGTCTGGTCTATTTCTTGTAACTACCAGAAATATATGAAAAAAGTACCTTACTTTGTTGCCGTGTGTGCTGAGTGTGTATTCTTAAGGCTCACATTTGTTGAATTTGTATTATATATGGTTTTTATCTTAGTTCTTTTCAAATTTAGTTGGTTCTGGGTACAGTGACTATTTTATAGCATTTGTACCTTGCCACAAATTCATTTGATCATTCACCTCTGTTTTCTTGCTGAGTTTTTGGAAGCTAAAATGGACTTATGGCGTAGAAGTGTTCAGTGTGTTCACAGCTTCCCTACATTTAGTTTTCAGTGATGCAAGTGGGTATGACACCTTGGCCCTGAGGCTACTGGGGAGACACAATGGCAGGCCCTCTCAGTGCATGCCCTCATGTCACCACCGTTGGAGACTTCACCAAGGAGGATATCGCCCGCAAACAGGAGGCAAGTACCACTTCCTGTTTAGAAATAAGTTCCTGGAGGTTCTGTTGCGGACGACCCTTCAGACTTCTCAGAATGGGCTGCTGAATTCCCTGTTTTGTGGACAGCCCATCGTCGTGTCAGTAATTGCATGTATTGTGCGGGACAGTGGAAGTGGCATAGTCTAACGCTGCTTTGTCCTTACTTATGTGCAGCAATGGCGCTGTGAATCATGTGGAGCGAGTGGGCCCAGTTTATGGGCTTGCCTCTACCGTGACTGCTTATATGTGGGGTGTGGCGAGGCATTCAAGGACCATAGCACCCAACACTTCCAGGTAGGTTTCTATATATGTACCTATGTTGCAGTGCCGTTTGTTGGCTGCACCTATTCCTTCTTGTGTGTCAGCGTAGCTTGCCGCGCGGTAAAGGGTAGCTACTGTTAGTACTGTTATGCAAGTCATCTGCTGATTCTATTCGAAAGCAGTGGTTTTAACCCTTTAAAGATTATCATCCAATTTTAGTCTAGGTAGTTCTTAGATTTGACGTGAGTTCCGGTAATGTCTTGTTTATCCAAATGCTCTGTTTTTATTTTTATTTTTTTGCATTTGTTAGTTCGGTTGCAGTTTATTTGGAGGCCCATTTTCTCCGTTTGAATTAATGCCATCAGCTTCAAGTTCAATCAATTCCTTATGTTGAACGTAGGTTCATATCTAATGTGATAATGTAAATGGAACACTTTGTCCTTAAAGCATAAAATAAGCAAGTCATTATTCAGTGTTTACAACAGATATCAAACTTGAGGTATAATAGGATGTATATACACATTCTCGCTAAAATATTCCCAAGGGGTGTTCTTCTAAGTGGTATAGTAGGGCTCACTAGCACCTATGGGGAGACCAATGGGGTGAGTTCAAGAGTTCTCACATTTGAAAGATTTGGAATAGTAGCGATGCAAAACAAGTCACAGCAGTGACTTAAAGGAAACCCATGGGGCTTTATAACTTTCTGACCAAAGCTATACATACTGGCATGTAAATATGCACGGAGAAGATGCTGCTCATTTTCCACACTACTGTTCAATTTTAGTCTCATGTTTTGCATGAATGTATCTCCAGAAGCTTTGCATTACATCTTAATTGTTTAGTGCTTCTTATTCACTAGAAATAACATTATGATACGTGTTTCATAATGGTGTATTTTCAGCGAGCTAACTTGCGTGTGTTGAGGGCAAACCCTCAATATGTCTTAAAATACGTCACTTAATTATGAAAAAAGAAAACCTGGACCTTTGCTTTCACAGAGCTGCTGTGAACATTCTGTAACACTGAATCTAAGCACACTGCGGGTTTGGTGCTACCTCTGTGAAAGCGAGGTATTTCTGGAGAACAATCGACCTCCACTACTTGGAGCATCACCTCGCATCAACAGCCAGGCCGCCGGCCATACGCGCCGATCACCGCCTGCCGCCACCGCCGACTCTGATGATGAAGCTGACAGAGAGAACAGCCTCAAGCCAAGAGGTGAGCCTCGGGAACTGCGATTGCAAACATTTGCAGCATTTCTTTTGCGCCACATTATTTTTGCACCTAGGTATGCCTGTGTGGACTGTATGGAGACAAAGAAAAAAAAATATGGGCCAGGGGAATGTGTCAACTGTTGTCACATATTACAGTAAGACCTCATTAATTTGGATCTTGCAGGACTGGAGAAAATGTCGGAATAAACCAAGGGTTACATTTTGGGGAAACTGGAAAAAACAAAAAAAAAAAACGGGAAAATTGTCCCACATCTATGCACAATTATTTCTTCAAAAATGTCTAATCTTTGATTGTTTCAGTGGGAGAAATTTGTGCGGTATATGTATCATAGTTTTCGCCAAATAGGTGCAATGCACGCACGCTGTCAGATGGAAGCAACGCGTGTGTCCTCTAAGATACTCTGTAGGCACATTAACAACCTTCCGTCCTGCGCACACGTCACTAAAAAAAAAAAATGAAGCACACCCTGCCTGCAAACACGCTGTTAAGTTTAAAATAATTACAGGCTCAATGACACAACGCTCAGTGACGAAAACAAAGAAGGATCATTTCAGTGAGTACTGAGCCTTTACATCGTACTCGTACACTAGTGCCACTCGTGCTAAGTGAGCAGGCTCAGACACTGTCATCACTACTCTATACCCAGCACCTTGTGCATATGTGAGCTCTGCTTCCTGTCGGAGTTAACCGAAGCGGCACCATATTCCTTCAAATTATCAAAGTTGACATCTTGGAGTTGTACATATGTTTGACATGAATGGGTGCGTTGTATGAATGATCTGACTTTCCAGATTAGCGGGGGTTGACTTGACAACATTTTACTGCAGCTGTGGCCAGCGTTCTTAGATAGAGACAGTTGGAAAACTGCGCGATGTGAAGTGGGTCAAAACGATCGCCGATCTGGCGTGAGTTGATTGCAAAGTGACCACAGCACTCCTCTCTCCCGCAGCGAGTGAGGCAGAAATTTTAAAATATTACCAACCCTTTACTTTTGCAATGGAATGGAAAATAAAACTGCACTTGCATTTTCTTTGTACGCATGAAATGCCACCGCGTTTGCTGACTTATTTGAAGCAAGCAGCCAGCAGACGACCCGCTTGTGCCGCATCTGCAACCTCCTTGCTTCAGACGCGTTAGTAGATGCGATGGCTTTCATATGCGTACAAAAGTGTGTTCAAAGATGCAAACGCAATTTTATTATCCGTTGCATTGCTAAAAGAAGAAGGTTACAGTTGAATCCTGGTACAACGAACGCCGCTTCAACAAAATTTTTGCCTCAACGAGGTATTTTGCATTCCTCGTGAAACACCCATAGGAATTAATGTATTAAAATTTTCTCAAAGACGAAGTACTTTGCGAGCACATGTTTTCTTCTACGAATTTTCTTTTTTGCAAATTTTCACGGGTGAGTGGCCCCTCAGTCTTGTCTTTCTTTAGAAGGTAGGTGCTGGAGAGCGACTTTCTCGTTCCCGCAGTTTATTGTTTTGCATCGCCGACTGCTGGGGGAGGGGAAGGGGGGTGCATCCATACCGCACATCCTCCTTGCGTGCAGCGAGTGTTAGCTTTTTTTTTTTTTTTTTTCTTTCTTCAGATGCCCATGTGATTTTTGAAGTGACGTCACGCCCCGCTCATTGGCTAACTCCGTTCTTTGTGTAAAAAAACGAGTCCGCCCTTGCCTTTGCTGGGCTTCTTTGATTGATGCAGCTCGCGATCACCATTCTCACGGTTTCCTTCAAGCTGGAAACCACATGATGATCACGTGTGAGCGGCGTTGGCTGGCGAGCGTTCGCGGCCTCCAAGTGAAAAGGGGCTGCTTGAAAGCGCGTGTGAAATGCACCAGTGTGTAAATATCACGTCATCTGCTAGCGTATTCGGCGGCGTCATCTGCTAGGAACCGAGAGCATTTTAGGCAGGCTGAGGACTGGTGGGCGCTCCGCCCACCAGTCCTCAGTCTGCCCTGTCGGAGAAAAAAAAAAAAAAGAAAAACACGAGGCGGGCTGAAAAGCGCTGCAGGAAGAAGCCCAGTCCACATCAACCATTTTTCTTCTTTGTGTGTCCTTGTCGTTCGTGATTGCATCGTTCAGCATGGTTTCGTCTCGTCTGCTGGTCGCTGCTAACTTCCTAGGATGTCACCGCCAGCAAAGAAGCGGAAGTTTCTTTCGCTAGAAGAGAAAGCACGTATTATCTCTGAAGCAGAAAGCGGGAAGAAGGCGAATATTGCCGCAGATTTTGGCATCGCGCCGAGTTCGTTGTCAACGATACTGAAAAGTAAAGAAAGCATTGGCTAGCCACTTGCTTTGGGCACTTGAGTTCAACTCAAGAAGGTGACGCAGCCAACTTACGAGGAACTTGAGAAAGCTCTGTATGCCTGGTTCGACGAAATGCAAGCCAAGAACATCCCTCTTAGCGGAAGCATTGTTCAGCAGAAGGCCCTGAATTATGCCTGTTTGCTAGGCCTGGATGACTTTAGGCCAGCACAGGTTGGCTCAATCGCTTCAAAGCGAGGCACATCATCATGGGGAAACGTTTTGTGCGGTGAAGCAAGTTCCGCAAACACTGAATGGGTGGTATCGGAATGGGTGGTAGACAACGTGGCTGATATTATGAGCGGGTCTGATATTTACAACGTGGACAAGACAGGCCTCTTTTATGAGATGTTGCCAGCGAGGACGCTAGATTTTAAAAAGTGCGTTGCCAGGGTGGCTAGCACAGCAAGAAAAGGGTGACCTTGCTGCTGTGCACAAACATTGATGGATCGGACAAGCGTCCCCCGTTAGCTATTGGCAAAAGTTCCAAGCAGCGCTTCTTCAAGGGAAACAGAAGCCTTCCCGTCGAGTACGTCACTAACGGGCGGTTGTGCATGACATGTGCCATATTTGCGGACTGGCTTACGGCATTTGATCGCAACATGAGCAAGTGCGATTTTTCCCATCGAACTGCACTTTGATCATTCAGCCGCCGGCTCAAGGCATCATTCGAAGCGTGAAGTGCGCTTAACGGGAAAGGCTGATTCAGCGGATTCTCTTGTACTTCGAAACTGGCAGGGAGACAAAGGTGGACCTATTCATGGCTCTTTAGATGATGGCTGCTGCTTGGAACGTGACCCGGTCCGCCTTTTTCGACCCGGAGGTGACCAGCCCAGCTACTGCCGCTGAAGATGGCGCTCCATCATCGTCGACTCTGGGGATCAGTACGGCCTGGAGATGCCTCCAGGATATAGGAAACATCCCCGGTGATATCCAGCTGGACAGTTTTCTCAATGCTGACGTGGATGTGCTTGTCTACGAAGAGCTAAGTGATAAGGACATCATTAAAAATGTTGGCGAGCTGGAAGAGCTGCCGTCCGATGCTGAAGACGGCTCCGCCCAGGATTCACCCACATTGGCAATCTTGTCGCAGGTGATGGATGCCTTCAGTGTTAAGAAGTTTCTGGGCTCTCACGATGACGACGTTGCGATGGCCCTCTTAACAGAGTGTGAAAGTCGCGTGACGCTGCTGCTGGCAGTGAAATGCAAGCAGACAAAGCTTACGGACTTCTGGAAATAAATTTAATTTTTTTTGCTCAAGTTGTCTGTAAATTCTTGACAACAAAATTCCGTGACAACGAAATTTTTCGTACGCCCCGCCAATTTCGTTGCAGCGGGATTCAACTGTAGTAGTAATTTAAAATTTCCGCCTGTGTATTAGCTCTGTGGCCTCACCCATCTACCGCAGCGGGAGAGAGGGGCGCTGCGGTTGCTTTGCGATCCACTCATGCTGGACCAGCAATTGTATGGGCCCACTACGCAGCGCTGCGCGCCGGCAGTTTTCCAACTGTCTCTGTCTAAGAATGTTGTGGCAGTAGGGGGAACAAATTTGTATTTTTGTTTTTATCATAAGGTTTTTGTTTCAAGGATAAGGCCTGTGTGCTGTATGATGTCTGTGCACAAAGGGCGGACACTCCTCAGAACCATTTTTGTTTTATTAATGATCAGATTTGCACCATTTATGCATTTTCTTGTGCTCATTCAAAAACTGCAAACTGTTTCTACCTAATGCTGAGAGTTTTAAATTAAAGGAAAATTTGTCTTTTTTTTGGAGTAAGCATGTTTAGTAAACATTAGATCTAGAAGATTTCTATCCTTAAATGATCTAGAATCACAAAAGACTGCAATTAAGCATAAATAAGCATTCTATGATGATTTGGTAGAAAGTTGTGGCTTGTCAAACTTGCCAAAAAAGGCTAATTTTGGTGACTAGGACAAAGGATTTATTTTGATATTTTTTTGCAAACAAACAGTGGTTAAAAAGCAGTGTTATTGCAGAACTTTGAGTTTATCTTTCTGGTAAACAAAAATAATTATAGCGATAGCTGCTATAGAGGCCAAGATATCGCTCTTCCAAAATGTGACTGTCTAAAATTTAATTTTGAGAAATCGGCGAAAAATGTTTTTGACATTTATGAATTACCAATGTTAACAGCAACTTGATATAATTAGTTATGACTGGATTTTGGCATTTCCCTTGGAGATAATTGCTCCTGCAACTCAGAAGGAAATTTATTTTGACAAGGTTTGCGATTCCCCATGCCACACGTGACGCTGTTTTACGACCGCTGCGCCACTAATTTTTTCGAGTGCTTGATCTGTCACGCCCGTGAAAACTGCTTAGGTATCATTTTTTCATCTGCATCGTAATGATTACAATGCTCGTACATGGCAGGAATCGCCTCCAGGAAATTGTTCGCTCTCCTATCTGTCATGTCGAGCACCACCGGCTGTGCCATTATCGGCCCATTGCGGAGCGTTGGCGCTTCATCACGATTGCAGATAACACGATGCCGCATCATGGCGTGTCTCTTATCTCTATCTTTTTTTGCTTTTTAGCCCAGTATGGATGCTCAGACCTAAATTTTACGCATTTTACACCGTGGTCGTGATGGTGGAATGTCGCTAAACCAGTTAGGCCTAACTGCGCGACTTTTTCAAAATGGTGCCAGGCCCCAAGCAATCAACGCCGGCAGCCAACCATAAGTTGTCAGTTAGGTCAGATGCTTTCGGAGGCTAATAGCATCGTGTGTTCAGCGCAATTTTGTCCTCTTTCTTCCCACTTCGGGTGTCCGTTCACGGACACACGAACACCATTCATGGCATTGGAATAGCCTGAATCATGATCTCTCGAATGAGGCCAAAATGAGACAGGTGGAGTGCGTATTTCTTGATCTACGGTCGATCAAAACTCACACACGATTTGACCTCAATTCAGAAGGCCAAGCAATCAGGTTCGCAACTTTGGAACGCTGTAACATGTGAAGTAGGTGGTATTTTCCAACCAAAATTTGCAGATAGTTGCGGAAATGTCTCAGGTTCACGAAAATGAAGAAATCGAAAATCCAATTTTTCGACCAATTTTTGGCAGTGTCCCCGCATCCATAAAAAACCCCAGGTGGCTGAAATTTCCGGAGTGTCCACTGCGGCATCTCTCACTGCTAAAAAAGGGAATGGCAACAAAAACAGGACAGAGGGAGGAACGAACAGCACAGGCACTGACTCGCACTGATAAGCACTAAAAGGTGCACATACATTGAGTACTCTCAAGGCAAGCTGTCAGCTATACTCCCGGAGAAGTTTTTGTGACATTAAAGCTACAGACCGAAAACCCATTAGCTCACTGCACATGAGAATATAGTCCATTGATAAATTAAGTGGATCGTGCTCTGGAATATTACGAGGGTAATCCCAAAAGTAAGGTCTCCAAAGGGCTGCGGCCGCAGGGAAACTATTTGTGTGGCTTCTCACCATACTGCTGTGTTCATTGTTTCTCATGTTCCAAACAAGCCATGACTCAGCGTAAAAGACTGTCAGTTTTTGCATGGCAATCATTTGAAATGGAGCTCCCGTTTGTCACTACCACCAGGTGTGAAGTTTGCGCAGTTTGATTTTTGAACGCAAAAGGCGTTCAACCAATCGAAATTCATAGCCATTTGACGGAAATGTATGAAGAGTTAGGCATGGACATTTAAAATGTCCGCGAGTGGTGTAGGGAGTTCGCAGCTTGTCGCACTGAAATTCACGATGAAGAAAGGAGCGGGAGACAGTCAATTTCTGATGAGACAGTCGCGACTGTCGAAGAAATGATGCGGCAAGATGGGAGGGCAACACTCGACGAACTCTGAATATTGGTTCCTGCGTTTTTAGAAGCACTATACTCACAGTATATTGACAGAAAAGTTGAAATATCGGAAGGTGTGCGCATGATTGGTTCTGTGAATGCTCATTGACGACCATCAGTGGTAACGCGTTGACTCCTCCCGCAAATTTCTTCAGCGTTATGGAGATGAAAAGGACACCTTTTTGGATTCCATTGTTATGGGTGACGAAACCTGCACATTCCACTTTACACCTGAGACCAAAAATAATGTGAGTGGCGGCATTCCTCTTCATCCAAGCCGAGCAAATTCACGCGAACACAGTGTCTGTCATAGCAACTGTGTTTTGGGAATCATGGCGGTGAGCTGGTATGACATGGGCATACAAAAACTGCCCCAGCGGCTGCAAAAATGCGTAGACCGCAACGGCAGTTATGTGGAAAAGTAGAAGAATGGTCTGACTTTTAAGTTATTTGTAAATTGCTTAAAATAAACATTTCTTTCAATTTATAAAAGAACTGGAGACCTTAATTTTAGGATGACCCTCGTATATCATTTCAAAAATGCCTATGTTGGTATTACGTCAAGATTGTACTACAATATAGGCCAGTGCAACATTATTGCAGTGCATTTTAATGTTGGTATATGGCAACATGCAAACGAGATGGCAGCGCCATCTGCCGAGAATCTCCCGAAGTGTACGTCAGCTGCTGCTGCTGCGTCTACCCGTCTGTTTCTTTGCGCTTTCGCAATGCGCTTGTTTCACCAGTGTATATGGCACTTGATATTCATTAATCCTGAATATATGTTCACTTAGACCTTTAGCAGTGTAAAGAAAGGTATTTCTGCTTCGTTGGAGGCTCGGAAGCCACTATTTCAAGTAAAGGCGGAACTGAAACTGAAACCGAAAAGAACTACATGGTGTAGTAACACCATGATGAAAACTCTGCGCCCATAGCCTTGGCTCCATAGCCAGAAAAACTTGTCCGCGAGTATAGTCAACATCAAGAGCGGTGTAAAGGGCCAGGTAATAAGCGATAAAATCTTGCCCATTTGCTGTAAGCAATGCTCTTGCATGCCAGTGCTCGACAAGACGAAGGTTTGAAAAGATATTGCGGGAAGCGCGCACGGGGAACACATGAGGCTTACCTGATTCAAACCAATGGCGACACGTGTGTCAGCAGTCCATCCTTCAGCCTACTATCAAAAGAAACTGCATATCTGAAAAAGCAATCCCACCTCTTTTGGAACATTTTTTAATTCTTTTTCATAAAGTGCTAGCCATGTTCTTTTTTTCCTGACCTCATGCTCATTATCCATCCTTCACCTGCATCTTGTTGTTTTCATTTTCTCATGTCACTCTTCCATAGGCATCGTTCCTTGTTGAAGCATTTTATAGGTTTTAAGATTTTATCGCTTTTATCCAGCCCTTCTACACCGCCCCTGACTTTGACTCAGCTGGCAGCTTTCCTGAAGATTACTTAACGTGTGTGCGCCTTTCTAATAAACTTCAGTTGTAAGTCAGCACCTGTATTTTTCGTTCTACACTGTGTCCTGTTTTCACGCTGTTCCCTTTGTAGCAATGTTAAACCAACTAGCCCGCAACAACACCTCCATGGGCATCTCTCATATTCTGAGTCGCTTTGGGATGTTAAGCCCCATAAACCAAACCAATCAAGGATAAGGAATTCACTAAATGCTACTACCATAGTACCTTTTATACTTCACTTATCAAGCTTTCAGCAGGGCTTATCATGTAAACCCGCATATAATATGAGGTTAATTTTGAAATAATGAAAACGAAAAAAAAAAAAAAAGTTTTCATCCGCGTTTAATGCGAGCGAAAGAAAATCAACAGAAGTATTTATTTGCACTGCGTTTTGCTGTTTTACCGCGCGGCGTACATGCTTTTGCATCAAACGCCACCCCGCTCCAGGCGTCGCAAATAATGCCACGCACCTTCTTGTATCGATGCTTCCCTTCCCGTGCCAACACGTTTTAATGAAGAATTTCATGCGTCTTGAAGAGAAAAGCAGCTCACATTGACCCCGGCAATTGCAGAAGCCACATGGTCCTTCCTTTGGTGTAAACCAGTAGGCCGCTTCCAGCTCAGAAGTGGGCTGCCGGTTGTTAGCATGCACCGCACTCACGCCTTTTCACGTCTAGCACCGCACGCAGGCGCATGTTGTGTGCACAGCGTGTTTCCGGATTTGGTGTTTTCCCGGTGGTTGTCTGCTATATTATGTGCCGAGAGTCCCCTGCTAAAGGTATCTTTCCATAGTAACTCATCTTGTGTGCCTCTAAGCGCGTTCATTACCCTGCATTTCTTGAAAGTGCGACCAGGGGATGCTAGTTAAGCATCCACGTTGCAGCTGTAGGGCAGGGCCAGCATGGCGGAAATCGGACATGATAAAATCGAGAAGAAAGCCTCGTATTATTTGCAGGTTTCGTATTATTTGCAGGTACGGTACTTTCTTTGAAAGGTGGTGAATTACCTTGTACTGCACACAGCTTTAGGTCATATTACGGATTGTTTCCTACTTACAGTGTAAGGTGCAGAGGTCCATTTTATTGCTTCAATGGGCATTTGCTTGTGGAATCTCTCTAAGTAGTCGTCTTACCATTTTTATGCTTTATTGGCTTAGTCATGGCCATATTAATGGTCAATTACATTCTTGCTACAGGACTTACTGGCCTGCAAAACCTCGGCAATACCTGTTACATGAATGCAGCCCTGCAGGCTCTTTCTAACTGGTAAGTTGCTAAAAAAAAAATGAAAAAAAACTTTGTCAAAGCTGCCTGATTTAAAAAGGAAATGTCATTTGCTACGCACATGGAATCAAGACTGACAACCTTATCTAGTTTAATGTTTAGTTTGACATCGCTGCAGCTGCTGACAATAAAATTTAGTCAGCGATGAATAATGCTCATACAGTCGAACCTCGTTATAACTAAGTAGTATGGGGCGCGAAAATTTGTTCGTTATATCCGATATTCATTATAAAAGTGCGCGCCCAAGTTTCTTTAAATAAGTTTGCTAATTTTCTAATAAAATGAAACAAAATCCACATTAATACAGACAACACAAAGGTGCGAAAACGCACATTTTTTAAATTGACAGCTTGGTATAAGCATGAAATCTCGCTCTTCATTCCGTGTTGAAGAGCAAAAATGAATACTAGGAAGGGATGTTGCCTCCGCGCACAATTTGCGCGACGGAGCCGACGAACTCTGGGAGCGTAGCACGCGCGCAGTGGCAGAGGCTCAGCATTGGCTCACTCCATGACGAGGCAATAGTGATGACATGCCAGCAACATGCCTGCCAGCCGCTGCATGGGCAGACTCGAGCAGCAGCGGCAGTGACGCTCGAATCCGGCCATGGCCGTTCATGACCTCCGAGATCACCGCGCGCGGATGTGTGATCTCGGAGGCCATGGGCCGTTAATGCTAGCTTTTTGTCACCGCCGCTAGATGACTCAGCGTGAAAACGCACGGGCGATTTAAACACAGACCGGCGGCGGCGCTCAGCTTTGGCCATGCCCATTCATGACCTCCGCGATTACCGTGTGCGGGGGCGTGATCTCAGAGACCATAAGCCCTTGGCAGTAGCTTTTGTTGCCGCTGCTAATTGTCACGGCACATGAACGCGCGAGCGATTTAAACACATCTGCGGCGGGCAATTCGATTGATTGAAAAAGTGCGTTTCTTAATGTGTTTTCCGGGTCCTTTACGCATTTTTTGCTATTTTAATGCAAAAAAACTGCTTCCTTACAACCGATCTAGCGTCAAGTTTTAAAAATTTAATTTTATTATACAGAAAGAACTTCTCTATAATAAACTATAGACCAACCAAAATTTGACATTACTTCGGTTTATATCAGATAATTCGCTATATCCATGTTCGTTGTAGCGAGGTTCGACTGTACCATAGTTTGAACCTAACGTGCTTAACCAGTGCACTTCCTACTTTTGCTTTTGTTAATGTAATACAGAAGTCTGTATATGTCATGATTTGCTTCCTGTTTCAAACTAACAATATACGTAGCTTGGAACGCTTATGTCTTTATGGATATATGGTGAGGTACAAGTGTAAATGAAATTTCCTATATTTAGGCGTGTAATACCTGATTGTTATGGGGAACTCCCATGAACTGCACACTAAGTGTGTAGTTTTTGCTCGGATTTCAGTACCCTGCAGCAGCCCAAGAACAAAGTTCAGACTTCGCTGTATGTTTAAAATAAACCTGAAAAAAGTATACCTTGGGAAGAAACTTTAAAAGGAAGGAGTAACCTTGTTCTCGATTTCCTTGATTTCTTCTAGCACAAGTGCCGCAGTTCTGTACATCCTTGGACTTTGAGCATGTACGAAATAGATCCACAAAAGGTCCTCCTCCTTTGCAGTGATAGGTCACGTCTGCGGTTGTGTGATCGTTAGGTCTTTAAGCCAACTGAGCCGTTTGCTTTTGGCATATGTCCCTATAATTTCGGCGTGTGCATGAAAGGCAAGTTGCTTGAGCGTGAGCTCTTTTGTTTGTTCCTTGGCATTAGTCCCCAGCTGACCAACTTCTTCTTGGACTGTGGTGGATTCGTGCAATGTGACAAGAAACCGGGGCTTTCCAAGAGCTACATGCGCCTAGTGAGAGAAATGTGGCACAAGCGTAGGTAAGCTTTAACTCTACCAGTTTATTATGTCCTCAGCCTAGGGACCAAATTAAAGTGAAAATTTTCATTGGCTATTTCATTTGTGCGGTATTTGTGTAAGCAAAGTAACGCTTTGCACTGATGTGGGGGAAAAAAAAAAAGCACACTAATTCTCGGTTCTCTTGCGTAGGCCTAGCTATGTGGTTCCTTCTGGGATTGCTTATGGAATAAAAATGGTCTACCCAGTGTTTCGTGGATACAGCCAGCAGGTAAGTGCACTTCTGCATTGTTGGATTCGTAATGTTTTTTTGTTTTTTTTTTTTTTTTGTTTTTTACTGCTTCGACGTTTTATGAAAAGGCTTAGTGTGCTTTTTCCTGGTAATGTGCAGCAAGTCTAAAGTCTTGCCTATCATACCTTATTGCATATTTTCGTGCTCTCTCACTTTGCCAGTAGATTGTTTCTTTGCTTTTGGCATTCCATTGTCACCCCACAGACTGTTGTTTTGGAGTCCTTGTGAGGAGAATAAGCATAAGTGGTAACAAAAAGACTCGTTGATTTTTGTGTATTTAACACTATATATTATGCAGAGGTGGAAGTGCTGATCCATTTGCTTCATCCTGTTCCAAAATGCAATATTACACCAGGACTGCTCCAAACCAGCTGCCTCGGATGTTTTGTCGTCAAATTTACTTGAACATTGACTTCTGCCGCACAGTGGGCCATTAATGGTGTTGCCTACAAAAAAAATGCAATCTGATTCAATTAGATTCAGCAGCTGTGAGTTGCGTGTCTTTGCTATAGGGGCCGCCATAGTCGGAGCGATGTTAGCACACCGGTGGCAGAGGTATAACGCATCTCGTGCTGGGCTTAATACAAATAAACCTTTATTATAAGCTAGAGGAGCATGGGGCACAATAAATGTTCAGTCGCAAATAAATTTAGAGCGAGCCACAAGCAGTTGGAAGGAATTGTGAAAAAATATTCCTTGCACGTGACATAGCACCTTCTCACAGCCTTTTGAATCGCCAGGGGTGAGAGAAGCGAGAGCAGTGAGCTTCCACACGCCATTAGTCCTGGCTGCAAAGAACTATGCAAGTTTTTCTAATGGCTCGGCTGTGAAAACAAGCAAGCTACTTCACCATCGAACCTCTTTGTTAATAACAAGCGTGTCAAGCCTACCAAAGCATACTTGAAGCATACTTGAAGCATTACCGGGGGGATGTCACGAAGGTGTCAGTTATTAGAAATGTGCTCGAGAGTGTTGGAAAGCAATGCAGGGCTTATCACCAACGTGTTGAAATTAAGGAAGCCCCTAGTGTTAAGTGGAAACATAGAGCCGCATTTGGTTTGTTATTAGTCTGTTCCAATTGCTGCTTAAGTCAGCTATGTTTTTTTGGACATCTGTACATGCTTTTGCAGTTTGTCTTGTCTTTTCAGAGATGTAGCCATCAAAGCTTCGAATATTGAATAAAAAATAATCAAATTGGATTTTTATTTTTTATGTCAGGAAGAGAAAATTGCAATTACTATAACCGTTTGACCCTTAAAGCATGCTCCAAAACTCTCGCTTTATTGCTCCAAAGCGCTCGAGCATGCTTGCACCCTTGTATGTACCGTAATAGTTATGATTGTTTAGATAGGTAGCCCTCTGGGATGGTGACTGTATCTGTATTCTGCTATCGACTGCACGCTAACTTCTTGAATCCTCACTTGACTGACTTTGCTTAAGGCAAAAATAAATTTATTGTTTTGTGTGACTTGATCATGTGTTAGTGGGTGCTTTATGAATTAAAAAAAATTGTAAGATTTTGTAAGATTGTACTCATGTTATTTACTTCTGTTTTTTAGTCAGTTCTCATGCAACCTTGCTGCGCAGGACGCACAGGAATTTCTGCGCTGTTTCCTGGACCAGCTGCATGAGGAGTTGAAGGCACCGGTGGGAGCATTCGCACGGCTGCCTCTTGGACGGCCGCGGTCGCCGACTGCAGAATCTTCAGAATCGAGTCTTTCTGAAGACGAGGAAGACTTTGAGACATGTGACTCGGGCCTGAGCAGTGAGAAGAGCTCTTGTGGGGACGATCAGGACCTCCTTCTCAGGTCCCATGGACCGCAGGTAGCGTTAATTGTTCGCAGGTTAACATACCGCAGTGTGGCCCAGTGGTTTGGCCACCCGCCTCTGCTTGAGGAGGTGGCAGGCTCGAAACCCACCTTCGGCAAACCCAACCGGTAAAAAATGGGTACAGGCTTCCCCCGACCTGGCGGCCGGTTCTCTCAAGGGGAGCGCCTGGGAGGGGGCTCTTCATCTCCCGCTGTGGTCTAAGAGCCATCCACACCATTTCAAACACCGTCAGAAAAGGTGGTTTGGGCGTATGTTTTTGTGTGTGACGTCCATGTGTTTGTCTTTCTGTGTCACCCTACTCTAGAGGGATGCCCAGGCACAAATGCCGGGGTTAATACGAAAAAAGGACCACATAATGGGCTTTTGCTGCGCGAGTCGGACTTACTGTTGTCCAATAGTGCAACGAATCTCTGTACCATCGGTGCAACTATTTGGGACCTATGACTCTTTTTTTTTTTTCAATCATTTCACCCCGAAGAGCCGGGCACCAGGCCGGGAAAAATCTTGTGCCCATTGAAAACCGGTGGGCACCCAGCGGCACCAGGGATCGAACCTGGTACCTTCCGAATGCGAGGCGGTTGCTCTTCCACAAGAGGGCAAAAATCAAAGATCGAAAAAAAAGTGGTAGGCATGGGACAACCGCAAGCAAGGAAAAACCGCCTGTACGTGTTTCCCGCTGACATGCTTGAAAGCTCTCAATTTTACCAGCTAGTGATTTAGCTGGTAAGGAAAGAGTTATGCAGGCAGCCCATGGCGCTCTACACACTTTGCCAATTGTTCAGAGCAGGTGAGCTACAGAAGGCCGTAGTAATGCTGTGGCAGACCGTAGCTTGTCGTGGTTCTTAAGCACTTGAGTAATTTTTGTCTCTTTTACTGTAGCTTACAGCCGTTGCAGTGGCCATTAACTTTATTACGATTAATATATATGTGCTGCATATACTAAGAGCTGGGTAATCATGAGTACTGTGCATTGTGCTCTGTTCCATCTGGTAGGAAAGTATCCGGTTGATGGTGGAAGAAAAGGCTGGTGGTGACTGGCCCACCATGGATTCTTCCGCCACTGGAGGATGTAAGGCCCATCGGGCGCGCAAGATGGCCGCTGCTCATCGCCTCTGCAGTATTGTCTCTGATGTCTTTGACGGCCGCATCCTGAGCTCAGTGCAGTGCCTCACGTGTGACACGGTAAGTGTAGTGCTTGGCTCGTGCAGCAGCTGCTTTACGAGTACAACTTTGTGTCTAGAAAAGAAAAATATTTAATTTATGTGTAGGTTTGCTCCACTGACAAAAAAAAATTCCCAAATTGTACAGTTTACCTGGCTTGCCGGTTTCCATGCCAGCATCTAAGCCTGCATGCAAGTGCTTTTGATCTCTATTAGTCTCTGATTGCTGGCCTTGCAGTTGCGTCATTATGTGTCTGCTGCTTTGAACTGCCTGCACTGCACAATGTATCCCTCGAGAAACTGTATGAGTGTACTGCGTACTGTTGTAGGCACTGATCTACATCCTCTGGCTAGCAAAAGGGGGTGGAAAGGCGTGTTATGTTTGGAATCTTCTCTCTTTCTCTTTTTTTTTTTTTTTTTCTATTAGAAACAGAAAAATGAACTCTGATGTTATCGCCAAGCGCTGCGTACGAAACGGCCATAACGCCTAGCCGCGGTGGTGCAGTGGTTAGGGCGCTCGACTTTTGTGCCCAAGGATGTGGGATCGAACCCCAACCACGGTGGCAACTTTTCAATGGAAACGAAAAGCGAAGCACCTGTGTGCTGTGCCATGTCAGTGCATGTTAAAGAACCCCAGATGGTCAAATTCTGAAGCCCTCCACTACAGCATCCCTCGTATCCTGAGTCGCTTTGGGATGTTAAACCCCCAAACCAAACCAAAAGACTATAACGCCGATTGGGGTTGGGCACACATGCTAGCAGCCAAAAGGCGTCATATTTCCTCGTCTTCACCTAGAATTAATCATACAAACTACTAGTCACACATTCTCAATAGCAGCACTGCAAGTCTAACCCCTTTATACACACGCTTTGTCTGCCTGCTTTTCTAGTGGATTTAAACTCTTACCACTGCTTGTATCATTTAATTGTGAACAAAGCTCTCTTGCAGAAGCCAAAACATCTTTTTGTTAATTTTTTTCATTTGTGGTCAGCCGCTGGAATTTCATGTTTCAATTAGACAATAATTGTGGTTCTTTTCTGTTCGTGGTAGCAGTAAACAGAGCCATGTTAACCCTTTGACAGTTTTTGCTTTTCCGGTACTGTGCTAAACGCGTAGCATCTAAAAATTCGACAGCGGGGGTGAATTTTTTTTCGGAATAGTTCAACAGTCAAAGGGTTAAATAAGCATGTTTCAGAGCCAGACATGGCTGGTAATTGAATGGCTGTAATGAAATTTTTTGGTGAAACTTAATTATAGCAGCTTAATTACTTATTTATAATGTAATGAGTTATATTTCTGGTTTACAGTTAACCTCTATGTAATGAACCTTCGTGTAGCGAATTCCTCTATATTATGCAATTTTTCAGTTTCCCAACGCTTCCTCTGATTGAAGTGTGTGTATTTGTAAATTCTATGTAACAAACTCGCGGTACTGACTATCTTTTAGCTAGTGCTGAATCACTGGAAATTTGGCAGAACCCCGTAAGTTTCAGGACGACAATGTCTACGATACCAACAAGTGACCACAGTTGATACAGTGTGCCAGGTTTCAATGCTAACGGCGCGTCTACGTGGCAAATGCAGCAGTTTCTGCTGCTTTAACTTTTGGAAGGTGGCACTATAGTAGTTCATGTTTAAAAGCGGTGAAAAATAACAGCAAAGGAAAAAAAGACACGAGGCGAGCAATATTGATGCGTCCATCGCTGCTATGCAGTCGCTCACGGGCTCCTAAGCGGGAAAAGTGGACCGTGCTGGCGACGCGAGACAGTGTCAGTTTTTTGGGTCAATGGGGGGGGGGGGGGGGGGGGGGGGAATGGAAACATGCATAAAGACGAAGCGCCTCCTCACTCGGCGGCGGTGCGATTGCACACGCTCTCGCCCAGACTGATTCAGGTTCCTCCTCCAACCTCCCCCCTCCTCGCTCCCTCATAGACGCACGAGCCGTGGAGGATGTGAAGGCTGCTGTCGCAGTCGTGCCGCGCGCTCAGCTCGATGTAGAACCTTTCACTGCTTCTGTAACCTCTAATAATTCGTATTTACTTTAACCACTTTCAAGGTGGTTTCCCTTAAATCATTTCTTAATCTGGTTTTCATTTTGATTGTCCTCTTGAGTCTTCACTTGAGATCTGCATATAATGAAATCCTGGATGTAAAGAAAAATTTGCAGACATTTTACAATTTTGTTACACCAAGTTTAACTACATTGACTTGGTAATGTAATTATTTCTTGCAGTAGTATGATAGGAAAAACGGCTAACTACTTTCGAAATTAGTTTTGTTGAAATAGCGGCTCTTCACGTTTGGAAAGTTTTGCTTTCTTTCACGGCCTGTAGAGCCCCTCGAAAGCGGAAACAATGCACCTCAGGTCTAAACGGACGTCATGGCAGGAGTACACATCCCAGCACCGCAAGCAGCAAAATGTAAGGCTTCACCGCCCTTAGAGGCAGATGGCACGTTTCTGAGTGTGAAGTGAGTTGGGAGCACTCGCAACGGCACTCCCCCCATGGTTACATCAGCCAAGGACACGGTGCAAGATATATAGGTGGGGACACAGCGGGCCGCGCCAGTTCCAAATAAAGTCCCCTAGTTCGTCTAAGCCATACGAGGTGGCAGCTCGCTCAGCGGCCTGTGACGTAGTGGGAGGCAATGCTTTCCTATGGAGAATACACGCTTTTTGAGGGCCATTTTGTTGTAAACGGTAGCCGATGATGATGGAAAAATATTTTTGCTGCACTGCTTTTGTCTAGGTCTATTATTAAGTGCAGTTTTGTGAATCTGCGGCTTCGTGCATGCTTAAATAAAAGCGCAGAAAGTGAAGAATTTTTCGCACGGAATTTGAACCTGCTGCACGAATAAGCGGCGGCACTTTTACAAGAAAGCATTAACCATTCGTCGTTTCGTTTGATCCTTGATTTTGCTTCTTTGATTCGCGCATCAGTGTACCCGCTCATCTTTTCACCCTCTCCACACCCACTCGTTTGACCCTTAGTTTGCTCCTTACTTTATTCTTTCCTTAAATTAGAGGTCCTTAACTGTGTTCTGCTAGTTCCCACTGAACACCCCTTCCCCCCTCACTTTCTTTATACCATTACTTCTCTTTCTTTCTTTCTCTCCTTCCTTTCTTTCTTTCTTTTATCCTAAGGGTACAGGGTACAGTAAAGAGAGGAAAAAAATTTCACAACAATGGAGAAAGAACAGCAAGCATAACTTATACAATACAAAACAGTCGAGGTAAAATTATGGTTACTTTTTCTTGAATTTACATTAGAGATTGACAAACAATAATGTGATGTGGTGCGCCAAAGCAGCATATAAGTCAGTTGATGAACACAAACAGGTTACTCAGCGCGGTAAGGAATGTTGTGAGCTGGATGGGATTATTGATGCTCGTTAAAAATGTGGGCAAGAAATTCCATTAATTACTAGGTTATTAGAAAATAAGGTTGTACACATGTCACTGTATTGCAATGGCGCACTGAGAAGAAATGAAGGGTGATGTGCGCTTCAGACCGTGCACTGGACTAGTTCATTGAAACCCATTTTAGAGCGTAAATATTTCATTACCTAACTGGGCCCTCGCTTGATCGCCGTCGGAGTAGGCCAAGATGCTGTGCGCCTACAGCTTATGTTAATGGAACCACCGGCAGCCCGCCCGGTGAGCAGCGTTCCAACTCTCTTCGTCATTGCCCGCATGTCTAAAACCCGGACAAGATGTGCAAAAGGGGCACAGCGAGCGCAAATGCTTAGGCTTTTGGGGATCGTGCAGTGGTTTGTGCAGTGGTTCGTGCAGGCGAGGTTCGTGCAAATATTGATGGCGATGGGGCTTGTTTGAGACAAAACAGCCTTAAATCACGGCAGCATTTGTTCCGGTTTTCGCACACGTGAATCGTCCGTACTTTTGTTTGCTTGCTTATCCCATTCGTCCATTCAGTCGTTTGTATGTTAGCGATTTGTTTGATATATATAAGCAGTATGAGACGCTGTTGGATTTCCTTTGTTAAGTGGTTAAGAATAACCTACAAAATTATATTTTTCTTCCATTCACATGAGGGATTCACTTTCCCTGCCCTATTTACGCTATCCAAAGTGAGAAAACTGTGCTTCCAGAGCTCCTTGGAATGAATGACCATGACTTAAAGGCCCACTGTCCACCCTCCGGTCGAAAATATTTTCTTCCCCGGTGACTGTGAGACTTCGCCCCTGGAACGCAAGGCCGCAAAATGTTTTTGAAAAGAGTAACTAATAACGCAGTTACAGCCACCGCAATCACCCGATTCTATCCTGCCTCTCTCCTTCCGTTCCCTCGCAAAGGTTTTTCACTCTCCTGCCCGAGGTCGTCTAGCCTCCGCAATACAAATTCCCCTTCCTCCTCCGCGTTTGGCGGGAGGTGGGGCGTGGCTCTCCGCGAGCGCGAAAAAAAAAATGGTCGAGGGAGCGTGCGCCGCTGGATTCAGTCTGGCCGTGGCGAGGGAAAAGCGCGCTGCGAGCAGTAGACACCCATCCTTCTCCCATCAGTCAGCGAGACGGACCAATGGACGTCGTTCACGGTACGTACGTCATTATCGGGGCCCGTCGGGCCAGCGCAGGAAGCGGTGAAGCTGGCTTCTCAAAGGAGAGCATGAGAGAGCTTTGAATTGTATTTTCGATGCTTTGCGGCACGCGTGTCGCTGTAGAATTTTGCACAGACTATCTCCGGTACCTGATTGAAACACTGGGCTCCTTTGCCTAAAAGGGCCTTCCCTGGACAGTGGCCCTTCAATGGCTGACTGAAGTGCTGCACACTCTACAATATTTCAACATAAAGTGCAACTTCAACCTTTTCTTCGCTTCGTTGTTAGGATTTAAATTACGTCAATAGTATTGACAAGACAATAAATTATTCTGGGCTTCGCTTCTGCAGTGATGCAATGTGCACGGCTTTAGAATAAAGTGCTACGCTGATGCTCCTGGCGACGACGGACAAGCAGTTCGGGCCACGCGGACGGCTCGCGCAGGAGAAACGCGCATTGCAATATTAGCTAGTTGCTATCGCAACAGCGCAGTTGATGTATGTGTTTTTTTCTTCTGGCGAAGATTAACCGCTACATCGGCGCTGACGCTGTGATCAGCAGCCCGGTTCGGAGAAGCGCAGCTGGTACTTTATCTGGAAACTTGCGTTCAGTACCTCGCCTATGCTGTGTCTCCACCTAAATACTCTTACACCGTGGCCAAGGACATGGCAGAGTCCAGCAGCACTTGCTGCTACAAGGCACGGAGGGGGATGTAAAAATGCACATGGTGCCAACATTCCCAACCACAAGGTGACAAAGGCAATAAGTAGCATGCTTTGGAGGCTGCAAACAATGCAGACAGCTCTGGGCAGCAAGGTGTTGGGCTTGACTGTCATTTCTGTCTTGTGTTTAGTGATGAAGGCTTCTCCTGTTTCTTTGTTTTGCTTGCGTTGTCTTTTCTTTCATGGCTTGAGTTATGGCGAAGAGAAGCAGGAATGTTGACTGGGACGGCATTTGACAGAAAGTCTAGGAGATGTGCCCATCGTTTTGAGAGAAAATATGTATATTTCTTTTACTTTTTTGCGAGGGGGGGAGGGGGGCGCCAAAGGGGATAGTTAATGAGACTCATAAGTTCAGCATGGTGCATAACTTCAATGACAAACTATTTTTAGATCCTGCTCTTAAGGGGAGACCCTGGTCTTTGACCAAATTTTGTTAAAATTTAACTGAGAGAGATGAAGCTTTTGTGGCTAGTTGTGAGGTTCTTTTCTTTAAATCTTCTGGCCACCTTGTTCTGTGGCTTATTCAGAGACAGCAATCTAAATAGATGACCAGACCGACCAATTTAACGACGAATAATTTTATGTACACACATGGACGGGGCGAGAGTAGGACGAGCAAGTAGGACAAAGACTAAACACAAAATTGTCTACAGTCACCAGTTCGTTGGGTAGGCAGGAAATTCGGTGTAGACGTCAAGCGTTGTAGAGTCGCTGACGTAGGGCCTCGGCAGGTTTAGCGAAAGACTAGGCCACCGGACGGGGCCCAGTGGAGGCACGAGGCCTCGGGTTGCCGTTCCACGGCCGATGAGGCAAGTCTCCCCGACGTGCCTGGGTCCAGCATGGCGCCGAACGCCCGTGCCTGTGACGAACTGCCTTTAAAGCAGCGGCGATGAGCTGAAGCTGTGGTGCTCCCGGGCCCGATTGTCTGGGACAGCAGGAGGAACAGGACAGGATGCGGCCGGTAGGCCCCAGGTCTGGATCCCCAGGTCAGGCCTGGCAGAAGACGCACCGCTCCGAGCTCCGTGCACTACCGATCGGCTCCACTGCTCGCCTGTTCTCCCCTGCTCGTGCCTCGCGCTCCTCGAGCCAACCTCCACGTTTTCCTCTTCTTCATTCTCCAAACGTGGTTTTCCTTCTTTGTCTTTTATCAAATTCTCCCCACTCACACACGTTCTTCACAAATATGCCCCCCCTTTGAGAAGTTTTTTTTTTTTTCGGGAAAAAAAAAAACTTGGGGCCACGACACTGACGCACTCTTTTGGAGGACCGCACACCACAACACTGCAGCGCACATCACTGCACACACCACAGAGCTGCCACACCATTGCTATTGTCTGCTGAGAGTCTGTTGCACGCACACACAAAATGAAAAATAAACTGTATTAATGTAGGTAAGTACTGTTAACACTTGAACAAGAAACATAACTAGACCGGTCAGAAGAATGTTGGGACAAGAATCGTCATTCGTTCATGTTGGTTGGTTGGTTTGTGGGGTTTAACGTCCCAAAGCGACTAAGGCTATGAGAGACGCCGTAGTAGAGGACTCCGGAAATTTCGACCACCTGGGGTTCTTTAACGTGCACTGACATCGCACAGCACACGGATGCCACTCCGTTTCGCCTCCATCGAAACGCAGCCACCGAGGTCGGGTTCGAACCCGGGTACTCCGGCACAGTAGTCGGGCGTCTTACCACTGCACCACTCCGACGGGGTCGTCATTCGTTCAGGGCTGGCTTAAATAGTCGGCGGCAACGTTACTGAAGCCTTTGATGTGTTCAACACAGAACGAATACTCTTGCAATACCAGGCTCCATCGCAGCACACGACTGTTTAAATGTTTGGCCTGCGTCAAGTACTGAAGCGGTTGGTGGTCCGTCTGGATAGTAAAAGTACGACCATACAAGAAAATATGAAATTTGCCAACCGCCCACACGAGTGCCAAACATTCCCGTTCTATGGCGGAATAACGTGTTTCCCTCTGAAGAAGTTGCCTCTAGATGAGGTGGGTGTTAACGGTCCGATAATGTCCACAGCCACCCGCTCAAATGGTGTGGAGATAATAGGCATGCATCCTAACGGAGCGTTGCTCAGCTTTCCTTTCGGGCAGTCCTCTGACATGCATCGCACGACCTCACAAACCTCTTAATGTCTGCTTGCACACCTGGCCAATAAAAGTCACCAAGCACTCTTGCAGTAGTTTTTCTGGCACCCTGGTGGCCTGCAAGTGCACCTTCATGTGCCTGCACGAGGACCTGAGGGCGCAAAACCTTTGGAACGACCGCTTGTTCGATTATTTTTCCAGGACAGACTTGATATGTCCGGTACAAAATGCCGTCAACAAGATGGAAGGTGTAGGCCGTCTGCCGTTTTCCGGGATAGGTTTTGTTGAATTTGCGACGACACACGTCTAAACTGGCATCATCCTCTTGCTTCTTGCAAAAAACCGGCCGAGATATTTGGAGCGCGGTTTGAGACCCAAACCAGTCTCTGAAACTTTTGCCGCCAAAGCCTGGAAAGAAACACTGGACCCATCATCACTGGCAGGTATGCTTCTCTGGTTTGTCAAGACTGTTGGAACGTCGGCGAATGGGGCGCTTGCACCCGGAACGTTGCCAATAATTACGTCATATAATGGCGTCGGCAGGCACCTAGCAATAGCTTTGCCTGTGAAGTATGGCGACTTGATAATAACCTCCGCCTCAGGCGCTTCGATGTCAGAACCATCCGCTAAACGTAAAGATGCTCGTTCACCAGTATACGCATCCTCGGGCACCAAAGCTTGACGCACCACGATGCTATTAGAACCAGTATCGCGCAGCACCGACACTGCTTGTCCGAACACTTCTCCATGCTCCACCGGCATGTTGGTAATAATCTGAGATGGACTAAGAGCTGAATCGTCCACTCGAACATCTAGGCATGTTCTTCCCAGCTGACGACCAGGGCGGGAATCTCAAGGGGATGTGCAGCAAGCAGACGTCTCCCGGTCATTTGAATTTCTGTATCGACACAACTGGGTTTCATGCCCAGATTTGCGACATAATGTGCAATATGGGGGCTTCGGTTTTGTACGGCAATCCGCCGACCTATGTCCGATCTTTTCACAGATGAAGCATCGAATTCTAGTCTTTGGGTTTGGGGCTGCGTCCTGCGGTTTCGCAGAATTCTGATCAGCTCTATCTTTAAAAACCGCGAGGTTATTCTGTCGCTGAGCCTCAAGAAAGTGATCGGCGGCCTCAGCAATCTCGTCCACCGTTTTACAATCATGTTCTCGCAAGAAGAGAACTAAACGATTGTGATAGCTGTTTAAAAACTGCTCAGCCGCTATCATGTCCCGAACCACTTCAAACGTGCGACGTTGTCCTCGCATCTCAACCCAGCGGTCAAAAAAACTTAACAGCCTTGTGGTGTACTGGGAAGCTGTCTCACCATCTTGCGGCTTGCTTCCATGAAACTTCTCTGTAGCCCTCAGCCGTGAACCAGAACCTCTGAAGTAAGGCAAGTTTCACTACATCGTAATTGACTGAGTCCTCAGGAGAGAGTCGTCCAAAGACTCTGAGAGCTTCTCCGCCGAGGCACAGATTCAAAGCCGTGGCCCACTTCTCTTTCGGCCAGCCCTGGCCAATGGCGACATGTTCAAAACGCTTCAAATACGTGTCCAAATCGTCCCTTTCCTCATTAAACAGTGGAATCAATCCATGAGGACTAATTGGGGAAGACAGAGCTGGTATGGTACCATGCTCAGCGCTTCCAAAACTAGGGGCGTTTACTCCCAATTCCGCAAGCCGTACTCGTAGCTGCAAATTCTGGTTTTCTTGCTCCAAGCGCTGCTTCGCTCTTTCATGTTCTGCAGCTTTCGCTTCACGTTCTGCAGCTCTCTGATCGCGTTCTGCAGCTTTGTCTTCCCTTGCCTTTTGCAATTTTTCTCAACCCACTCATGCAACTTGACTCCCTGCAAACCTATACGTTCCCCTACCGCGAGCAACTCTGGTGCAGTCATTTTTCTCCAATCTTTAGCCGCGGGAAAATGCTGCTTGGCCGGCCTGGTCCTGTCGCGGACGCCAAAATTGTAAGGTTCTTTTCTTTAAATCTTCTGGCCACCTTGTTCTGTGGCTTATTCAGAGACAGCAATCTAAATAGATGACCAGACCGACCAATTTAACGACGAATAATTTTATGTACACACATGGACGGGGTGAGAGTAGGACGAGCAAGTAGGACAAAGACTAAACACAAAATTGTCTACAGTCACCAGTTCGTTGGGTAGGCAGGAAAGTCGGTGTAGACGTCAAGCGTTGTAGAGTCGCTGACGTAGGGCCTCGGCAGGCTTAGCGAAAGACTAGGCCACCGGACGGGGCCCAGTGGAGGCACGAGGCCTCGGGTTGCCGTTCCACGGCCGATGAGGCAAGTCTCCCCGACGTGCCTGGGTCCAGCATGGCGCCGAACGCTCGTGCCTGTGACGAACTGCCTTTAAAGCAGCGGCGATGAGCTGAAGCTGTGGTGCTCCCGGGCCCGATCGCCTGGGACAGCAGGAGGAACAGAACAGGATGCGGCCGGTAGGCCCCAGGTCTGGATCCCCGGGTCAGGCCTGGCAGAAGACGCACCGCTCCGAGCTCCGTGCACAACCGATCGGCTCTGCTGCTCGCCTGTTCTCCCCTGCTCGTGCCTCGCTGTTGTTGTTGTTGTTGTTGTTGTCCAAATAACCTATGGCACATACCCACAGAGGCGGATCGGCCAAGAATTGGGTAGCAAAGAATAATTCTTTTTTTTTTTAAATATACTTGCATAAAAAAAATGATTTGAGGGATAGAGAAAAGGAAACAAAACGGGAAATAAGTGAAATATAAAATGAAAAGTGCCTCGCGCTCCTCGAGCCAACCTCCACGTTTTCCTCCTCATCTTTCTCCAAACGTGGTTTTCCTTCTTCGTCTTTTATCAAATTCTCCCCACTCACACACATGTTCTTCACACTAGCGTATTTTGGCATCCTAAAAACAAATATGCAATCTATTTTTGCCTCTGTAATAGATTTTAAGATTTCAATTTTTTAATTAATCAGCATTCTGCCGAAGTTTTAATAATTCGTACATTAATGACTGGCAAAAATGTTATGTCTACTTGTTCTACTGTAACCCTTGGGTGCAAATATATCATCAGCATAATTTTAGCAGCAGCAGTTCAAAGGTCGTAGCCTGTCATAAGGTGTGCATGAATTTGTCAAAAAAAATTTTTTTATGGAAGCGCTAAATTAATTAAATTTTGCCAAAGAAAACTAGTAGTTTTTTGTTATAGTTGCACAGAAGGATGTATAAGCTTTCATATACATCAAGAATGATTCAAATCTGACCACTACATCAAGAGATACCTTGGGCGCATGTCAGGCTAAGAAAAACACTTTTGAGAAAATGAAGAAGTTTCAAAACATAGCCTAAACTTATTTACTGCAAACTTGAACATGAAATCGGACACACTTTGTATTAAAACCCTCTGGGAACATAATCACAGTCATTTTCCTTGACGCGCTTCCTCTTCATGGCCTGAGGAAAATTCTCGGCACTTGCATGTTTTTTGTCAGAAGCCTTGAGCTTCTGCTGGTCTTTTTCAACACATCTATGAAGCACTGTGCTACCTCAATTCGGGTTCAGCTTGGTCAGAATTACCTAACTGGCACATTGTCTGCCCCAATTAAGGGGGGTCTCTGGTCTTGCTTAATTTTGCTATATATGAATAGATTTACACCAAACTTTCAAATTTTGTGCATTTTAGTATTCTGATTCCAAACTGCAAACATCTTTTTTTTTATAGCAAATAGTTTTAATACAGCAAACAAAACACTTCTTTTGTTTGGAAGAGCCTTGGTACAGTAATCCCTCGTTATAACGAAATCAGCGGGACAGCGAAAAAATTCATTATAAGCGGTATTTCGATATACGCGACCACTTGACAAAATCTTGACCAGTCGGGCTTTAATTGCACCAAAACTGCAAGCAAGTCAAAATAAATATTTTCAGTGAATCAAAACTTTATTCATGTGCAAAAAAAGCAGTGAGCTTAGGTTGCTTGAAGTTCTTACCGGGCGCAAGCAACCCGTGCTCTAATTTGAACAAGCTCTGCACGAGGCCGTGGTCGCCACCCATACATTCAGCCTTGTTTCTTAGCAGGCCTAGGTACTCCCGTGTCTGCACCATAGTTGGCACTTCACGTGGCTCTTCGTCTGCTGGCTCTTCGTCCTCGTCGGGGCCACCAACAGCGTCAATTATTTCCACGTCCGTCGCTGGAACGACCACGGGAGCAGCCGCGTCAGCCAAAGCGAATGTGTCGAAGTCACCGTCTACCTCTTCGCCAGCAATTTTATGTACAGCCTGTACAGCCTCGTACAAATCGCTGCAAGTTTGATGATCGTCAGGCTGGTCATCGTCAGGGTCGGTGACGGCGGCACGGGAAAAGCCGGCGCGCGCAAAGCAGTTGGCGATCTTCGAAGGTGCAAGTTCTTTCCACGAAAAGTTTAGCAAATGGATCGCACCAAGCAAATCAATGCTGTAACTCTTGCTGGCATCGTACGCTGTGAGCATGCGCTGCAAAAGAGCCTTGCGGTACAGCTTCCGGGTGGTCTCAATGATGCCCTGATCCATCGGTTGCAATACCGCGGTAGTGTTGGCAGGCAAAAATTCCAAAGTGATCGCCTTGAGGTGGTCGATCTTCCCATGGCTCGGACAATTGTCAATGATGAAGAGCACTTGCCGATTCTTTGCGCCGAACCGTCTATCCATTAGGCGCACATAGTCTTCAAAAATTGCAGCAGTCATCCAAGCTTGCTTATTGCTTCTGTAGACGCATTCATTTGGAACAGTTGCATTTCGGAAGCACCGCGGCTTCTCCCCCTTTCCCAGTATCAACAAGGGAAACTTGTCTTCCCCTGTTGCATTAGCACCAAAAAGCACTGTGACACGCTCCTTGCTCTGTTTTCCTCCGGATGAGGATGCGCCAGGGGTCGTGAACATGCGATTCGGTAGCATTTTGTAGAAAAATAGAAAAATGCTGCCTCATCAGGGTTGTAGATGTCTTTGTCTTCATATTTTTCAAGTAGAGCTTGGAGCTGATGTTGGCGCCATACGTCTACAGCTTTCGCCAACGATAGTCTTCGAGGTCACACCGTGTCGTTTTTTGAAGCGCTCAAGCCAGCCATTGCTGCATTTGAAATCCTTATGCCCCATTTGGAGGGCGAGAGCTTCGGCTTTTGCAGTAAGTGCAGGTCCATTTACAGGGAGATTTGCGCTCCTGGCGTTCTTCAGCCACTGTAGAAGTACACCCTCCACTTCTGGATATTTTGAATCACGATTCCTCTTTTTCTTTGACGAGAAGCTCTTTTCAAAGCCATTCAGCACAGCGTCGTTATTTTTCAACACAGTTGATAAAGTTGACGGCGGTATGCCAAATTCCTTCGCGATGTCAGTTTTCTGCCGGCGGCCTTTTTCCACTTCTTTTATCAGCAGAACTTTCTGCTCCAAAGTCAGACATTTTCGCCTGTAGACTGACGGAACCATTTATCATTGTAGACCACAAGAGCACACGCGAGGCAAGGCTACCATGCAAGGCAAGGTAGCATTCTGAATAACACGCAACCACGTGGCCTGCAGCACGGATCCAAATGCATGCGCCGTCGGCGCGAAAGCGAAAGCGGTAGGCGAAGAAGACAGCAGAAGCTTCAAAATGTGGTCATGCCTTCAGGTCATCTCGCTGTCCTCGTTGGAGCACGCTGGGGATGACAGTTGCAATGGCGGGCTTCGCGTGTGCAGACGGAAGAAAGGCGACCGGAGTTCCGAGAAGTATGAAGCACGGAAGGCCTCGCGAGGTTAGGAGGAGGCAGGAACAACGACTGCACTCAAAACTGGCAGCAGGCAGTTCAAACGGGTCGCACAGTCGATGCGCATGCGCACTTCACAGATGCCTATCTCGGGGAGGGAAGGCGAAGCCACTTCGGGAGGTGACAGGGAGGTGCGCGGGAAAGGGTGCCTTGATGCGCGCGGTGTCCCGCCACCCTCATGCGCGTGCGCATGGCGCACATCTAGGCACCCTAGCGCGGGACGCTGGGTAACGCCGCTAATTCCGTGACGCTGCCTCGCCGCCGATGTTTTCGGAAAGCTGTCCGTCAATTTAGGCGAATCCACTTCAGGAGCTGGGGGGAGGTGCGCGGGACGCTGGGTAGCGCGGTAGCGCCACAGATGCCGCTGCCTCGCTGGCCTCACCGCCTGCGACGCTCGAATTCGTGTGTTTTCGGAAAGCTGTCCGTCGGTTTCCACCGTCAAAAGAGCAACAAAGCACAAAGTTACCAACGGACTTTTTTTTTCTTTTGTGCTAGTGCCAGAAGAGCTCTGTAAAAATTTGCTCACCGAACGCACCCCATGCCAACGCGGTCTTTTGGCCACTTCAGCATCCAAGAGACCGCGCTTTTCTGGCATCGCAAATCATGAGAAAAACATCAATTTTGTGCAGATTCTATCACGGGGGACACCGATACGATTCCGACCGGAGTTGACAGGCCGCGCGACGGCTGAGGACTGCCAAAGCATTGCTGCTCGTTGCTGTCGCTCCGTTTTTGGGTTTTTAGATACCCGCTCCGTGCGGAGCGGTATGCGCTAGCGGCAACAACAGGCGTTGGCGTCGCGTGACACATCGCCAGTGGCTGTTACCGCTGTATGTGCAAAAGCGACGCTGCCGCTCGGCGACGCCTCCGCTCGCCACTTCGCTGTAAGCGGGTCAAGCTCTTCGTGCACTTCGAGTAATGCGGCTTAAAATGCATGCATTTGGGTCGGGACCGGAAGATATTTCGAATAAAGCGATTTCATTATAACGAGGGATTACTGTAATAAATGCAAGATCTTGTAGAGAAGATTTTTATTTCTAAATGATCTAGAGTCACCAAGGTGTGCAATAGCATATATATGTATATACTTGAAGCTAACAGTAACTTATTAGGGTTCTGACTGGCTTCTGATGTCAGTGCATCATTTACCACCGATATAATTGTCCTCGAACGAATGAAATTGCCGGCAAACGGAATGCATGGTCCGGAGGCCGTTTCCAAGATGAGTGCGTTTGCATTGCGACCTCCGCAAAAGTTGGTGTTGTAAGTTCTGGCGCGCGATCGCCATTCTCGCGTTCATGCTGTAAACGCAGTCAGCCTGCAACTAGGGATAAGCCCCCATTGCTCGTCTTGCACTGCATAGCATTCAGAAGCAAGTTTATTTTGACAGGGTTCGGGATTCCGCTTGTCGCAGGACGCTGTTTTGCGACTGCCGCTGTGGCTGGTCGCAGCACTGCTTCACAGGGCAGTCTATCCCGGCGTTGAATGCTGCTAAGGCATCACTTGCTTATCTGCACTATCACGATTAAGGTGCCGTACGTGGCAAGAATTGCCTCGACAAGGTCGTGCCGCTCCTCACTGTCGCACTGAGCACGACCGGCTATGCTACGCTGTTATCAGGTCATTGTAGCCTCTCGCTTCATCATTGATTGCAGATAACCAGATGCGGTGATGCAGCATCTCCGGCGTGTTTATCTCCTTTCGCTACTTTGTTAGTCTAATAACGAAGCGCGAATCTAAATATTTCGCATTTCGCACTGTGGTCACGACGAGGGAACAGCGCTAGGCCGACTAGGCCTAATAGAGAGACCACCTCAAAATGACGCCGGACCCCGAGCAGTCGACGCCGCCAACCAACCAACCAACCAAAGCTCGCCATTTTGCTCACGTGCAGTGGGAGACCAATGGCAGCGCGTGTTTCACGCGATTTTGTTCTTTTTTTTTTTTCCGCTTTGGTGGGATCGCTCCTGGTCGCCAACAGAAATATAGGAATGGCCTGAATCGCGCTTTTTCGAACAAGACCAAGATTATGCCCATGGATCGCATACTTCTCGAACTACGGGCGATCGAAATTCGTCGTGATTTGACCTCAGTTTAAAGTGCCACGCTTGTAGATTGTTGTCTTTGGTACGCTGTAGCGCCTGAATTAGGCGGTATTTTTCAGCGAAAATTTTCAATGAGATAGCTGCGGAAAGATTTCAGGGTCGCGAGAACGAGATCGATAATTCAATTTTCTGACCGATTTTCGGCCGCAAAGACCCGTGTCCCCGCTTAAAGGAGTACAGATACCAATTTTAAAAGCGCCACAAGGAGTACGATTGTCTTCCAGGTTATATACAGATGCTCCCCAAGCAATCCTAACCTCTTATGTTGCCGCGAAGATATTTCAATTTGATCTTAATTACAAGTCGGGCAAAACCCATTTTTTTTCAAAACCTATCGACAGTGACATCACTGTGACGAAAACGTTTACATATGTAAACAACATGACGTCATCAAACAACTATGGCATAGAGTCATCAGAGCAAGAAGTAGTGATGACACAGGGTAGCTTGCCGTGCCTGTATATTGTGCACCCTTGGAATGTTCTACGCTTCTGCTCAATTGACATGATCGCCTTTCACGCTGTCTACGTTGGTGTATGTTACAGTCATTTCACCTGACGTCGATTTTGTGGTCAACGTGTTTCAGAAACGTAAAGCTTAGGTATACTTTGCACGCACTCACATACACGCATATATATCGGGCGCCAAGGAGAAGCAGAATTTAGAGTTTACTCGTTTCATTTTACATCGTACTCGTACAACTCGACCCTGGTGTACATGGTGACTGACATATACTCACACCAATGGCGTGCCTGGACAAGTGCGGAGCTTTCGGCAACGCTGTCTCCCGTGGGCGCACCTGGAGTCTGCGCTGCGCGCTGCCTGCCCTAAACATCGCTAGGCCTAGCCGGTTTCGCATCGAAGCGACAGCAGACTGCATCACAGAACGGGATAATGCTAATGCTGTAAAAAGCGCTGGACATTCGCATCGCTTTACTGGGCAGCACAACTCATATTAAAATATATTCTTGATTTGCGCGATGCTTTTAACAGCGGAGCTAGCAGATGCCAGGTGAGTCGCACACTTCTGCCAGCACCTCAGTATTGGCTAAACAATCCTCTCGATTTATTCATTATTGGATGACTTCTAGAAGCGGCTGTTATGTACGCGAATAACAGCGACCCACGATAAATTGTCAGATCGTATTAATGGCGCCATACCACTTGCTTGGATGGCGGCACACAGGCTTACCGCGTCTGGACCAATCAGCGCGTGAGCACAGCCAGGAGCCGCGCGGTGTAGCAGGTAGCAGTGGCTGATCGCAGGCGGATCACGCTATGCTGTAGCTATCAACTAAAGCAGTTTTTCGGTCGCCGGCTTGGCTGACAGTGCTGGCAAATAGGGCTGAGGGAGCAGCATCTTCCTTTGTTCAACATATCTTACCAGCTGACATTCCCACATGCATACCCACCAATTTTTCGTCGCTGCTGCTTCGTGCTTCGTCACTGGCAAGCAGGTCGAAATGATGGCGCCTGGCAATGTCTGCAACGTCCGCGTCATTGGGGGAAATAACGATGTCTGAAGCTACGCTGAAGCGCCGCTCGACAACAATATTTTCTCACAAGTGCGATCGCAAGCAGACTACAAACACTACCCATATGCGTCATTATATTCCGTGCCCAAGTTATTACTAGTCTCGCCAGTAGGGGGCGCTCGTGTGGCGTTCTTGCATCTTTGGCGTCATTGTGTGCTTATGCTCGGAGAGATCGAAACCGAAAATGGCCCTGATAAATGTCCCGATAATTAATTACCTGAGGTGTGCTGGTACTTTTTGGGGTAGCAGCCTGTGTTTTGGGCCATGGGGGATCGGTTAAAGCAAAAAATCTCTGCAGCACACACAAGTGACGTGGACTGTAAATCCTCTAGAATCAACAAGGCATACATGTCTTCATGACACCAAATGATTAAATTAGCTTTCATGTGAAGAACGGCTTAGATTTTACGATCTTTGAATGCTGCCTAGCAGCTTCAGTGATTTTATGACTTATGAAACAAAAGCTTCACTACGCTAGGTAGATCCTTACTTCGCATGTCTGATAATTTGACCTCTAAGTGGTTTTGGCAGGTACTGCGACTTTCCTTTCTGATGAGCCAATTTATTATAAACCAGTTTTGTAATTGAAGCGAAAACTTTACTAGGTAAAGCCAGTCTTGGCGTGGCAATAAATTTGACCATCAAGTGACCGTGACTTAATTAAAGGTCCCCAGAAAGGGGTCACAAAGAAGGGTAAACAACGCCATAACACTGATAGTTATTGAACCACCCATCATTCTCCCGCAAAAATTTTCGATCTAGCTTCTGCAACACTAGAGATATCGGCGATTAAAAATGACCCTTCCAATTTTCCCTCTCAACTCGTACGCCGAAGGGAGCCATAAAAAAAACAAAGAATACAAGCAAGTTCAAAGCTCCGCCCAGACATACGTCACTTCGACGAACTTCCGGTTGCCGCGCGCTTGCTCTCTGGCGTACTCGCAGGCTCGCAGTACTCGCATACTCGCGCCAACCCCCACCCGTCCTCGCTCGCACACGCCTGAGGAGTTCGCCAGTTCGCGCAGCGACAGTTAGTGTAACCGCGAACCCGTGATTATCCTATGTTACACGGCGGACCAAACCATGGTTGCACCACTAACCGCGGTTACCGCAAACCGAGCTTGACGACCTCGGTTTGCGGCGTTAACCGAGGTTATGACGGCGTCTGTTGACGGAAGCTACTCGTCGGCGCTCGAGTGCGCGAAACGTACGAGCGGGTCTGCTTCACAGTTATTCATTTGCCCACTGTATCACGTTTAAAGATCGATGTATAGATTATGGTGCCGCCCGACGTCTTCGATTACGGCCGACAGCGCAGCGACTGCGTACTGAAGCCTTGTCTTGCCTACAGTATCGTTTGAACGGCTTGTTGTTGAGCAGAACGTCAAAAAATACGCGGCCTTAGCTATGAAAGTACACGAGTTTGCAACGCTTGCAGCACGGGATGCCGCGAGCAGGCTGAGGTACGTTACACAATTACCGCGGGGTGGAACGTGCGAGCGCGGCGAACGCCGGCGCCGTGCGTGACCGTCCTTAGTCGTCGCTAGGCCTACTGTTTCGCTTTGAAGCCGCGGCGATCGACGCTTTGGAACATGATCAACGCTGTCGTAAATCGTCTACTTATGAAACTACCTTATAGTCATTCCTATCCTGCCATAGTAAAATAATTATAGGATTAACTCTGCCGACGCATTAATCGCAGAGCTAGTACGAGCAGATCGGATCAGCCGAAATGCACCAGCGGCAGCTGGCTTGAGCAGAAACTAGCTTGTATCACGGCTATCGCTCTTACCAGCAATTTGCTGCTGGTCAGCGATCCTCACGAGGGCTTCATACTTGATATTCGGCTCAGTATTCCAGACGCCAACAAATTTTAGCACACTTTATTTCAGACATCGGTGCTAACGATCCGCCGTGTCGTTCGCGAACAGTATGCGGGAGGAGGGGCCACAACGGCAGTGTTTACGGCGGTCGAGGAGGTGCTGCCTACGTGCGGTGCTTGACCGTGCTGTTGACGTCTCGTCGGACAACACTCCGATACTCCTGAAACCACGTTATAGAAATAAGATATTTGTAAATGCAGCTTCGTTCTGCCGATCCCTGCGTCGCTTCGGTTGTTGCACTTAATGGGCAATGGCCACCTAACCGATAAGGGCGGCGAGCTGTGTAACAGCCCGCACAGAGTTCGAGCAGCGCACGAGCAGACGACTTTCGCAGCTACCGGAAGTGTGTCCGTGACGTCATGGTTGCAGTGACCGCAGCGAATGGCAGCTTCTAGCAAGCCTTGCCAGTCAACCGACCCGTGACGTCACGGGACTAAGAAATAGTTCCATGCGACACCGCCAAGCGACAATCTCTCTGCCCGCGAATTAAAAATTAATAATAAATCGCTGGCTTTGTTCTAAGGAGTTATACTTTGCGTTAATGCTCAAAAGGATGTGTTCTACACACTGCACACGTTTATCAGTGGTTTCTTGGGGGCCGTTTCCGTGGACCTTTAAGTGTTGGTGTTGATGATTTTGTGGTGCCTACCCAATGTATACTGCACCTTCCTTTTCCCAAAACCTAACTTAAATGGAGAGGTAGCCCTGTATTGTGCGATGTCAGCACATGTTGAAGGCCTCAGGTGGCCAGAAATACTCCGTAGCCCTCCACTAAGGTACCTCTTTCACTCTTTCCGCTTTCACTCTCACCTTTCCTTCCCTCAAGTCTGACAGATATTGCACCTTTCCTTTCTTATAAACCAATTTGCAAGAAAAATTATGAAAACATGACCTTTACTTGGCTAGGTGCAGGTGTCCACCATTTCCTGTCCCCCCAAAAGTATAAGGTGCCTTTCTTTCCCCAAAACCTAACTTAAAGAAAAATTATGAAAAAATTGTGGCTTTTTCTAAAAAGGCAGCGTTGCAGAGGCTATTGCTGCAACACTCACAGCTTTTGCTCTATCACTAGGCTCAAGCTATGCTAAACGCCCTCAGTTTTTAATGCTGCACAGTTCTTGAAAAAGGTTAGCACAAGATTTAGAACACTGGACTGCCCTGAAATGCATCAGCAAAATGGCTTTTTAAGGGGAGATGCGGGTCGAAAAACGCGGGTTTTTTCGAAAATGACTGATTTTTTGTTTTTACTTGTTTTGTCAAGTTTAGTATCTCTACTTTCATGAAAATAAAAATCAAAGCTGAGTTTAAACAGGAAATGGGCTGAAATTACGTTTAAAGAGCACACGGTGGCGGTTAAATGACCGAAAGTATGCTATCTTCGAGCGTCCCGCGGTCGGCATAGCGCAGTTGATCGCCGTTGCGGATCACATGAAGAGATCAGCCAAGCCACATTCTCCCAATCACCACAGTTGCCCGGCGTCTAAAACGCAAGCAATAATAAAAAAAAGCGTGCCTACGTCGCGTTTTTCGAGCGCTGCGACTGGTTTTTAAATCAGGTGGTATGAATCGAGCCTCGCCATTGGCCGCCGCGTTCGCGCATGTGGCGAAGCCCACTTGCTGGCTCCATGCTACGTCGAGGTGCGTTTCCGAGTGACGATCGTTCGGCAACTTTATCTTAGTCATGGATGAAGCACAATTGAACCAGCGCAGTCACAGAGGAGTGAAATACCGTTCTGTTCACAAATATAGAGGACATTGGCGAAAATCGAAAGAGAAGGCTCATCCAGTGACAACTCGAACTGTGGCAGTTAGGCCTAGTGGAACCGACGCCGATCCCTCCAGCGTTTCAGATGCCTCCGAGGAATTTGAAGCGCCGTTAGATTGTGTGAGTGCCTCGGAAAAATGGGCATTTCTAAGGTGAGGAAATAGCCTGCGATGAGGCGTCATCTGTAGTTACTGACTTGGCAGCGGTGAACGTTCTTGTGGGCGGCGCGATTTGCCCAAGCCAGCGTTCAGGACTTCCAGTATTCGGGGCCGCAAAGGGCAGACTCTCTTCGTTTCTTGAACTACTCTGTGAGAACTCTGCCTGCCCGCAATGTGTGCTTTCCACAACATACTGATTGCGGCGAATTATGGCGTGCAGGGATGCGAGCAGAGATTGACAGCGGGAGCTCGGATGAAAGCTTCGCCGTCAACGTCAAAGCTGCTGTGGCGGCCTGTTTTATAGGAATTGAATATGAGCAGCTGGTGCGATTTTCCTCCATTATTGGACTCCACAAGCCAATGCATCATAGCTTGGCACATCCAGAGAAATAACAATGCAGAAACAAATGTCCTTGAAGCTGACTGCAGAAGCGAACGCAAATCGCCGCACACTGAAAAAAAAAAGCGCATGTCGGAGTCCACTCGCAAGGGTCCTGAGGGAGCGACATATGCTGCAGGAAGTTTCTAGTGCCAGTGGCTGCTTTATGAACAATTTTCTTCTTTTATTCCAAAGTTTGATTGGAATTGAAGCCCTCTTTTTTAAATAAACATGCAATTTTAACTTCAAATGCATTTTTCTCAAAATGCAATTTTGGGCAATTTTCAGCGTTTGCCCTTCATGTTTTTGGTACTTCTGATGCTCATATCTGAATGAAATTTTGCCCACATTTTCTCTGAGGTATGAGGAGTGCCGTTATCTCTTTCAAGAATAAATACTGATCAAATATTTACAAAAAAAAAAATAATTACCACATGGTGGTGTCTTGACAATGTAGACTTGCCAGGTTCAAATTTCTCACGTCATTAGCATACTTTATATGTACTTTATTATTAGTTTTTGGCACTCTACAGTTTATATGGATTAAAATGAGCCATCGTCGATGTGTGTTTATGGAAGTTTAGTATGACAAAGAAGGGGGAAAAAGAGTGTATATTTTACACACTGTCACTGAACAGAACAAGAACTATGCAACTTACAATAAAACTAATTGCAGATTTGAAATCAGCATAAAAAACTGAATTATTAACCAGAGTTTCATAGCTCTAAGTCAAATATTAAAGAAAAAGTGTCTTCGAGTAGCATCTCCCCTTAACAGGCAAAATTTTCAATGCCCACTTTGAGGCTTAGTTGCTTCTGCGTGCAGTAAGTTAAAGGGCACTACAATGCCTTTTTTTTTAATGGCGATTATTGGGGTTAAAGGATTCCTTGTGCATTCCATAAACAAATGCTAAAAGAATTAAATAGGCACATGTGAACAAAAGTCATCCCACTTGAAATATTTGAAATAAAAATTAGGAGAGGCTTAGCATGGTATTCAGTGAAAGCTTCACAGCATGGTTACGCTTGACAAAGCTCTTTCATAGCCGATTTAACTGGCATTGGTACCACGTGCCAAGCACAGCATCCTCGCCACTGGCATCCATGGCTGGCTCTGAGTCGAGGTGTGGTTGCCCCTCGTTATGCCCATTGATTGACATCATGGCTGTTTCAATCATGCGATGGTGCGACATGACATCACCCTCATGACTTTTCTTCAGCTCCAAGGTTAAAATGTCAAAGGGTCAAGGTCATGACCTTGTGGCACGAAATCAAGGTGGTCCACAAGGTGAAAGGAAGGCACTGTATAATTATAGCCACTTTTTGTCTTGTGGCTCTGACACACTGACACTGTGTATTGGTTTATAGGAAAGGAAAGGCACGGTATCTATCGCATTTTTCTGCGGACACCTGAACCACGTAGTAACAGTCTGTCCTCTTGCTCCTTGAGGGTCAAATTGAAGCCCACGTGAAGGCCGGCTCTACCTAGCGTAATGAAACTTTCGCTTCAAAAAGATCGGATGAAGATATGCTCCTTTCACCCATTTCACTCACCTTGGGCAGAGATCGGTGCTACCAATTGAAACCACACCTTGCATACATGCAGCAAAAGCTTGCGTGCAGTTGTTGTCTTACAAGGACAGCAGAACAGAGAGGGCAAGGCAGTTAACTCAACAAGGTGGACACTAAACACCGCAGCACAACAGTCTCATGTGGCTCTCACCAGGGAGCCACGAATGAGCCTCAAATTAGCCTTTCCTTGTCTACATCGCAGGCTGCACTTCTTAATGTGAAATCATTGAAAGTAAAAATAAAGTTGTAGACGAAAAAGCAACGAAACACAGAACGAGCTAATAGTGAGACTAGGCACGGAACTCGCGCATGTAAGGGTATTTAAGTGCACCCCTGTAAATTTTTTTTTTCCTTTTTTTTCCCTGCCTGCTCGGCACAGTTTGAACAGCAGCATTCTCCCCCACGAAATTTTTCAGTGAAATAAAAATTGTGGTCCCCCGGCATTATTGTTATTAGTTTTCAATTGCTGTCATTGCTTCTCTTCAGTTCCTTTCCCATTGGAAAATATTACAAGACTGTGAGACAACATATTTTGGATCCATTTCCCAAGTATTATATAAAAGAACTAAGTTCTAACTAGATGCCCAACCAGTCAGAAAGGCAGCAACCAATGTGGCTGCTACCTCATCTCTCTCTACTGAACAGTATCACTGTTGCGTTGCAACACCATCGGGTCACAACAAGCCTTTTCTGGAGAAGATTAATATTAAACATTGCTCATTTGGCGGCAGAGCTTCTTCAAGAACTCTGAAATGCTTCCAAAGGCTGTGACCATGTTACTTATTTTTCTGCATGACAACTGGAAAGTAGTTTACAAGCAATTACATTACTTTCCTAAGGTAATTGGTATGCCATTAGATTGCATTTGTGCTTTAATGTAATGGAATTTCTTTCCAGAAGCAATTTTGCCCTGTAAATTTGACACCCGTACTCCACTGCCCATTCTCTAAAGTCACAGTAGACACGCACCTTCAGGAGAAGTGGATAGCTTCTGCTCATATATCTGCACTTCAGCTTTTGATCTCAAAGCTGGGGTCCCAGCCCGACAGCCATATTTCAGGGGAGTCTCGGTGCAGAAACGCCTGTGTGCTGCACAGTGCAAATGAGCATTATGAAACCCTTGGCGATTCAAGAACTCAATCTGGTGCTCAACCACTAGGGCGTTTGTCAAACCCACATGCCTATGCAGCAATGTGTGACAGAAGTGGTGAGAGAGCAGTGACACCCCGTCTGCAGGTGTCAACGACGCGAGAGACATTCCAGGACCTGTCACTGCCTATCCCAAGTCGGGACCACCTGGCGGTGCTGCACGCAGCGCAGGGAAGCGGCAACACTGCTGTTCCTGTGGCCCACACTCGGGGCACCCTGGAACCCCAGCAGGGCTGGCTGTCTTGGATTCTCGGACGCATGTTCTCCTGGGTTTTTGGGCAAGTGTTCTTCTGTGTATTCGAATCAACACAGATGTCTGCTTAATGCTACAATTGAAGTGTTCTTTTGCTCAGGTTTTACTCATGGTAATTACGACTAATTTAATTGGAAAAAGAACTTCCTCTTCTAAACCTTAATTTTAACGTTCAGCCGAGAATACTTCTCCTTTGAGCAGAAAGTGTAAAGGGGCATTTATCGCTGCATTTTTGTATCGTATTGGACTGTATAGTTCGTTTTTAAAGCAGCTCGGTAAAGAGGCAGATTGGACTTCGAACAAAGCAGATGAAGCAGGCTTTCTCCCATCTAAAAGCTGCTCTTTCTGTCCTCTTATTGTGCTATTTGTAAAATGAGTGTAGACCAGCTTGCCAATTATTAGCTTTAATCCGACTAGCTGAAATTCAAACCCTTCGAAACTTTCTGGTGCTTTTGGCCTTTCCTCCTGGTTCTCGCAGCCTGCTGCCCACCTTTTTGCACCAGCCTTATTTCTGCATTGTGCCGAGCTTGTCTTTCGTTTCGGTTTTCTTCCTCTTTTTTTTTTTCTGTCTTTTTGCTTTGCTGCAACTACTGTAGATGGTGTGGGGCTATTCTTTCTAGCATGGTTTCTGGTTTGTTTTCCTTTCCGTCTGCTACATTTTTCAGCTCTAAAGATAAATCTGTCGTTCCTTTTTAGGTGCCCTCTCCCCACATTTCTGACTACTTGCCAGGCTCTGCATGTAAAGCGCTCAGCTACACTGAACCCGAAATCAGGGAATTTAATCCCGGCCGTTGTGGCTGCATTTTTAATACAGCTTTCCTAACTGCAGTCTCGTGTTAAACATAAGGAAAGGAGTGGAGGGGGCTGATGCTAAAGTGCCAACCTAGTGTTACGCAATTAAAATGGTTTACTGTTTGAAGCAGTGAAAATATAACAGGCATAACAGATTGCAGACGGGCATGGTCATGCTAGTCAAAAGAGGCGCATACTATAGCGCGGTTTGACTGTCCCAGCCTTTTGCCTTTCATCGTCTGCTCTCGACATTACCAAAGTGCTCTGTATAGGCCAGGCATCACCGGCGCCTGCGTGACGTCTTTGGGATTGTGCAGGGAGCGCGTGTTGCAGCTGATCGCATATATTATCGCGGGTGTTTACCATACCTTCTTCTTGCACCCGTGATGGTACCAGCGTGTGTTTCACAAGCAGCGCGATTTCATGTGCGAGAAGCACTCTGTGTGGGCCAGTCCCATGCTTTCAGATCGCACTGAGCAGATGACGCAGGGAATGTATCTTACTCACAGGGCAGTGGAATACTCTTCTTCGTTTTCAAGGGACCTGCTTGTCAACGCTGCTGTGCATATGGAAAGCACTGCGACTTCACAATGTCGCATTGCAATTCATAGTGAGCGTGATTGTAGGTTTGGGCTCTCAAAAAATAGCATACTGTGCAGGCCAGATCAAAGTACACACTTATAGGGCACCAAGGTAGTGACCAAAGAGGTGAGTACTTTAGTTTAAGTCTAGAAGGCACACATACTAAGTGTATGTCTCATACTACAACTATTTATCAAGGGTAAAAAAAAAGTTAATGTAGTGTTGCGTGGAAGTTTCGATGGGCCAGTAGTTTCATCTTAGTGCCCTTTACTCCTTACTTCATGCTACTATAACGGGGCTCTACGCTGATAGTAAGTCACTTTAGTTCTTAGGTTTCCCTCTTTTTGGTGAGTGGGTGACCAGTAGTAGTTATGGAGCAGCAGCTTTAGCCTAGTGGTTTAAGTGTCCGCCTCACATGTGGAAGGTGCTAGGTTTGATACCCAGTAGAAAGGTAGGCTTGAAAATCAATACGCAGAAGACTAAGGTAATGTTCAGCAACCTCGGGAAGGAACAGCAGTTTGCATTAGATAGCGAAGTACTGGAAGTAGTGGGCGAATACCGTATACACGCGTGTAATAACCGCACGCATGTAATGGCCGCACGTATGTAATGGCCGCACCCCGAACTTTAAAAAGAAAATTGGGAAAAAAAAGCTTTTAAAAAATTTCCCGAGTAAAAGCCGCACCATGAGTTTTAGGAAGTTGGGCAGTGCCGTCTACTGTGCGGTGCAAGAAATATGGAACTTTTTGTGGTTACTGCCGCCAGGTGGGGCCCAAAAATCAAGTGAAAGCCAAAATGAAGCATAAGGTTAGAAGTAGAATTGCCAATAAGAATTAAGAACAAAATATTTGAGGAAAAAAAAAGTCAAGCATGGGAGCAGCGGCCACCACCTCCGTTACAAAGGGGGCGCTCCTAGCCGCAGCGATGCCCGCCCGTTGGTGAGGCCAGCAAATCCAATCCAAGTCTGTTCGCTCCTCCGTTTTACAGCCATTTCCTCGATCGCCCGAAGCATATCATGTGTGATCTCGCAATCAGAACGCATCGCTGCCCTGATTTGTTCTGCGCTCTTGAGCTGAAGATTTTCTTTTTCCTCGATGGGAAAATATGTTAGTTATACTGCTCACTTTAAGCTGAAAGTGATTCACTACGCGAAAGAAGAAGGAAAAAGGGCGGCTGGACGAAAGTTTGACGTTGACGAAAATGTTTACGGCGTTGGTGCTCCCAAGAAGGATGACCGCATCTGGGACAATGACGAGCCTGAAGTCCCGATGAGTTCGGAGGAGGAGGAGGATGACGACGAGGAGTGATGTTTTGGACACGGGACGAGCCTGAAATCCCAACGAGTTTAGCGGAGGAGGACGAGGAGTTTTTTGACAATAACAAAGGCAGGTACCACCGCAAATAATTTTTTTCGCTGTCTTTTTTTCTCATGTAATCGCCGCACCCCCTGATTTTCACCCCAATCTCTGAAAAAAAAAGTGCGGCCATTACACGCGTGTATACGGTATGTCTACTTAGGACAGGTAGTAACCGCAGATCCGGACCATGAAGAAGAAATAACAAGAAGAATAAGATTGGGATGGAGCGCATTTGGCAAGCACTCGCAAATTATGACTAGCAGCTTACCGGTATCGCTCAAGAGGAAAGTATACAACAGTTGCATCTTACCTATACTCACCTATGGAGCTGAAACATGGAGGCTAACCAAGAGAGTTCTACTTAAGTTGAGGACAACGCAGAGGGCTATGGAAAGAAAAATGGTAGGGGTAACATTAAGAGATAGGAAGCGTGCGGAGTGGGTCAGAGAAATAACTCCAGTTACCGACATTCTAGTGGAAATTAAGAAGAAATGGGCATGGGCAGGACATGTAGTGCGAAGAGAGGATAACCGATGGTCGCTTAAGGTAACAAACGATTCCAAGGGAAGGAAAGTGTAGCAGGGAGCGGCAGAAAGTTAGGTGGGCCGACGAGGTTAAGAAGTTTGCAGGGGTCAAGTGGATGCAGCTAGCACAGAACCGGGTTAAGTGGAGAAATATGGGAGAGGCCTTCACCCTGCAGTGGGTATAGTCAGGCTGATGATGATGATGACCCTCTCATCATTGAAAATTCATCATACAGTAAAAGCTCGTTAATTCGAACTTCACGGGACCGGGAAAGATGCTCGAATTATCGAATGGCCTCGAAAAAACTGACCAGAACCATTTGTATTATGGTAAATGTACCGTATTTAGTCGCGTAACGAACTCGCTTGCATAATGAACCAACCCAGACCCGATTTGTGCCTACGAATCAGAAAAAAAAATAATAATAAAGGCTGCAGTCGTTAGCGCGGTGCTCGTTTCGCGCGGTCACGGTCCACAACACATTTCTTGGCTGTGCGCCAGGATGCTGCGCAGTGATAACGGCGTGCTTATCTTTTCACTTTAGCTCCGGCAGGGGGGAGGGAAGTGAACTTGGCAAAGTTCCAGCGCTTGTCCGGTTGTGCGAGCCTCCTTTTCAGTAGGTTCGCTTTATCATGCTGTGAGCACTGGGGCGGGCGCCTTCTACTGCCACTCCACTCATCGGAATGAACGATGCTAAAAGCCGGTGTCATGATCGCGGCTGATTCGCCTGCTTCCGTTGACAACTGATCGGTGGAAGGATGGATGGCTATTGCACAAAAAAAAAAAGCTTAACCCATGTTGTCCTCCGAGATCATAGCCTTTTATGGGCATTGGCTGGGACCGCACCTACAGTACTTATCCCTATTTCCAAATTAACATGGTTGTAATCAACAAGTATTTAGTTGCGAGCTACGGAGGTCGCGCAGAAGAGAGAGCAGACAGCCGCCGCCGCGCGGCCATGCACTGACCTTGCCACGGCCGCCGTCCCTTCCCTCCCTCCAACGCCGCCGGCCGCCGGTCATGGCGCCATTTAAGTTTTACCCACTCTTCCATGGTTTTACCTGGTTCCCTCTTCTGTCCCCGTTTTCGACATGCGCAGCCTCTAATTATGCCTTCCGATCGTGGAGGTGTGTTACTTCTTTTTTTTTTGCCGCGTGATGTGCCCCAAGCCGCCCAGACGCGGCGGCGCGTAGTTCGAATTATCCGTAGCGGAACTGACTCGCGTTCGAATTAACAGGCTTTTTTATACACAGATCTCTATGGAGCTTGGCCGGACCAAGTAGTGTAGTTCGAATTATCCGAAAATTCGAATTATCGAGGTTCGAATTAACGAGCTGTCACTGTAATACAAAAAAATTCATCATGTATAAATTGTTGTTTGCCGTTGTGGTTTCATCAGCTTTCGATAATCATTAAAGGGCAGCTGAAGACGTTTTGGATTTTAACAAGCTTAAAAAGAAAAAATGTATGAAACTTGATGGTCAAAGTGCGAATTCTTTTTGTGTTAGCATTTGAATTGCTGTTGTAGTCGCTGAATAAAGTAACATAGACGTTCAGACTTCACCGCACTGCACTGCACCACACCGGGATGATCCGCAGCAACGACGTCATGTATAGTGACACTACATTTCAAGCGTAGAAAAGGTTGCTTGAAGGGGAAAACCAATGCCACTGGTGGGCCCAGTCTAACCCTTTTGCCTTCGTCATGCAGATTTTTTCGTTCATCGTTCGCGTGGCTATCCCTGTCCTGCTGTCTGCGCATTCCGGAACCTCAGTGCTCCCCACGAATGCCGATACAGGAGACAACAGCAGCTCGTACTACAACCCTACAGTCATCGTCCCAACATTTCCTGGAGCACCTTTCGTGCAGCACTGGAACCTACTTCATCTCTGGCAAGCGGGACTGCGAGCGACATCACCAGCACAAGCTATAAAGGAGCAACGCCCGTCCGCGCCACTCTGTGGGCCCAGTGGCTGCGCAACCGCACAGTTTAACCCTTTCGCATTCGTCATGCAGATTTTTCTGTTCATCTTTCGTGTGGCTATCCCCGTCCTGCTGTCTGCGCCTCCCGGAACCTCATTGGTCCCCACGAACGCCGATACAGGAGACAACAGCAGCTCGTACTACAACCCTGCAGTCATTGTCCCAACATTTCCTGGAGCGCCTTTCGTGCAGCACTGGAATCTACTTCATCTCTGGCAAGCGAGACTGCGAGCGACATCACCAGCACAAGTTGTAAAGGAGCAACACCTGTCCGCGCCGCTCTGTGGGCCTGGTGGCTGTGCAGCCGCACAGTCAGTGCACATTAAAGAACCCCAGGTGGTCGAAATTTCCGGAGTCCTTCTCTACGGCGTCTCTCATAGCCTGAGTCGCTTTGGGACGTTAAACCCCACAAACCAAACCAAACCTTTCACCTTCGTCATGCAGGTTGGTAAATCCTACAGCCTATTCGCTAAGAAAACTAGCAATTATATTTTACTACAGCTACTGAGCCCACAGAGCTGTATTTGTATTGGCGTAGAATGTGCTCTGGTTGTGGGATCCTTGTTGCTTTTGGCTGGGGATATTGAAACCAACCGGGGACCTGAACCTGACACCGTGCTTGCTGAGCTAAAGAAACTGTCTACCAGGCAATCTACACTTCTTCCCGAGATACAAGACATGAAAAAACAACTTACGGCTACTGACGCTGCAATAGCAGACTTAACTACACGCATGTGCAACCTTGAAGCACAAACTTCACTGAAATGCGTTCGCGACTGGACTCAATGGAGGCAGTGACAGCGCAGATGTCGGCTCATATAAAAAAAAACCTTGAAGCTCGTATTGACGACGCTGAGAACAGGTCATGTCGGAACATTGTGCGTTTTTATGGAATCCCTGACAGTGACCCTAGTGAAACTTGCACACAGTCTGAAGCAGCTGTAACCCGCCTTTGCTCAATATTTTAGATATAATGGTCGATCCAAAAGATATTGAGTGCGCGCATTGCCTCGTACGTCACGCACCTGGAAAAACCAGACCGATAATCGTAAAATTATTCTCCCACAAAACAAAGCTGGACATCCTTTCCAAAGGAAAAAAATTCAAAGATACTGAATTCAGCGCCGGTGAAGATTTCTCGCATGTGGTTAGGAAGGCACGGAAATAACTTATCGCATTTGCAAAAAGCAAATCTACAGCTTATAAGCTGAGTTATAAAACTTTGCTTATCGGCCACACACGGTATGTTTATGACGAATTCTCGAAACTGTTAGAGAAATCATATAGCAGCTGCCTAGAAATAGCATCCCACAACATCACTCCAGGCCCATGCTTAGGCATACACCTCAGCCTACTCTTTGTTTTTCAATACTTTTCACTAACATCCGCAGTTTTATTTCCAAGCGTGAAGAAATCTCCAGTCTTGTTCGCTCATCCAACAGCAATATCCTCGTATTAACCGAAACATGGCTAACAAGTGAAATTAACGACAGTGAGGTTCTGACAGACTTACTGAACTTTAGGCTTTTTCGTAAGGATCGTCAAGGGTCCCGTGGCGGAGGAGTGCTCATTGCCTTTTCTGATTATTTACCATTTTCAATAATTTCCGTTCATACTGATCTTGAAATAATGTGGCTTTTCTGCCGTTGTGCTCCTCAGTCTGTTCTTCTTGGTGTTTGTTACAGGCCCCCGCACAACAACCTGAACTTCTCAGAGCAACTTTATAACTTGCTGTTTAAACGCTAAATATAGAAAGTCACATATACTTCTTTTTGGCAATTTAAATTTTTGACCCAACAAGAATAACACAAATGAGCGCAAACGTCTTAGACTTATTACTTGTCAGCCACCCCGAAAGGGTTAAATCAGTTACGATCCTTCCTGGAATAAGTGATCATGAAGTACTTCATGCCGATATAGCCCTAACTTTGCTTCGAACCCAAAGCTTAAAAAAAAAAAAAAAAAAGCATCTGTTTGTACGACAAGGGTAACTATACAGAGATTAGTCGTGAACTGGACGCCTTCTTTCCACCTTTCCAAACTAATTTTCATAGCCGGTCTATTGAAGAAAATTGGACTATGTTCAAGAATAAAATTACCGAGCTAACTAATCAGTTCATTCCTAATGGTGCATTCGGTTGGGGGGATGAAAGCAGAGGTGCCGAGCAGTACAGAGCAGTACGGGAGCACACCGAGTGAGGGTGTAATTGTCCTCCCATGGGAACGCTCTCTGCATGTCGAGAGCAGAGTGCCACGACCATGTGGCCGCACTTCTTTCCCCAGCGTTCTGCACCTGCCCGCAGCGGCGGCAGTTGCAACCCGAGGAGAGGCCAACACTCCGTATAGAACCGCTTGTTTTGTATGCCTTGGGCCCTTTTGATGCCAGTAGCGACTCTCAAACATGCATACAGTACCTGAGCAATGCTTTCCACTCGCCGAGCGCCGACACTTTCAAGCCGCCATTTTGAGCAGCGCCGACTCAAGAGAGAGAGAAAAAAAAGATGGTACGGATATGACGCTTTATGCCATGTGACTTCCTCTACTCTCGCTTTAGACGAGGCAGCAGCCGGGGGTGCACTCCGGTGCTCTTAGCGAAGAAAAAGCCCTCCTCCTCTACCATTGGAAGCCAGTGATTCTACTCCTGCTCCCCCACTGGAGGGCACCCGCTTGTCTGAGAGCACTTTCTAAGTGCTCTCGAGTGCGCCTGCTTTCCCACTCGAATAAGATCACCTTCCGAGAAAATTCGCAGAAACCATGGTTCATTAAAACGTTTGAAAGCAGAAACCATGGTTCACTAAAACGTTTGAAAATCGAAAGAAACATCTTTTTTGCGCAGCCTAAGCACAAACTAACCAAATAGCCTGGGATAAATGCTACGCTGCCGAAAAGGCGTATAAGTCAACTGCTCAGAAAACCAAGCATTCTTTTTTAACAAGAACTTGTCCAAAATACATAATACTAATCCTGGAAAATTCTGGGACATCAACCCTAAGCACAAAAACGATGTCACTATCACAAATGAAGCGGGAGAAGTACTTAGTCATGATCTGTACCAGATCACAGTACCTATAAATAAATAAATAAATAAAATTCTACAGGCCTGGACCCATGTGACCCATATGATATACTCCTGTAACTTCAGAAGCAGCATCCCCAGCTTTATGAAACTTGATTGTTTCAAATCTCCTGCTATGGGCCTGCCCTAAAAATTTCATTGCGACATCTTGACCTTCTAGGGCCGTTTTCTCAGAATCACTTTTTTTGCCTAGTGTGGCTGCTTAGGACAGCCTTATCTCGGGAACCGCTTATCAGATTTTCGTGAGGTTTCTTTTATGCCATAGCTCAATAAATTTCTGAGGGCAAGACAATCTTTTTTTTTTTTTTGAAAGATTTGTCTGGAATTAATGACAAACAATTAAAATTTGGTTAATGCAGGTCTGATTAATAACACTGATTCTGATTTTGGGGCTTTGAGGAAATTCGGAAAAAGGGAATTGTTTTGCCGTGGGGTAATTATCCAGGAATGACCATAATGAATTTCACAGTGCCAGCACGTTTTGAAAGTTATCCTGGCCTGCCCCAAGGGACCTATGTAAGCCATCTTGATATACTCCACTAACTTGAAAACCAGTGGTCCCAGCTCCATGAAACTTGGTACTTCTTCAAATGTCTGTACTATGAGCCTACCCTGAAAGTTTCAAATATCTCAAGAAATAAGAAAGTTGGTGTTCAGGGGTAGCCTCTCCCCATAAACTAAAAAAAAAAAAAATATATACACCGAAACACTGCATCAAGCCAAGTGCGTTCCCCAGCAACAACTTGCTATGACTTTTCACAGGCGAAAATAGGTGGGCACCTATTAGGTGGGCGAAAATAGGTGGGCACCAGTGGGCACCTGCCGTGTTCCTTCTCTGTTGTAGAAGTTTCAGCACGTAAGACCTTTTTTTCTCACGTGCGCAGCTTCAATCAAGAAGGTGGAAATCTGTGAGTAGGGACCCTTTGCAAATCCTCCCACGCTGGCATTCCTGTACGCCGCCCACCCGCTTTTTGTCCTGGTGACAGTGTGCCCCCATTGTGGTGGGTGTGGACGAAGGGGTTGTTGGTCTGTGCTGAACAGCTGGCCTGGGAGCTTTGCAATAGGTCCATTGCCACCTTGGCAACTGCATGGTCTTACATGTGTGATGTGACACCGGCAGTGGTCAACGTGTTTGACGTGTCTGTCATTAACCTCACATTTCTTTACTAACATGCACATCGTTGTGTGCATTAGGCGTGCCGTTTGCTTTTCTCAAGTTTTTATTGTGATGACCATCAAACTTCAAAAAAAAAAAAAATGCTTGCAGACTGAAGTCAGTGTCAGATCAAGAAGGTGCTCTCGTTCTGATACTTTTTTCCTCTGACTTTTCCTCTCGTAATCAACTAACGGCAATCTTTGCATGTCCTTTCAACTTTCTCGAATGCAGTGCTAAAGCACGAAAGTATTCGTTACCGCAATCCATGGTGTGAGAATAAGTTAGGTGCTGACACTCTCCTTTCCTCGTAGAGAGAGCATGCGGACAGATTGTGTTTGCAGATGACCCTGTGTCAGTGATGGTTTTCGCCGCAAGAGTACAGATGGCGCTGTGGTATGGGCGCTCAGGGCCTAGGGTCCCGCTCGCGCTGCCTGCCCTGTGTGCGTTCGGAAATTTACATGCTGCGTGCGGGGTGAATGCTTACTATATAGGGGCTGAAATGTACTTGCTGAAACGTGTGTGTGTGTGTGTGTGTGTGTGTGTGTGTGTGTGTGTGTGTGTGTGTGTGTGTGTGTGTGTGTGTGTGTGTGTGTGTGTGTGTGTGTGTGTGTGTGTGTGTGTGTGTGTGTGTGTGTGTGTGTGTGTGTGTGTGTGTGTGTGTGTGTGTGTGTGTGTGTGTGTGTGTGTGTGTGTGTGTGTGTGTAGGCTTGCCCATGTTCTCGAAAAATGTTGGGTTGTGCCTGTGAGTGCATCGTTCGGCTGCCAAGTTTACAGAGTGTACTAATTGTTATATTTGTTGTGAATTATGTTTTAAACAGTTTGTGCCATGTAATATATAATTTTGTGACAGAATAAATGGTTCAAGATGCTTTGAGGATTTTTTTTTTTTTTTTTTTTTCTTTCTTTCATTGGCTAACATTGGAGGCCACAACAGAAAATATGATTGATATACCGACTTCAACGTATGCTAGCTATCGGAGCTCTTAAAAAACGTAGGCGAGAAATCAGCTGCACATCCATTTATATAATCAGTTTGGTTAATACAGAATCTCTGTGTATTCATGCATGTGTTTACTTTTCTTTATACCCCGATATTGAGCGTGACAAACGATCAACGCTTAGCACCGATAACCTACGTAGCGCTAATCCGTGAGCCTCCGCCTATTTGCATCGCCTGTTGCTGCGAAACGGAAGGAGCGGCGGGGGCGAACACAATTTGGACGCTGTGCCGGCCGCAGTGTCAGTCACCTAATTTATTCTTACACAGTGCTCCTATCACACATGCTGTGTGCACGTAACGTCATTGAGGGGGCATTTTGCTTGAGCAGTGAGGGATTTAGGAGAAGCCCCTTTGTGCAGCTCCTTCTAAATTCATAACTTATTTCTGGTATTAGATATGCATTTTGTAGTCTGTGTAGATTTTATGCAACTTATTGTGTTTGGATATACAGTCGAACCCGGATATATCGAACACGAAGGGGATCGCAAAATAGTTCGATATATCGATAATTTGATATACAGAAATCGGCTTGGGATGGCACTTACGATGCGAAAAAACAATACTGTATTTGTCGTGTAATAAACTCACTCCATAATGAACCCACCCTCCACCTGTGCACTTGAGAATTTTGAAAAAAAAAAAAAAAAAGCGTTAAGGCCAGCTCGCTCACATGCAAGCGATCTCAGCGACGAGCGGCAGCGACAGAGCAAAAAATTTCCAACTTGTTGGAACTGTGTCCCCCTTACGAGCCACCGCCGCAGCTCAAAACAAGGTTTCTGTGTCGCCGCGGCAGAAATCGCCAGCGTTATCGCTTGCATGTCGCACTCCGTTTCGGTCGTCTCATCCACAGCTCATTTCTTAGCAGCGTGCCAAGATGCTGCACAGCGATAACGTCGCGGCAAGTTTATTTTTTGATAGCGAACTTGGCAGACTGCCCGTGATGGCTTGATTGCACAAGCCTGGTTCGATTTATCACGCCGCGCTTGGGGCGGGCGTAGTCTACTGCCACAAAATCATTGGAAAGCGTGATAAAGTAGCTGAAAATGCTGTTTGAAGCGAAAAATGCTAAAAGCTGGTGTCATGATCGCAGCTGACCGCGTGCTTTCGTTGATTCATACATGCAAGTATAAACGACTCCAGAAAAAAAAAAAAAAAAAAGCCGCTTCCTAACGTCATATCTCACGCTGTGCCACGCGTACAGCACAATGATAAGAACAAACGACTCTCGCAAAAAAAAAAATAATAATAAAGATAGATCTGTAGCTTCTCAACTTCCGCAGGCGCCATAGCCACGTCAGCCGCCGCGCACAGAGGGTAAAGTGAGCTAGAATTGAGTAGTGGGCTCACTCCTCAGCCGGCGCCATACATTGCGATGACGCTGCCTATGTCAGCAGATTCTAGTTCTGCGCGCCTCCGCAGGGGGCCGCCACCGCCGCATTCAATGTAGCAGCGCGCGGCACCGCACGCCATTTGCCTTTGCCTGCCTTCCCCTTCGCTGCTGTATTCTCGCCATTGCGGAGGTTTTGTTTTGCAGTGGGCAATGTTATTCTAGCCATTGTAGCAATGTGACCCAACGAATTGTGACTTCTGATACGAAGATGCCACCCCAATGACAAAACCATTGTGCTAGGCTGCCGGACACGCTTACGGGAAAGGCGCCACGCACGAATCGAAAGATATGTGGCTCTTGGAAAATAATGGGAGCAAATATAAATCCTCCCTAATGGATGTAAATACACGATGACCTGATCACATCAATTACACGTATACCAGCCTAGTTTTCAGTTGTATTTTATTCTATGGCCTTGTCGAAACAATAAGCCAGGGGAATTCGTGCAAGCAGGGCCAGCTAGCCGGATTGTCGACATGCTGCATCAAGGATCACAGAGCCAAATACGAATGCGAACAAAAAGGAATACCAGCAGTTAGGAAATAACTTTATTCAACGCATTACTAAGCGTCAAGAATGCGCTGGTATATCTGTTGACCACAGCCAGCATATTATAGCTGAAGTGATTATAGGCTATTCAGCAACATACCCAGTACTGTGAAATATTATAATATTTCACACTACTGGGTATGTTGCTAAATAGAATCTAATGAAATTGAATTGCAAAGCTTGTACAAGCCTGCTAACGCGGCGTCGCCGGGAGCAAACAGCTTACTCAGCACAAACTTCCGCTACAATGGGAACTCTGCTATTGTCTGTTCAGCTTTACTGCTTCTTGAGCAAGCTCGAAAATATGACGGCCTGTGGGGCGATCATTCATGACTTGAAAACCACTGGACACGACACATGTTGTGTCCTTTTTTTTTTGTGTGTGTTCGTAATGCAGTTCATGGCACGAAAGAAAAACACTCCGTGAACATATTTTCGAGAAACACTGTATACGGCGCAAAGAAGACAACACAAAAAATAAAAGGATACCATGTGAGCATATACTGTCCTTTTCTTTTTTCTTGTGTCGTTTTAAATTTGCGCCGTATACAGTGGTTTACATGTTCGCTGAGTCTTTTTTTTTTTTCGTGCCATGAACTGTATTCGGGCAGCAAATAAACTGATGCACTCGGAGTAGTAAAAGACACGCTCTCTCAGTTTAACACGGGTGTACTTTTTTGTCAAGGAAGCAGTGGATCCGCCGTTCATCAACCCGAGATGCTTACTAAATGCTTGTTTTCACACTCCTAGAGCTCCTGTCAGGTCCTTAATTCTCTATCGATCAGAACACTGTCTACACGAGTACAGCTAATTCGCAATTGTGCAAAATTTTCAGATATTAAACTGCTGATAATGGACGGAGGATGCGCAACTGTAAGCTTTTAAGATGTGTTTAATAATGACTTGTGGCAATTTTTATGCACCTTTCTTCCATAAACAGCGTCGACAGTAAATTCACGATTCAGAAGGCAGGCACGACAAAAAGATGCTGACAGCTGCGGCCTATTAGGAATACGAATACAGTTTTACACGTTACCTGCGCAAACCTATGTGTCTCTGTACTCGTGAGTCGCGGCCGTGAATCACAAACCTCAGAAAATGGGGCTGTCGAGCGCCGCAGTCATTTTCATACGAGCGCCTTAATTCACTTTTCGCCAAGGGCGCCGGAGAGAAATCGGACACGCGTTTGCAGTTAGCTCATCGTATAGCACCAGTAGTAGCACAACTTGCTAATATATCCAACCTCTGCATAGCTGCCACATGCAAATCTAAAAAGTGTGGACGAAGACGGTACGTTTTTCTAAAGCGAGAAGGCCGCGGTCGCTCGAACGCAACCCATCAACCAGCAGAGCGCTACATTGAAGTCTCCTGTGGCGCCACCTAGTGCATGTAACATACACTGCGTCAGGGAAGGAGCCCCCGTGAGCCCACCACCCCATTCTAGCTCACTTTACAGAGGGTCCGCAACACACGCTGAAGAAAGCGTCCGATGTTCTGTCTGAAAACGGGCTGAGCTGGCTTGGCGATGCGCAGCGCGTGCTATTGCGAACGAAGGCCGGGAAAGAGGAAGGAGAGAGATAGCTCGGCAAAAGAATGGGCACACCCTTGCGCTTCGCTCTATCGTGTTTTTCCCCTCTCATTCCCAGCGGTTCTCTCTGGTTCATTCACACACATGGCTTGCAAACGTCATGTGCTGGCGCGCGGGAAACGATAACCGCAGATGCGCTCGCCTTTGGGGAATGGGCGCGGCGCTGCCCTAGCTGAACTGTCCCCTCTCATTCATTCCGCGCGTGGCTTGAAAACGTCACGCGGCAAACGGCCGAAGGTGATGCGATCGTCATTGGGGAAGGCACACTTTCTAGTGCGGAGTTCGATATATCGAACGACCGGTGAAATTGAGTTCGATATATGACACGGCTTTCCTATACTTTTACATGGGATTTTCAAGGGGATATTCCGTGAGTTCGATATAACCAAAATTCGATATATCCGGGTTCGACTGTAATGTTTAGAAACAGCTCTGAGGTCCAGCCTGTTAGAGCAGGCCCGATAGGAAATGTTACACAATGCATGACAAAGGCAAAGGTTGCCCAAGTCATTTTTTGCAGCAGTTGTTCGGTACAAATCTAGCTTGGATCTTTTGAAACCCTTTCTCTTTCCTTTTCACTCTGTCAAGAACAATTTTACTTAAAAGACGCTGTATTCGTACCTCCTGGCCATTTTTTCTCTAGTGTATGTATTGCCACATTCTTGTGCCAGTTCAGTAATAGTTGCCAGCAGGTTTGTGATACCCATTCGCTAATGTAGGAATGAAAGTGTGGAATGCGGGAAACTGTAATTGACAAAAATTCACCAATTTGAGGCAAGTGGATATAGTTGTGCTCCTAAATTATCTTTCAAAAAAGTGCTCCTATTATTTTTGTCAGTATATCAAGATTTTCACTCAGCAGCCATGCCTTGTATAATGAACTCGTTTCATATTGGACTTCCTCCAAAGTAAACATTATGGAACCTCGCAGATCGGTTTGTCTGATCATGAGTTTAGGTCAAAAGCTGTGCTGAAAAGCTAAGAATATGTTTAGGGGATGCTGATAATGAAGAGAGGTGGAATTAAACTGAATGGGGAAGTGATTGTGAGGAAGCAGTTTATCATCGGCTGGTAATGTTTTTTAATTCTGCACAGGGCCTTCAGCCAGTCATACCGGATGTTATTGATTGTAGCCCTTTTCTCGAGTTTCTTTTCTGTAATATAGGAGGTGATTTGATCAGTTTTTTTTAAAGAATGTTTCTTTTAGGTGAATATGTGTAGCGCAAACACGCTCAGATGGACCTTAGAAGGGAAATGCACCAACCAGCCTTTGTTGAGCGTTGTGCCTGGGATTGTATTTGCGGAAATCTAGGAGCAACTAATTGGAGAATTTCACTTAATATATTTTCACTGAGCAAAATTTATTTTGTAGGAAGTTCACGGTGTCGTGGTTCTGAAGCTTAAATGTAAGCTCACTTTGTGCTCAATGACGTTTTGCAATAGTGCTGTGCCCTGAAGTCTTGCAGACACGGCTTTGTGGCTGGTGCAGTTTTTTTGGCAGCACGGGCATGCGCTCAATTTTGCGTTTCATATCACGTTTCTCGCTTTAACAGTAGTATTGTCAGAAGGTGTCGCTCTGTTTTGATTGCTTCTGTTGTCAAATTTATTTTCTGTCGGCAGTTGTTTTAACCGATATCACACTAACCTCTCAAGTGCATTGGTTTTTAAGGTGAGGCAGCTTACTCCAGAAATTGCCTGGTTTGCCTAGTACTCTACGCTTCAGTAGACTGTGCGCGAGGATGTCACATTAGGCTACAGTAACGAGCCACACAGAATGCTTTTTGCTTATTATACAACTTCAGAGTCACAAAGGACAGAATAGATTTTTTGGCTCAAAGTGATCTCACTACGCATCACTGCAGAGTGCATATTCAGCTGGCAGCGAGGATTTCAGTGGCTCGTTAGGGCATAATTAGGGTCTTTAATTTAAGGTTCAGCCATCAGCTTGCAATACGAAGTGTCCTTGCGTTACTTAAAATCTCATCATTTTTTATGAGTCTTCCCTGCTGCTGCACATATGCACCTCCGGATAAAGTTATTTTGCAGCACCTGCATTATACTCTGTATTGAAGGTTTGGTTATTGTCTCATTTGTTCAGGTGGTTATGGGGTCCTGGTGTTGCTCTGCAAGACTGCTTATCTGCCTTCTTTTCTGCGGACGAGCTGAAGGGTGACAACATGTACAGCTGTGACAAGTGCTGCAAGCTTCGCAATGGCATAAAGTATTCACGGGTACTTCAGCTGCCAGAAGTAAGCGCAACCTTTTTCCAGCGCTTTATTTTTTCTCGGTCAAAATGTAATGTGCGGTAGCTTGTCTTTCTGTGAACAATCTGGGACGGTGGAATCAAACCCGGATATGTGTGTTGAACCCAGACAGTTCGAATTGTTGGCTGTGTCGAACACACAGAAGGGACACGTCATAATAATCATCACTACATCCACTGCAAAGCAAAGGCCTCTCCCATATCCCTCCGATTAGCTCAGTCTTGTGCCAGTTGCGCCTTCCTAATCCCTGCAGACTTCCTAATCCTTAGCACACATACTGATGGTTGTTAGGGTTCCTTGAGGTAAAACACCTTGTACTGGAAGAAAAATATAAAAAGTATGCTCGGCTTACAGACTGATCAAAAACAGTTCCTTATTTAGGAAGCACAGTTGTACAATAAAACTTGGAGGAAGAGAATTATTATATGTACCAGAGAGGCTCATCAACTCCTACAGCCAAATGCTACGCTTCCTTGTTTGGAGTGGGAAAAGTTATTAGAAGGGGATATTAAACAGTATAATCTACATCGACTCGCTAGGCATGCTGAAAGTGCTGCACTCCAGAAATGCAATGCAGCTGTTGATAGGAGACATCATCTATAATATTACAACAGCGGGAATGCAAAAGTGGTGAAGTTGTCGCTGATCATGGTAAATTTAAACGCGCCGAAAACCACACGTACACAAGCGAGTCCCGTTTTCGTACACACAAAGTCCCGTTTCCTTCGCTCTTGTGTATATGTGTGTGTGGTTTTTCAGCATCTTTAAATTTTGCCCTGCAGGGGCACCTTGTGTAACGAAGTGTTGGTGCTTGGCGCTACCACGCACCCTGAGCCCCCATACTGAAGCTGTCATCCGTACCGTAGTGAAAGATTGAGAGGTGAAGGGAAGGAACCATGAACGGTGGCGGTCGAGGCCGTGGTCAAGTCTCGGCCGATGATGGGCTCCTTGCCTGTCCACCAGGCGAGGGGCTCCGGGACCTTCCTCTGCGTATAAGGGTGAACCAGAGGCAACATATATTAGGACCCCTTAGACTATCCATACTGCATAGAAAAACTACCTTTAAAAAAACCTGATTGACCTCCGAAAAGGAGTCGCACTGAAGTGACACAAAAAATCACGGCACCAACTGAGAACTTCCCAAAATTTCTTGTCCTGCGCTCTGTAACAGAATCTAGACCTGTAAACGAACTGTCAGTCTTTCTGATTGCCAACTCGCTGAAGGCCATCATTGGGGCTAACTATAAAGCGAAAAAACTAGGACCTGGTGTCCTACTAATAGAGGTATCAGACAAAAGCCAGTCTGACAAACTCCTCATGACAAAGACATTTGCTCACTTTGACGTTCAAGTATCACCCCACCACAGTCTTAACAGCTGCCAGGGAGTGGTTTCTGAGCGAGACCTCCTAAATGAAACAGAATCGGATCTCCTTGAGGGCCTACAGAACCAAGGTGTAACGGCAGTTCGAAGAATAACAATCAGGCGAAAGAATGAGGAAATAAAAACGAAACATGTTGTTCTCACTTTCAACCGAAGCACACTTCCCGAATTCATCAATGTGGAATTCGTCCTATGCAAAGTTAGCCCATACATACCAAGCCCCCCTCGCAGGTGCTTCAAGTGTCAGTGGTACAGGCATGGTACAGTCAAATCTCGATATAACGAATCCCGCGGGACCGCGAAAAATCATTCGTTATTTTGAAATATCGTTGTAATGAAAAATCTGCGATTATAAGCCAGTGGTCAAACCTAGGTATGAAAATGACGTACCTTGGCAGTAGGCACGCGTGTAGACAAGCAAAACCTCAAGTGAAAAGGTTGCACTAACTCCAAAGCTGATTTATTTGAAGAAATCCATTATTTTCTTCTGCTGCGTGCAGCAAACACGACCGCGCACTACATTACACCACTACAGCACATACACCTACCGCTTTCCGGAATACCTCATCGCGTGCGTGATTGCACCGAGCGATGAAAGTACGGACTTTGTCCATGTGAAAAAAAAACAAAAAAAAAACACACACACACACACACACATCGGAGTTTTTTATGACCCCATCTTCAATGCTCCCTGAGCTTTGAAAATCTTGTCTCGGTCTTTCATAATGATCGCGGCAGTTGATGGGGCAATGCTAGCTGTCTGTAGAGGCCGAATCGCTTTTTCCCTGCATCGATTTCTTGCAGTGAAAGCAGTTGCGTTCATATCTTCTTGGCACTTCGCTGGCTAATATCATCGCAAATCTCGCACAAACTTCGCAATAAGATAATCAGCGGCAAAAAAAAAAAAAAAAACCGTCCCGCACGTGCGCACGCACGAACGACCGAGTCGCGTACGGCACACAACACAGGAAGAAAAAAAACGCAGGCAGCTAGGCCTGCTGGCTACTGCGTAATAAACCATAGCTTCATGGTGGCGCTAGGAGCTGGTCCTAGATGTCCTGATGATGATAGCTATAGCCCACGGACCATACACACAGAAACGGCGGTTTCTGTTTCGTTTCACGCGAGAGTTGCAAGCTGCGGTGCTGTTAATTTTAGCCAAAATCGTAATACTGATGTTCCAAAATTATAGAACAAGAAATAAAATACGTTCGTTTTCTGAAATATACGCTATTTTGAAATTCGTAATTCTGAAATAGTTTTACATTGAAAACATGGCAAATCTGCCGGGGATTCTTAAAAAATTCGTTAATTTGAAAAGTTCGTTAATGTGGTGTTCGTAGTAACGAGATTTCACTGTAGCCAGACATGCCGAGGACGCTTTACCTGTGCAAAATGCAGCGCACATGACCATGCAACCGATAATTGCAGTGCAACTGACTTCAAATGTGTGAACTGTGAGGGCACACACCCTGCGTACTCACGGTCTTGTGTGGCCTTTCAGGCCGAAAAGGAAGTAATCAATCTAAAGGTAACCGAGAATATATCATACGGAGAGGCGCGGAAGAAATATAGACTTCTCTCCTCCGCTCCCTATGCTGACGCAGCCCGCAGAGGGGCCAGGCCGCGTCTAGTAATGGTGGGCACGCAGTGCAATGCTGCTGACATGCTCCCACCACGGCTCCTCTTTGCAATCTTTGCAATCCCGGAGGTCACTTGCTCCCAGACGTCCGGGACACCAAAGACATCTGAGAGGGACTTGATTCTTCTTGAAAAACTTCCTGCCTCCATGTCTTCACCAGAGGCGATGGAGGTGAGCATGGACTCCTCAGCGTCAGTGGCGCCTAGGGAGTCGGCCAATGAGAGGCGGTGCCTGCCGGACCACTTCAAATCGAAAAAACATACGCCAGTTAAGCCACCTGATAAAGGCGGCTAGTCTTAAACCCACTTTCTCATCCACAATCCACACCTGCAAAAATGGCTACTGAGAGCATCATTTATTGGAACTGTCGGGGACTACTAAATAATCTGGATGATGTATATGAAGTCCTTGCCGAGCACCAACCTAACATACTTTGTCTGCAAGAAACCCACTTAAAGCCAGCAGGCACAAGTTTCCTCAAGCAGTATCTTGTATTCAGGAAGGATAGGCAAGGCAGCACTCGCCCCTCTGGCGGCGTTGCCATTGTAACTCAAAAATCAATCCCATGTCGAAGCATCTCGCTTAACACAGACTTAGAAGCAGTGGCAATACGAACCTGAATTTTCGATAAAATAACAACAGTGTGTTCTCTGTATATTCCTCCAGATTATAGGCTATGTAGCGAAAGTTTTGAAAAGCTGATTGATCAACTTCTAGAACCATGGCTGCTGGTCAGAGACTTTAATGCACACCATCCATTATGGGGATGTACAAGAACGGACTCCCGAGGTGTGCTAATTGAAAGATTCTTATTATCCTCTGGATCATGCCTACTTAACACAAATGAGCCAACATACTACAACATATTACATAACACATACACATCCATAGATTTACCTATTGGCTCCAATGCTCCTGGCAGCTACTGAGTGGGTTGTAATTAATAATCTATATGGGAGTGACCATTTTCCGATCTCTGTTAAGTATACAGGCAATAAAAATGAACATGCATCTAATCCTAGAAAGTTTAAAGAATATGCAGCCAACTTGGAGATGTTCAGGAAACACTCATGATTGGCTTGTTCATCAGTTGCTGACTTAGGTGTTGATGAAACCCAGCGCTTGATCACACTGCACATTATAGAGGCAGCAGAAAAATACATTCCACAGACGTCAAGTCAGCCACGAAATAAACGAAGACCCTGGTGGAATGCAGAATGTAAGACTGCTCGTGAAACTCAAAACAGGGCATGGTCAAAACTACGCCGATACCCCACAGCCGAAAACCTAATAGCCTTTAAGCGTGCAAAAGCAAATGGCAGGTGTGTTCGACGCATCTCCAAGCGAGAAAGCTGGTCATCATTCCTTTCTTCTGTGAACTCTTATTCTGATGCACGCAAAGTTCACAACAGGATAAGAGCACTCAGAGGATATAGCACAATCCCAACACCCCTTGTCAGCACCAGTGGTGACTCTCTTGAACATCAAGCAGACACACTAGGGCAACACTTTGAATACATATACAGCTCAGCACACTATACAGATTCCTTTTTGCGGCACAAGGCAGCTGAGGAGAGGAAGCACATACATGATAAAAAGACCACGCACAGGAGGGTGTAATAGCCCTTTCACCATGCAGGAGCTGAAGATTGCACTAGGCACATGTGGTAACACAGCACCAGGTCCTGACAGGATCACATATGGAATGCTCAGGCACCTGCATGTGGACACTCTTGAAACCCTACTCTGCCTGTATAATAATATATGGGCCACAGGAAGCTTTCCTAAAGCATGGAAGGAAGCAATTATTATTCCAATATTAAAACCTGGAAAAGAGCCTACACTTGCTGCCAGTTATCGGCCTATTGCACTAACCAGCTGTCTATGCAAGCTTTTTGCAAAAATGGTAAATCGTCACCTTCTCCATTTCCTTGAATACAATGGTCTTCTTCATCAAAACCAAGCTGGTTTTAGAGCTGGGCGGTCAACAGCTGATCAGCTCATTGCATTTGAGTCTTATGCAAGGGATGCTTTTGTACATAAACAGCATTGTTTATCTGTCTTTTCCGATCTTGAAAAGCATATGATACCACCTGGCGCTATGGTATCATCCGCGACCTCTTCTCTCTTGGCATCACAGGGAACAGGTTGAATACAAAACGAAGTTACTTGTCTGAACGGACCTTCAAAGTTTGTGTTGGAAATGCATACTCAAACCAGTACATACAGGAAAATGGTGTCCCTCAAGGTGGTGTTCTCAGTTGCACACTTTTCATAGTCAAAATGAACTCTTTAAAAAGCGTGCTGCCAAAAACCATTTCTTGTTCTCTATATGTTGATGACTTCCAGATAAGCTTCAAATCTTGCAACTTGGCCATCTGTGAAAGACAGATTCAGCTAGGTGTTAACAAATTGTTCAGATGGGCTGATGACAATGGGTTTAAATTTAACTCTGAAAAAAGTGTTTGTGTACTTTTCTCTAAGCAGCGTGGCGTCAGACCCGACCCCAACATTACATTGAATGGTCAGAGCCTAGCCCTTAAAAAGGAACATAAATTTCTTGGCATAGTGGTGGACGAAAAACTTTCCTACATTGTCCGCATAAAACAGTTGCGGCTGAAGTGTCTCAAAGCAATGAATCTACTAAAAATTCTCTCTCACCGGTCATGGGGCACAAACCGCAGCTGCCTGCTGAGCCTTCTGAATAGTGTAGCTCTATCATGCATTGACTATGGCTCGATGGTCTATGGGTCAGCATCATCCTCTGCACTAAAATTGCTCGATCCCGTACACCACCTCGGCCTTCGCCTCGCTACGGGCGCTTTTCGAACTAGCCCAATTGCTAGTCTTTATGTCGAGGCGAACCGATGGTCACTGCAACGAAGAAGAGAATTGTGTAACTTATGCTATGAGGGTGCTATGCCAACTGAATCATCCATGTCGCCGGCTCCTGCTTGACAAAACTAGCACAGCACTTTTCTCAAGAAAACCATCTCTAACACCACCATATCCAATCAGAGTTGCCACGCATATTGAACACCTGGATGTTCCGGTTACCAGTCTTCATACAACTTTCATAAAAGACCTAATTCCTCCTTGGGAAATGCATGATGTTAATTGTGACCGGTCATTTCTTGTAGGGCAGCACGCATCCCCTTTTGCCATACAGCAGCACTTCATGTCACTTCAGGTGAAGTACACTTGTGATGAATATTACACCGATGCTTCAAAGTCTGCTCAAGTGTCTTGTGCAGCACATGGACCGCAATTTTCACTTTCAAAAACACTGAACAGACATACAAGTACATTTACCGCTGAATGCCATGGAATCCTGCTAGCTGTGAGACACATTATAGAAAAGAAAATACAGACATCGATCATCTACACAGACTCCCTCAGTGTTTTAACGTCCCTATCCTTTTGGAAGTGGCATAATAAGAACCCAGTCCTGAATCCTCTTTATAACACCCTTATGTCTGCCCATAAACTAGAACTTAAAATTACACTTTGTTGGGGGCCAGGCCACCGCTGTATACCAGGTAACGAGGCAGCTGATAGGCTTGCTGCATCAGCTGCCCTTCGAAACACTACAGACATTGACAACATATCATATCAGGATCTCAAGCCACACATCAAAAACATGATCTGACAACAATGGCAAGAGGAGTGGGACACAGCAACTGAGAATAAACTACACACAATAAAACCAAGGATAGGCAGGTACACTACAGAAAAACGAAACAGATTCAGAGAAGTAGCTCTGTGCAGGCTGAGAATAGGTCACATATACAACACATTCATACCTTTTAACAAACTCTCCTGCACCACATTGTTCGAGATGCGGTTACCGGCTAACAGTGCTCCATGTTTTAATTGAATGTCCGAGACTTGAACAGCATAGGAGACGTCATTTTCCCAAATTATACATAAAACAAATACCCACACATCCGTCCATCTTTCTTGGCGATCATCCAATGTTCCCTTTAGAAAGAATTTTTTTAATATTTATTAAAAGTAGGCTTTTTATATGGAATCGTTTATCAACATGGGCGTCAGCCCGTTTCTTTTAATTAAATGGCTTTCTTTTAAAGAAATCGTTGCTGAGGCAGCTTAGCCTACGTACATGCCTCCCTTTCATTTTTACACAGACCACTAAACACCGCAATTCGATGTTTTTAGGCCCTATGCACCACTGCTTTTAGACTATACACTCCGAAATAACTTTTAGGCCCTATACACCACCGTTTTTAATTACATCATTAAACACCTCACCTCGGACATTTTATTAACTTCAGTTGACGCTTCACCTTGTGTTTGGCGCTCTTTGGCCAAAGATGTCCTTGCGCCATAAAAAAGCAGTCCATCATCATCATCTTTAAATTTATCATGGTAAAGTTTTGCTGGATCTCAGCTGACTCGTGCTACACGAGGTCACCAAGTCAAACTGGAGGAAGTAAATATTATGCACAAAGATGGTTCAAATCTGATGAGTAAATTAATGTAAAAAAAAGAATGGCTGTCCACTTTGAATAATGAAATCGGCGGTAAACTGCACCTGGTAAACCCAATTGCTGCCAAACGGTAGTCACGTTAATACTACTAGGGCAGTGCAAATAGCAAAATTTTTAGGTGGGAAAATTTTGAAATTGAAATTTTTGTTTGAATACAGCAAAGTTGAATTACAAATGAAATCTGCAAATCATGGCCACAAAAAATCAAATTTGTTAGAGATTTGCAAATAACAAATTATGGTGTGTAAAGGGAATAGAAATGGAAAAAAAGACAGAATTGCTTACAAATAGAGTAATTTAAATTCTCAAATAGTTTCAAAAATTAGTGCAGGTAGTTGAAAACAAAGAGGAATGTTTCTCCATAAAACAGCTCTGAAAAGAAACAGACATATAACAAAAAAAAAGTTTTCACCTACCATCAACATAGTTTGTAATACCTGTAAGGCTAACCAGGTATTAAGCAAGAAAGCCAGAATTATGCAGTGGTATATTGTTTACAATTACCTAATAACATTTGGTATGTGGGATAGAGTGGCATTTTGGCCACATAGCTTGCAGGAAGGGGAATAGATCCAAGGGTATATGCTAGCATGTATCTAGGGATTGGACTTTTCGGTTTAAACTGAAAAACACCAATAAAGGTACGCTGAATGCATTTTAAAAGGTTCGGTTTAAACCAAAAAAAGTCAGTACCTTTTCGTGCACATCGCGAACTCTCGATGATGTGAGAAAATTACAAGTGTTCAATCCAGGGACTTGATGTGAGACAGTGGGATCGTTGGTTTAAGCACAGCGGTTGAGGGTTTGGAGGCATTGTTCATGGCCTCACAAATGGGAAAATGGGAGCTGAGCTTCCCGACCCTTATAAACATGTCAAGCGTCCGAGGAGGGGCGTCTGCGGCAAGGCAGCCACTTCGAGGAGCGAAGGACAGGCCAGAGCATTTGCAGCGCAAGTGCTTCCAGGAGATCGCGAAGGCCAAAGCCCACCAGTTTCTAGCCACTTGATACTTCTCAGATACAAGCCGAGAGAAGCGCATTTGTTTTTTAAGGGATTCAGTTTATACAAAAGTTTAATCGTAATAAATAATACTTCATTTACTCCTTTGTCTAACGTATGAATTTGTTTTACATATGCATTTTGTCATTAAACTAATTATCATCGTGGCAATATCATTTTCTTCCAAGAGCCTAGCTGTATATATGATCAACTGTACATTAAATAAAAGTGCATAAAACAACATGCAAGAAAAAAAGCCAAAATTACCACTACGTCACTTTTAACTGTACATGTATATCTCTTATCTCACCGAAAAAAAATATATATATATATATTTCTTCAGAAGAAAATTATATTAACCGAAAAAAAAAACGGAAGTTGTGTTTGAAAATAAGCACCAAAAAAAGTCAGTCGAATTCTCAGACAATAAAAACCGAAAACTCCAACCCCTACATATATTGGGAGTTTGTTGGAAAAGCATTTGTTTGGAGTTGCCTCCGGCCTCCAAGCAACCCCTTGAAGTTTGATGAGGAAAATATGTACAGGGGGGGGGGGGAGTCTACCAAAGGGGTAGTACATGACGATGTCATGAAATGTAACCATATGATCTCTCGCCGTCCACAGAATTGGCGACGCCATAGCCCGGTCGACAAGTCGACAAACCCTCGGACATTCATGGTTTGGAAATCTCAGTGTTCCGCTGCTATAGTTTGGATCAACTAGCAATTCTTAATTTCTGATTGTTCGCTAGGGGCACTAACTACAGTTACACTATTCGAACTATGCAGTAAAAATGCAGTGCATATTGAATGCCAAATACTATTCAAAAAGTATATTTCGAACATTCACACATTTCTTGCATAGACTCGTATGTTTACATTAGTTTAAAGACGTGCCAGATCATTGTAAGGTTGTCTGGAGACGAAAGTCTGCGTACAAGCAGATCCATCATCCACTTTCAGTCTGCCAAGTAGTGAGCAATCGCCCGATATCCTCTCATGTGTACCGAGTGAGACGTGTGATCATGCAATGCAGGTGCTGTGTATCCATCTAAAGCGGTTTCGACATGAGGTGATGTTCTCGAGCAAGATCAGCAGTTACGTCTCCTTTCCACTGGAGGGCCTCGACATGGCGCCATTCTTGCATACTGGTCAGTAAGAATTTGCACGACTTTTGTTTCTCTTAGCATTGTCATGCATTTTTATTCTTGTAACTGACAGGTCTCTCATTTCGACTTTTTCTTTTGATACTGGGGTCTTATCAGAGGTCGTGTAAATTCTTCCTTCAATAAACAGTCGGTATGCAGTAGACGTCCTTAAAGGGGGTGTGGCTTTGAACAGGCGGAAAATGGTAAAAAAGAAAATTGATTTTTCGAAACTGTTATTTTCTGCTTCTACAACTCTTGTTTTATGTAATTAAAAATTTCCACTGTTGAAAACCATCTAGAAATACTCCAAATAAATGTTTATATAATCAAAGGTAGTGGAAAACTTCCAAATAGCGAAAAAACTGCATTTTTCAAGTCTCAATATCTTAGCAACCGCCCAAAGGAGCGCAGCCACCTTGGTCTCTCTGGAAAGTGGAACCAAACGCATAACAAGCAAAAGTTCCACGGTCGCGCAACGACGCCTGATTGGCGGCGCACATCACACGAGAGCAGCGCGCTCCGCAGTTGGTCTCCTCGGCGGCGGCGGCGTCTGCTACGTATGCCTTTTGGCTCCTCGGCTCGCCATGCCAGTCATTTGAGCAGACTCGCTGCCTGTCCGTGGTTGTTGTTTGCGCAGAGCATAGTTTCGAATACGGATTATGCGGCTGCCATGTTCGCACGTATGCTAGGCGCATAGTTTCGGAAGCGGACTTCACTGGTGGTCATGGGTCCACGACCGCTAAAGTACAAGACGGCTCATGCCTATGGCACGCGTTAGCGAAAATCGCCAATGATGAACAAGTCTTCTGTTTCAAGAACTTCTGATGTTCAACACTCTACCGAAGCTACGGGCACAGATGCGAGTGCCTGTGCGCGGCTACGGGTGTCACTGAAGTTACGGGCGCGGCTACGAGCATCTGCGGCGCTGTTAAGAGCCGCTGCCGAGAGCTTCTTACGCGGACAGTACATCATCTGAAAGCACCAGGTACCCTGATGAACTTTACACGCCTCGCTCTGGGTCGCTGGAAATGTCATCAGGGCATCGCATCGCTCATCTCTGAACTTCACGCGATGTCGCCACACCATCTAGGCGCACCTGCAGCCGCGTTTCTTATTGCCAGAAGCATCGCAGGAATTCACCGCGAAAGTGCAAGTTAAGCTGAGTTCCGTGCTTGCGACAGCGCGGAAAATGGAACTGGCGGGTGAGGGCCAAGTGCTCGCCAGAGCAAAGCCAGCAGACGAATTCGTCGTTGTGCAAGTCAGTGCCAGCAGTGGTTGAAGGTAGAGGATGGGTACAGCCCTGCATGTGCGTGTCACGAAAAGCAAGAAAGGTCCACCTATTGGTGGGAAAGGTGGCCTTTCTCAAGACCTCATAAAGAACTTGACAAACTGCTATGGCAAGGTCCTGTGCAAAAATGAAAAAAATTGAAGAAATGCAAAAAGCAGTGATGGAACTTTTTGTCACATAACATCCACCAGTGAAGACTGGCACCATGAATTTTGCCCACAAGGACAGCAGAGTTGGTGCAAACACCAGGCTGCCAAAGCAGAGGGCAAACTTCCACCACCCCTCATAAGTACCAGCTTGCAAGGCATGTTGCAAATGCATTGCTACCAGTGTACCAGCGGCTTTCTGATGTCTAGCTCCTCAGCCGTTTTCTTTGGAAAAAACACAAAATGCTGTTGAGAGCCTGCATCTGGTCTCTGCTGCCGAAAGATGAAAATGCATCGTTGATTGCAACAGAGACGGCCATCAACAAGGCAGTATGAAAGTACAATGCAGGGACCCGCCATGCTTATGCAGAATACTGTGCCACACTTGGTCTGCAAACTGGCCAGTATGCCTTCGAAAAGGATGCCTTGCAGAAAAGAAAGGCAGCAAAAGCACTTCAGTACCGAGGCAAGGCATCCAAGAAACTCCGTGTTGAAAAGGACACAAAAGACTACAACCTTGGTGCCTTTTGATAAGGTGCAGTAAGAGGTGCAACTTCGAAAGCCATTTCTTCATATCTGGTTTTTTTTTTTTTTTTTTTTTTTTTTTTCTCTTTTGTCACTTGGTCTGATTGTTTTGCTGATTTCTTCGCAACTGTTGGGTCTAATTCAATGCCTTTTTTTTTTTTTTTTTTTTTTTTCACTGCATACCTTGAGAAAGGCTGCAAGTACTGACATTCTTGCTTTCTTGTCACAATGTTTGCTGACTTTTTGATTGAACTGCTTGTTCAGAGTCAAGATGCCTGTTGTATGGCCACCTTGCAAAAAATTAAAAATGAAAACCTTTATGTTGAAAATAAAAAAAATCGAGAATGTCACGACCTTGTCCATTCATTTTGGAATGCAAAGCACTATGAACAAGTCTTTTATCATGTTTTGTAAGTCACTGAGTCTTGGTGCAAGATGAAAATTATAAAAATTCTATAATTAAAAACGTTTTTGAGGTACATGTATTAGTTCGAAATTTTTATAGCCGTATCGCGAAAACACTACTAACAACTCTGCCAATTTTCATCAAAATTTATTAAGAAATGTCAAAGTTGAACGACGAACTCAGTTGGGACGAATTGTTGGGTATTGTGGACAAGGAAGCAAATTTTATTGTTTTTTTTTGTGGGCTCAGTGTATGAAAATTGCTTGATACAAACCATGCCCGTGTTTCTCAGTAAAGACCAGCTTTCATGCCAACTCCATAGCATGCTAATACCGTACAAGAGGACTCGCAGAGCATCCATGCAACTTTCTTGAATCAAGGAAAAGATAAAAGAAAGCTATGGTATGCCTTCCTTGTCTCAGTGCTCGCCATATACCGTATTTGCCTGAATATAACGCTACTGTAGTTGTAAAGTGAAAGTTGGGGAACAAAACGGCATGGGGACTTTTGCAGCCACAAAACAGGAGACATTGACATCATCAGTTTGGGGAGAAGAGGTCATTAACGGCGTGAAAAAACCTTGAGATTTTTTTTTTTTTTTTTTTTTTTTTACAATGTGTGTAAGAGTAACTATTCCTTTCACCCATCAATCATCAATGAAAACACGTGGTCAGCCGTGATCATGGCGCCGTCTTTTAGCATTTTTCGCTTCATTTGCTGCTACCGCGTGTTCCAGTTTCGCTTGTTTTGTGGGAGTGGACGGCGCCCGCCCCAATCCAGGCATGATATAGCGAACATACTGAAAAATCAGGCTTGCACACCCGGATGAGCCAAGCAGACCACTGCTGGTTCTCTTGTTAAGGGCGGTTGCACTCTGCCAAGTTTGCCCTCCCTTTCCCTACAGCAGTAGCTAACCAAACGGTAAACACACTGTGATGTTATCACTCCACGCGCTGCTAAGAAATGCGCCGTGCACTGTGACGACGACAGTGCAATATGGAGGCATGTTGTAGTGACTTAACGTTTTTCTTTTCTTTTTTTTTCAAATACTCTGCAACAAGCATGGTCGTGGGGGGGGGGGGGGGGGGAGAGATTTTGCGAGTGGGTTCATTATGCGACTACCTTATAAACAGGTAGAATGAAAGGAAGAAGATGGTTTGCACGGTATGAGGAAGAACTACACAAGGGTAAATGGGGTACGCCTCAGTTTGCAGATGAGCCAACGTTTCGACAAGTGGACTTGTCTTCGTCTGGGCATAGCGATCATCACTGGCAGGGGTTTAAATATGCTTTTGCTTCCGAAGAAGAAAAGCTGGGGAGGGGAAAGTGGGTGCAAAGAAAGTAGGTGTGAAGGAGTGGGGAGGAGAGGATGGGTGAGAAGAAAGTGGGTCATGAAGTGCAAGAAAAAAGAAAAAAAAATCTTCAGTATGTATTTATCAGTCTAGAACCAGGGATTCTGTGGCCTGCAAAAGAAGTGAAAGCGGCAGCACAAGGAAAAACTACAATACCGGGTAGGTGATTAGTCACCACTTAAGCCGGTTTGGTGCAAATACACCTTACAAAGGGACAGGATATGCAAAGGGCCCTGATAAGGCATATCCTGCAAAAGAAGCAAGAGTGGCAGTACCAGGAAAAACCCAGTGCCAGGTAGATGATTAGACACCACTTAGGCGGATTTGGTGCAGGTACATCTTACAAAGGGACAGGCTTTGCGAAGGGCCCTGATAGGGCATATATCTAAGGGGGATAATTCTTAATTTTGTGCAAAGGTAGGCGAGGGGGAGGGGGTACAAAGTCACAGGATAATAACCGCACAGGGAACCGCAACTAACATGGAAAAAAAAAATAAAAATAAAATATGTTCTAGGACAAATTCAAGCAACAAGTGATAAGGAGGAAATGTGTTTAGAGGAACGTGTAAGGCTATGCTATTGCGGAAGGGAATGAGTGTACAGGCGTTGTGAATACACTGTGCAATTAACGCTATGTGGGATTGTTTTCCTGAATAGTTATGATGCAGAGGAAATATACCTAAGGGATTCTAACATTGCCTTAGATATATTTATTCCTGCTGGTTCCAATGTTCTAAATTTATGAATTAGGTATGCCTCTCTATATTTTCTGTCCCTTGCGGATTTAAAGCCTGACTGGAGAATATATAATTTAATTTCTTCAAACTTATGGTTTTTCTGATTGAAATGCTGGGAAACTGCTTTCGGGAGGTTTTTGCCTGCGTCTGCCCGATGTCCATTAAGCCGTATGTTCATTGGTTGCCCTGTCTCTCCGATGTACTGTTTATGACGGAAGGAGCATTCTAGAAGGTAGATAACATTTGAAGATGTGCAGTTAAAGCCTGATTTAATGTGAAAAGTGAAATCGCTTGCATTACTTTTAACCGTGGTGTCTTTTTGTATATGACTGCACGTCTTACATCTAGGTCGAGAACAGGGGTGTGGTTGTGTTGGATGCTTGTTGTCGAGTTTAGAATGTACTAGAATATCTCTGAGGTTCGCGATACGTTTGTATGTTACCCTTGGTGCCTCCGGAAATATTTTCTTGAGGCGTTCATTACACGTTAGCATGGAATGGTATTTCCGCAGAATGTTGTTTATGTTTGGAAGGGAATTGGAGTGTTTAGTTATAAAACAAGGCTGGCGTTCAGTGTTGGCCTTTGGTCGTTTCGTGAGCACATCGTTGCGGTTTAAAGTGCTTGCTTTTTCGAGGGCTGTATTAAAGGCCCACTGTCCACCCTCTGGTCGAAAATATTTTCTTCCCCGGTAACTGTGAGACTTCGCCCCAAGAACGCAAGGCCGCAAAATGTTTTTGAAAAGAGTAACTAATAACGCAATTACAGTCAAACCCGGTTATAACGAACTGCGTAATTCAACGCAATTTGTTCGCTATATAAAGTATTTCGCTATAACCAAACCCGTTTATAACGAACTTCAGTACCAAATTCGTTATACACGATGTCCAGACAGCGCAGCGAAAACGCACTAACTAAAGAAAAACCGTGCCGCTCACCATGAATCTACAAAAGAAATTTATTGCAGATAAATGCTCACTTATTTGCAGTAGGCAGTGATCTTCGCCTGAACACTGCATTTAACTCCATCAGCGAGAATCGCACTTTCCACACGCGACATCATTTCCACAAACTCCAGTCCGCTTCCCTGTATTCCGGAGCAGTATCGGCGCAGCAGATCGGTAGCAGCGAGGGCTTCGTGCAACGTCGGGCGAGGGCGATCGTCCTCCGGCGGCGGCTCCTCGGTCTCCTCGTTCGCACCAGATGCCAGCATGTCGGCAACAATTTCCGAGTCCAACGGGCTCGCTGTCACGGTTACGTTGTCGTCAACAGTGAGAAAATCCTCCAGGGCAACTTCTTCGGGCACAGCGTCCGGAACATCAGCGAGTTATTCCCAAAGCGTGGCAACATCGCTGTCATCTTGCACAGTGCGCGCTTCACTAGCAGCTTCTGCATCCTCTCGACATAGTCCAGCATGGTGGAAGCAGTTGCGGATTGTGGATTGCGTCACGTCTTGCCAGGCACGGTTAATCATTTCTATTGCGGCCAGCAAATTAATCTTGAGCTCGTCGTTAACCCGCAATTTCACCAACAGCCGCTCAACGACGCGTTTCCTGTAGCCCAGCTTGAAAGCGCGGATGATCCCCTGATCGAGGGGCTGCAAAACCGCTGTTGCGTTCGGTGGCAGGAAACAAAGCTCGATGTTCTTGAGCGTGACGCCGCAGTGGTGCGCAGAACAGTTATCGAGGAGGAGGCAAATCTTTCGCCCGCTCGTTGCAAGTTCCTCGTCCCAGCCACGCAGCCACGCTTCGAACAACGTTCTGGTCATCCAGGCCTTAGAATTTGAGTTGTATGTGACTGGGAGTGAAGTGCATCCTCGCAGGCACATAGGAGACTTGAACTTGCCTATGACAAGCGGCCGCAGCTTTGATGAACCGTCCATGTTTGTCGTGAGAAGAACGGTGACTCGGGCCTTATTCAATTTGCCGCCATGGCACTTCTCATTCTTTAGCGCCAAGGTTCTGCTCGGCAGCAGTTGCCAAAACAAGGCAGTCTCATCGGTGTTAAAAATATTGCACGGTTCGTATCTCTCCGTGACAGCACGCCACACGTCTTGCACCCACTTTTCAGCACTCTCAGCGTTCACTGCTTGGCTTTCACCTGCAACCACCTTCCCGGTGATGGAGTAGCGGTCTTTAAATCGTTGGAGCCAACCACTGCCCGCTGTAAACCCCTCGACGTCCAGGACGAAGGCAAAATCTTTTGCCTTCTGTTGTAGCATGGGGCCAGAGACCGGCAGATTTCGCGCGCGAACGTCCAAGAACCATTGGTACAGCGCTTTCTCTACTTGGTCGTAAGCCGGCTTGCGGTGGCGAAAGCCGTCACCATTTGGTCGTTCCTGTGCATTGCCTCTGATGGCCGACTGGTTTTTCAAAATGGTGCTTAACGTGCTCCGCGGAATCTTGAAATGCGCGGCAACGTCAGACTTTTTTTCGCCGCGGCCAACGCGGCGAATTATCTCCAGCTTGTCGGAAAGCGGTAGGGCACGCCGCTGCTTCGTCGTCATCTTGCAGGATGTAGCGCCGGAATGCAAGCCAGCAGCAACGTAGGCACGTCCGGAATCGTGAGGATAGCAGCAGCACGACTTGCAAACGCGAACAAAGAAAGCTCCGAGGATGCGGGAAAGTTCGCCACTGACGCGTTCGTTGTTCGGAGGCTGCCTTCCCTTCGCCCGAACTTGAAACCAGTTCTGGCCGGTGTTGCTTCTTTCTCGAAGCGCAATAGGTCCGGAGCTGCTCGAACATCTTTGATCACATGGTAGGCAGCTGCCGAATAGGAGCGCTGCAAAGAGAGGCTGGCCGATGGCGCGGATTTTAAAGGCTACTCACGCTACTCCGGGCGACGGCCGCGCATGCGTACAGGAGGGTCCCTCGTGGAAGCTGCTGTAGAGAGCCCCTCCTGCGTTTTACGGAAGTGTGGCATCGGCGCAGAAGCAGCAGAAGCACCCTATCGGGCGCGTGATGACGTATGCGCTGTGTGAGACCTTAGGGAACGGAGCCGTCGCCAATCCCCCTTCCATCTGACAACGGCATGCGCTAGAAGTATTGCGGCCCGGCAGCGTGGGCTGCCCGGAGAGAACTCGGAGCCGGCACAAAGGCCCGCCCGTTGGCGGGCGTTTGGCGACCGATCGCGCGCGCTGAGTTCGTTATATCCGATGTGTAGTTCGTTATAAAAAATACATTTTATATGCATAATGCTAGCGGAAATTCGAGTGTTCGATATAAAACATAATTCGCTCTATCCGAGTTCGTTATATTCGGGTTTGACTGTACAGCCACCGCAATCACCCGATTCTGTCATTCTTCTTTCCTTCCGTTCCCTCGCAAAGGTTTTTCACTCTCCTGCCCGAGGTCTTCTAGCCTCCGCAAGACAAATTCTCCTTCCTCCTCCGCGTTTGGCGGGAGGTGGGGCGTGGCACTCCGTGAGCGCAAAAAAAAAAAAAACGGCCGAGGGAGCGCGCGCCGCTGGATTCAGTCTGGCCGTGGCGAGGGAAAAGCGCGCAGCGAGCGGTAGACACCCATCCTTCTCCCGTCAGTCAGCGAGACGGACCAATGGACGTCGTTCGCGGTACGTACGTCATTACTGTGGCCCGTCGGGCCAGCGCAGAAAACGGGGAAGCTGGCTTCCCAAAGGAGAGCATGAGTGAGCTTTGAATTGTATTTTCGATGCTTTGCGGCGCGCGTGTCACTGTAGCATTTTGCACAGACTATCTCCGGTACCTGATCGAAACACTGGGCTCTCTTGCTTAAAAGTTTAGGTAGTCACTATCATCGCTACATATTCTTCTAAGCCGTGTCGCCTGTCCTACAAATATTCCTTGCTTGCAATGTTTTGGATGATGACTCGTAAAATCTAGGTATTGTTGCTTATCCGTTGGCTTTCTGTACAAAGAAGTTTTAAGTTTTCCATTTTCCATTGACACCGTGGTGTCAAGAAAGTCTACTTTTAATTACGACGACTGACAAGTGAATTTAATGCTAGTGTGATGATTATTAAGATGCGAGACGAATGACTGAAGTGATTCTGATCCATGCTGCCATATCATGAAAATATCGTCAATATAGCGAAGGTATATAAGTGGCTTTTCCGGGAATGAATTTAGTATATTGGATTCTAGAACTCCATTAATATATTCGTGTAAGTCGGCGCGAATGGTGTACCCATGCTGGTTCCAAATATCTGCAAATAATAGGATGAATCGAACTCGAAATAATTTAAAGTTAGGCCTAGTTCAAGAAGCGAGAAATAAACTTCAGGGGCATGCGGATGGTGGTTGTTAATTAATACTTAGGAGTGGGCATCGATACCTTCATTGATAGGAATATTAGTGTAGAGTGCCGCGACGTCAAGAGTGACAAGTATACAATCATCTGCAAGGTTGGTGGTGTTATTAATACGCTCAATAATTCGAAGAAAGTGAGGTGTGTCCTGCACAAATGAAGGAAGGTGGGTCGGGAGGTCTGCTAGATAGTGATTTAGAAATATTGAGAGGTTTTCTGTGGCCATATTATTGTTAGAAACAATTGGTCTTCCTTGTATGTCTGTGGTAAACAATGCTTCTGCAGAAACCTTATGGATCTTGCGGCAGTAGGTAAAATCGACCTGCTTGTTTGTTTGATGGCTGAAGAAATTTATCGTCCATCTCGGTAATTAGTTCCCTGGCTAATAGATCTCTTATCTTATTCAGGATGACTTCACTGAACTGTTCTGTCGGATCGGTATTTAACTTTTCGTAGTGGCAAGAGTTGTTAAGCTGTCTATATGCCTCTTTTTTGTAATTTTCAACAGGGAGAATTACTATGCTATCACCTTTGTCTGCAGGCTTGATAACGAAGTCAGTTCTAGAAGCTAGGTTGTCAAGAGTTGCTCTTTTGAGACGGATTTAATGTATAGGTCCAGTTCGGGGCTGCGCTCTGCATCAGGGAACCATGTGCTGGGGGCTCTGAGTAGGTTAGAAGTTCCCGGTACATTGTTTGGATTTTCAGCGAAGAATTCCTTAATACGCATTCTTCTTGCAAATTCAGTTATATCTCGGTGAAGTTCATATTCATTAAAGCTGTTATTCGTTGGACAGAAGGTCAGGCCTCGCCTTAGAATCTGTTTATCACTATCGCTTAGAGATTTAGAAATGTCAGTGATGTTGCTATCATCTATGTCCTGTCTTGTAGGTGATATCCGTTGTTGTGAAACTGCAGGAAGTATTCTTCACTTGCAAGGTGTGTCATTATCTGCCGACAGCTGATCCCTTCTGATCCCTTCCCAGCTGATCCACAGCTGATAGCCTGTCCTTTTGTAAGGTGTATCTGCACCAAACCCGCTTAAGTGGTGACTAATCACCTGCCCGGTATTATAGTTTTTCCTGGTACTGCCGCTTTTACTTCTGCAGGCCACAGAATCCCTGGTTCCAGGCTGCTAAATACATAGTGAAGAATTTTTTTTTCTTTTTTTTTTTCTTCTTTCTTGCACTTCATGACCCACTTTCTTCTCACTCATCCTCTCCTCCCCACTCCTTCACACCTACTTTCTTTGCACCCACTTTCCCCTCCCAGCTTTTCTTCTTTGGAAGCAGAAGCGTATTTAAACCCCTGCCAGTGATGATCGCTATGCCCGGACGAAGACAAGTCCACTTGTCGAAACGTTGGCTCATCTGCAAACTGAGGCGTACCCCATTTACCCTTGTTCAGTTCTTCCTCATACCGTGCAAACCAGCTTCTTCCTTTCGTTCTACCTGTTTATAAGGTAGTCGCATAATGAACCCACTCGCAAAATCCTCCCCCCCACGACCATGCTTGTTGCGAAATGAAATGTCGAGTATATCAACCATAATATAGAGACTCATTCCTTCAGAACGTCATTAACTGTCCTTTGCCTATATCTAAAGTACGGCATTCTTTTAGTAATATGACTGTCATGGGGTCGAGAAATAGTATTATCATCCAAATTATGTGTCATCGTAAACAAACAAAATCCATATGCTGCAGCGCGGGGAAGTTCAGGCTGGGTGTCACCAATAACCGCTCCCCGTGCATAGAGGGGGACTTGTGTTTACAGAGACAGAACCGTGCGTAGTGTGCACACCAACGCAAAACATGGCTAGTGATTCTCGAGTCGATGTGCGGACAACGCTAAGTGCTAGAGTTTGTGGGTGCAGCTCAAGCATTCGCATTATCAGTACTGACAAAGGGGGGGAGGGGGGGGGGTTATATTCAGAACGTTCAAAGTTCTGTATACTTTCACCTAGGAATTTCACAAATAAGTGTCATCTTGAAATTCGTATGGGGTGTGTTCGTATCACGTTGTACTGTTACGCGGACCCAGCGAAACAACTTGAGCGGCAACACGCAAGTTTTATGTCACAGTTAAGGACGACAGGTATCGACGTGGAAAAAAAAAAAGTAGAGAGCACCCTTTGATGTACGATAGCAATACCAATCTTTCCATCTAACTGAAGCAGATTCATTCTCTCATTTTCTATCCTTTCCCCTCTTCTCTGAAGGCAAAGAGGGGGAATTCTCCTTTTTACATTTCGCTGTCTGGCAATTGGGACCTCTAATGCAAAGGCATTAAAAAAAATTGCGGCTGATTTGCATAGTTAATCAAGTGCGAAGTAGGTGCGTAGCACTGCTTCACCGTTGCACTTCAGTATGCCAAGCACGGCAAACCTGCGCCGCAGTGCCTGACGGCCCGGCTTCATTCATTGCGACGCAAAGCAAATGCGCGACGCAGCCGCGCCCTCAGCTTTGCTTGCATCATCTTCAGAAATGAGCGAAAACAGGTACAATGCACTTCTCTTTACAATGCACTTCTCTCTGGCCTAAAGGTCTGGGGTGGGATCATAGTGGGGGGAGAAAGCGAGAAGAGATAAGGAAACGTGCTTGAAGGCAAGCGCCAGTTAAGGCACGAAGGTGAGCACAAGCAGCTTCACGCCGTGGCGAGTGGCTCGGAGCTGAGGTCCAGAGAGCACCGCGCGTGTGTGTCTGCTGTCCGTAAAGGCTGAGGAGTGAGTGATGCGAGGGGGGAGATGCTGAAGTTGAGGACGCACGAGCAACACACGACTGCTCACTCCGGAGTAAGACACGCTTGCGAATCGCTGCCCAGTGACGGCTGCCATGTTTGCAACTGGCACGCTGCTCTCTCACTGTCTTACTCTCTCAGTGGGTGCATCTATGCAGCCACTCTGCCCCCTCAGTGTTAAGTCGCGTGATGCGGGCTTCGCCACTTTCGTTTCCTCCTCTTCAAGTTCACGGAGAGAAGGATGGACAGAGAGAGAGCGGCTTCCGCTGCAGCTGTGTGGCTGCTCCGCCTCCTCAATGCTGAGCTGCGCAACGCGCGTGTCGCCACCTTCTCTTTCTCCACTTCTAGTTCACGAGGAGAGAAAGAGAGAGTAAGCAGCTTCGGACTGATATCGGTGAAAACCGTGAGTGCAGCTAGTAGTGCTACGCACTAAAATGCAGTTAAAGTTGTTGTTATGGAAAATACATGGGGGAGAAAGAAAAGTCAGAAAAGAAACTTGACCAATGCTGTCTCGACGCAGGGTCACTTGAACTTGTGGTAGGCTATCCATTTCCTGCAGTAATGCGTACGGCAGTAAATGCTCTGTTTGCAGCTATGTGCAAGGTCATGTCATTTACTGTTTTCATCTAACACGTTTTTATACAATCTGAGCATGTGTTCTTCTTGGAAGCACTTCCGATAAAAACTGTTAATGGATATTCAAAGTCCATTGAAATTCATCTCAGAGGGAGCCTGCTCTCTGTACATGTTGCAGATTTGTGCTCAGTGGCTAACTAGTAGTAACTAGTAACTATTTCTAAGTGATCTTTGTGCTCTGGTCATTGTGCCATTTTTCAGAGTGTTCACGGACTGCCACAAGCTATGACCTAATGGCTGTCATCTGCCATCACGGAACTGCTGGCTGTAAGTCTCTTTGTAACGCTTCCCACGTTCGCTGAATTCCATAGCGGAGATAACCTTTACTATTCCTGTTTGCCTGGAATGCTATGAATATAGATTGTGAACACCATGGATCTAGTCACGGTAAAACTTTATCAAGGAAGGCAAAGAAAATTTCACGGGCAGAAATTAGTCAGTGCCATTTTGAGGGAGAAACGTAATTCAAAACTGGTCTGGTTTCTTGAAAATGATATCCAGCTATTCTTTGCACCAGTGACTTGCAGCGGGTATCCTGCTGAATCGCAGAGTGTCACAAAAGACTAATGATCAAGGAAATTGATTAGTATTTTTATGTATTTAACCTCTTTGTGCACCAGCCCCGAGAGGCACCTCAAAGAGTATAGACCAGAGCACGGAGAGTAAATTACTGTAGCGGAATCGGCGATGGCGATGACGATACGGCAGCAGCAGCACCCTTTGCGCGGCTCCGAATGCGATGACGATAGTGCTCATTTCCTTCCATTTTCGCTGCATATGTCGAGTCTTCACGTCATTGTCTTCTTAATATTTTATCTTTTATTGAATATTCAGTCAAATTTTCGTGGTAAACACCTACCGGGTGGCGATAAAGCCATCGTTGTATCTGATGTACCACCGATAATCGATCGTTATGTCTGGTTTATTTTTACATAGAGGCAATAGGAAAACTGATAAATTTCAAGAATTTGGTCGTTATAAGCAATATATCGCTATATCTGGTATTTGTTATAAGTGGACTGCACTGTATTGAATGCTTTAGTGTGCTCCAGGCAGCAGACATTTGCAGCGCCATGTACAGTCTTTGTCAAAAGTTTACGGCCCAAGGATTTTTGTTCTAAGCCCAGTAACTAGGCTCGTAAAACAGCTCCAGTGTTCAAATCTCGCAGATGACAAATCTCGCCCTCATTCTGCTCTAGCTTACATTCATATTCCAGTATTGCTGCTAGCAGCCGTGTTGCAGTGCTTAGAAGCAAACCTCTTGGGCCGTATACTTTTGACAAAGACTGTACATATCCAGCTTCGTTTCTCGTCCAGTTTCACAGTTGAAGAACAGCCACTCAATTAAGGGGAGACGCGAGTCTTAGGACGGTCGAAAATGGTAAAAAAATCGATTTTGAGAAACACCCATTTTCTGAAGGTTTAACCTTTCGAGCACCGGCACTCAAATTATTAACACTGAAGTCGGTCAGCAAATTCGATAAAATCGGTTTTCAAAACATTACGGCAGCCGCGAAATGCCCCCTGAGAAGAGAAAATTTGTTCGAAATTCCCGCGTGCGCCGCGGCCGTTCCAGCTGGCCGATCGCCGCCATCTTGGGCTTAGTTTGAAGTTGTTTTCTTTGTGTGCAATTTGTGCTATCTCAAAATGGCGTCGCTCAAGCGGTATGGTTGCGAGTGCCGGTTTTCCGAAGGCCGTTTATGTTCTCTGATTGGCTGTCACTACTCTACGCGGAGCCGACGCACTGTGTTGAGCGGTCGGCACAAAGTCCGTTTTGTCGGGAAAGTAGGCGACCCAACGCGAGTTTCACCATGGCCTCAGCGTGGAATGCGATGCCAGTACAAAGTTTGCGATTGTGGACATGAAAGCGTTAGCAACTTCATTGCGCACACGAAGCGCGGAACCTGCGGCGAGATTGCGAAGATGCGAGCGGTCAATGGCACGAGCGTCACAACAGAGCTTTTCGGGGCCACCCAACTGTTTGCCACAGGCCCCCTTGGCATGGGACCGCTAGTTCCCTCAAGAAACCGTTTGCAGGGCTCAAGATATTATCCTTGGAGCTGGACATCCTAGCCCCGTGCTCTTGTCGGCTTTTTAAAAAAAAAAAGCTTTTTTTTTTTTATAATTTCGTCATGTACACATCTTCAAAACTTTTAGGAAATGTTTCATTGGATGGAATAAGACACTTCTTGTTTTGCTTTGCAGGGGGACCAGATAAGGAACACTGAAATAAAATCCACACTTGAAGATTTCTCCCAAAATTTTCTGCAGTCAGAGTCAGAACTTCAAATGCGATTTTCTCAACTTCATATTTTTTGCAACATGACTAGCCTTACGAAACTTTTCATTAAGTTCTTGTGGTACAATTTTAACAAGTCTTACACCGTTCCATTCAGGAAGAACTGAACTGTGGAGCTATGCTATTTTTATGTTGCTAGGTTGAACATATCAAATTGGAGGGAGAGTAATGTCAGCTCATTTAAAAATTATGGGGCATCAACATAATTGGACATTTTTATATGGTAACGCACCTCAGTGATAATATAAACAGCATAGCTCCACATGGCAGGTCTTTGACTACAGCTACATTTTAATCAGAGCCAAATAATATTGAGGGAAAGTGTCTTAATCACCCGTAAGAAATGACTGACCTAATTAGGCATCAGTTATGTTTCCATAGTATGAGAACTAATTGAGATACAGTAAAACAAATTATATTTTTAAAAACAGCAGGAAGAAATACATATACACACCAAATTTCCGCTGTGATATCTCTAATAATAAAAAAAATATTGAAGACCAGTGTCTCCCCTTAATAACCTCGTGCGGTAAGCTCACTTCAGGCTAAGCATCACACCCTGGTCGAGAGGTTGTAGAACAAACGTGCAATTCGTAGGGAAAAAAACCTATCTTCGTGTTAGTCAGCTTGACTTCGTTGGAGTGATGCGCTGAACAATTGTCCAGAAGCAAACAAACTTTCCGACCCTGCCGCTTTGTCACGGTCAAATGCCACCACCCATTTGGTGAAAATAGCACGGGTCATCCATGACTTTTTGTTCGCAGTGTACTGCACAGGTATGCAATGGCTTCCCTTGAAACAGCGTGTGGCCTGGCGCTTTTTCCGATAACTAATAACGGACGCTTATCCGAGCCATCCATTTACCGTGTTTGCCGCCGTGACAGCGCCACCCCTGGTCGGCAACACCTCATAGAACAGCCTGGTCTTATTGGCGTTGTAGACGTCTGCCGGTGCATAGTCGCCTAAAATGCCGGCCACATTGCTCACCTTCTAAGCAGTCGCTCTGTGAACGTCTGCCGATATCGATTCGCCGCACAGCACTTTTTGACGATGTTATGGCGGGCCTTGAAACAGTTCTGCCAGCCAATGCTGTCTTTAAAATTGTCAATGCCAAGTAGACACGCATAGTTCACGGCTTTCTGCTGGACGATGCTTCCGCTTAGGGGGAAGTTCCTGGCTCGTGCTTCAACGAACCACGCATACACTGCTTTTCCCAGCACTTCATAGAGTGGCTTGCATAGCCTTCTTGTGCTTCGAGGGCATGCCTGAAGTGTCTCCTTTATGTTTTCTTTTTTTCCGAGTACTGTGGATAGCGAACGTGCAGCAATTCCAAAGTCTTCAGCGATGGCTGCTTTCTACCTTCTGCTTTCTGCTTGTGCGATGATTTGTGCTTTCTGCTCGAGCAAAAGGATTTTGCGCTTTTTCGCTTGCGTTGACATCGTGTCCCTCAGATGAAAGCTGGTTGTCGTCGTAGACACTGGCAGTGAGTGACACGACCATGAAACAAGGCCAAAATGGCGGAACTGATGGAAATACAATCACGGGGTTATGTGCTGACTGTGGCTTTGGATTTGACTTGGGACTTTTGTCTAGCCAGTAAAACGTGTTTTAGTTTTGATTATGCTCGCGAAAATTTCGTTGAAGCGAAAACGCGCCGCAAAACTGGTTCGTTGTTCAGAAAAATTTACAGCAATAATTCCTATGGGATACTGATGGGGAATAAAAGAAATTCTTCCTTGTCACGGTATTCCTTGTGGCGGAATTCAAGTGTACTTTAAGTTTTTTTTCGTATGTTGCGTGTAAAGGCCGCACCCCAAAAAATTGACCCTCGAATCTGGGGGGAAAAATGCGGCCCTTACACACATTTACCATATTTACTCGCATAATGCTCGCACTCGCGTAATGCTCGTACACCTAACATTGGGCGTCAAATATCGGAGTTTTTTTTTTTTTCCTCGCATAATCATCGCACCACCAATATTACCACCGCGAGAGTCATCTGCTAGTAGTAACAAGCGCCATCTTTAGAGCGCTACTGAACCTAGTTGGCCTCGTTGTGTGCATGTGCTACCAGGCGGCGACAGCGTGCTCGGGTGCATCATCATCAGTTATGCTCGTCTTTTTTTACCTCCATGATGATCATGGTCTCCATTTGGCGAGGTGTCTCCGCGTCTCGTTGTCATTATTCCTTCGTTCTGTCCGTGTTACTTGCTTTGTTCCACCATCTACCGTGTTCATGGTGCCGCATCGCGGTGGGGCGGTATGCAAGTTATACAGCTGCTTTTAAGCTGAAAGCTTTCGAGTACGGGCTACAGCATAGCAACCGCGCTGCTAGCAGGCGCTTCGGCGTCAACGAGTTCTGCGTAGTGCGCTACTGGAGACAGCGATTGCAGTGTCGATACAGACTCGAATCAAGTCTCTGATCGAGAGTAGAACTGTATGGTCTGCTGTGAGCATTATACCACGGAACGCGGGGAGTGATGATGAGGCTGCGTGCTGTAAATAAAGCGCTTTAGCAATTTGTACTTTTGGTGACCCTGTACTTTTATAACAAAGGTATGTTCTGCTTGAAAGTAATGTTATGGTTATATTTACAATAGCTGACCTAAGAATCCCAATTCGCACCTATTTAAATTTGCTTTTAGCACTCCAAAACATTGGCTCGAAATTTTCCCTGCATATTACCGCACCCCCCAAATTAGCATCAATTTTCTGCAAAAAAAAGTGCAAGCATTATGCGAGTAAATACGATATATGGTGTTAAAGCTGTGACTTTCCCAATTTTATATACACGCCCAATGATATGCCATGTACTAGCAAAAGAAAGAAACCTTTGCAGTATGTAATACAATATACTTTGCGTGGTGTGTGCAAAAATCTGTCAGTCTCCACCTCACAAACGCGCAATGCTGCAGCTAGCTGTCTATAAACACTTTGCATTCGCGCTCATTCTCTGATGTTTCTGTTTTTATTTCAGCAGGGCAAAAAAAGTAGGTAGCATCAGATCAGCTCAGCTGGAGCAGCAAGAAAGTGTCATGTTTTAAACTGGCATTCCGATTCCAATTCACTCATGATCAGCAACACCAACCAGTCACGAAATTCTACGTCACGGTTTGATGTTGCCTATCATAACAGAGTCAACACAACGCTGTCAACTGTTAAAAAAATAAAGATGCCTTTTCTTGTAGCTCCAGGCCAGCTGATCTAATGCTAATTTTTTCTTCTGCCCTGCTGAAGGAAAAACGGAGCCATCAGGGGATGAGCACAAATGTGACATATTTTCGTGCAGTTGCGGCATTGCGTCTGCTGATGAGGTGCAGGTTATTACAGATGTTTGCAGACATCACACGAAGGTATTATATTTTACGTACTGCAAGGGTTTTGCTACAGCATGGTATATTAATGGGCATGCATATGAAATTAGGAAAAGTCACAGCAGCAGTAGCTTTGCGTAGAAAGTTATCATGCCCTTACCCGAACCATCCGCTCCTCTTGTGGACGCTTTGCATGCCTCTGCCATCGCGAGATGTGCAACACAGTCTTACTGTGAGGCTGAAATGAACATTAGACGATTTTACGAGCGCCCAGTCGCGAAAACTTCAAAGAAACGTAAAAGTGCGAGTGCGACACATATCCATGGCCGCCTTGTTTGGCAGTCCAGAGCCGTCGTTCTGCTACGGCACCGAATGAGGCGCTACAGCGCTCTCAAAATGGCGGTGTTCAATTTACCCGCCGTGCTCTGGTCTATACGCTAATGATGACAGTCGTAACCAGGACCATTCTATAGAAGTGCAGGTCATTCATTCCCATTTGATCCGCTTTATTTTTTTTTTAAGTGCCCCACTACAGTGCCTCAGTGGTAAGGGCACGAGTCTCATCCCGACTGAGGAGGCCTCGTTTCAATGCAGGCAAACACAAGGTACCCGTGTACTGTACGGTGCGATGTCAGTGCATGTTAAAGGAAACGAAGTCTTCAAGGTTAACCCGGAGCCCTCCACTACTGCTCTTTTTCATAGCCAGTATTGCTTTGGGTCATCCAAAAAACAGCGCGAACAAACGGGGACGAAAGGAAGAAACCACAGGAATGCGCTGTTTTTTGGATGATGTATCACCAACTTGCCCGCTTAACTATCCTGTTGCTTTGGGTAAAACCCCATACTAGGCACTCTTTACTGTATAACTATTTTTATTATATGTCTTTGCTATAAAAGAAAAAGTGCAGTTTGTGGAAGGCTAAATGTGATCTCAATTTCACTTTAACATATCAGAGTTCACTATTGGCGTAGCCTTAAGGAGCAGGCATAAGAGTGACGCTCATGTAGAGTTGTACACGAGGTCTTTGTGGGTTTTGAGAGTCCTGGAATTTTTGGCGGTCTCTGAAAAAATTTGGATTTCAGGTCTACTGAAGACGCCTGTTGTGAGAGAATGCGTGAACCCTGTATGCTTAGTTTCTCTTGCATAAAAATGCGTGTGATGTGGAGAATTCCAGTGAAAGATTTGAATCGGGGAGCACAAACAAGCAAAATTCGTATGCAGAAGCATGGCGAGTGCATTCATAGCAGATCGATCCCTTTGCCACTGGTGGGATTTATTTTTGAATGCGTGGCACTGCCGCTCACTGTTCCGGTCCGTGCTGCGCGCCTGGCGGTCACGGCATCGGCGCTGTGTGAGCGACGCTTCGTGCACAAGAGTGCCGGTTCCAGCCCACAAATTGTATCATCCATTATGATGTTGTAGAGTGTTCAGAGCACCAAAAGTCCCGCACGTTGTACTCAGTGTTGTCTGACTAGGAAATTTTACAAATTCTTATCCATGGTGATGATCCATTATGATGTTGTAGAGTGTTCAGAGCACCAAAAGTCCCGCACGTTGTACTCAGTGTTGTCTGACTAGGAAATTTTACAAATTCTTATCCATGGTGATGATGCCTTCAAGATACTTCTGTATCCTCTTGAGACCCAGGCGCATTGGGTATCGCAATTTTTCGTAGACTTTCAGAATAAATCAGCAGGGATTACAAGGGTGAAAAGTGTTAACTATTTCCTCTATAGCAGTGGCTGTTTCAGCTCAGTATAAGATTCAGTTTATTGGAGAGAAAAATCATCGTTTGCTCTCATCAATTTATTGAAAATGTGAAAGCCTTACACCCTTTTGTAACACCTTTTATGTAACACCTTTTATGGGCCTTTAAGGTAATGAAATAAAATGAAAAAAAAAATGCATAAAAGGTCGAAGTAAATGCTAGAGAGATTCTGAAAAAAAAAAAAAAAGTTTAGGTGTAGAATGGTGATGTTCAGCGCCGTGGCATCGGTGCACCTGCCGGAGAGACAAGTACTGTTTCTAGTGTGTGCACATAATTTCAGGGCGTAACTTTGTTTTATATGTCAAGGTTAACAATAATGCGAATGCACGTAAGTTGCAACAGTGTAATTGCATCAGTGCAGCATTGATAACTCCAATAGGTGCCAATTTGTTATACAACCTGGTTTTATGAGGATGAATATCTTGGCTTCGGAGTCCTAGCTCGAAAACTAATTATCAATGCCTATATTGCAGTAACTTTGTTGCCATTGTTGTTTTCGAAAGATTTGGCCCATTGCCTTGATGTGTTGCAACAGAAGCAGCCTTGGTGGCTGTCTGCCACTGTGACTGGTTTGATAAAACATGTCGGGCAATCAGAATTGGGCACAATTTTAAACGAATTTTTCAGGAATATGACTACCGTATTTACTCGCATAATGATCGCACTTTTTTTTTTTTAAATACTGACGCAAATTTCGTGGTGCGATCATTACGCGGGGTAAATTTTCTACAAAAAATTTTTGAGCACCGAAAACGCAAACAAGTTGCAGGTCAGACGTCTTAGAACATATATCTCGATTACAACCAAAAATAAAAGCTGAGTAAGGCTTACCTTCACAATAAACACGCACATTAAGCATCACATGGAGGGCACAATGCCCATTTATTTTTTTTCGTCAGTACTCTAATCAAAGTCTGAATCCTCGCCATCCTCGCTTTCACTGCTGCACGACTCATCGGAAACGGCAGTGTCGTCGCTGGGAGCATCTTCACAATCCCACAGGAAGTCATCTTCCGTTCCATCCAAAGCGTTAGATATGCCTATCTTCATAAAACTCTTAGCCACTACCTCGTCGGGGATACTGCTCCACGCTTCTGTGATCCACGAGCACAGCATCTCCACGGATGGCCTTCTAATCTTACCGCATCCACTCAGCATAAAGTCGTCGAACGTTGTCCTTGAACGGACCGCCGTATTCTACGGACCGGACATATTCTAGGACCGCCTCCTCAACACGAGGGAACTTGCCCGTTTTGGGTCCACGGAAAGCCCGCCGTGTCTTGTTCGTAGCCATCAGCTTCTCGCACTGCTTCTTCCGATAGCGTATCCTCATTTCGTCCACGCCGAAATGCCTACCAGCAGCGCGGTTGCCATGCTCCAGTGCATAGTCGACAGCCTTGAGCTTGAACGCGGCGGTGTAACTGGCATACCGCCCCATGGTGAAATGGCGTAAACTCGCACAAAAACACAAAGCACGCTACGACGCTGCCGAATTGCAAAATGGCGAACGCCGCAAAGCATGGAATCATGGGAACTCCAACGTTACTAGACTAGGTTGGGAACTCGTCGGAATGCATTCGCTGCGGGATGACTGCAGATCAACCACCAGGCGGCTCCATGTTTGGGGTGCGATCATTAGGCGGGGAATTTAAAAAATGGAATTTTGACCTCAAAATTCAGGGGTGCGATCATTACGCGAGTGCGATCATTATGCGAGTAAATACGGTATAATCCAGAAAATTGAACCAACTGGAAATTTATCAAGTTTCTCTTTCGTGACGTTTTCATGCAACATGTGGCACGGCTTGAAACTTATTGGGAATTCTACATTGCTTTGCAGTTGGTCACTACACGACGTACGCCCTCAACCACCTCAACGACCAGTGGTACGAGTTTGATGACCAGTATGTGACTTCAGTCGAGCCTCAGGTTGTGCAGAACTGCGAAGCCTATGTCCTGTTTTACAGGTTTGCAGTTTTCTGTTGTTTAATAGTCTTCTTTTTTCGGTAATGAGTTGAATCGCCATTATGAAAAGCCTCTTTCTCTCAATGTCTGAAGCAGTGTGAAATGTTGCTGTTCATATGATGCGACAACACTTTTATGTAGCATTCAGCATAAAGTGGTTTTTATCTGCACCCTGTCATGGCGGCTTCGTAGTTCGGGCACTCAACTGCTGTGACCAAGGATGCGAGATCAAATCCCAGTCATGGCAGCCACTTTTCGATGGAGGCGAAATGCAAGGTGCCCGTGTGCTTTGCGATGTCAGTGCGCATTAAAGAACTCCTGGTGGTTGAAATTTCCGGAGCCCTCTGCTACACCGTTTTTCATAACCCGAGTCTCGTTGGGACATTGCACTGTATAAAACCAAAACCAAGCAGTTTTGTCTCCTACAGTAGTTTTTTATGCTGTCCACTGATGGATGCCTGCATTCATTGCCATCATTCCTTGCTAATGTTACTGTAATTATTCTCGCTAATCATGAAGCTGTGGAAAAACTTATTAAGGTGGAATGATCTCTCATAAACAATTTTACGGTACACGTGGCAGAAAGTAACAGCAATAGAACCTTGGCTATGCAGCCTAGCCCAGTTATAATGTAGTCTGTAGAAATTTGAAATCTCTTCACTATATCCACAATTTTGTTATATCTGGAATATTAAACAAAAAAAAATGCAAATTTAGGTAAACTGATCTTATATCTGCTGGAAGAAGTGGTTTAGTGCTTTCTGGACACATTTCGAGAGTGCGAACTTCAAGATCGCGACCTTTATGTCATTCAGCTGCGAAACGCAGTTCTGTCCGAACTCCCGAGGAAGATTTGTGTGAACCGCTGCAGTAGTTGCTGCGGAGGAATTTCACTCCAAGTGGAAATAACGGTAACGCTCTCGCAGCCCATCTTGTTTGACCATCAAAATCAAAAACTCGCTCGAGCAGCTTTTCTCTGAAAAGTTGAGTGGTCAAACCAGACCTAATATAGCTGAAAGAGCTTTGTGCTTGTTGAAGTTTTGAAGAAGCCACATGCTGGGGGGAAGGGGGGGGGGGGGGGGGAGCTTTTTTTGTTATTTAAACCCTAGTGAGTGGAGATAAAACAGCATGAACATGCAGTGAGCACACTTAACTGCTCAAGAATGAGTTGGAGTGTACAGTATGCTTGTTGTGCACAACTGGTTGAAGTTTTGTCTGATCTTTTGCATCAGTCATCATCCGAGCTGGAGTCTGGGCTAGTGAAGTCATCTGCGGACCCTTCGCTACTGCTGTCGTTAAAAAAAATGAGAGGCTATTAACCCTGCCAATGTAGTATTGTGCTTAAGTGTCCGACTCCTCTTGACTGCCCATCCATATTTAAGGACCTTCCGACCTAATCTTAGAAGTAGGCCACCCAAATTTCGCGGATGGGCCAAGTCTGTTTTTGGGTGATGGGTTAGGTCTGTTTGGATTGGGGTAGACTCAATTCTCTCATTGAGTGAAGTCAGTTTTGGGGATAAGGCACCCAAATTTCAGGGGTAGGCAAGTCTTGCGAGAGTGAAGGAGTTTTCTCCTCCAAAATATTTGTCATTTATATTTGTCATCTCACCTCCTTTCTAGTGCACTTTTTCATGTCTTGGGTGGGCACTTGTGACTTTCTGAGAAAATTGCCAATACATGTGTGTGTGTCTGAAGTGCAATTTAAGTTTCTTACTTACACTGTAATTCATACCAGAAGTAATTTTTAGTCGTGTAGTCTGTTTATCATTCAGGTTTCACTGTTAAATTTTTTGCTAGTACTGTACATAAATACAGTCGAACCCGGATATATCGAACTCGAAGGGGATCGTGAAATAGTTCGATATATCGATAATTCGATATACAGAAATCGGCTTGTGAAGGCTTTCGATGCGAAAAAAACGATACCGTATTTGTCGCGTAATCAACCCACTCCCATAATGAATCCACCCTCAGCTTTTGCACCCGAGAATGTTTGAGGGAAAAAAAAAAAAAGTAAGGCCAGCTCGCTCACATGCAAGCGATTGAGCGATCTCAGCAACGAGCGGCAGTGACAGAGCGAAAAATTTCCAACTTGTTGGAACTGCATCCCTCTCTCCGCTGGAGCCACCGCGGCAGCTCAAAACAAGGTTTCTGTGTCGCCGCGGCAGAAATTGCAAGTGTTTTCGCTTGCATGTCGATGGCACGCGCCAGTTCGTGTCGGTTGTCTCATCCACAGCTCATTTCTTGCAGCATGTCAAGATGTTGAGCAGCGGTAACGTCACAGCGTGTTTATCTTTTGATAGCTCCTGGGGTGGGCGGGGAGCGAACTTGGCAGAGTGCCAGTGATGGCTTGATTGCACAAGCCTGGTTCGATTTATCACTCCGCGCATGGGGCGGTTGTAGTCCACTGCCACAAAATCATTGGAAAGCGTGATAGCTAAATGCTGTTTGAAGCGAAAAATGCTAAAAGCCAGTGTCATGATCGCAGCTGACCGCGTGCTCTTCTTGATTCATGCATACAAGGATAAACAAGCCCCGCAAAAAAAAAAAAAAGACTGCCGGTTCTTAACGTCTGCAGCCGCCATATCTTACGCTACGTACAGCACAACGATAAAAATAAATGGCTCTCACAAAAAAAAAAAAAAGAGAGAGAGAGATCTGCCGCTTCTTAACGTCTGCAGGCGCCATAGCCATGTCAGCCGCCGCGGGCAGAGGGCTCACAACACATGCTGGAGAAAGCATCAGACGTTCCGTCTGAAAAGGGGCTGAGCTGGCTTGGAGCATGCGTAGCGCGTGCTACTGCGAACGAAGGCTGGGAGAGAGGAAGGAGAGAGATAGCTCGGCAAAAGAATGGGCACACCCTTGCGCTTCGCTCTATCGCGTTTTTCCCCTCTCGTTACCACTGGTTCAGTCACGCACATGGCTTGCAAACATCACATGCTGACGCGCGGGAAACGATAACCGCAGATGCGCGCGCCTTTGGGGAATGGCCGCTGCGCTGCCCTAGACCAGCCGTCGCCAAACTGTCCCCTCTCATTCCTTCCGCGCGTGGCTTGAAATCGTCACGCAGCAAACGGCTGAATGTGATGCGATCGTTTTGGGGAAGGTACACTTTCCAGTGCATGGTGCGGAGTTCGATATATCAAATGACTGGTGAAATTGAGTTTGATATATGACACGGCTTTCCTATACTTTTACATGGGATTTTCAAGGGGATATTTCGTGAGTTCGATATAACCAAAATTCGATATATCCGGGTTCGACTGTAGTAGACTTGCCAAGTATTCATAGATTTCTAAAAAAAAATTTTTCAATATCTGAGCAAATATAGTAATGTACTGTATCTGATTTGAAGCTCAACAAAACTTTTAAAAGCTAATATGGTACTGGTGGAGGACAGTTTCGCAATTGCCTTTTTAATTATTACATGTATTTCACTAATGTTATTTTTACTATTTCACTTTTTTTTTTTTTTCCACTTCAGGCTTCATTAGTTGATCACATATGGTGTAATGACTGGTGTGCTATGGGCGCACCTGTGAGCATTTAGAGCAGAAAACACTGTTCTTGCCTCTTCTGCCCGTCTAGGCTGCTCTGCCTATATTGTTCCTCTTGGCAAAGCCATCATCATAAATGCTTTTGTGGTGACTAGGTTGTAAAAAACATGACTTTATGACCCCGGGATACAGTAATTTCATGGCCCTGTGATACAAGGCCTCTCAGCCTGCAGCCAAAATCTAATTGGGGGTCAAGTTACATTCATTCTACATTCGCTTGCTTTTCATACATAAATCTCAGTCATTGCCTCATGCAGCATATTCAGCTCACTTTTTACATAATGTGCAAGCACAGAGTTTAAATTCTAGCAGCCTGTGGCATACTTAGCAAGCACCACAGAGTTGGGAAAAAAAGTCAGCAAAAGAAAAAAAGCCAACAAAAAAAGTATATGACCTTGTCACTTCGTGATGAAGACTTTATTATTGTTAGCAAATAAATGAGGAAGGTGCATCAGGCGGTCAAGAGCCCTTGAGCCCCAGCGGCTTACATGGCCCAGGCCACTGCCGCCACTGCTATAGATGCTACACTATAGCACCTATATCCATGCTATATAGTGTCGGATCGATATTTGCAGACATGCCCACAGGACATCAGCCAGTGATGCCATGATCTGTATTTCTTTTCTTTTTTTTTTTAATTAGTAACATACCTATTGTCATTGAAAGAAGTGTCCTTGTCATTAGGATGCTGCAATTTATCAATACAGGCCGACTTCAGTTTGCCCTCGGTTACCGTTCAATGCATTATTTCTTTGTAGGGTTCACTGGGCCTTTGATTCAGCACCATGGTATGCTGTGTAGTATACATCAAGGGAGGCACGTGATCAAAAGTTGCACTGTAAACTAGCCAGAATAAATTAATCACATTTGCATTATAATAGAAGTTCACAGCATTCATCAAGTTCTGTCCTCCATGTCAACCTTTGTGAAATGTCAATTTGGTAGCGACACAGCTGTGGCTTGCTTGCAGGAAGTCCTCGGAAGAAATGCTGAATCGACGGACTCGGACCTACGAGCTCATGGAACGTAGCCGCAGTGAGGTAATAGTTTTTCACTCATGTTTCAGTTCACATATTCCAGATGCCATTTTATTTAGAGGTCACTCAGAGGGCCCATAGTGACACAGAAATCATGCCTTTCCACATTTTCTCCAACCAGCTTTGAAATTAAATTGCAAAAACTTGCTGGTACATTTGTGACAGCGAAAGGGTTATATACCATGCTTAGATGATTATAATGAAGGGAGAAGTTTCAGGCATCATACAATTGAAAAAATTAAATCCAGTAAAATCTCGTTAATTCGGCCTTCAAAGGACCCGAAAAAAAACGTTTTATTTATCCAGAGTTCAAATAATCCAAAGTTCAAACGCTACAAACTTTGACATTTGTAGCGTTGACCCGAGGAGCACCACTCATACTCTCGTGCACAGCGCGTTTACTATACAAAAACATGCACAAGCATTATTATTTCATATATTTAATTTACGCGGGAAAATATTGGTGTTCGTAATAATAGCAGAGATCTTATTTAAGACTCATTACTTTTGTACTCTCTACCAGGGTAACCTGCGCCGCCGAGAAAAGCAAACAATGAAAAGCACAGTCGTATGAGCGTCAACGCGTTTAAAAAAAAGGTTGTTTTTTATTAAGAACTGAAAACCTGCAGTTACAAAAAAAAAAAAAAAGGTAGCGTTATATTTTATTTTGCATTTATAGAAAGATGTTAGTTCATTAAGCAAAACCGAAAGCACAGATAGTGGCACCACAAAAGTTTGGTGCCAAACATCTGAACTATTTCAACAGCCTTTGAGTTTTGCCGTGTAGCTGCGGCACAACTCCTTCGAGTTCAATCGCGATTGAAAATCTGTGGTTTCTTCAGGTGCTTTCTTTTTCTTACACTATTGACTGCTGCCTGCAGCTCCCGTTGCAGATCCTCCTTCACTTACATGCACTTTGCTACTCGCTTAGTCACAAAGCCCATAATTTTTGCCTCTACTATCTCGCACATACTCTTAAGCATGCAGTCCTAAGCTACTGCATTATGCAGTAGCTTATGACTGCTTAGAAAGCAGTTAGGGGCTGCTCAAGCTTCGCATTAAGAGTAGATACAACCCCTTTAATACAGCCATTTCGTTCCCCGAATTTCCTTTCTAATGCACGGCTTGCCATCTGTACTGCTGCAGCGCAGTTTGATCACGAGTTTTCCTGTGGGGGCTGATTTTCATGTTGCAACGAAGGAGAACAACAAAGGCTACACCGACTTTTCGACAGCACGAGACCTATAATTCTGTCACTTTAAAATTGTAAGGGCTTCTTTAGAGCCCTTTTTACAGTGGGATTCAGTAGCAGAGCAGTGGTGCCTCTTCACAGACAGCCCAGTCGCGTTTTGAGGATGCGGTCAGTGCAATAAAGCATCCTCAAAGTGCGACAGTTCAGTGTATTGGAATAGTGGGAGAAGCATGTGAATGGGAAAGAGAAATAAATACATGTAGGCATTAAAACGGCGTGACCGCATTTTAAAATAGAACTAAAAGACAAGTCAGCTCTTCCTCTGTTTTAACAATACCGGCTGAATCACCCACTTCGCAGTGGGAGTCGCCGGTACATTTCACTTCAGTAAGTTACCGCAAGTGAGTAAGTCTCCAGCTAGCTAATCTCTCTATTCATTCTTCCTGTCCATTGCCGCATTTGAAGCCTGCTGTTCCATCTTGTCTGCCGCTGTCTTTTACTGCTCTTTAGTTTCTCCGGGCTGCACAAATGCCGTGTCGTGGCATACGCAGCTGCCACTGGAGCTACTTTCGGCCGCCAGGAACGTTAGGCCTAGCGTGGTGGGTTCGACACAGTCACCGGGCGCAAGTTCGTCACCTTGTGCATCCCATGATGTCTTTATTGTGAAGTTTTTCGATCCGCAAATGGTTCGCTTTTTTGCCAAACTTTTTCTGGGGTGAAATTTCGCCACTGATCAATGCATCTCGTGCTGCTTCAATCACAACACAGAAACACAATGGCACTGCCTCTCGTGCTGGGCTGCGACCGAGTACGTTGTGCAGACAACGGAGGCCTATTCAGCCAATCAGGTGGCGCCCTCACATCACGTGCCCTGGAGTAACAAATAGGATTGAGCACTGGGACCTTTTTTTTTTTTCTTTTTCTGGCGAGAAAACGGGTGAGAATGGCACGGTGGCTGGAATTCGATGACGGAAAGCTGCTCTTTCAGTCGAGACCAAGATGGCTTAAGTAGCATGCATGAAACAAGAGCTGCGCACCGTGGAAAAATCACCATTTTATCATCGATTTCATTTGAAATTCAGTCACGAGTGACAATATAAGTTGTTTTTGCGGGCAAAATACTGAACTTAGAACTGTGAAATTTTGCAGACGGATGCAGAACTGGCCGCAGACTTCGAAATTATTATTTTCAGAAAATCAATTTTTTGGTGATTTTTTAAGTTTAACACCCGTGTTCCCCTTAAAGGGCCCCTGAAATACTTCTTGCGGTAATATTCTAATGCAAGAAATCCATAGAGATGGGCCTTATGAATATTACAGTGTAATTTCAGAAGTTTGCATAGAGCATATAATTTAGAAATAATTTTTAAAAAGTGCTCCTGGCGACTGATCAGGGTGACACATCTCTGCATGTTGTCCTCCCATGTGATGTCATGGGATTGCTGGGCACACTCGCTTATTGAGAGCTCTCAATTTACGTGAGTGGTGTGCTATATAGAGCACCATCGTGACTTATTTACTTCTTTTTTCTTGCGTCCCAGCGTGGGCTGAAGATTTTAGTAGGAGAGGAGAATCATTTTCAATCCCCCGTATCTTCAGTGCTAATAAAGGTAGCTTAAAAATTTTTTTCCGTCGCGATGAAGATTGATGAGATACTTGTTGCTCGTACACGTTTTCTAGTTTTCGTAAATAGCTCTTCACGGACCCTTTAAAGGACACCGTGGACAGCTCCATGCAGTTATTGTTTCCAAGGAAAGTTTATTCTCTGGCTTTGTGGACATTTGTGGGGCAGCAAAAGACGCATTCATAATCGAGAAAATTCGAATTAAGTATCTTCCCGGCAGCCCAATCAAGCTTTTGACGTCCTTGCCTAAAAGAATGGTTCCCGTTGTTTCCATGCAAATGGCGGTAGCACTACAATGCAAAGATCATTGTAGTGCTTGTGGGAAAGAAGGAAAGCAGAAAAACAAAAGTTGTCGCCCCTTGGTTTCAAAGACAAAGATTTTGTTTTGCCACAGGGACAAAATGACGAGAGAAATTACTGAGGCTTATTACATCAGTAAGAAGCAGTCGCAGTGCGTCAGCCAGCCTTCCTTGGTGCTTATCGATAAAGAGGTTTATTTTTTGGATAATGTCTGGTGAGAATTTATAATTTGTAAAACTGGCCGTTGGGGGGGGGGCTTGTATGTTTGGTCTTGTTCGATAGGGTTTTCTACGTGGCCGATGAAGGAAAAAGATATCTTTTGAATTTGCCTTGGTCAAGGGTTTCGTTCTTTGTAACATCATGTGACATATTCTTTGTATAAGAATCTGCTTTCTTCCTAATAAAAAATTAGTTGCGAGACATCGCTCGTCTGTTGTGCCTCTATTCTTGTGTGTTTCGTCTTTTTGCACTGTTCCACCCACTATGCAATTGTACCAACTCGCCCAACTGTCCATCCTACTTCCATTCTTTAATATTCACTTGCTAAGCCAGTTTCATGGCTAAATTAATTTTGATCACTGGTTCTTGCAGCCCTGTCTGCTCAGCTTCTTCATATCTAAGCAGTGGGTGAACCGGTTTAACACATTTGCGGACCCTGGCCCTATTGACAATGGGGACTTCCTCTGCATTCATGGAGGTAAGCTCTGGGTTCAGCATGATTATCACAGATTCGCTTTTGGTGAAATTTGGTTCTTTTTCTTATAGCATCACTGGATTTGTGCCATTGACTTAATTACTACGTGTAAATGATTATTGTTTGAACAAATTTACTCACCATACCCAAATATATTGTGTATAATTTTCACCTGTGTATGCGATTGAGTTTCAAAGTCTCCATTTGTATTCTTCCTTCAGTTTGAACTTTTTGGAGCACCGTAATTGTAACGCGAGGCTCAGGATTTAACCACAAGAATTTCTTCAAGACAGCGTATTACTCAGCCATATATTTACATGTTTTACAAAACTTGTGGTAGTATTATTGTTTTCTTAAGAGGAGGTGCGACTGTTTTGTCCAAAAATTTTGTTAGCTTTTGAAAAATATTGCTTAGGCATTAGCCACCTGAAAAATGCTTTTGATTGTTTTTCGCGTGGTGGCGTCAAGTGAAAAGACAACGAGTGCTGAAAGACATTATTTGCGTTCTTCATGAGTCGTTAAAAAAGTTTTTTGAACTGGCTAAATTTGTTACCTTAGAGCGGTAATAGAACATTTTGTTAGCATTCAGAAGATTATATTACACCCCGGTATTAACAACTCCAAAAATGTGTTTTCAGTCTTTTATTATAGTCATATTGAGCAGAGAGGTTCAAATTTCAGAGGTTTTATCTGCATTCTTTTTTTTTTTTTTTTTTCTTCTTCAGATAGGATTTTAAAAACATTTTCTGTACAGATGCTTATAAATGCCTTTTGTTAACCATGAGCTTGGCTGGAATAAATGACCTAAATCAGTTTGTATTTTTATTACTTAAACATTCATGAATGGCAAGTTTATTGCACCAAGGAAGAAAAAAAATCTGCTTTTACCCACAGCATTTTTCTGGTCGTGGTTATGTGTAGTTATGTGGCACAACCATTCCTACTCTTGTACAAAATTTCAAATTTTAGGAAGCGTTAAGAAAACGGTACATCAATATAAAAAATATAAAGAATATATGGCTAAATTGCAATCTACTTCTGAGCGCTAAGCTTATCGACAAATTTAAAATGTGCCAATTGTGCAAACGTTATGTGCAGTACTCATGCCAACAAAACTTGTTGAAACAGGTAATTTTGCATGATGAAAGTGGAAGCTTTTTGAGTTAGCAATTCAAAATAAAGATACATGCTTGTGTTGTTTGCTTGTTTGTTTGTTTTTTTTTGTTTTTTTTTTGTTTTTTTTTTTGTTTTTTTTTTTTATTTTTTTTTTTGATGGTTTCTGCATTAAAAGTGTTATAATCAATAGCAGAGCAAATACTTGGCTGTTGCACTCAATCCATGTGTGTCATTGACGCTGCATCATTGCAGGAGAGTGCGCATTAGGTGTCTTATTAGGGTCACTTGTTGCCTCAGAACTGCGTGTCACCCTGAACGGTTTTTTTTTTTGCAGGGGTGCAACCAGCCAAAGCCCATATAGCAGAAGAACTCTGTGTGCGACTATCCCAGTCAGTCTGGGAATATCTGCACGACTCGTAAGTAGCCCTGGGGCCCACAAACAAGTTTTTACGTTATTATGGCACTTCAAGTCAATCAATAGCAGCGCTGCCTCATAATTCTAACGTAGCTACAAGTGGTGAAAGTGTACCCACACGGTCAGGTAACTCTATCTCATTGAAAGTTTTCACTGCTAAGAAGAGAATTTGTTTGTATATTGTCGCATTTGCATGAGTTAATTTCACTGCGCAATATATTGTTTAGTGTCCTCATGTCTAGTCAAGTGGCAAAAAAAAAAAAGAACTTTTACACTCCCCATAGACCTTGTCTTTATTTACCTTGCGGGCTAACAGAAAATATTGATGTGTGACCTTTTTTGTGCTACATGTAGGGTTTGAGTTTATTTCTCTCTCACAATTAAGAGAGCGAACTGTGACAAAAGCCGGTTAGTCCTGACGAGGTCACAGAAGGCAGACAATAACTGCTATATTTTGATACACTGCACTGGTTGTTTGCAAACACTTCTTATTGACTCTCAACTGATTTACAGTTAAACCTCGATGTAACGAAGTTGGTAAAATCTGCAGTTTGCTTTTAAAATTTAAATTTCGCTACATCGAAATCTGTCTCCTGGCACGCAGAGAACTCTCCAGAACGTTTCACAGGGAAGGCTTTCTATTGGGGTGGAGGTGGACATTATATGCGGGATGAGTATGACTTGCCCGCATAGCTTTTGCTTCACCATCGTCGTCGGCCTTTTGTATTGCGAGTCCCCGACCGCATTGTCGATTCAACTGCGCATTTGGCCGCCACTGCCGCGCAGAAGAGAGCCTGGAAAATCAAGGCGCCAATGGGGGGCCACATCGGCTTTCCCGCCTCGCTTTTTCCGTGTTGGCGACAGCAAAAACAGTGCCCTTTATCGCACCGGGCGAACTGAAACCCAATGCCCACTTTCACATACCCACTTCAGGGCGCGGTACAATCTCTCCACAGGTTATTTTCGAGCCAGCAACAAAATTTAAATTTGACTACGTTGAAAGTTTGATAAAATTTACTTTGCTATGGGAGGGGGGGGGGGGGGGCTGAAACTAAATACATGGTGTTCTATGAACACGAAGTTGTGATACTCAAAATAATTTATTCATTAGATTTCATTAGATTGCTGTTCATTTAATCGAGGTTTAACTGTTTATACTATTGCTTTGGTGGTTGCATTCTCTTCCTGAATACACGTTGTGCAGGGACTGCAGGTGCATTCCCAACTCCTGTAAATGTTGTAAAGGGCAGCAAGTATTTTATTACAAGCAATAGTATGTTATTGTTCCAACCCTGCAAAAAAATTCTTTACCTGTGTATGAGCACACCCCTCTTGGAACACCTGGTTACCACTCCTATGTAACGCAGCAGGACAGCAGTTTGTAGAATATCCCACAGTATCAGTCATGGCACAGCCGTCAAATGGAATGCACGATGGCGAAAGTGGCGAACGTTAGTAAGTGCTGTTGCGCAAAGAAGGCATCACGAATCCATGCAGCAGCAGTTGGCGCAAGCACTCTTTGCTCTGCTGCGCACAGTGGGCGTCACGGATCCAGACTTGGCGCTCGGCCATCTCGGTGGTGCAGTGCCGCCCTGCTTTCCGCTCCTCTTCTTCCTTCGCACTCCTTCATTCTCTACGCCAACGGCACAGAACCGGGAAACGTGCCTCTTTAACTGCCGCCGCATTAAAAAAAAATGCGTTCATTGGGCAAGTAAATGCGGTAAGTACTGGCACCAACCTGCACCAGGCGTCAAGTTTCGCGACCAAAATAAAATTTTTGCAGGTTTCAGTATCTACTTATAGGGCTGCAGTTGGCTGTGGCTGTTGCCTTGTTCAAGAGTATCGCAGAACTTCACGAGAGGCAAACTTCGGTAGCATTACAAATCTTTATGCAAACTTGCTAAGAATGGATCAGCTACAATTACATAGGCTGCAATCCAATGCTTTTCTTCTGGATCTGCCTATAAAGTAGCATTTGTAATCTGAGCATTGCTTTTAGTGCAAAAGCACTAATTTGGAGGTTCAGAGCCTAGTAAAATCGTCTTAACGTTTGAATGTTCGTGTGTAGTGCTTTCACACTAAAATAAGAAAAAAAAAATTGGCGGTCAGAACGGATTCAAACCAATACAGAAATTAGCAGAATTAATTGTGCTCGCTAAGAAAGGCAGCGGCGTCCGGCATAGTGTTGTGGACACCACCTTTCACGGTTGGTAGGTAGCTGAGCGGAGAGAGGGCCATCTCCTCGCTTTCAGGGGCGAGGGTGAAGAGTCGGAAGGTAGCTGCCATGGGCACAAAGGAAACTGTTGGTGTCCCAGTGCACTGCATAAGTTACATGTGGGTCTCGCTGCCTTTCTGCCGCCGTTCGTTGAAACATCCAACTAAAGCGGAGAGCCTCCACCTTCCAGAAGCCAAACCTGCCAACCTTGTTCCTAATTGCACCTTTGTTTAGATAGAGGGCTGATCTTCCAGCCGCTGCCACTTTCAGTTCACTATCCTACCTCACCCCCAACCACCTCTCCCTCCAGAAGCACTATCCACCACCCACCCATCAATCTCAAACTTCAAGAGGTGCCAGAAGCCAGACAGAATAGCCAGGAGGAAGGTGGGTGACTGGATGGTGGCACTTCTGGAGAATATTGGTGGAAGGATGAGCAACACAGCTAGTGCACCTAGGAGTTATGGTGGATCGGGGCTACTTCTGAGCACCCTCCGCGCTCTGAAAAAGCATCCGAAATTTTCGTAGCTAAGAAAAGAGAAAATGTAGCACATTTCTTGTATTCTGGAATTGTTTTATTGTGCGTTCTTATTTCAATGTTCAAAAGTTCTCAACTGTTTAGTGTTCTTATTTGCAGAAAATGTTGATTGCATACAGTCGAACCTTCTCAACTGTTTAGTGTTCTTATTTGCAGAAAATGTTGATTGCATACAGTCGAACCTGCCCCGCCGGGGTGGTGCAGTGGTAAGACGCCCGACTACTGTGCCGGAGTTCCCGGGTTCGAACCCGACCGCGGCGGCTGCGTTTCGATGGAGGCGAAACGAAGTGGCGTCCGTGTGCTGTGCGATGTCAGCGCACGTTAAAGATCCCCAGGTGGTCGAAATTACTCCGTAGCCCTCCACTACGGCTCCCCTTTCTCTCTATCCACTTTCACTCCCACCTTCATCCCTTCCCTTACGGCGCGGTTCAGGTGTCCACAGAGCAAGTGTGACAGATACTGCGCCTTTCCCTTCCTATGAACCAACCAACCATACAGTCGAACCTCGTTATATCCGATATTCGTTATAAAGGTGCGTGCCCAAATTCCTGTAAATAAGTTTGTTAATAAAACTAAACAAAATGTTCACTAATATGGACAACACAAAGGTGCAAAAATGCACAATTTTTAATTAAAAGCTTAGCAACAGCATGAAATCTCGCTTTTCCTTAAGTGTGGGAGAGCAAAAATGAGTACTAAGAAAGGATGTTGCCTCCGCGCACAATTTCCACGACGGAGCCATCGGTCTCTCTGGGAGCATAGCGCACACTCACATGTCGGCCACAGCAGGGGCTCACGCCATGACAAGGCAACGGCGATGACATGCCAGTCAGATGCCTGTCAGCCATTGCATGGCCGAACTCAGCTGCGACGGCGGCGACGATGAGACGCTCGAGTCAGGCTATGGCCGTTTATAACCTCCGAGATCACTGCACGCGGTGATCTCAGAGGCCATAGGTTGTTTGTTCTAGTCTTCGTCTTCGCTGCTAAATGACAGGGCACGCGAAGTGCAGGTGGTTTAAACATCTTTAGCTGCAGCGTTGGCTTCGGCCATGGCTGTTCATGACCTCCGAGATCACACCTCCAAGCGCGGTGGTCTCTTGTTTGTGGTAGGCTTTTTTTTTTTTTTTTTTTTTTTGATCTCCTTGATTGGTTGAAAATTTGCGTTTCTTAGTTTTTCTGGCTCCCTTACGTGTTTTTTGCCATTATAATGCAAAAACACTGTGTCGTTATAGCCGATATAGCGTCAAATATTGAAATTTTTCTTTTGTTATACAGAAAGAACTCCCATAGAAATAAACCACAGTCCAACCAAACTTTGATTTTAGTTCGTTTTGTCCGATAATTCGCTATATCCGTGTTCGTTATAGCGAGTTTCGACTGTTCATTTTTAAGGCAATTATACTTTAATGATTATTCAGCTGCACTTCGGTGTATGTTGTACCAAGATAGTGCAGAAACTTCATTTATTAAAAAGTGATTTGCAGCATCTATCAGAATTGTCTGCTTTTTCCACGGTCCCGAAAGGGTTAAGGTGGGAATCTGGTGTTATTGTAATAGTGAGGAAGGATGCAAGGCTGGTATGTAGCATACCTGGGGATGTAACGTGCGTGGGCTATGCCAACCATGATTCCATGAATCCACCGAACGTTGTTCATACATCAAATGCTATATGAGTACATTGAAGGAGTGGAACAAATGTCTCTGCAGTATACTGAAAAATTGGACAAAAGTTTATGTGTAGAAGTGCCTAGACAACTTGCATTCCTATGCCTCGTCTTCGCCGTCATCGCAGCCCAAGATTTTCTCAGTTCAATTCAGTCGTTCAGTCGTGTCCGACTCTTCGTGACCCTATGGACCATGTCACGCCACGCTTTCCGGTCTCTCACTATCTTCCTAACATCACATAACTTTAACTGCAGTGCCTCGAGGATGCCATCTAACCACCGCATTCGCTGCCTGCCCCTTCTCTGGCGACCCTCAACCTTTCCCAACATGAAATCTTTCTCCAGCGACTCCTCTCTTCTCATCAGATGACCAAAGTAGCTGAGCTTTAACTTTAAAATTTGACCCTCCAATGAGCAGTCAGGTTTTATGGTCGACAATATCGACTGATTTGATCTTCTGGCGTCTTCGCCAGCACCACAATTCAAACGCGTCAATTCTTCGGCGGTCAACCTTTTTCACAGTCCAACTCTCGCATCCATATATCACAACTGGAAAGACCATAGCACAAGTTATACGGATCTTGGTTGGCAGACTAATGTCTCTGCTCTTTACTAGGCGGTCAAGGTTAACCATTGCTCTCTTTCCCAGAGAGCAATGATTTTCTAGGTACTGGCTTTCTCTCGAAGCAATTTATCTTCAGTGATTTCGAGCAGTTGCTAAATTATGCTCTTCTTAAACACACAGGCTGTGCACCTCATGACACAGCCACCACTCTGCAAAAGTGAATGCATATGGACATCACAGCCTTCTAGCAGGTGTGGAGGCATACTCGTTTATACTTAGTGGAACTTGTGGTGTCTTGCACTGCATGGTGGAAATGTCTGGTCAAGTTAAGAGGAATTCCCGCCCTTTTCAAATTGTAGCTACTTGGCAAGGAAAGTAGGCCTAGCAAGCCGAGGGTAACAGTGTGCCTCGGTGTTCGCGTAGAACTTGCGAATTAAGGCTGACTGGATGTGGCAAAGAGTCTCATTATTTTTTTGGTTAACCACATGGAGAATTTTTACTATGTGTTCATGAATCTGCATTTGTGCCAATGCAGGTTCGGAGGAGGTCCAGCCTGCACCCACCTCTACACCTGTCCCACGTGCACCAGTGAGCGCGAGGCCCTAGAACGGAGGCGCAAAACTGAGCTGGACACTTTCATCGCGGTAAGCAAGGCTGCTTCCAGAAAAAGTATGTCCTTGACATTTCAAGTGTAGGTCAAAGCTTATGCATATGCGTGGTTTGCCAGATCCAGCATTGCGTTTTAGAGCTGGTTATTCTGTGCTGTATTTCACAGGAACTTGCTCCACGTTTAATCATTTTAAAGAATTTGGCTACTAGGCTGGAGAAACGGAAAGGGCATTGTTATGCCAAGCAGTACTGTTCAAAGTTTCGGCATTGGTCCTAAATTGTTACAGTGGGGAACACTTTCATTTATCCCCATCAGTTTTCTGGTCATGTGCCTTATCTTATTGGCAGTGAAATGCTTTGTGAGGTTGGTGCATGTTAAAGAACGCCGGAAAGTGTTGATGTCTGCTCACCTTAAGGGGGGAGACTGCTTCTGGAGAAATTTTCTCAATTTCTTCGCCAAACTCAATGAAATTGCATATCCTTATCTAATTTCTCATGCTGATTTCAAAAATGTGATTAGTTTTTTGATAGGACTATTGGTTCTCAAGGTACAATTAATTAGCCCCCTATTGTTCACAAGAACAATAGAGAGAAAAGTAAACAATAAAAGCTCACAAATTGCACATGGTTAGACTCTAGAAAGAAAATGCAACGCAATGTTGGAAACAGTTTTCTAATTTTACAATTATTACTGATTTTACATCAGAATGAAATTTGTGCAAAAAATTGTGACTAATATGAAATTAAGAACTGGATCATTAAAAATATTTATGAGCCTTAATTTAAAAATCTGCTCCCAACATTGCATGCTTGGGTAACCTAGGTACATGCTAAAAAAGGAATTGTGGTTCTCTCAGCTATAGATGCTGAGATATGCTACTTTGAAAGTCATTCTGAGAAAAATGAGAAAAACAAGCAGAGTGATGTTTATTGAGGAAAAGTACTAAATTATCCATCCAGCCACCTTGGAAAGTTACTAATAGCCTCCTGGAATGTAGTCAGACTGCTTATTAGCATTTAAATGGCGTTTTTTTAGAGTGCGCTGCACATTTTCTGAGGACTTGTGCTTCTGTGCACATGCACTCTTCCTTTGCTTATCTTTCTCCTGCATGTGTTTTGTTATCTGGGGGCTGGCAGTCAGGTGCAGCTCTTTCAGAATGTTTTTTGCAGTTCTTTCACTCCCTGCATTAAACTTCATCACAGCCTCAGCCACAGCTGCCTGGACCGTGAAGAGCGAAGCATGGCGTTCCTTACGTGCCAGTGCCCAAAAAATTGAATGCAAAAATTCATTATTGTTCTGTGTTTTGCCTCGTTGTACGCGCTCCAGAAGCCTCTTGTCAGAAAGCCTTTCATAGACTGGCAGCAAAGCTTCACAAACATGAAGAGGCAGGTTGTGTCGGTGATGCGGCATGGTCTCACCTCTGGCCTCTGCAGCATTCTGCTTACACCAAGACTCGGGGCCTGTTGGGCAGAAGCTGTGATTGTAGGTTACATCATTAGATGTAACATGATGGTAGGTGGCCATCACAGCCTTCTGTGTGGCCTCCACATCACCAGTGTGTGACTTCAAAGCCCATGCATAGTAGGAGCTCAACTTGGAAATTAGATCTCCTGTAAGCCTTCCTTTGCCACCAAGGGATTCTCCACCAGAACCTCTCTGTTTCGTGATCACATTGCGCAGAGCAGTTCCCATGCGCTTCTGCACATGGTTTATGCAGTCTTCCTTTGTAACTGCTATGTAGCCATATACTTTTGCTTCTTGCAAAGCAAGGAAGGTTCGGCTGTCCCCATCAGAGAGCATGGTCGTGTAGCGGAGGTTGTGCTGTTGTAGGGACCGCTGGAATAAAATAAGCGCAGCCTCGACTTCCATTTCACCAGCCTTTTTGGTGGTGTTTTTCTGGCATTTGTGGCCTTGTTTCCACGCCGAATACGCCGGGTCATCCTCTTTTGGGCCTCGTTCACACGCGGCGCAAAAATTGCTCAGCACGACGTAATCGAGCACAAGTCCGGTGAAAAGCTCAATAACAGTTCCGATTCCGATGTGAGATGAATGCCCGCGTGTCATCCACGAGCCGTCAAACGAAACTGCAATATTTCCGGGGTGACCGAAATTCAGCTCGGAGTAAACCTCCCGAACGGATCGTGCGCAGTCTGCTGTCATCTTTTTGGCTGCACGGTCCACCGCGGGCGTCAACTTCTCCTTGACATATTTCTGCCACGTTTTTGTATGCAAACCTCGATGAGATATATTCATCACTGCGAATATATCATTTAGCGCACCACGCTGATTGCCGGTTGCTTGCATAGCGCGCGCGGCAAGAATGTTCACAATGAACGGATTCTTTTTTTGTCCGCCGATCACACGCGGTGAACTCCAGCCACAATTAATGTCGCCGCAATTCACGCATGAAATCGTCAACTTCACCGCAAGGCCATATTCGCTGCCACATTTACCGATGTTGACATCACCGCCGCACACTTTACACTTCACACACGCTAGTAGTGCGTTCACGGAACTCAAGCTGATAACGGTGAAGGTTGCGTCGTCGAGCGGCTCGGCAGCTGCGGCATCTTCGGCGGTGTCTTCGGTTCCGCCGACAAAAGCTACCTTGCGCTCCGTTGCAGGGGTCGATGCCATCAGTTCAAGTTTTGCCTGCGCTTTCCTTCCGACTGCTTCGATATCGGAAGGTTGCAGCATCGGTGTGTCGCGGCGAACGCATCCGCTGTCAGAAGCTTCTGCGTCCGCCGCCGACGTTGACGTCAGGCCTAACCCGGTCAGCACATCACGATTAGATGCAACCGGTGACACATCAGCGATGCTTGCAGTTTCCGCGGAGTTCTTGCTCTTGAAGTTGTCAGTGAGCGATTTCTTCCTCTTTTTTCCGAACTTGTGCGTTGTTCGGAACTTCAGCGCCGACATCGTTGCAAGACGCACCAGCGACGATACTCCGACAAGATGGCGCCCACTGACGCTTGCCACAGGCGTGAAGCAGACGACGAAAAGCGTGTCCGCCAATCGGGTGACAGGTTTTAGTCACGTGCACCGACTAACGAATAGCAGCGCACGTCGAGACTCTCTTTTGGCGCTTTTTTTCTCCACAACCAATAGTCGTAAACGCGCAGCAATGGCGTGAAATTGAAGATGAAAAGCTGCTCTTTCAAACGAGACCAAGATGGTGGCAGTCACTACCGGGGAATGACAACTGCGCATCGCGGAAAGAGCGTGGTTTTCGCGTCAATATCTGCCCCGAGTGTGCGCGGATATTTATTTTTTAATCGTATTACAACCGAAATATTGACTCCAGCGCTCTGAAAATTCATAAACCAGTAGAAAAAGAGGTGGAGATTTCAAAAATTCTAGTTCTGAAAAATCGATTTTTTCGCGATTTTTTTGCTCACAGAAGCCGTCTCCCCCCTTAACAGCCCAGTCAAACTGGTTTCTCCAAAGGTTGTGGAAAGGTTTATAAACTAGCCTAAAGCCCTCCACTGTAGCTCCAGGACGCTATAGATCCCACACACTGCTTACTACCATGTGTCGAAGTAGAGACTTGGCTTTTATTGACCTTATTATACTTTTTGAAGCAGGCAGTATGAATATGCTGGTTAGGCCTATTTGCTAGAATTGCTTTGCTTGCATACTCTGCTAGTAAAATGAGGACGACACATAGTATTTGTCCTTTGCAGTTCTCTAGTGACCCTCTTGCGGTGATGGGTTTGGCAGCACTCGTCTTCACATTTGAAGAGCCTTTTTTTTTTTTAAGGTAGTAATAAATTTTTTATGGTATGGAGCCCAGTATGATGCTATTTGCATTTACCACTGTGATACGTAAGTAGTGAAGCGTTCAAACAGAATGGGAATAGAGGCAGAGAGAAATTATTGGTTAACTTAGATAGCAGACAATTTAAAGATGGCCCTGAAAAGAAAACGGGGGTGTGTTGTAAAGCATGTCAGCCGGCCTTGAAATGAGTTCTCTGCAAGGTGCCCATTGTGGGCGTTAAAGGAAAGTACAGTAAAACCTCATTTATCCGGATCTCATAACTCGGAAATTCGGTTAACTCTGACTCACTGCGTGGTCCCGGCAAGACTGTGTATTTACCCGCACAAAGGTTAACTTGGAGAACTTCGAGGATGAGGGCTACCGACTTTCCTGCTTTACGGTGCGATACAGCATGAATGTGCATCCACAGCAGGCGGGCAACGGGAAACCTACGCGAGGCTAGTCGGTCTGTGCGCTGCTCGGCAAAAACGAAAAACAGCGGCAAAAATTAAAAAAAAAAAAAGCTGAAGGGCACGAAATTGGGTGATGGTGATAGCGGATCATGTGAGCAGTGGCTAGGTGGTGCTGGTGACCACGCGTTTCAAAGGGAGAATCCTTATCATCAATCGTCAGGGCGACGAGCAGAGTGGGTGAGCATAGGCAGCGAGACTGTTTGTATTTTGCTGTTAAATGACTGCCACTGCTGTCCCGTGGCTGCGATGGCTGCACTTACTGCATGCCTGATTTCTTTGTCCCAATTGTTTGTGATACGATGGTGGCAGCACGCAAATCATGAAAATAAGCACCCGTTGCTCTGTTCGACTGTGTTTGGGGCCTGTTGCCATTGCACTTTACAACGATGGCGATCGCCACTCCAGTGAAGCGACGATGATGCTGCCGTTGCTGGCATGCTGATGAAGACGGAAATTGTTCCGGCGATGAAAGTCATGAGCAGCCGATGTCGCACTATGCAAGAGGCCGCCGAGGCTTTCGCTGTACTGGGAGAATTTTGCATCGAATCGCGCGGTAATGTGCGTGCTCACCACAACTTGATGGAACTGAAAAAAATTTTTATTGCGCAAATTTCGATAAAGAAACAAAGAAAAATAATGCAGTTTTTCATGCAATAAAGGTATGTGTATGCCCAGTACTTCTTTTTTTGTGGTTGTTGTTTTCATGGTAACTTCGATAATCCGGATTTCGGTTAACTCGGACATTTTTGCCAATCCCTTGCGATCCAGATTAACGAGTTTTTACTGTAAAACACCACGTCTTTAAGCATGGATGTGACAGTGCTGAGCATCAAGCATGAAAAGGGGAAAAGTGGAGAGTTAAAAGAACAGGGAAAGCCTGGTAAAACATGCATATTTAACTAGAGAGCGGAGTCTTTCTTTCCTTGCGATGCTGTTGAGGTGTCCACCTAAAGGTGAGACAATTACTCACCTTTCATTTCCTCAAAACCATTTTTCTTTTCATTTTCTTCTCTTCAGCGCCGGTTGCTATGGCAACAAAGGTATTTGCCTGTTCTAATGAATCCGATTGAATAGAATGGAATACCCTGTACACATAAGATGTGCGTGTTGATGCATGTATTTCTTGCAAACTTTGTGCTGCTTTGTGTTTGCAGCTGAACCGAGAGTTTCAGCAAAGCCAGGACAGCCCAGGAGTCGTCTATGCAGTCAGCATGGCTTGGTTCAAGCAGTGGGAAGCCTTTGTGCGACGCAAGGACGCAGGTGAGAACTAAATGGAAATTTTCCACCGTTGCCCACCAGCCTTTCATGCAGAAACTTGTGCGCACTTTGCTAGTCATCATTGACAATGTGAATGAGTGAAAAGGGGTTTTTCTGGACTTGGAAGACGGGGAGTCATGAGCCTGTGGATTTTAGAGGCTGCCCTTGGCTCCTCTTCTGCCGGATGGATGACGCTTCGCTGAATTGCAGAGTCCGTACTTTGCAGCAGGGTCTCCCAGGCTTCTCTGCTTATTATATTTTGTCCCACTACTGTGAATTGCGGGCACTCCAAAGTTATGTGGTCAAGGGTCCCTCTCACTCCACAGTGCTTGCATTGATCATTGTCCTTATGCTCCAGTAACGCGGGAAACGCCCAGGCAGGACTGATGAAGGTGTTAGTCTGTAGCCGCCTTCACTCTACAGCTTCTCTGTTACAGTCGAACCTCGATATAACGAAGTCCTACATGCAGCTGAAAATTTTGTTTAATCGCGAATTTTGTTACGTATAGGTTGCTATGTTTTAGCTGCCCAAATGAAGTAATAGGTTTGTGGAACGCTGCTGGGAACATGTGAATTACTGATTCAGGAAATAAGCAAGAAATTCTAGCAATAATAGCGCTAACAAGGGCACCGGAAGTTATTTTGTATATCAGGAGCACATAATGAGTGATAACAAACGGATGCGGACGCATACTTTTTCTGCGTGTGCGCAAAGAACAAGTGCAGTGCCTAGTACTCAAAGCCGCCACTCGATGTCGCCATTGGTATCATCATCATCCAGTGTTTGCAAACTGAGACAAGAGAGAGTTGATACAGTAAAATCTCGGTGATACGAATTTCGAGATGATATGAATTCGCGGAATATCCCGGCCAGAGTGCATTGTTTACAATGTGCAAAATTTTGGATGGTCAGAACACTCTCCCGCACCACAACGGATGATATGAACGTGCGAACTGCGGCCGCAACCTTGAGCACTACGCATTGCCCACACATCGTTGACTTTACGATCGCCAGCCGCGCTGTACGTACACATCACAAGCAGTGTGCGTGGCTGATAAACTGCAGACGTGACAACCGCTGTAGGGGAGGCAGCATACGCAGTGGGTGCGCACGAAGTGGACATCGCTGGCTCCATGGTCGCGATCTGTGAGCAGTTTGCGGCGCCGTGCGGCCCACATGCCGCCATCTCCAGTTGGGTTGTACGCGCTGCGAGAAGTACACGGAGTTGGGCGGATCGCACGTTGCCGACATCACGATCATTTTCCATGCCACGAAAGGTTTGCAGCAGCACGCGGCCATGAGTAGTAGTCGGCGGCGCACGTGGCGGCGGGTGCGAACAGGCCGCACATCGTGGACATCGTGACTGCCAGTCACACTGTACGCATCGTGAGCAGTCTGCGGCACCGCGCAGCTGGCATGTTGCCATCTCTTGTCGTGCTGTGTGTGCCGCGAGAAGTCCGCGGAGGCACACTTCGCCAACGTCGGGATCGCGTGTCACACCGTGTGCGCCGCGATTGGCGAGCTGTGACCGCGCGACCGTAATAAACCTTCTCAGGCGTAAACAGATCTGCGCGACTGCCTTTCCCATGCTTCTGCATACTTATTTTCGTTTGTTAGGCGTAAACGATCTGCGCGACTGCCTTTCCCATGCTTCTGCATACTTATTTTCGTTTGTTTTCATAATACGAATTTTCGGAGTTTTTTCACGACCCCGTGAGATTCATATCACCGAGGTTCTACTGTACGAGTTTCTAGATAATCTGATCTAGGGACTTTGGGATGCTGTCTTATTATTGTGAACTAGACTTAGGGGTATGTCTGCATCGCCCACGCAGGCGCGGCTATCTTGGGTGCAGAATCTATGTTCAGGCTTCACATGCACGTACCATATTTACTTGCATAACCGAGAACTTGAAAAAGAAGAAAAAAAAATGTCAGCGCGTCCCTCTGTTTCACGCCGCTGTCCAATATAGTTCTTGGCAGTGCTGCTCAGTGAGAACAGCACAGTGTGTCTTTAATGGTCTCTTGGCGTTAGCTATAGTAGTGGGGTAAGGGGAGGGTGAGAACTTGGCAGAGTGCCAGCGACCTTGAGAGGAGTGTAATGTTTCCTGCTCGGCTCATCCCATTGCGTTGATGGGGTGGGTGCCACACCTTTTGACGGGAACGATGCGATGCGAACTGACCCCATGCTTTCTTTGATGATTGATGGTTGGAATGAGCGCTTTTTCGTTCTGACTGGCCAGTTATGCCATGGCATGACGTGTCCTAAAACTTCCTTACCAAGGGTTGTGTATGCACACGACTGATTTTTTTTCGCTGGCAAATTCCAGACTGCCGGCAAAATCGGCACGTAAAAGGTCAGATATTAAATGCAGTGTGTGTCAAGGCGGTTACTCGTGCATGCATGCGATGCGCGAGGACTTCATTAAATCGAGAGTGTGGTATGAAATTACTTCGTTAAGTCGCGGAAAAAAATACAGTTTTCAATGAGGCAGAGATCGGGAAATAAAAAAGAAATTGTTACATCGCGAATTTCGTTCTTTTATAATAGTCTATGATTTCCCCGGAAGTGTGAGGAGGCCTAGCTGCTGCCCGGAAGTAGACAGCTCAAGCTAGCTCATGGGCCACCTTGTTACAAGAGGAAGCAGCATGCAGGGGTATCCAAATTAATGAAATTTTTCTATTCAGTGCTCATTGTGTTAGGATTTTGGCTGCCTCCGGCAATATCCTTCTCTTTCCGAAATTTTGGATGGCAGTTCTGCTTTCAGTAATTATGAATTCGGCTTCCGTTCCTATGCAAGCGAGCCCTTTGGCAACTTCCTCCACATTCTCTATTTTGCGTCCTCTGATGGCTGCCACAGATACCGACACCCCTCGGCCACCAACTACCAAAGCTACCACCACACCTGTTTTGTCGCTCGCCGCATCGGCATAGGCTACTTCCTTCGCTTCCATATTTTCGAACCTTCATTCTAAAGCTTAGCTCATTTGGCCCATCTTTCAACATTAAATTCTGGATGCATGTTTCTAGGAAAAGGAGGGGTGAAAATTCTGGATGCTAGGAAAAGTGGGGGGGATTCTATTCATGTGTTGTGCACCCAGAGTTCAAATAGTTGCTCAGTCAAAGTGCCCATGGGCAGTCCAGGCACCTTCTTTACAGATCTCCAGATCAGGAACCCAAGCAACCACCGACATCCACCGGACGGCCAATGGCCATCTGTTTCGGATGTTCCGGATGGCCGACGGATGTCCGCGAACTGCCAGTGGACGTCCGTCGGCCGTCCGATGGGCATCCAAATGGGCATGTTTGTCTGGCCAATGACGTCCATTTCGGACGTCCGTTCCCGGATCTTTCTAGCATATTCGCATATATGCTGCATGCATGCTTTTTTCGCTCCCACGAGACAATAAAATAGAAAAGCAGCTTAAAGTACAACAGGCATATTTTATTGTAAAATGTCTAATTCCTCAATATGACGTAAAACTTTAAGCGCACATCCATCTTCCGTGATGAAGTGGAAGCAACCAGGTTTCTGCAAAAAGAGAAAAAAAAAACAGGTTAGTAAATAGCCTGTAGCTCATGCACAGCATAATCCTTGACTCGAGGTTTTCTGGAGGCCAATATCTAGAAAATTGAGTATTTCTCATATTGTACCTGCCCTACAGCACTTGTTACAAGCAGTCTCAAATATCAGCGAGGTTCTGCCCTCCTTTCCCTTAGTTCATGCTAGTTATATCGCACCCGCTATCTTTCGAATATCACATATATTCATCTGCAATGCTTCAAGGATAAAGCTAAATAAGCTAAACAGTTCAGAAGGCAGTATCATACAGGCCATACCTAAATTAAAATAAGCTGATAACGTGCTTCAATAATTTCAAGCACAGAAAAGGCCACTCGCTATCTGAAATGATTTTTTTTTGTAGTGGTGCACAACTTTCAAGCTCGCGAGCTTGGGCGATTATCGCTTATCGCATTGTACAGGAGCAGTTATGCATTTTATCACTGTAATGCACTGCAGCGCAGACTGTGCCCTCGCAACTTGCATCAAAAAATGCAGAGCATGCCACTTGCGAAGGCAAGCATATTAAAAAAAAAAAATCTTTGAAGACCGACTGTTTATCCAGCGCCTTGGTTGACGAAACCAAGGAGGTTGGTTATAAGCCTCGCAAGATTGCAAGAGTGGAACGCGATAGCACCTCCAGCAATTTCCTAGTTTGCGTAGAGGAGAGGGAGAGCCAACTCAATCAACATACACGGACGCCACCGCGCCGATTACTTCTGGTTTTCGGTGTAACTAGCTCCTTAATGCTATCGCGTTGAAATGTGTCAGTAGGTTCACTGCGCTGTTACATATTCATACAATTTTTGCTGCGCAGATTTTCACGAAGCTCGATCGCAGTACTCACTTTCAAACGCGGTCGCTTTCGCCGGAGTCGTCCGTCCTGATGTGTTGTCGTTGGGAACCACTGTTGCTCCAAGGGGGTAATCCTTTCACACTAGGAACTGGCACAACTGCACAATCGTTGTCCTTGCAGTGCACAAAGATGGGTGAAGGCATTCGAGCATAGTTGCATGCACCCGCACAGAACGAAAAAAAAAACTGCTGCCGCGAGCCGCGGCGGCAGGACGACAGCCGGCAATGGCGGCACAGAAACACGTGGTACAAAACTACGGCAGAAACATTCATGCACAGAAATGAATTAGCCGTAATACGTTAACACTATATTTTTACTGAATATTGTTAATTTCTTTAAATAGGTACCCTTTCTTGTGAGGATATTCAAGCGAAACCTACCATTCCCCCCCCCCTCCCTTCCCCCTCACACACACACTGCGATAGAATGCGCAACTTTCAACCAAACAGCACGGCTGGCGGGGACTGGCGGGGATTTCAAACATCAAAAATACTTTTTGTAAAGACCCACAGTGCAAGGTAATCCGGCGCTTTCGTTCGCCAAGACGTGGTCGTGGACCATCGTGGATGGCGAAGCCGTGCAGGTGGTACATGTAGTACATACATTCAGGCTCAACTAGAGTAACAATTGAAGATCACGACCGCCGCTACCAACGGATACAACGAATTGCGGCATGAAAGCTGAGAAATTAATTACAATCGCCCCATACTGTGTATGTGCCAGAGTTTTTTAGGCCAACCACCTACTCATTTGGTATATAATACAATTCGCTATCTCAGGGGCCGAATGGAAGTTGCAAACCCAATTGGATTTCCTATTGGAATTTTGAGTACCATTTGGAAAATCCGAATGGAATTTTACATGCAATTAAAACTATTTGGAATGCCCAATTGGTATTTGCAGAACCATTTGGTTAATCCAACTGGATTAATCCATTGGAGAGGTGGTGTCCAATATTGGGTCCAGATGTGACCATTTGCAGGTCCCAATTGGCCCCAATGTTTTTTTTTTACTTTGCAGGACGCATCTCGAGCATTGAAGACAAGTGTGAATGTTGAAACAGAATTTTGTCAGCGAGGATATATATGTCCTGGAAACATACTCGTCCGTACGTACATCGGACGTACACCTAGTCTCTCATGCGGATATACAAAAACGGACGTAGTCCGTACGTACATCGGACGTACACCTCGTCTCTCATGCGGATATACAAAAACGGACGTAGTCTGTACCTCCGACAGACGTATGAATACGGATGTCCGAAACCGGAGGTTGTACGTATGTCCGATAGACGTACAATTTCGGCAAAGGAGGTTCGGCTCTAGCTCGGACGTCGGTGGTTGCTTGGGAAGTTTCTCCTCTTTCTGGCTTTTGTCAAGGTAGGATGTCGCAGAACTGATTCTATTTACTGCGTATGCCTAGATTAGTGTAAGTTTCCCTCCTCGAGGCCTCTTAGTCGCGATCCTCCTCAAGAGCCCTAAGGTTTGCATCGCGTAGAATAAAATGTTTAGGTGTGCTGTTGATGGCATAATAGCAGTGTGCTGCCCACTGAGTGCCACTAGGCCTAGCTCGTTTTATGTCGTACCTGCAGTTGATGGCATTTTGGGAGCGGCCGCTATCTGTCCTAGGAGGTTTGGTTCTGTACCGGCACATTATAAAGACAGTATCATGCCGCCAACTATCCCTAGTTGTAGACTTAGCGAGGCTTAACATTGTAAGATTTTTATTGTAGCATAATTTTGCATGAATGCTTTTGTTTTGTTATTCACAGTAATTACTCACATATAGCTCAACACTTTTAGTGAGAAATATGGATTAGTGAGATTTTTAGTAGGGGCAGGAGCTTGCTCTTCAGATCTTTTTTTTTTTTTTTTTCAATTAGTTTGTTCTGCAATTCCGCAATTACGCAAGTTCTGCAATTACGTAGTTCAGAAACTTTCCAGAACAGTTGGTATCATGCGCCGATATTGCTTTAATTTTCCTACGTCAGTTAACATGTTACTTTACCACTCTTTGTTCTCTTCCATAGCCAACTACGGATGTATGGTGTGGGCAACAACAACAGCTGAAAATATTAACAAACTCACTGTCTTACAAAAGCGCATTATACGCATTGCATGTAAAGTGCCGTATTTCTTCCACACTGCAAGCCTTTTCCATCAACACAACGTTATACAAATGAAGTCCATGTATCACTATAGGCTGTGCTATAAATATAAACTCGCCATAATAAAAAAGGATGACTTCTTACTTACACTTGCTGGGTTAGAGCAAAGCAGAACTGTGTATGATACCCGCGCAGCAGAACCTTGGCATGTTAAGAAATGCCGCACAAACTATGTCAAACAAATGTTGCAGCATACCTTACCGACCCTTCTGAACCAGTTGTACTGCTCCGAAAATATAGATTTAATCAATATTTCTTTGAAAGAATTGCCCCAAATGTTCATGTAGTATTGTACTGTACAAGTACAATGCACTGCGTACTAAAAGTATGTCTCTTTCTTTGTGCCGACGATGTTTTTTTTTTTTTTCCCTCACATCTTCTTTGATGTATTGTACTCCGCCGCCGTCAATGCTGCTCTGTAAGAGGAAGCCAGGACCTCTCAAGCTGTTTATACAGCTTTTTCCCTGGCTGTCCTCGCAACACCAGTTGCGGAAATAAACCTTCAACCTTCTGTGGGTTTCTCTCATGGCCTGACCTGAGTCGCTTTGGGACGTTAAACACCACAAATAAAACCAAACCAGATTGTTCTGCACCATAGGGCAACACAGTAACTCGTTTAATTATGCTAATGGGAGGATTTTCTCTCTTTCAGAGGCACCTGGTCCCATAGACAACTGGTGCATCTGCGCAGCTCCTAGAGGTTCGGGTTCCCTCCAGCAGAGCTTGCGTCCTGGTGAGAGTTTTCTTCTTTCTTTGCTTTCCTTGCAACAAGGCTGGTGTTGTAAAGGCATCATATTCAAAATTGTGCACAATCAGACATTTCTGCGCAGACACTCAGTTACGCCTCTTTATGTTGTAGCTCGTGTTCAGGGTTTACGTAGCTAGAAACAAAAGTGCCGCACTGATGTGTATTTCGGTGCCTTTGCTATCACGTGAATGATGCTGAAATGAAATATGAAACCGCTTTCTCCAGCAAACCAGCTAGAAGTTTGAGGCTTTATAGTGTACAAGGAGTCATGAGAATTTCAAGCAGTCTTTACCTATAAAGTGCAGAAATGGAGAAAATCTCTTCAGTGCTGTCATCGGTATTTATATAGCTACCTGCATGGCATAATAGGTTTCGTGTGATCATCATCATCTTGTTGGCCCGACCAGTAGTCTCTGCAGTTGGTTAAATAAATACGGTCATGTCAGGTCAGAGAGCTTTGATGTTAGAGGTGGCATTGAAAGCGTAGGCAGTGTAAATGACATTGTTGAAAGTGTACCTAAATGCTTATGAAATGCATTAAGAGTGGCAAAAAGAACCTGAACTCTTATTTTCGGAGGCTCTGGAGCTCTGGAGAAGGTATGAAATCACGTTTAGTGCCCCGGCCTTGGCGACTCAGTGGTCAGGGGGCCCGACTGCTGAGCTACGGCAAAACGCGGGGCACCCAGGTGCCGTGCAATGTCAGTGCACGTAAACAACCCTAGGAGGTCGAAATTGCCAGAGTCCTACACTAGCATCCCTTAGAATCGATACTACTTTGGAACATTTGAGCCCCCTTTGCCAGCCAAGTCTTGTTTAATGTACTTTCGAAGGAGCAGCATCTTTATATATTTTGTGTGTGCTTCCCTTTTAACCAACAATTGTTCATTTGTTGACCCACTCAGGTAGTGATTATGGCTCCCTCTCGGAGGCCATGTGGCAGTTCCTGCAGGGCAGCTACGGAGGAGGACCGCAGGTAGTCTTGCACACACGCGCTGCAAACCCTCCTAGTCAGCAGCCCCCACCAGGTGAGCCAGGTACTCTTCTTGCAGTATGTAAGCAAGTCTCCCACCTTGAAAATGTAATATACCAAATTTACTTCATCATTTTCTGGTACTGGGTGAAATAGGTGCTTGCTTTGGTTGTGTACAGTGGAAGACCATTTGATGTTCTTCGCCGCATGACTGCAGTTATCAACTCTTGTGGCTTCTTTAGTTTCCGTCCTTTTAAGGAATTGGCTCTTATTAGCCTGTCTCTTAGCCTAACACTGTTGGCACCAATGTCTGCATGCACAGCGCACCTGCCATGGTTGGCAGGTGGCGGAGTGTAGAACGGGAGGTTTCCCTAGGAGACAGGAGGAACAGTAAATGAGGGTAAAGGCGATGAGTGGCTGGGAAGGTGGTGACAAAGTTTGAGGACTGTGCAACCTGAGGGTGGCTACCGTGGGGGAGAGCGTTTTGGCGAGGGCTGAGGAATGCGCAGCCAGAGAGCAGAGAGCATTTGCCACACATAGAGCCCTGAAGTTGGCTAAGTGGCAGCTATGGAAGGAGGAGGCTAAAGGTCAATGAATGGTCAGGTTGGATTCCATTCCATTCAAAGCCATTTTTCTCGACTTTGTCAGTGGCTAAAGCGCCAAACCCTTGCTTTTTCTGGACCTAGCAGCTCATCATAAGCCTGAGGAGAATGGAATGGAATTGGAATACAATAGTTTTATTAACCTAGCCAGCTTGCATCAGCCATGGTGTCGCATGTTTAGATTTGTCAAAAGTTGCCCTTAGTCTGTAACAGATTGTTTATTCTGTAACTTGTGCAGCCCCATTCAAGAGCCTCAGAATAAACTGACATATTTTGTCTGCTGAAGCGAATCTCAAGCTGTTAACTTTAAAGGAGCACCTTATGTGCTAACAAAACATGTCAATATACGTAAATATGTTAATACAGTAGAACCCGGTTATATTGAACCCGGATATATCGAATTTTGGTTATATCGAACTCACGAAATATCCCCTTGAAAATCCCATGTAAAAGTATAGGAAAGCCGCGTCATATATCGAACTCAATTTCACCGGTCATTCGATATATCGAACTCAGCACCACGCACTGGAAAGTGTGCCTTCCCCAAAGACGATCGCATTACCCTTGGCCGTTTGCCGCGGGACGTTTTCAAGCCACGCGTGGAAGGAATGAGAGGGGACAGTTCGGCGACGGCTGGTCTGGGCAGCGGCGCCGCGCCCATTCCCCAAAGGCGCGCGCATCTGCAGTTGTCGTTTCCCGCGCGCCAACACATGACGTTTGCAAGCCATGTGCGTGGGTGTGCCCAATCTTTTGCTGAGCTATATCTCTCCTTCAGCACGCGTAACGCATGCGCCAAGCCAGCTCAGCCCGTTTTCAGACAGACGTCGGACGGACGCTTTCTCCAGCGTGTGTTGCAAACCCTCTGCGTGCGGCGGCGGACGTGCCTATGGCGCCTGCGGATGTTAAGAAGCGGCAGGTTTTTTTTTTTCTTGTTTTTTTTTTTCGAGTCATCCTTTCTTATCGTTGTGCTGTACCCGCGGCGTAGCGTAAGATATGGCGGCTGCGGACGTTGAGAAGCGGCAGGTTTTTTTTTTGCGGGGATGTTTATTTTATTTTTTTTATCGTTTATCCTTGCATCGTATGAATCAGCGAAAGCACGCGGTCAGCTGCTGCGATCCTGACGCCCGCCCCAAGCGCGGCGCGATAAATCGAACAAGGCTTGCGCAATCAAGCCATCACGGGCACTCTGCCAAGTTCGCTCCCCGCCACTGCAGGAGCTATCAAAAGATAAACGCGCCCTGACATCGCTGCGCAGCATCTTGGCACGCTGCCAATGAGCTGTGGATGAGACGACCGAAACGGACTGACGCGCGCCATCGACATGCAAGCGAAAATGCTCGCGATTTCTGCCACCGCGGCGACACAGAAACCTTGTTTTGAGCTGCCGCGGTGGCTCGAGCGGCGAGAGGGACGCAGCTCCAACAAGTTTGAAAATTTTTGCTCTGTCGCTGCCACTCGTCGCTTGCATGTGAGCAAGGTGGCCTTAACGCTTTTTTTTTTTTTTTCATATTCTCGGGTGCAAAAGTGGAGGGTGGGTTCATTATGCGAGTGGGTTGATTACGCGACAAATACGGTATCGTTTTTTCGTATCGTAAGTACCGTCACAAGCCGATTTCTGTATATCGAACTATTTCGCAATCCCCTTCGAGTTCGATATATCCGGGTTCAACTGCATGGCTAAAGAACAACTAGCCCAGTGTAAAGCTTAAGGGAGGACGCGGGCTTTGAAAGTCGAAAAATCACGAAAAAGTCGGCTTTTCAAAAAGTACATATCTCGGCTGTATATGTTATAAACTACCTTTTCTATAATTACAAATGCCTAATTCATCGTGGAACTGCTTTAAATTAAATATACAACTGGGCGCGGCAGCCCCAGAGCTTGCGTTCTTTGTGCGCTCGCTGAATCGCTTCACGTTTCACCATTTTTGAGATCGCCGTGATCATCGCTCGTTACGAATTCTGATGGCGTGTTTTGAACGGTTTTGTGCACTTTGTGGATTGTCGCACGGTCGGCCACGATGCGCGTTAAGAAGTTCAAAACAGTGCATACGTTGTCGTTCTGTGAATGCCGTCTAAATCGCGAAGTTAGCGAAGCGCGTTGCCAACGGTCGCGGAGACCGTTGCCTCTGCTACACCACTATTAGACCGACTGCGCTGCCACTTCCAACTGCGTATCTTTCGCGTCAACGTAAGGAGCCGGCGTTTGAAGTGTGCCTGCTCTACCGACCATATCAACCTCGACAATCTCGGCCTCCCGTATCGCGTCTGTCATCGCAAGCGATAACGCGTCGTCAGCGTCGTCCACTGTTCGCATGAAAATGCACTTTTCGAGGCAATCGGGGAGGTAGAGGCACAACGTGCTGCAGGGAAAAACAAACTTTAGACTTGAAAATGCTGTTTTAAACTTCAAGGGCCAGTTTCTGGAATTAATTTTTTTCATGGTATGGTTGCTTATTCCCGCAGTATCTCTGGAATCGATACTCGGATTCTCACCTGGTTTTTTTTTATTGTGTGCCTGAATAAATTTCCGAGGGCAAGACAAGCTCATTTTTTCAAAATATTGAGTCTGGAATTTATAATAAACAATCAAAATTAGGGTAATGCAAGTCCAATTAGTGGCATTAACCTCAGTGCACTGCTAAAAATTTTCAGCAGGGAAATTAAAAAAAAAGGGCTCTGTCTTGCCCTGTGGTACCTATTCAGGAACCTTCGTAATGAATTTCTTAGTGCCAACGCATTTTGCAAGTTCACTAGGCATGGTACAAGGAACCCATGTGAACCATTCTGATATACTTCTGTAACTTGAGTACCAATGTGCGCAGCTCCTTGAAATTTTTCAGTTATTCAAATGGCTGTGACATGAGTCTACCCTGAAAATTTCGTTCAATTATCTCAAGAAACAAAAAAGTTAATATTCAAAGGTATTCAAAAAAAGTTGGTATTCAAGAAAATGCAACCAAATTTTGGTTGCATTTTTCTTGTTAATGATGCATAAGACATTACTGTACATGTTCATCATGTGGCTTCCACTTACGAGCGCTAAATCGTTGAATTTTAATTTTCTCGTCATTTTCAGTTTCGGCTTTAACTGCCAAGGGATGGCTATGACGTCATAGTAAGAGTCGAAGTCTGCTGAGGGATGAAAAGAACTGCGATATACAGTAGAATCTCGTTGATACGATTCCCACGGGCTCCGACAATAAAAGCGTATTATCCGAAAATCGTATTATCCAAAACGGACTCCAAGAGATCGCGAATAATACATACTTGGCACAGAACTTGCTTTTATTAAAGCACGTTAAAATAATCCGTCACTTTGCGTTGCACTTTTTGCTTTTCGAGGTCCTGAAGAAAGCTTTTTTGGAACTTGTAGAAACGAGTAGCAGTTTCCTCACTCAGCTCCGCAGACGCGACAAAGCCACGAAGCCCGTCCAAAGCTTGGAGTGCACCGTCAGTATTTAATGGCCGACGATCGCCGCTGCAATCTCCGGCGTCTTGGTTGTCATCGTCGTCGCTCTCCTCTTCAGCGGTAACATCTGCAATGATGTCTTGGACGGTGCGCAATTCGCATGTCGCCAGTTGGTCGTCCGCCGATACAAACTCTTCCGGAGACACGCCGACATCGAGGTCACCCCAGTCCGGGATGTCAATCTCTGCGCTGTCAGCTCCATGTTCCTCCGTATCGCCAGATGCACAAAAAAAGCCACACTTCTTGAAGCAGTTGGCGATGGTGTCGGGTTTGACGCGATCCCATGACATCGCTAGAAAATGAATGGCATCAAGAAGATCCACCTTCAAGCTGGCATCTTTCCGGTCAATCTTGGCCAAAAAGCGTCTGACCAACAAGCTCCTAAAGTGAAATTTCACGTTTCTGATGATTCCTGCATCTAGGGGCTGCAAGTGGCTGGTGCAGTTGGGCGGCAGGAAAATTACTCTGACGTTTTGCAGCCACGAAGTATCGACAGGGTGCGCGGCACAATTGTCGAGAAATAGAAGAATTCTACGGTTCTCAGCACGCATCCGGGCATCCAGATGGGTGAGGAACTCTGTGAAAAGGGCTCCGGTCATCCATGCCTTCCTATTCGCTTTGTAAACGACAGGAAGGCGTGGGTTACGCGAGAAGCAGCGTGGCTTCCAGAACTTGCCAATGACGGTAGGCTTGAGCTTCTCGGTTCTATCAGCATTGCAGCACAACAATACGGTGACTCTTTCTTTGCTTTTTTTTCCACCTTGACACGTCTCACCTTTCATACTGAGACTTTTCTCGGGCTGGAGGTTGATGAACAACCCAGTTTCATCTGCGTTGAACACGTCCCTTGGCTGGTATTGAGCAATCACCGCCGGCAGAGTCGAAAGCCAGTTGGAGACCTGATCTTGGTCGGCAGACTTCCCTTCGCCGGAAACGGTTTTATACGACAGGCCATGTCGTGTTTTAAAACGATGGAGCCACCCGCCCGAAGCTTTAAAATCTTCAATGCCCAACGAGAGTGCAATCTCATCAGCTTTCTCGTGAACAACTGTCCCGTCCACGTTCACGCCCGCCGCCCTTACTTCCCTGAACCACGCCAGTAGAACCTCTTCCATCTTGCCATGCTGGGCGCCCCTTGTTTGCTTCACGCCGGCGCCGAAGACTTGAATGTTTTTCCGAATTTCTTCTCGCTTGCCGACGATCGTGTTCAGCGTGGAGACAGGCAAACAAAGTTCGCGTGCCAGGTCGACACGTTTCTTCTGCGGATTGTCGTCGACTTTTACGAGAATATCAAGTTTTTCTTTCAGCGATAACGCTTTACGCTTCCTAGACATGGTGAAGCGCACGGGTGAAACGCGGCACCAAAACAAAAACGATAAGTGCGAAGTGCAAGCTGAATGCTCGGAAAACCAAAATGGCAACGAGAAATGGCAAACACAAAGCCAACAAAGCCTACAGCATCGTCAATGCATGCGCCAATCACTGCTTCTTGGTCACGTGATTTTACCGTGATTACTATGTCTTAGGATAGATGGCGCTAAAAACCTTCGGTGCGCTTCGGCACTTTTGTTGTGCGAGCTTGGGAAAATGGCTCCCAGAGGCCGCCACACTGCTGCAGACGCTGTGCTGAGGCACAGCCGGACTCGAGCCGAGCCGAGCCAGGCCAAGCCTCGAGCATACGAAGCGCATGTCGTCGCGTGTTCAGTCCGCCGTGCCTGTAGTTTCGCTCGATGCGATAATTTCAGTAGCTCTGCCCACCCTCTGCAAAGGACTGGCTCTGATGTCATCATCATAGTTGGAGAGATGTGATTCCTACACGTATCTAGCAAAGGTCATGTCCAACATCGAAAATCGGCCACGAGCGCTAGGGGAGTTACGACCACTGCAGCTACTGTCAGATCCCGCTAGGACACTTTTGCTGCCTCCTGGCGCGAAAATCGAAACTGCGCGAGATTTACGGAAGACGTTTCCACGATCATATTATCCAAACCGACGTGGAAATACGATCGTATTAGCCGTACAGAAATGCATTACCTCTATAGGGCATCGGCCGGGAACGAAAAAAAAAACGTATTATGCCGAAAAGCGTATTTAGCCGAATCGTATCAACGAGATTTCACTGTAATCACTGCTTATCTACTTGTTGTAATTCCTGCTCTTGAGATAGGTTTGCTTTATTATTGTGGTGAGTTAAAACAGCAAAGAAGCGATTATATCACTGTTTTTGCACCCCTTGTGTGACCTAGATTTCGCTTTGATGTCACATCCATCGCTCAGCTCTGAAAACCAAAACCAAAGCTGGCGAGAAAAGAAATCTGATTATAAATTATGCAGTTGTCGTAGATCAATATCTCGTGATGTACAGTAATACCTCACGCACTGTTGCAAAGGATAAAACACACAACCAAAGATTAGGTATCTATACTCCTTTAACACTTTTTTGGTGGATGGCATGTTCATGATGGAGCTGCAAAAATGCTTAAAGACCGTACTTACTGCCGGTGCACATTATACGGTTGTGGCAGCAGGTAGGAAGAAGCGCTATAAAGAGGTCAGTGAGGAGTCTTGGTGTGAATAAGTAAAAGAAGCTAACACTATGAATGTTGATGAAAGAGATGTGCAGTCGGTTTGTCGAAACCAAAACCTCTCTGGTGTGAACCAAAGCTTACCTGTTCTTCTCCATTGCCTAACACACGCACTTCGCTTGGCCTTGCTGGAAAGGGTATTCGTTATGCATAATTTCCATCCGAGACTTCGTTACAGAGCACACTTCATTCAACGTGAGCCATTATGCTTCACGAACTTGAATGCTTGTTCCTTTCAAGGATCTCCTCAGAACTATTTTACTCTTGTAGTGAGATTTGAAAATAATTCTTACTATGTTGCTCTTAGCATATTAGTGTAGTTATATTGTTTTTAGCTGAAAACATTATACCCAGTAATATGCACCCTTAGGGAAGTGTTGATCATAAAATGAAGGTTTTCACCACCTTTTTCACTTTGATTGTGATTCATAATCACGCATAATGCGTGATGCATGTGCGCATGTGCAGAAGCTTGCGGTGTAGCTAGCAGTAATTGTTTTCATGGTCTTCAGTAGTGCACATAGCAGTGATTATACTTGCAAATTGTAATCAACTTTACTGTGGTCTTTCCCTTTAGGTGTTGTCCGGCAAGCATGCAGTGAAGACACTCCTGAAGAGTCCTTGTAGGCAGCAAACTTTGGCGAGCATTTTCTTTGTACATAGATCTCCACAATAAATCTACACAGACAATTCCTCAGTACACAGCAGTTTGCCTGCTTGAATTTCATTGCCCCCCCCCCCTTTCTTTTCTTTTTCATGCTCTTGTTCTAGGATTATAGATATCGAATAACTACCAGCCTCTTTTAGGCAAAAGCATTTCAGCAACCATTGAAGAGAAAGGGGAAGAAAATTGTGTGATATGCATAAGCCAGGTTCTTGTTACTGGTGGAGAATCTGGAATGGAATTCTCTATAGTTCTAATCAGTATTGACTTCCTGCAGCAGATCACAACAGCAGAAGTGTGTGTCAAAGGGGTAGTCTGCTCTTGAAGACCAGCATGAAAATATTAGCAGGCAGTAAAATCTCATTGATACAATCCCACTCAATATGTTTTTCAGGGTAATATTTGTGTGTGCGTGTGTGTGTGCGTGCACGTGTGTGTATGCGTGTGTGCGTGTGTGTGTGTGTGTGTAGAGGCAGCATTAAAGTCCTAGTGGGAGATAGATGATAGCAACTGCAGCAGTGACGGTGCTCGTGACCAATCATCAGTGTTTGCCTAGATACCTTATTAACTCTTAATTATTGTCCTTGGTTCATTTGTGCACCCCGAACTCATTACCCAGGCTTATGAAAAAGTATTTATTTGCATATTTTATGCTCCTGCTGCGCCAGACTACCAGCATGCATATGCGGGTGCGCGCAAGGCAGACGTGGGAAGATTGGCTCAGTTGCGTCACAGTATGTGGCTGTGAAAGGTGTAAGTGGCGAGAGACGCCGGCCACACCACTTTAGGGAAAAGCGAAGGCGTGCCTGCTGTGCAAGTGAGGGTAGCATAGACCAGTAATCTGCACCCTGGCCATGCCAGTGCACAATCCCAGCATCACCACATATAAAAATTCATTCATTCATTTGTTAATTACTTTCTACAAAAAAAAATTACTGTATGCTGTCTACCCAGTTCTCTAACGCTGGCAGTCACACTCGTGGACAAACAGTTGCGAAAGCAAACTTTCGGAATCGGGAAACCAAAACTGCTTATTCGTTGGCTGTTCGGTTTGCAAGCTAGTGAGCCTGTAAAGCCTTTAGACCTTTGGGGACAGTAGTCAGCCGGAGTGGCCGTATGCGAGGGCGAAGCTTTGCCTTTTATCCCCATTTGCCTCTGCCTGACTGCTTGTTGTACGCATTTATTGCTTTAAGCTGCACACACATCCTAGGGGTGATACAGCTGCACCAATTGCACCATTTTGATACAAATGTAATTTTTATCACCATGCCGCACTGAGCGCATTGGTCGAAATTGCGCCAAAAAGACCAGGAAGCTCAGAAAGTTTTTTTTTTTTTTTTTGCCTTGCGTGTCACTTCTTCCAGGGGTGTCGGAACATCTGGTACAGTTAGCGACAGCAATTGCCAGCATCGCACTGCACTTGCTGTATATATTCAAGCAATGTGCATATTCGGAAATTACGGGATTTTTTCAGAATTGTCAGCCAGTCATAGCAGATTTCAAATGGCGTTAATTGGTTGCAGCATTTCACAACTCGCATCAGTTAACTGGCTCATCTTGGAATCGACATGTGTGGTAATTGCTAGTTGGGCATGAAAGTGATGCTTCGAAAGCGAGTGCACGGCACAAGCGGGATAGATGTGGCATGGCGCAATCAACGAGCGGCGACTAATGCGTCAAAACAGTGCCAGTGCTATCATTTTTGGTCACTGTACCTTGAGAGACTCGGCCGCCGCTGAAGAAGTTTTAGAAACGTCACAGAACGGACAAAGCACGTACACATGCTCTCTTTTAATCCTGCACAAGTTTTGCAAAGGCTTGACAATTTAACAGTCATTCATTCGGACTAGGAGCGCAGTCCAGCCTCATGCAAGTCTGACATAAGATGCTCATTATTTGGACATGAACGGCTCTCATCGGCTAATTTGGACGGGGTGGAGTGGATGAGGGTCACATAGAGTCAGCCAGTGATCACCGATATAGTCCTCCCAAATCTGAATTTAATTGAGCAGTGGTGCACGGACACTCATTTGTGTTATCGCAGGCACGACAATTTGAGTCTCCTGTTTCCAAAGTACAGCTCAGTGGCATAGTTTCAGTTTAACTTTACGCGGCCACAATCAGACATGCGCATTGGCCAGTATTGCCATTTCGAACACTGCTTAGCACGTCACTAGTCTTATTTTAAGCATGAAATGCTTTTGGCTGGCGTTCTCAGCCACCTTGAGGTGGCATTGAGCTAACATCCATTTAACGAGACGAGCTCTACACTCTCTAAACCCTCGTGCAGGACCAGCATACAAACATTGTGTGCTGTCCAAACAATTTGCAAAAGTCGTAGTTTCCAATTTCTCCTTAATGTTCATTGAGGCGTCACTCAAGCTGTGCTTTTTAAAATGTGCTGAATTTTAATTTGTCATTACTAATAACACCATGCAAAAGGCAGATACATCACACCACGCACTGCACAGCAACGGCTTCCACTTTGTCCCAAAGGATGGCGCCATGGTCCCACACACACGAAGAAAGCCCGACGCTGGTGGTCTAGGCGGCAGCAGTTTGAAGCGCGTTCAGGAATTTTGATCAAATCTGTCACTGGTGCAGCGCCAGCTCATGGCGTTTCCCACTATTACAGGCGGACGTATACATCGAACCCGTATAATTCGAATTTTGGTTATATCGAACTCACAAAATATCCCCTTTGAAACTTCCATATAAAAGTATAGGAAAGCTGTGTTGTTATCGAACTCAATTTCACTAGTCGTTCGATATATCGAACACTGCACCACGCATTGGACGGTGTGCCTTCCCCGAAGACGATGCCATTACCCTCAGCCGTTTGCCGCGTGACGTTTTCAAGCCACGCGCGGAAGGAATGAGATGGCACAGTTCGGCGACGGCTGGTTTGGGGCAGCGCCACACCCTTTCCCCAAAGGCGCATGCATCTGCGGTGATCGTTTGCCACCGTGTTAGCCGCGCACCAGCAAGTGACATTTTCAAGCCATGTGCGTGAAGGAACGAGAGGGAACGAATGCAGCCGTAGTGTTCGGGAGAGGGGAAAAACGCGATAGAGCAAAGCACAAGGGTGTGCCCACTCTTCTGCTGAGCTTTATCTCCCCCCTTCCTCTTTCCCGGTCTTCGCACCAGCACGCACTACGCATGTGCGGCAAGCCAGCTCAGCTGGCTTAGCCAGTGGCAGACGCTTCTCCAGTGTGGTGTGAACGCTCTGCGCGGGCACTGACGTGCGATGTGCATCTCGTGTTGTCGTGCTGAACGCGCGTAAGCTACGGCGGCTGCGAACGCTAAAAAGCGGCAGATTTTTTTTTTGCAAGAGTCGTTCATCTTTGCCATCGTGCTGAGCGTGCGGCGCAGCGTAAGCTATGGCGGCTGCGGACGTTAAGCGGCATTTTATTTTTTTTTTTTTTCGAGAGTCGTTTATTCTTGCATCTATGAATCAACAAAAGAATGCGGCCAGCTGCGATCATGACACCGGCTTTTAGCAATGTTCGCTTCAAACGGCATTTGCAGTTATCACGCTTTCCAATGATTTTGTGACAGTGGACTGCGCCCGCCCCAAGCGCGGCGTGATAAATAGTACCAGGCTTGTGCAATCAAGCCATCACGGGCACTCTTGACAAGTTCGCACCCTGCCACCGCAGGATCTATGAAAATTATAGTCAAAAGATAAACACGCTGTGACGTTATCGCTGCGTAGCATTTTGGCACGCTGCCAATAAATGAGCTGTAGACGTGATGGTCGAAACGGGATGCACCACTGGGTTCATTATGAGTGGGTTGACTACGCGACAAATACAGTATCATTTTTAACGATCGCAAGTGGCATCTCAAGTCGATTTCTGTATATCGAATTATCAATATATCGAACTATTTCGCGATCCCCTTCGAGTTTGATATATCGGGGTTCGACTATACACGCTCGTGGAGCGCTCTAACGCGCTGCTTCTACATTTTTGTCAGGCCTGCGTCATGTCATGGTCACATACTCTTATGCATCGTGCATTTCAATGTCGTCATCGTCACAGCTGCTTAAGCAATGGAACCTGTCAAAAGGAAAGGTAGGAAGCAAGAGGCGAACGTTTTGCAAGTTATACGCCACAGCAGAAGACTTCTCGTCCTTGCCGACAAAGCTGTGATTATGCAGCCACTCACGAAGATGGCAAGGCCTCCGAGAAGCCCGTAACCATTACGGGAGCGGCAGTAATTTTTCGGCAAAAGGAGCATTACATGATGCTATGCACCCCACAATCCCCAGGAGTCGCTGTAAAATATGAGATGTTTGACTATTTCATCACTTGTAATGTTAAACTTCTTAAAACTAGGCAACTGCGAAACAAGCAAAAAGCCACTAGCTCATAGCACCCAAGATGTGATTGAACAGAACACTATGTTTTACTAAGAAAAATTTGATATTCCGACAGAGTTTAACGCGACCAGGCCTAGGTTTCCCACATGGGAACGTCGAGGTCTCATCTCTTTGCCGCCGCGAGGGCCTGCTGGACGGTGCAGTGATTTCTAAAAGAAGCACAGAGCTTTTAGGCTAGCCTGTCACGACATCATATATTGCGAGAGAGAAGAAACAAACAATGTGCAGGCGCGCAGTAACGAATTGCTTAGGAGCAGAAAGGAAAAATAGCAGTGCCATCTGTGATCTTCTTTATTTATTTATTTAGGGAAGACGCCACGCGTTCAAACATGTATGTATACTTACCGAGCTTGCTTCCTCCTGTACGCTGAAACATGCACACTGTTCAGTGTCCGTCAGTGGCGTAGCCAGAAAATTTGTTTGGGTGGGACTTCAAAACAGTGCAAGGGGTGGGGGGGAGCTGGGAGGGAGCCTACTTCCTCCCTAAAAAATAAAAAAAATTCATAAATCTATTTCATTTAGGAAATGTTGAGGATATAGCATGCCCAAGCAGAGATGTCGGTACAATAAGTTTAATATGACTGAAGGAATGCATCATATGGTAGTATACATTTGCAAAATAAAAACAAAAAGCACAGTTTAATAAGTACTATAAATGGTGAGCTTTCGATAGGACATGGAAAAAACTGAATTGTTGCATGTTTCTGCAAGTACCGATAATATGGTAGTTTTCGTGAATAATTGTAAAGTTTGTAAAAATATCCCTGAACAAAATACCACTTTAGAATTCATACCAACTAATTTACTCACACCCTGGATCATTAATTCCACTTTATAGGATGCAAACGAGCTGAAATAATAAATCTCGTCTACAGTTTTTCTCATTTTCTCAAAACAAAAACAAACTTTTTACAAAATTTACAAGACGGAGGATATCTTTGCATCTAGGGCAGATAAAGAAATAATTTTTAGTATAGCATGCTCCTGAGTGGATAAACTGTACAATGTTGGGAGCAGATTTCTCATATTTTTTGCATACTAATTTTGGCTCATCAGTCACTTCCCTACACCGAACTTGTAAAGAGTAATACACTGAAGTTGTAGAGAGTAATATTGCCTTAATCAAAAAAAGTAGTTCTTACGTTGTATTATATACTACTAGTCGCATGTTAATAAGTTTTCTCCTGCTGGGGTGGCACAGTAGTTAGGGCGCTCTACTACTATGCCTAAGGATACGGGATCGAATTCTGGCCTTGGCGGTTGCATTTCGGTGGAGGCAAAAAAATGGGCACCTGTGTGCTGTGCGAAGGAACCCCAGATGGAAGAAACTTCCGGAGCCCTCCAATATGGCACCTCTCATAGCCTTAGTTGCTTTGAGACGTTAAACCCCATAAACCAAGCCATTAGTAGTTTTCTGACTAGGGGCTTTTTCTGTTTCTGTAAATAAGGAGTGAAAATGCAGAAAAATATTTTGCCAAGTAATGTACACCTAGAAGCCATATTAAAGGGAACACGGGAGTGTGTGGTCTCCACGCTTTCAAATGCGCTATCACTGACAGGTGATAAAAAATCTGTTGTAAAGATGCATCCAAAGTAAGCTTGGTCGGCTGCTCTTTCCGAGCATACTCTTGATGCCACCCATTCTCGTCTTAGGTAGGTAGCAGCGCATTGCAAAGCGCGAAGGCCACGCGCTCCCGTGTTCCCTTTCATATTGCTTCTAGCTGTACATGTCAGAAAACTTATTACATATTTGAAATCAGAGTAATAAACTCATTAAGACTATGCATTTTCATTAAATTTAGTCCAAAAGTAAAGAAAAATGTTCTAAAGAATAACTAGCGCTAAAGACTAGGACGAAAAGCAAGATGCAAACAGGACGGGTGCTTTTTTTTGCGCTCATGCTGTTTGCTTCTTGCTCTTTGTCCTAGTCTTTAGTGCTGATTATTCATCATGTCACTGTACCAACTTGCCCAGATGTCTCTTCTATTGCAAAAAACTGTTCCAGGAGCCCTGCCCCCTAAGGAAATCGCTTTCAATTTTCTGTTTACACAGTGTTGCCGCAAGATTATTCGATGATATCAAAGGAAAGTTAGTTTCAGTATAGAGGGTTTGTAAAGCATTGTCTGGTTATAGAATGAGGTTTATTGTTGAATTTTGCTATAAACAAAGTGAAAAGGGTTCTACTTCAATTAAGGGGGGACATGGGTCTTGAGCAAAATTTTCTTAATATTTGTCCTGTCAGTATGAAATTTGCAGGGTTTATGTAAATTCTTGTGCTGGTTTCAAATATGTTGTTAGTTTTCTTCTACATAAATTTGCTGAGTAGTTACAGCAACTTAGCTGTTCCAGACTTGCGGGAAGCTTGTAAAAATATCTACTGAAGGGAAATTGCTAAAATGCACATAGATCTGTTCCTGAATGTCTAAGGAACACAATAAAACAAGTTTTGTGCTCCTGCCTTACTACAAGCCAAAGTTATGGAAGTTTTAAGTTTCAGCTTCACAAGTGCAACCACCCCCTTTCTACATCTTATGTTCAAAAATTTTTCATGCAGTTGAGACCTTGTATAATAGCTTTATTGTGTTCCTTTAACACTCGCGAGCCAGTAAAAGAAAAATCATTACAATCTAACGAGTAGGAGAGCCACAATGCCACCCGCAAAATAGAAGGGTAGGCAAAATTTTCATTTTGAGAAAAATGGAAAAAACTAATTGCAATGTCAAACACTAATTTAATCAAACAAAAACTGTAGAAATGCAGGCCACTGTGGCCTAGAAGGCTCCTGGACAGTAATAGCACGCTTCCTCTCTGCTCTCAGACATTCACTGGTGCAATGCACACGTTTACAATTTAAAATGGCTATAAACCTCCAGGAATGTAGTCTCTTTGCTTTCCAACGTCCAAGTGTCGCCTCTTTCATTTTGATTTGCAGTTGCAGCACATGCAGTTGTCACTTTTTCCGTTTTTTTTTTTTTTTTTTTTTTTTTTTTTTTTTACGTACGTAGTTTTGCTACGTCCTCGCATCAAGACCGCGGTGAGGAACGTTTATTGCGGAAAAGAAATGTAATTTGGAGCTGTTTGCTGCTTCCCAGTGCTCCACATTGCACTGGAAGCAAGTGAATTCCCTAAGGACTATGAACGAGGTCCGATCGGCGCGAACGCGCGGCGAGCTCTACGAAGACGACGTGTCCCGCAGTTTACGCATTGGAGAATAAGTTTGACGGCGATTCCTTATCCCCGTTCACTTTTTTAAATGCCAATATCGCCGCCGTATGTTTTACGCTTCGCCAATCTCGGCAAACTGTTTAGATCTGACGATCGTGAACTCCGCATCGCCAAGCGGACTGTCCGCCGCGCTGCCGTCATCGTTACGAACACAATCCGTCTACCGCTTCGTTGCTGGAGTTGGCGCGAGTTCAAGCTTTTCCTGTTTTGAGCTTATCTTTCTGCTCATCTGCGACCTGCGTTATCACTGTCGCGGCGGGTGCGACCGCTGGCAGTAGCAGTCCCCCGTGCTGGGGAACACGCTAGGCCTACTTCAGGCTCGTACACACGATCGTTCGGCGCACGATTTCCGTCGGCCGGAGCGCGCACAGCCGGGGCAGGACATCACTTGAGATGATTATTCAACTATTTTTTTTTCACTTTTTTCACAAATTCTTGCCATGAACGCACCTCGCGGTTCGGAACCAAGCGCGGCCGGCGTCACGTCTCCGCCGTCTCCCCGCGGCTCGGGCGCGCCGAGCAGACGCCGTCAGCCAGCTCCACCAATGCGGGGACGCCTTATCGTCACGTGCACCCCGAAAGCCAATAGGATTGCAAATGCCACGTTTTCTTTTTTGCTATTTTTTATGCGACCAATGGGCGAATGTAAACAGCGGAGGCGGCAGTTTGAAGACGAAAGGCGGCTCTTTCGAATGAGACCAAGATGGCTGCGGTGCCGCGCACAAAATGGGAGCAACGCCTCGCGGAAAATGGTTGCTTCGGGGGTCGTTTTCGGCCCAAATTTGGGCGACATCGATTATATAAATTGGCATTGTGACTAAAATACCGACCCTAGAGATGAAAAACTTAGCAGATAGGTAGATAAAGAGCTACTGATTTCGCAAATCACATTTTCTAAAAAGTGATTTTTTCGTGATTTTTCGGTCCGCAAGACCCGTGTCCCCCCTTAAGGACAATGCAGAGGGCTATGGAACAAAACTGGTGTGACGCTGAGAGATAGGAAGCATGCAGACTGGATAAGAGAAATAACTAAAGTTAATGACTTTCTAGTGGAAATCAAGAATAAATGGGCAGGGCGTCTAGTGCGAGGAGAGGATAACCAATGGTCGCTTAGGGGTAACAAATTGGGTTCCGAGGGAAGGAAAGCATAGCATGGGGTGGCAGAAAGTTAGGTGGGTGGATGAATTTTAAGAAGTTTGCAGGGGTCAAGTGGAAGCAGCTAGCACAGGGCCGGGTTAGTTGGAGGAATATGGGAGAGGCCTTCTCCCTGTAGTGGGTATAATCTGGCTGATGATGATGATGACAACAAAGTTGCGGTGTCTGGGAGCTGGTTACAGCAGCTGAAAATAATGGATGAGTTAAATGCTTTATAATGAATGATAATAAGTTCCAATTTTGAAAGCTAAACATTTCGACAGATTTGCCTGTCTGGTTCTTCAAGAGAATGCAACCCCGTAGCTCAACATTCAGAAGATTCCAACCACAGAATAAATTTCGAAGAAACATTCATCCTGGGTACCGAGACCAATTACCGGAAAAGACGCCTGAGTCGTGGCATATACAGTCAACCACAAATAATATCAAGCTTTATACTTACCCTGGCCACTTCACAGAAGAAAAGAAAAAAGCGCCAGCGGGCACCCCTGCACCTGCGGCACCGTGACTCTTCTTAACTCTGCCCCTCCTTCCTTTTCATTTCTTTCACACCCATCTCACCTCCCCCCCCCCCCCCCCCTTCTGTGCGAAGCCCAGCGTCATGCACCTTTAAAGAAGGAGCCGAGCCAGCTCCGAAACGTCGGGTTTTGTAAAATAAAAAAGTCATGGTTGGAGAAATTTCAATGCAATATTAACGGGATGGCAGCCGCCGCCACACTGTATGCTGAAAACAGAAGGCATCCAGATAACCCACAATCTCTCGAACACTTATGGGAGCACATACACGGCCTATTCCCAAAAGAACAGCCATTTAGAGTAAAACTCCAAGGCATTGTTTACAAAATTTCCTGCGCCGACTGCAACACTGAAAAAACAAATATCTAATGGAAACAATTCGGCAACGCAACATAAGCATATGATGTTAAGAACTTAAGAGTACGAGCCATTTGGGCCCGACCATTTGATATGAATTGGTGCTTCCAGTTGGAATAAATTGGTCGCCCATCAATATCTAATGAACTCAAATAGCATACCAACTAAGCCCAAATAGTTTGAACTCGCAAAGCTGAAAAAAAATAATCAATTTTGACCTTTTTGGGGGGAGATGCAGAAGTGCCAACTCTTATAAGTGAATTGAAATTACAAATTTTTACAGAAATGAAAGAATGAGAGACAAGCACACATCACATAGACAGAACTAACACAGGTTCAATGTATAGGGACCGGACAGCTGAACGGGATGCCTGTCGGCACATCGCTCAATCGCCTGAATGCGCCGGCCGGGCGCATTGGAGCGTACTGTTTGTCGTTGGTTTGTGTGGAAATTGGAAATCCTAAGGTTTAGATGACGTGCGTGAATATATCCTCAAGAGAACAGAATGTTGGGCTAGTGTGTGAATATGTCCAATCAAATGAAGTCTGGCCAAACAAGGCTGGCGAAACGTGGTGCGTTGTTGGCTCCACAGGCAGCTACGCAAACTCGTCGGACGTTTTTAAGTCGATTCATTTCTACGGGTTTCCACAGAAGCATGAGTGGCGGGTGACCTAAGCATGGTTCTTTGAAAGGTAAAGGCACGAATCTACATATTTTCGTTACTGTGTGGTCATGGAAAGTGCCGAATTTTTAAAATTCCGCTTGCTACCGCGGATGCTCTGTGCCTTCTGTTCCCCAGGAGTGACTGCACGAGAGTCGAAGCCGCACTCCTTCATCTGTAGTCACTTTATTGACAATTGGAAATCGAAGTAACCCAACAGCGTAAGTTACAACGGTAGCATTTCCCCTCCTTTGTACAAGAAAACCCCAGCACGGAAAAAGAAAAGGCAGCTCCACCATCGTCGTTCGGGCTGCTTTACGATCTTCAGTGATGGGCAGAGACAATGTTTGTGCAGATACTTTCGCTGACATAGTCAAAGATAATTTACTTTTTTCTCGTAACAGAAAGAGCAGATAGGAGACATGAACAATTCATATCACTATGATCTTGTCATTTTTCCTCTTTTCGTTTGTCAACCAATGAAAATGCGCTGATGAGCTCTGCATTAATACTCTTAGAATTGGTTAACATAATAAAATCACTCATTTCACAGCTCAATCAATACCGCATGGTCACAAAATCTGCTATCGGCTTCATATAAAAGTCAAACAAAAAAAAAATATTTTAATTTGTGGAAACGAGCATAAACGTAGCAGTTTTTTTTTTTTTTTAATTTCGAAGGCCGTATAGCAGTTTTTGTTTTTTTTTTCGCATTCACGTTGCACCTGACACAGCTTTACGTATTTTCTCAGCAGCGTCCATTTCCTGACCCGCCTGAATACATGTGTTTCTCATCGGCGTTTTAGTGAGCGTGAGATTTCCTGATTGTGCCGTAGTATGACAAAACCGTTTTACCTCTCTCAGAAATTGCTTCTATTGCCAATGTAAACAGATTTAGCAGCATTCTGGCAAGCTGCAGTGACAAAGTTGTAAAAGGAATGGCTTTCAGTTATCCGGATTCCTTTACGTGCAAATAGAAAACTACATACATATGGTCGTGTCCCCTCACACTCATCAGGTATCGAGGTCAGCTAGGTATCGGCCAAGTATCGGCCCCGCAAGTTCGTGGTACGCTGAGAAAGTAGACCACCTTAGCGAACGAGCCAACAGAGGGATTCATTTAACAATAGAACGCTCTCTATAGTTGTCGGTAGCTTATCTTACAACACATCACACCGCGTGTCTTTTTTTTTTTTTCGATTGTATTTAACAGTTTGACAGTATTGGACTATATTGCCTTCAGATGTTCAAGGCAGGTGCGATCAATCGCATTGAACTTCCTGCGCTGAGAGAACGCTAGCAGGAAATTTAATTTTTTTTTCTTTTCACAACCTCCGCAGCATGTCGGGAGCATGTATACAGTATAATATTTTCTAAGTCAATTATATGTAGCAGCTCCGACGTGTTCAACAAGAGCATTGTCGTATATGTAAAAATGATGCTGAGGTGGTATTACTCATTTGGCTTATATTATGATTAAGTTTGATATTCTCAAGGCCGGATTCAGTGAGCTATTGTGACGTAATTGTGCAGGAAGTCCTGGAAGGATATGTGTGTTTGCTAAATTCCAACCATAAATAGGATCCTATTTTTTTCTTGCTTGTTTATTTTTCTCCTTTTACAGCTCTTGTTGCAAGGTTGAAACTGGAATGTCATTTGCTATTATTCTACTCTGAATCATTTGAGCCTAGCTATTACCAAAAAAGACAGGTGCAGCATCTTTTTCATTTTACATGAACGCTGACCATTACAACTACCACTACTACGGCGCCACGGCTACACGGCTCGGCGGTATTTGATCTTCAGGCAGGTTTCGACTAGACCCAATATAAGATGGACGCGCAGTGCAGGCGCCATTCCCGTCTTCGAAGTCGCCTTAACAAGTGCCTAACGAAGGTGTTCCTAGCGCATGGTGAAATCACGCGCGCGGCATTTTCGAGTATATAACAGCAATACCATGCGCCGGGTGGTTTCAAAAAAAAATAAATAAATAAACACGCACGCCCTGCCGAGAACGGCCCTTTTCTTTTTCAAGATTTCTCCGTCAAAAAATACTCCTTGTGATTACGCAAAGCAGCTCAAAGCTCTCAAAGCCACACCGCAAAACGATGGGTAGGGACAGGCTCAAAAACTCCTCGCAGAATGGAAACGACTGCGCCGCTCAGCTGCCTCGGCATTCCGCTGTTTCGGCACTCCGCCGTGGGCGGCGCTGTTCCACCGAGGCGACGGTGGCGCCATACAACGGGCGCCCGGTCCCTATACCCACAGGACACTTTGAAGACTTATATGCACCATTCGTTAGACACCCCTGTTGAGGCCAGTGATACTTCTCTATTATTCAGAGTTGAATTAGTTATTCCCACACTGGCGGTGGATACGATAAAATGAGTTACGAATTATACTTCTTATGCGAACTAAAATTTTTTTGCTGTTATCTTTTTATAGATATGTATGTATGTGCATATATATCAGTCAAGGATATCATGCTTGGACTTTCTCAATTGGGAATGTTCCTTTCGGACCCGTTACAACCGATAGGAAGTCCAGTTGGAGGCCCGTTTCTTTACTCCCGATTCGGAAACCCATTGGTTTCGGGACTTCCAATTGGAAGTGAAAAAAAAACAACTGGGAATCCCAATTGGGAGTGAAGAAACCAGATGGGTTGGACAGGGCCCATTGCACAAACCATCTGGGATCGGCAGAACAATTAAATATGACTGGTCGTCCCAATTGAACCCATTTGTTTTTTGACTGGGGGTTTAAGGATAGCTTGAACCTAGTGATGGATCGAAAGCTGTGACCGTTGCAGCGATAACTATTGTTTAACACCAGCTGTTCATTCCGCGATTTTTTTTATAATTTTTATTTAAATTAGATTTTGGGGAAGAAAGGGACCTTGCTTTTGAGTGGATAGCACGGAATTGTAGACACTACCTATAACCATGTCAAGGTCATGTTCATAGTTTTCTTATATATTGTACTACATTTGTTTATAAGAAAGCAAAGGTACAGCGTCCGTCTTTGACCTTCGAAGTAGTTCAAGACGAAAACCTCCGTGACGCTGACGGCTTGTGGATCAGGCTTTGGGGATAAAAAGAAGGCTTTTGAGTGGACGCCACGTAATTGTGGACCTCTACACCTAACTAGGTATGTCTTCATGTTTTTTTTTTTTTTTGTATATTGTACATCGGTTTAAATTAAGGAAAGGTGCAGTATCTATCCTTCAAGGTGACATCGCACAACCCAGGGCTGCATATTCCGTTTAAGTTCGGTTATGGGGAAAGGAAGGCGCGCAGTATACATTTGGGTAAACACCACGAAATCGTACGTGGACACTCACACTTAATTAGGCCAAGTTCATTTGACAGAAAAATAATTTAGTTTCACACGAAGACCTGATATACCTAGCGTAGTGAAGATTTCGCTTCCACTGCAGATTGGTTTATCAGAAAGGAAAGGCGCATTACCTGTCAAGGTCAGTTGGAGGTGAAAACCATGCACACCCGACGGCTCGAACTACCTAGCGTAGTGAAGTTTTCACTTCAAAAGGGGCGCTGCCAGCATCGCTGCACCTGCTGACACCGATTCAACATACCCGGTCTGCGTTTACATGGACCCGACTGCGGGGGTCGAGTTGAGTGGACTGAACCCTACCGGGTTAACATGAACTCGACCCGACGAGCGGAGATTACGGCAGTGCCTCGTCCGAGACGAGGAACTAGCAGATGGCATATATCCGTGGCCGCCGCGATGGGCTCCGGCGATGGAGGCCATGTGGCATCAGATTTCTCCCGAGTACCCAGCGCACCTTTTTTTGTATTTTGTAAATAATATGTACAATTAAACTTCCCTGTCCTTTCTATCGCTCCCCTCTGTATTTCCTATCTTTTTTCTTTCCCGCTGGCTACCGCTCAGGCGCTTCAAATTTTAGATAGGAGTTGCTGCGGCCGGCAACACCATTTTCCTTCTTTTTGATTAATAATAAACCACCACCACCAGTGCACGTACCCTCCCGCCTCGCAAGACTTCTTCCTGCTGAACTTTTTGCGTGGAGCTCGGTCGAGCAGCGTTTGTAGTGTGTAACTGCTTTTTGAGTTGGCTTTGGCTCGCAGCCATGATAACAGATAAATAATATAATTTCTATTTTGGTGTGTGGGGCACGCAGTACGATGAGAAAGCATAAAAGCAGTCGACTCTTCTGACTGTGCGGTCAAAGGCGGGATAAACTTGCACATGTTGCCTCCAGTAAGGAGACTATAATTAAAGGTCCTCTGAAAGGGGTCACCAAGCAGGATAAACAACGCCATAACACTGTTAGTTATTGAACCACCCATCATTCTCCCGCAAAAATTTTCGATCTAGATTCTGCAACACCAGAGATATCGGCGATTAAAAATGATCCTTCCAATTTTCCCTCTCAACTCGTACGCCGAAGGGAGCCATAAAAAAATAAAGAATGCAAGCAAGTTCACAGCTCCGCCCAGACATACGTCACTTCGACGAACTTCCGGTTGCCGCGCGCTCGCTCGCTGGCGTACTCGCGTCAACCCGTCCTCGCTCGCACAAGCCTGAGTTCGCCAGTTCGCGCAGCGACGGTTAGTGTAACCGCGAACTCGTGGTTACCCTATGTTACACGGCGGACCAAACCATGGTTACACCACTAACCGCGGTTATCGCAAACCGAGCTTGACGACCTCGGTTTACGTCGTTAACCGAAGTTATGACGGCGTCTGTTGACGGAAGCTACTCGTCGGCGCCCGAGTGCGCGAAACGTACGAGCGGGTCTGCTTCACAAAGTTATTCATTTGCCCACTGCACGACCGGCTTTAATAAAGCCGGTCGTGGCCCACTGTATCACGTTTAAAGATCGATGTATAGAATATGGTGCCGTCCGTCGTCTTCGATTACGGCCGACAGTATCGTTTGAACGGCTTGTTGCTGAGCAGAACGTCACAAAATGCGCGGCCTTAGCTATGAAAGTACACGAGTTTGCAACGCTTGCAGCACGGGATGCCGCGAGCAGGCTGAGGTACGTTACACAATTACCGCGGGGTTGGGGCGCGAGAGCGCGGCGAACGACGGCGCCATGCGTGACCGTCCCTAGTCGTCGCTAGGCCTAAATTGTTTCTCTTCGAAGCCGCGGCGGTTGACGCTATGGAACATGATCAACGCTGTCGTAAATCGTCTACTTATGAAACTGCCTTATAGTGAATCATTTCCTGCCATAGTAAAATAATTATAGGATTAACTCTGCCGACGCATAGCTAGTACGAGCAGGTGGATCAGCCCAAATGCACCAGCGGCAGCTGGCTTGAGCAGAAACTATAGCTTGTATCACAGCTATCGCTCTTACCAGCAATTTGCTGCTGGTCAACGATCCTCACGAGGGCTTCATACTTGATATTCGGCTCAGTATTCCATACGCCAACAAATTTTAGCACGCTTTATTTCGGACATCGGTGCTAACGATCCGCCGTGTCGTTCGCGAACGGTATGCGGGAGCCTGGAGGAGGGGCCACAGCGGCGGTGTTTACGGCGGTCGAGGAGGTGCTGCCATCGTGCGGTGCTTGACCGTGCTGTTGACGCCTCGTCGGATGACACTCCGGTACTCCTGAAACTACGTTATATAAATAAGATATTTGTAAATGCAGCTTCGTTCTGTCGATCACTGCGTCGCTTCGGTTGTTGTACTTAATGGGCAATGGCCACCTAACCGATAAGGGCGGCGAGCTGTGTAACAGCCCGCACAGAGTTCGAGCAGCCCACGAGCAGACGACTTTCACAGCTACCGGAAGTGTGTCCGTGACGTCATGGCTGCAGTGGCCGCAGCGAATGGCAGCTTCTAGCAAGCCTTGCCAGTCAACTTACCCGTGACGTCACGGGTCAAGGAAATAGTTCCATGCGACACCGCCAAGCGACATTCTCTCTGCCCGCGAATTTCAAAAAACGCTGTTTTTAAAAATTAATAATAAATCGCTGGCTTTGTTCCAAGGAGTTATACTTTGCGTTAATGCTCAAAAGGATGTATTCTACACACTCAACACGTTTGTCAGTGCCTTCTTGGGGGCCGTTTCCGTGGACCTTTAAGTTAATTAAGATCTCCGTATGACCAAGATGGTTGGTTACTTTACGGTGAAAAGCATCGTGCTAATCCTGCTCGACGAAGAAACACCCCTGATAGTACGAGCGGCGTAACTGTCTTATTTCTTATGTTATGCATGAGTCTCGTCTTTCCTTGCCGCTCTAAACAGAGCAGAACCAAATTTCGCAAAAAAAAAAAAAATAATAAAAGACTGCGACTAAAGCTATGACGGTTTTCAGTGCGCATTTCTGATAGGAGATGTTTGACAGACGCAAGTTGCCAGCCATACGTGATGGTAATCCATTTTTTATTGCCGAACAATTCATGGCCCGCACATGTTTGAGAAATTAGGAACGTTTGTTGAGTGAATGCAGTGTTTTCAATCAGCAACTGTCAGATGAACGTTAGATTAGGAGCTTGTATTTAACGTTACGGAGCATATACACTCGCAGTCCATATATGCGGCTTGTCCTTGAAGCTGGAACTCTATAGCTGTCTTGCTTGCCAAGTAACTGTTCTCGAAAAAACGTTTGTGTAAGCACTGGGTCATCACTTGCGAAAGTCAATCCCTATCAGATGTACTGCAAACAAAAAAATCAGGTTGGTTAAAGTGATCACAGTAGACCATCATTATTACTTTGTAGTGATGTTCTCTTGTGCCCAAACTAGGTGTAGTAGGTACTTCGATGCATATTTCGAAGTGAAGGAAAAAAATTAGGCCACATAGAATGCGGGGTTGGCCGCTCGGCATCGCTGTGCTATGCGCGTGAATGCACAGCGCGACATCTTGAAATGCTGCAGTTCGCGAGTGCCCGTGATCCATAGATAAAAGTTGAAACTTTTATCTATATTCATGTCTATTCTGTCTGCGTTGAACGCTTCTCCGTAGAATTAGTCTCCTGGAACCTGTCGTGCTTACCGCACAACACAGTCAGCAGGATATGTTTCACATACCTGACCAGCCACACTCATCGGGGGGTCTTTTGTATCGCACCCCTGCAACGCATGCTCACAAAGGGCTTGTAGGCTGACTGACAATACCGTGCATATCTTCGCACCACAGAAAACTCGCGCGAGTATTTTAATGGAGCTTCAAAAAACGCAGCCAGCACAACGCACTTGAAGCGTGACAGCTGGATCCCCTCAAGGGCAGCCATATTGGATTTCCAGTGGCGCCGCCTATAATAATCGGTTACTGGATAAGCGCTGTCGGCTCGGAGAGACGAGGGGTCAACTCTGCTGCAAGGGCTGGGTGGCAACCTATGTGATTATTTAAAGGAGACCTGTTTACCTTCTTCTTCTAGCTTCCTTTTCACTATGCCTGATGGCAAACATCTCGAATAAAAAAAAAAAAAAAGACTCGCTCGACCCCGCAGCATGGACCGGATAGCGGGAAACCGATTCCGGTTTTTACCCTACACATCTCTAGCGTTTTCCCGACTGTTCTCTTCTCCCACTGTGCCCCGACTAAACTCGCCAGTGTTTACATGCTTCCTGCAATGGGGTCGAGTCCAGACAACCCATCCCCTGCACCGGAGTTGACTCGACTCGACCCGTCGACTTCTCGATCGACCCAATCCGACAGCGTTTACATGAACCCTGTAACCGGTTTTCGACCCGATAACTCAACTCAATCCGCTCCTGTCGGGTCCATGTAAACGCCGCTGTGAACCCTGTAACCGATTTTCGACCCTTTAGCTCAACTTAACCCACTCCTGTCGGGTCCATGTAAACGCCGCTTATGTAAAAGCAGTCGAGACGAGGAATAATGGGAGAGAACAGCATGGTAAACGCGAGCAATGCGCTGGGGATAAAAAAAAACGGAATTACTGTGTGCAAATATTCACTACGGTCTCACACGATGTCACCACATGTAAAAAAACATTAGCTGTGGTTTAGCTTGTGGTTAAACCTGGAGGCATAATTAATTGACAAGAAGGATTCTGAAAAATTTTTCAGATACTGGAAGCGAACCTTATAACATGGCTGTTGTCAATTCCTTCCGGGCAACTCAATGGTGAATTCTCAAGTACTGATTGAATCAGGATCTTAAGTACATCGAGAACATTTGTGTGTAGTAGGTGCACGGCAGCTTTTTAAAAAAAAATATTGTCCAATAGGGCAACAAGCTCTGGTTTTGAATAATGCCGTCCACTAGAATATTGTCCTCGTAGAATGCGGCTACTTATTTCGCTAGTTTCAAGAAGAATAGCGCAAGCGTCACACTCGAAGTTGATTCGACGTAAGATAACCCGGAATATGTGACAGTGGGTAATGGGATGGCAGGAGATGCCATCACTTCCTTCAGTTCCTCGGTTACTGGTTGCGGCATGGCAGAAATTATTTTTTTGGCATTGACGCAAGGTGCCTTCCTTTTGCACTCAGATGAAACGTCCGTCTTGACAATGTAGTCAAGCGCCACTAGCTGTTACGGCCCTCGCATTTAGCATGTCGTTTCCTTCCGCACATTACCCTTACGTTCCCAAAAAGGGCCTCAATGGGGTCACTATAGGGCTTTAAATGTGTCTTCAGTGAGAGTGTCCTTCTGTAACGCTTTAGATGTTTCTTGCATACTTTCGATATAGCAGGTGAACTCATTTGTAAGACACTGCATCAAGTATCACCTGCGTCATTTATTGGCCTCTTTTTACTACTTCCAGCACAAGTAGTGTCATGAATATCAAAGCATTTTTATTGTTTTCATAATAAGTTTAATATCATGCAAAAATTTCATTAAAAGAACGTTTATTTGAACATAAAATAAAGAATTTATTACAACACATTTGCTAATATATGAATTATAATAACATTTGAAACTCAACCTTACAACATTTACTTTGACTGTATACTAACACTTTATATCATGCAAGCATTCTGCAATTTACATTACTCATTTGTAAGTCACTGCATCGAATATCATCATTTATTGGCCTCTTTTTACCACTTCAAGCACAAGTGGTGTCATGAATATCAAACCATTTTTATTGCTTTCATAACAAGCTTAATATCATGTAAAAATTTCAATGAAACAATGTTTATCTGCAAAATTAAAATGACGTTTATAATACCACACATTGGCTAATATATGAATTGTAATAGCATTTAAAACTCAACCCTACAACGCTTACTTTGACTGTTATACTAACACTTTATATCATGCAAGCATTTTGCAATTTACATTACATTTTTATGAAATTATTTTCATCTTCGGTACTACGTGGATGGTTTCGCATCTAGCGCTGAAAGACGGTTTTGCTGTTGCAGACGAGTTGCTGTCATGTTAGCCTTGAAGAAGCTTCGATGTGATCACTGCTCATTCAGTTTTTTTTTTTTTAATTCCTATTCTTGTACAGGCTTGGGAAAAATTCGGCTTAAAAGGGACAAAAGTAGCTACCATGCTGCAATGTATGTCATATGCTTGTCGAACGTTTGCTGAGCGACAGTGTTTTTTATATAAAGACTCCGTTCACGTGTGTAGTACGTTGACGACATGCCGCTGCAGTATCTACCTTCTGTGTTCTTTCATTTTGGGGCTGCACTCACCACGAAACCCGCGAGCGACAGCGCGAAACCAGGCAAAAGCCACCCGCCGCCGCTGAAACATGCGGAGCGAACAGTGAGCAAGTCGCGCCCCTTGCGGCGGCGGAGAGCGTGACTCAAGGAGAAATGTTCCCATTGTTCCCGCGGCACCGCGGCGATTGAGAAGGCCGTAAGAAAGAGCGCGCGCTCTCCCTCGAGACCGGCCGTACCCAGCAATTGAGGCGCGACGCGACGGGCCGCACCAAGTGCGCCTCCATTGAGCGGCCGTGCCCTTACATAACCTTCAACGTCCTTGAAACAACCCGGCCAATAAAACTCCGATAGCAAACGGTTTTTTTTCTCTTACGGACCCCCAAGTGTCCAGACCAACTCTCTCCGTGACAAAGGGACAAGATTTCGGCCCGATACGATTGGTTGGCACTACTAACTGGTCAAAGACGCGGCCTTTGTTGCAGCTGTAGTGTCGATACAGTATTCCATTTCTCACCGGGAAGCTAACATTTTTACGAGCGACTCCTTCCTTTGCCGTGGGCCAGATATCTTTGAGAGTCGGATCTTCTGCCTGTTCTTTAATAAGGGTCTCTCTGGTTACCTTCCCCAGAATTCGGTCTAGCGAATCTGATGACGGAAGTACAAACAGCCCGTCACATTCGATCACTTTGCTTTCTGATCGCCCTGGCTTGTTTGAACTGGCTTCCTCCGTTTCTGCTACCGTTTCCTCGCGGAGTGATGTGGGCGGTTGCTCTTCAAGTTCATTGTTTTCTAAGTTTGGCTCCATAGCCTCACTCTCTTTTTGACCGCACTTCTGCAAAGTTACAGTATGCGCACATGAGTCAGGTGTTTCTACTACATCCTCTCTTGAGTTCGGCTCTCTCATCTCCAACTTAGCAGCTAGAGCACGCGCCTGCTCTCGTAAGAACCTGAACAACGCCTGTCAAACTTTGGCCTTCCTCTTTAAGAAGTTGGTCCGTTCGGTTAGAGAACAAATATGGGTACGGGGGTGGTAGCTTGTTTGAAACCGCCGCCTCAGTTCGAACCTCACCAAACGGTCCACTGATGACCACGTCCTCTAGTGGGAGACAAACGCTTGCTTCCTCCAGTATAGGTTTGATCCAGGCGCATTTGCCGTTGTACTAAGTTTGCTCAACATAGTCCGGATGCACAAGATCAATTGTCGCTCCACTGTCCCTGAGCACCCGACACGTTTTTCCGTTTACAGTGAGACTGAAGAGATATGGACTGCGCAACTCCTCATTTGTCGCTGAATCGCACGTGTAAGCCAATGTGACTCTTGGTTTGCGACATCCAGCAGCGATGTGCCCGGTTTCGTTACAGTTGTAGCACGTGAGCGGCTTCCGCGCCTCAAAAATCTTTTTCTTTGAGCGGTCATCAATCTTTTTTTCCGACTCATTATCTGACTTCTCAACTTTAGTAGGCTTCCTTGTAGCATCTACTGTTCCACTTTTAGGCTTAATTACCGCTCTCCCTTGGCGTTCTGTCCAGCTCTTCCCTTTGTCAGCCGGCTTAGCGAAAGGAAACTCATCTCGTATGTTCCCTCGGCGGGACACATATTCATCCGCCAATTCGGTCACTGCTTGCACCGAGCTGACAGTCGTCCTGTCGAGGATCCAAAGCTTCATTGACTCTGGAACCTTCGAAAGAAACTGATCGATAGCGATGACTTCGAGAGCTTTACTATACTCATCATTGACTTTGGCGCCTTTCATCCATTGTATTAGATTTGCCTTGTGGTTTCCACGTGGACATAGGCCACCAACCACCGCGGGTTCGAGCGTCGCGCGAGCCGAAGCCCCGATCAGCCGTCACCGCGCGCACACTGAAACACTGCAGCGCGCACTCAACCTCCAAAGGAAGGAGAGCACTGCGCTGCAAGGACACAGACCTCCAAGTTCACAAAGGAGACGTTTATTGAAACGCCATCCTCCAGCGGCACACACACACACACACACACACACACACACACACACACACACACACACACACACACACACACACACACACACACACACACACACACACACACACACACACACACACACACACACACACACACACACACACACACACACACACACACACACACACACACACGCACACACATACACATATTTACAAACGCACATACACGCACGTACGCACACACATACACATATATACAAAACGCACATACACACACATACGCAGTCACCGTGTCAAGGGAGCGCGCGAGGAGCTAGGCTCCCCTGCGCGCACGAAGTGACACGGAGTGCGCGCCGCAAGCACGCAAGGGCGTGCTGTGATCTCTCTCTCGCAGTAACCAAAGGGTTCCTTTGAGAGAGATTGGGCAGCCACCGCAAGGTACGCCTGTCGCGGATCGTTGGATCACGATCGACAGGCTCGAGCTTCGCTCTCAGGTAAGACCCGGAGCAGACGAACTCGAGTACACACTGGTCTGCGCGGACAAAGGCCGGCAGACAAGAACAGTTGTGTACGCACCTTGCGATGTCTCGGAGGAGTCTCTCTCTGAGCTCCGCTCGGACAGTCGCGCGAGCGCGGCTGTCGAAGCGGTGCCGTGTTCCCGCCAAAAGGCGCCAATGAGAACAGCCACTGGGACGCCAGGGCGGAGCTGTGGCCCGAACGACAGTGACAAGTCGCTCGAGCCCCTCTCCGCCGCCTCAGGCGGGAGAAAGGGAACGGGGAGAACAACTGGGAAGCGGGCGGCGGCCGCGCAAAGGGCAGCCGCAGCAAGCCCGAATCCCACATCCTTCAACTCATAGGCAAACTCTGCATAGCTAGCACCTTGAATCTTCGTAATGCTCCGAAATCTTTGCCTGAAAGCCTCTGACGACAGACGAAATCTCTTGAGCAGGCTCTCCTTAACTTTATCGTAGTCGTCAGAGTCCTCCGCAGAGTATAGCGATTACATCCGCTGCCTCGCATGGTAGCAAGCTCAACAAACGTCGCGGCCAAGAGCTGCGTCAAAACTGTTCTTTCTCGCAAGCTTTCTCAAAATTAACCAGATAGAGGCCTATGTCTTGCCCAACTTTGAAGGGCTGTAACAGTTTTGAAAGGTCATAAAGATCTTGTCGTGCAACTGCCTCTACTGATTGAACACCAATCGTCTTTTTGAGCTCAACTTCCAAGCGGAGTTTCTCAACTTCCAGCTCTAGCTGTTTTCTCTCTGCCGCTTGACGTCGCTGAATCTCTTGCCATGCTTCTTCTATTAGTCCGCTTTCGATATCCGAAGATTCTATTGCCACTCGGATTTCGTCATCTCTGGACTAATCCTAACGCCTAGCTAGCTCCTCACTCAGACTTACGAGCTGAGTCTTGACTAGCCGCTTCAGATCCATAACTGAAAGCAGTGCGACAATGCCGTGGCCTCCACCCAGAAGTATTTCAATTTACACTTCTGCGGCTGGCCTCACAAGGGAGAAGATTACACCTCTATCTTAACAGCCTGGTACCCAAAAAGCAATGCCAACACTCACCAGTCCGTAACTGCCAGTCTCTGCGATCTCGGCGTGCTCTCTTCCATTGGTCAGCCAGGCTCGATCCCACCACGCCGCCAACCAGTTGTTGAGACGCCGGCAAGGCCGGAGCCGAAGGTAGCGAACGCCAACGAGGCGAGACGACGAGGCACCACGGAAGCGAGGAGCAGTGCAAATTTATTTACATGATGGTAGAGATTTTAGAGAAAGTCTGTCAATGTCCCCAGAAATGCCCCGGTTTTTCTACACTCTTGTCTCTAGGTACCTAGATATGGAATCCTTTGTCCTTGAGCACTGGCCAATCGAAGAGCACCACTTGGCATTTTTGTACACAGCACCATGAAGACACTCCTTCCGAATTCCTTCACGTAGGCCACGGCACGTTGGCGAATACGTCACCAGCGTCCCACGGGTAGACCTGGTTCTTGACGCACAATGCGGGGCCGGCGATGCATGCCTCTTTCTTCCACCGCTGCCTTTGGGAAGAGCGTAATTTCAAGGGCAGACTCCCGGAGCGTTCGCCGTACCTGGGTATCCGATGAAACGCGAGCTTGTTGCTTCGCGTAGGGCCTTGACCGCCGTCGTCGAGGTAGGCCTGTTGCAATGTCCAGGTTGATATCTGCTTCCTCAAGTGCTCCTGGCAATGACGACACGCTGGCGCCTTCACAGACGTGACCGCACAGACATCACATATCGGTATTTCTACATTGCCACGTGATGTGGTATAACGAAGGTTTGCTACCACACCATGGGCAGGTGTCCCGATATTGCGACGGGTAAATCTTGCTTAGGATATGCAGGTTAGGGAATGTTCCTACCTGCAGTCTTCACCAGCACACTGCCTCTTGTTGTTTTAGATCCCGATGAGGCGGCGGATAGCGGATCCGTACCCCCTTATACAGGGTCTTGAATATTTGGGGGCTGGGATTTAAAAAATTCCTATGCAAAATCTACTACCCCATTCGAGCTGAAATAACGTTCACAAAGTAGCTAAATATAGTCTACGTTATCTGATAAGTGATTTAACATCGGTACTTGCCTAGATTTTCCGAAATCGAGAAAAAACTGCTCTCGGAGGCGTGCACAATTTTCGTAGAAGAGAGTCGAACAGATATTTTGACATGATACGTCATCTGTCGAGCAGTGAGACAAGCTCCATCCCGGCCGTTGGCGCGCTTGCCTCGCTGCCCGACAGATGACGCACCATGTCAAAATAGCTTTTCTACTCTGCGAAAATAGAGGGTTTACAAAAGTACGTCTGGCAACCATGAGCGGCACGCTGATCCCGCTCTGGCCGCCATATTTTGTTCGCTCTATCCGTTCGCTTCGTGTCCGTCCAATCAGCGCTCGCCGTTCTGTTCGCGCTTTTCACGTTTTAACCTAGTGTGCTGAGCTTGGACCTCTCTTCGGTCCCTGGCGGTTTTTGCTAGCGACGCCTAGAAGCGTATTTTGACAGCCGAGACGTGGCGGGGCCCACCGGCCGCGCTGCCGAGCGCAGTTACAAATTGCTCTATGAGTCGTGTATGAGCCCCTCGGCAATCCGCAACGTCATCCCTATCCAGGTACAATATCCAGAGTTCTGTAATGTGGATTTTTTTATCTGTGCGCCTTTGCTGTTCACTTAAGCGCCTATGAGAGAACATCGCGAGTTTGTTTGCTTGGTTTGCGCAATCACCGTCGCTCATCCCACTGGAAGATACTTGGTTGGTGAAATGAGCGAGGATGCATTTTATTTTATGATAAAAGGATCGTGCGTAATTTGACGCAAGTTGGACTGGCGATTAGCACTTTCCTTCCCATGCCGTCGACGCAGTACTTGGCATTAGTCTCGGAAATAATCGGGGTCTGCGTAAAAAAAAAGTGCCATGGTAATTTGTGCTTCCAGTGAATGAATATTGATTGGTGTGCGATAGGCGATGACGAGTTAATAAAATCTTTGTAAATAATTGATTAATTGATGAAATAAAGAAACGAAAAAAAGGAAAAATTGGAAAGTAAGGGTTTAAAGGTGACAGAATGAAAAACCAGTACTTGGTGATGCTAAGGAAGAAAATTTAGAATGTGTAGTTTATTAATTGAAATAATTGAAGAATGTGTTCACAGTGTCAAATTGCTCAGAATGGAAAGCCGATTGTTGCTGACACATGCGTATTGGTGTATAAAAATATAAAACGTCAAATAAAATAAAAATAACGAAATAAATGATAGAAATATAACATAACATACATAACATAGAAATATAACATATATAACAACATATAACATACTACATTTGTGTGTAGTATGTTACTTTTGATGAATTCATATTTCACTGCATTGTATTCTTTTCGCCCTCCTGCTAGGGCCCAGTTAGGACCTGCAGTATTTGGTAAATAAAATAAATAAATAAAAGAGCTAAAATATAACACGTGAACAAAGAAAATATCATGCGTGTGTGTGTATGAGAGAGAGATACTATCGCGTTATACCTTTAACGGCGGAGCTTAAGTGACCCCCTAATTTTTCTATAACGATATGATATAATATAAATCTTATTTTATAAACACAGCCAGTTGCACAAGGCACAAACACTTCGCAGTAATGTGAGTTGACTTTTCAAATTTCTTTTCGTTTCAGCCGAGTTCCTTCTCCTCCGAGTTCTTCGAAGCTTCCAATGTCAGCGCTTTCATGTGAGATTACGGCTTCAAGTGTTTACTTTCTGACAGAAGGAATAAACAAGAAATCGACATATTTAAAAATTCCAGTGAATTTCAGGTAGCTATGAATTAGCGAACCATCGGGTGACTCGAAAAAACACACAAAAGTGAAGCGCACGCTTCGTTATTTTATCGGCCGCGCTGGCAGGTATAAAACCTGAGCTGCGCGCTCTGGACGTGGACCGCTCGAAACGGGCTGCACGTGAGCACATTACAACACACTAGTGGGATGTCATCTTTTCCTGCTGTTCTAGACGCCGCGGGTTTGGCAGCCGCTTGTTTTGGAGCGTGAAACAAGCACCTCGGGCACACTAGACAAGCGTATTGCTCTCTGCACCAAGCACTACCATTTCGTACGACTGTGAAAAGTAGTTTCGGCAATCATGCCCGTGTCTTAAATCCAATGCACAACGGTAAATGCCACCTACGTACAAAATGTTTCAAAGAACGTATTTGCACAATAGCGTTCGTTATACATGGATTGCTCCTTCTCCCGTGTCTTCCATCGCAGCATAAGCTTATCCTTCAAGTTCACAAGGCTCCATAGCGCGCAAAACAACCTTGCTGTTTTAGGTGATAGCACATTCTGTGAGCTAGCTCCCAGTCAGAGGGACGTGCAGCAATGCTTTACATGATGCAAGTGACCCTTGTAAAGCCGATTAGGACTGCAAACGAACGGTCGCATACACGTGTATACCTTGATTCCGTGCGCGTCTCTACGACGGTGCGCTGCCTGCAGATGGGCACGCAACAACATTCTGGCATCATTCCGAATAGAGCTTGGAGCTAACAGCGACTGCTGTGATGTTAAAAAATGAAACAATCGCTTGTGAGCATTCCAATGCACCTTTCGGTGCATGCACGGGTTCTACGAAGGCGCACGTTGACAGCGTACTCGATGGGAGGCGCGGGCGGACTGAGCAAAACATGGCCGCCGCGAACACTTTCTGTTTCTTTCACTAAATGGCGCTAACTTTTGTAAAGCCTCTATTGTGCACGCCTCCGAGAGCAGTTTTTTCTCGATTTCGGAAAATCTAGGCAAGTACCGATGTTGAATCACTTATCAGATAACGTAGACGATATTTTGCTACTTTGTGAACGTTATTTCAGCTCGAATGGGGTAGTATATTTTGCATAGGATTTTTTTAAATCCCAGCTCCCAAATATTCAAGACCCTGTAGTAGTTCAGAATGTCTGAGTACGTAGGGCCGACTCGCTCGGGTAGATCATCCGACTGGGAGGAAGCTCGGCTCGTGTACCCTCGAGCTACCTCGTCGGCGTGTTCGTTCCCCGCTATGTCGGTGTGTCCTGGCACCCAGTAGATGTGTGTGGCTTTTGATGGGGTCGCGCTCTGGAGCGGCCTCAGCGCGGCGCGATCTATGTGGCCGTTCATGTAGTTACGGCACGCTTTTCTTGAATCTGTACTGGAGATGCCATCTCCAACCTGGTGTCCGCCCTGGAGGACACCTGGCATTTTAGACACAATGTCTGCCTAGCCCTCCTCGACATCCTGGGAGTCTTCGACAGTCTCTCCCACGAGGCCAATCTGTCAACCGCTACCGTTTTCGTTTAAAGCAGAAGAGGCACCGGCAAAAATTCATGGCGCGTCTCAGATTCAGAATAAAGAACAAAAGTTTACTCATATAGTAAAAATTTCACTTGTCTAGTGGAGTGGGCTGTTCTAGCTTCGTTCAAAACATATATCAGTCGGTTGAAAGACCGAAGATGTATATGTAGTCTCGCGACTACTTTTAATCAAGGAAATGGGCACAAACAGTCAAGCAGAATCGAAAAGAGCGGCAAACAATAAAACAATTGTCCTTAAAAATTACACATTGCACTATATGTTCATCAAATCATCAAAATGAGACCTGCGTGTAGAGAATTCAGTGTCAAAATCTTCCTCCACGGCTTATGCACATAAGGAGTTGGCCTCTCGGTCTTCTCTGTCACTTTCCTGGTATAATTAGGGCGGGGGTCCCACGGTGGCCATCTTGGAATTAGTTCAAATTCTGCCACCAGGCTACGCCACTGATTCAGGACTGAGAAAGTGCCTATCGGCCTTGCCCCCAGTTGGCCGAGGGGCCCAACCATTGCTTTGTAGAGAAGCTTTCTTTTGTTGGAGGGTGGGTTTTCAAAGCCCCATTCTTCTCCCCGCCGTGCGCGGGGGGGAGCGTTCACCTGTTCTTAGCTTGACTACTGCGGATAGCAGGACTGCGGGGTGCTAGCTTGCCTTACCACGGCTGAACTTGAGCGGCGACGCGGACCGCCGCCGCTCGATTCGGCCATGACCGAATGTGCGTAACGTAAATGAAAAGTACCACCTCGTTTTGTTGTTCACTGTTCTGGATAGAGTGGAAGCTTGAGCGAGTTGATGATACATCGTCGATATTCGCAACTTTCACGTACAGTGCCGCCGCCACGCGGCCGCTTCCGGTACCGCCCTTAAGGGGATACTCGGAAAACGGCTCGTGCTCCTCCAGCTTGCTGCTGCGTCTCCCGCGAAAATTCTCTACGTGGAGCTCGGTACTGCAGCTCCTGTAGTGTGTAACTGCTTTTCGAGTTGACTTTGGCTCGCAGCCATGACAATAGATTAATAATATAACTTCTATTTTGGTATGTGGGGCACGCGTAGTATGAGGGGAAAACATAAAAGCAGTCGAATCTTCCATACACCGATGTGTTCTGACTGCACGGTCAAAGGCGGGATAAACTTTCACATGTTACCTCCAGATTATATGCCCCGGAAGGAGAGGATAATTAAGTTAATTAAGATTTCGGTAAGATCAAGTCGGTTACTTTATCGTGAAAGGCATTGTGATAAATCCTGGTCGACAAAGAAACACCCCCTTAGTGACAGTATGAGCGGCGTAGCTATCTCATTTCTGGGGTTATGCATGGGCCTCGTTTTTCATTGCCGCTATAAATTCTGAGCAGAACCAAGTTTCGCAAAAAAAAAAAAAAAAAACTGCGACTAAAGCTATGACGGTTTTCGGTGCGCATTTTTGATGTGAGAAGTTAGACTGGCATAAGTTGCGAGCCATACCTGCCTGATATCATTTTTGATGCCGACCAATTCATGGCCCACACATGTTTGAGAAATTAAGAATGTTTGTTTCCTACCCGGTTGAGTGAATGCAGTGTTTGCAATCAGCACCTGCCATATGAACGCTAGATTAGGAGCATGTATTGAACGTTACGGAACATACACTCGCACTCCACATTGAGACTGTTCTCAAAGCCGGCGCTCTAGCTGTCTTGCTTTTCAAGTAACTGTTCCCGAAAAATTGTCTGTGTCAGCACTGGGTCATCACTTGCGAAAGTCAAAATCACTGCCTATCAGAGGTGCAGCAAAAAAAAAGAAAGAAAAGTAAAACAGGTTGGTTAAGGTCATCACAGTAGACCATCATTATTACCTTGTAGTGATGTTTTCTTCTGCCCAAACAGGGTAGTAGGTACTTCGATGCGACGGCGTATATTTTGAAGTCAAGGAAAAACTTTGGCCACATAAAATTCGGGGTTGGCTGCTCGGCATGCCTGTGCTACGCGCGTGAATGCACAGCACGACTTCTTGAAATGCTGCAGTTCGCTAGTGCCCGTGATCCCTGGATAAAAGTGGAGTTTTATCTATATGCATGTTTATTGTCGAACGTTTCTCTGTAGCACTTTGTGGCGCGATTAGAGTCACCTGGGAACCTGTTGTACTTGCGCACAACACAGTCAGCAGTAGGATGTTTCACATACCTGACCCGCCACACTCGAGGGGTCCTTTGTATCGCACCCCTGCAACGCATGCTCACAAAGGGCTTGCATACGCTGACTGACAACGCCGTGCATACGTTCGCACCACAGAACACTCGCGCGAATATTTAATGCAGCTTCAGGAAACGTAGCCCAGCGTCCCAGCACAACGCACTTGAAGCGTGACAGCCGCATCACCTTAAGGGCAGCCATATTGGATTTCCAGTGGCGCCGCCTATAGCCCGTGAAGGTTGCGAATATGTTCAGGATAGCTCAAGTGTATACCAAAAATGGAAAGGTGCGATATGATGGAAGATATTTATGTGGCCTTTGTATACTATACTTTGACTCACAAAAGATTTGCACCACTGCTAAAGGCAGGGGCTCCCTGGCCCATTCAAATGCGCACTGTAATAGGTAATTGTGCTCCGACGCACCCCTCGAATCGGCAAGGGCGACAGTGGGAGCACAATTGCCTATTATAGGTGGTGTGGATAGTGGTTATTCAAATAAAAGGAAGGAAAAGAGTGCTGCCGGCCCCTTCAACTGCTATCTAAAATCTGAAGCGCCCAAGCTGCAGCCGGCGGGAAAGCAAAATGATGGGGAGAGGAAAGCGAGGGGAAGTGCAGAGGGGAGCTATAACAAGAAATTACAGGGGGAGCTTTGTACATTAGTTACAAAGTACAAAAACAAAAAGGGAAACGCGTTTGCCTCGCTCGCGCGCAAGTGTCCAAGTGCTCTTGGTCCATGGCGCCCCGGCCTTTCACAGTACTAAAAACATTTTGTGAGACGAAGTATACATCTTTGGTGGTTTCGTCATGAACTCTGGCTGAAATCGACACCTGTATTGTCTTTCCTTTGATACCCATCTTTTGAGCTGTTATCGCTTTTGAAGTTATGGCATTTATAGTAGGATATTCTTGCGAGCTCTCTGGTGCAGAACTACTTTTATCAAACGTTATTGCACATAATAAAATTGCAATAAAGTCGGTTTCAATCAACAGTAATCATTTTCTTTTTTCTTTTTAGTTCGGGCTTTTCTAACCATAGAAACTGACGTTGGTAACCTAATGAGCTGAGAAAAGGGCGATGGCCAATTTCATTTTACCTTAGAGAGGACAGTCGGCATTGCGAAATAGGTGTGAAATACCTACCAAAAGGGTAAGCACCACGCAGCTGCCGCAATACATTCAGGCTAAATTTTGGGGGAAATGAATTGGAGAGGGGAGGGTAGCAGACAGTTATGAGGCAACGTCGCCAGTAGAAGCGGGTTGGTTTCGCAAGCGCGTTAGACCGCTCCTTCTCGACCCTTCCCCTTTGAATCTCTGTCTGTACTCTTCATTGGTTAGATGTACGTCTTTGCTGCATTGCGAATCCAGTGTACTTTCTATATATTTATTTACTTATTTATTTATTCACTACCAGCATCACCTGCTTTCATAACAAGCATAGAACGGCAATCACTCGTGCTAACCACGGTAAAATGCATAACTGGCTGCCACTGAGGCATTCTTTGGAGTGAAAGGATTCGTTTCTGTGGTTGTATGTGCAACAAAAGAATAATGCAAGACGCCCTTCGGTTACTTACTGCCCCTAGAATTTGTCCGGACATGTACTTCCTCGCGCTGCCCTGATGTGGCCATTTGGCGTGCTGAACAGCTTTCTTTTTTTTTTTTTTTAGAGCCCAGCTCTTTGGCGCCCGTTCCTGCGTTTCGCGTCGCCGTCTGCGTTGTCCCTCGTAACCAGCTCCGCAGCCAGGGCAGCGCACGCTCCTGCCACCATTCGCCGCTGCGTGTCCCCCCCCCCCCCCTACCTTTTTCCTTTGTGGCGGCGACGGTGTTTTCCGGTGTAAGTGGATCGAGGTGCATACATCCTAAGCCGAAACGCAGAGCCACGTTGACTTGACTCGCTAGCGGCGTCAGCGGCATCAGTCAGTCGCTGCTATCTCTTCGCTGCGCAACGCTCCTACAGGTCCATACGCTGCATTACGCGAACTCCTGATCCACAAAGCTTCCTTCATGACAGTCAAGAACTGTTAGTGGAGTGTTTCTTGAAGAAATACGTGTGAAAAATAAAATAAAAAAAGTTGTCTTTGCCTCAATCTATCGAAAAGCTGGAACAGCCAATGAGATATGCTCAAATTTCGCATTAGGAAGTAACGTAATCGTCGGTAATTTTTCTGGTGTAATTAAAGTAGAAAAAAAAAACGCGCGCGCTGATATATGTGGGTGTGCGTACTTTCCTTTTCATTAACGCGCTGACCGCTTTCTTTTTTCCCTGGTGGGGGTGGGGGGGGGGGGGGGGTGGAGGCATTTCCATTGAAACACACGAGGCTATATAGTGTTGACGGTAAGCTAACCGCCCCTCCCCCATTTTTGTTTTTATTTAGAATAGCAGCTTGGGCGTGTTGCTTATGCATCTTGAGGTGACAGCGCGGAACGTGGACGGGAGCACAAGGTCAGAAGACGACACAACGAATAGATTGATGTTTTAGATTGAGCTCCTTGTGCTATATACAGCAACATGAGCAGGTGGGCTGAAGGCGAATGCACCAGCGCTGGTAGTAAGCGTACATTGGTAATGGTACTCCAGCTACAATAACTACCGCGAGCTCTAGTTTCAAGTCAGTCTGCGCTCTTGTTGCGACATTTTTAGCTATAAGGTGCGTTGAGAAAGCGGACTGCCATACTAGCAGCACTCGAGAGCGTGAGTGCAACATATTTCATAAATATATATTCAAAATATATGTAAATAAAATAAATAAACATATTCTGAGCAATAAGACGACCAGAAAAGTGCGACATCACGAGCAGTTATCTAAATATGCGCCGCTTTGCAACTAGCACATGTGTTTCTTGACAATGATTTCATAATTTGAAATTTGCCAGCCCCGGAATTCTTTTGACATGTCTGGGGATCGTACAATAAGATACCCTTTTTGGTTCATCTGCGGTTCCAATGAAGAAGGGGGGGGGGGGGGGGGGGATCGCCCCATTTAGACAAGTACTGGAGAACCTACACCGTTTGCAAACATTGTCCCCACGAATGTGTGAAGGGTTTGTTTCATCATTGATGGAAAAAAGAAAAACAGCCCGAGGAAACAGTACGGAAAATCGAAGAACTGACAAACATGGCTGTCAATCCTCACATTCCTTCTGTAGGTAAACCCTCGTAACTGCCATAAATAAAGCGGGTACTCCAAAGCACTTTCCATGCGCCGCGACGTCAACGCCGCCGTCACGGCAGGCGTCGCAAAAGGGGAATGCACCTGCATGTTCGTGGTGCTGGCTCGCTCACCCTCTCGCGCGGACTGAGAAAATTTGAAAACCGTGAAGAAAACTATTCTGTGAAGAAAAGAAGCAGGGGGAGCTAAGTGGACTTCAGGACGAGAAGAACGGAGTAGGGGACAGCCGCGCGGTCCCAACCCCTCGCTAGTTTTCGACGCGTGTAGCACGCGCCAGATATCTGGCAGGGACAGATCACAGCATCAGAGCTCGCGATGCACGCATGCGCAGACCGGCTTTGGCTGACGCGTGCGACGACGTTAGCGCGGCAGTGCATGACGCATGTGTGTTTGGAGTCGGGGCTTATGTATTCCAGTAGTTCCCTTCACCCCACGCCACTTCTACCCCCAACATGACGCAATTTTGGATGTACTTTGGGGAAGTGGTATGCCTTTATACTTTCTTCAATAGCCACACTGAGAGAAAAAACTTGACGAATGCTAAGCAGCACAGGCATCGGAATGTATTCATTTTCATGTTAGACAAAACATTTTCCCAGTGCATGCCCAGATTATTTTGGTCAATTTTGGTCAATCTAGTCTGAATTTACTAGCTTTTGTAGGCTTACAAAAAGCGGCTATGAGCTTTAGGCACACTGTCTCTGCAATGCTGTTTCTTGGGCTAGTTGGTGGAGTTTGCTCATTTTGACAAAGCGCAAAAAAGAGGCAGGGATGGTCGAGAGACATGGGACAAAGCGCTTTGTCTGTCCCTCGTGCCTGTATATTTTTAGCCCTTGCCCAAAATGACCAGTCCCTGTCCTTCTCTCTTCCTCTATCATGAGATCAATCATGGTGGCAATTCGTTGACCTCACCCCAATGTTTTGTTGTTTCACTATGCCATGCAGCGTTTCAGCAGGATTAGAGTTGAACAATGGCAGAGCTGGTTCAGGGCCACTTGTTGCACCTAACCCTTATCCTCCTTTTTTTGTCCACACAAGAACTCCTTAGAATGACTTTCCAATCAGTCGGCTGAAGTATGCTCGCGAACGCTCAAGATGCAAGTTGATAGACCCTTGAAGCAATTTCTCTAAACCAAGAAAATGGCAGATGCTGCGAATATTTATGCAGTTTCTTCTGCGGCGATGCTGTTTCAAGTCATTTTGTTTTTTGAACATTATGTTTCCATTCCCTCCCATTTATTTGCGATTTTATCATTCCAAAGGAGTGGAAATTTGTTTTCCTATCACTAAAAAAAAAAAAAAAAGTAGTCTGCAAGGCGTTGTCGCCATTTGTTATCTGTGCACAGCAAAAATGGGTGATGTTCGCTACACGTGGGAACGAAGCTATAGCGATAACTCGACGCGGTCAACTGTGGGTTTCACCGCAAGGTCTCGACATACATCGAATTGACGTGGTATTGTTATCAAAAATCATTTCGAAACGGATTGAACAGGTTCAGCCCAGTTCGTGAATGCACCTTCGTGCAAGACTCAGGCTCCTATCTCCTGAGGGAAGCAACAACTGCTGCCTTGGTAGATATTGCCGCGTGTCTTCTGCGTGTTTGCTTGGAATTGCTTTCGCACTGCTAGCTGTGCTACTATGCTTATATTTCTGAATCTTTTTGAGTAAGACCACGTGGCTCCTTGATGCTAAGCAGTAAGGATTACAACTAGCGTTAGTCTTTCGTTTTATTTTCTTTTACTGCTTTGCATGTTTGTTATCGAAAATGCTTTCAGTAAAAAAAGAAAAATGCCGCTGGTGACCTCGACGTCAAAACTGCGCGCCGAATCAGACTGTCATGTGATTTCCGCTCCACACATCGTCGCATATTTCATTTCGGTGGTGTCAATCGATATTCAGCCATTCGGAGGCAAAAATTCTGAGCCTCCTCTACTTACTTTACTAAAACTAACTGACGTGTTCGAAGGTGTGAAGAAAACGATGTCCTATGTCAAAACCAAACGCGACGTTTATTTACTTTTTTTTTCCGGTACAAAACCGGAATGAGGTGCAAGAAACACCCAAAAAGCTTGGAATTTCACTGCGATGACTAATCGGGGATGACCATGTGCGCTTGTAAAGGGAGGCTGTCATTGTGCTAATAAATACGTTCGATTTTTTTCATTGCGGCAGTCTAAAAACAGTGGCGATGTGCGTGTGCCGCGATGGATATCAGTACTCTGTTCTGCACGACCGCCCGATACAGACACGCGCTTCATTCCGTCAACCCACCACATGCACTAAATGTCCGCGAAAGCGTTTACGGTGCATTGCATAATAATAATAATAATAATAATAATAATAATAATAATAATAATAATAATAATAATAATAATAATAATAATAATAATAATAATAATAATAATAATAATAATAAAACATAATAAAACAGAGAGTGCCGGCTGTGCACGCGCATTAGCCCTACTTGGCCCCACTAATGCCACTGCGTGTGCGCCGAAGGAATCCGGTAATTCGGTTTACATGTAGGCAAGCACTTTTCTCTTGTCACAGTGAAATGCGCCCAGCTGCCCTCTCGGCGTCACTTTGTTTATGTTACGCTGTCTGCAGTCGAAACTTCTCTCTTTCCACGCAGCGTAGTGTGGTGAACTGTCCCACCTTTGCGAAGATGTCCATACACGCTTCGTAAGTGACCAAATACAATTAGACAGACGTACAACGGCTGTTACGTTTCATTATCGTTTCATTACGGTGATTATCGGTGATGACGTCTGGTTTTTGATTATCTATGAGCACATATTTGTAATGTTGATAAGCATGAAAAGCACTGAACCAAAACAGTGTACATTCTCATTTCAGCTAACGCTCGACATTCGGTTCAGCAGCGTCGAATTCCTTCGTTTCTTTTTTTTTTCATCTGTACTCCGTATGCGACGTCGTCCTTTTGCAGTTGTATTTCTTGTAGCGGCTGCGAAGCTACATTCAAAACGGTGCTTTCCGAGAGGACAGCTGCACCTAAGCACACGTGTGCCACTGAAAGCTCTAGAGAACAGAGCACGCACCAACGGAGATGTGAAGGAGACCACTCGATACCGCCGGCCGAAACTATTTATTTTGGTCTACTGTCCTATTCCTTTTTCGACCAATATTTGAGAGTCGCATGACGCACATAGCATCTAAACGGTGGATCATACGCGTGGTATGCCAGCTGGCGTATCGTGATGTCATGTGCGAGCATTTTGCCAGCACACCATGCAGCATAACGTGGCGATATCCGTAGCACTCGCTGTCAAACACATAATGTCTACATTTTGCGAGAAATACCACTGGACCAACTGCGCGCACGGATGAAGAACCTCGTCCAAGCAACCTGCAATCTGTCAAGCCATGTCTTAATTTTGATAAATTTGCGCTTTTGTCGCCAGCCGAAAAGCAAGCCCGATACATGTAAATTTACCGGAAGATTCTGCGCATTCTGTTTGGATTTTGCTAGCCGTGTCATTTGCTATCCGAGCCTGAAGCGCCTCGCGAAATACGAATGCGTGAGGGAAAAAGTACAGGGCCAGAAGCATATTCAGAAAAGCACAAAATAGCGCAAAGCCCCTCAGCGATTGGGCGTGAAGGTTAGCGGCTTAGCACTGCAGGCGAGCGTCCACTGTTCGCACACAATGCAGGGGTGCAAAGGGTGATGCGGTGACCATGTGCAGGTTCTTCGTGCGAGCGAATAGCCCCCACATAAACCACAGTGTATGCGCGCAAAACATGTGCACGCACGTAGTGTGCGTGTCATGTCTTGTCACCTAAAAAAAACTTTCAGTCCGTGGTCCTTCCCTAATGAACTGTTTGTGTTTCCACTTTGAGTAGATGCGTCTCCTTGTGCTAAGAACCAGTGGTGTCTCGCACCACGTTCTCAATCGAGTGGTGCCTCCAGGTATCCATTCATTCCTTTCACTCCACTGACACTCCCTGCTTTCCTCTACATCATGAATTGTAGCCTCTGCATCAGGTGAGAGAGTTGTCGAAATTCTTCCTCTATGGGATGTTTGAAACCGGATCTTCTGCAGAAAGAAGTTGTTTCGACAGGCAATGAATTTTTGAAAAGTGTGACACTCGCCTCACAAACAGCAATGCAAATAGCAACAAGCAAGACATTTCACAGCACAAAAGTAGTATAGGTGGGTTGCTGAAACCTAGAAGTCAGCAGAGCAAAACCCCTTCACCATGGCAGCCAAACCTGTTTTGAGGGCAGAAGTTGGGTGCAGCGCAGAATACTTCTATGTCCAGCCTGATGTCATGCGCGAACGTGTTGAGCAGAATTCCTTCACTATTGAGAGCCTGGAGGAGGTAGGGGCAGGGGAGGTGTTATGAATGGCACTCACAAACGGAGGGGTTCTTAATCCCATAATTGCGACAAGAAGAAGAGGGGTGCAGGAAATGTACGTGGCCATTATTACCACAATAGACGTCTCCTGCACTGCACCTGTTTTGTGCCCCCAAAACAGGTTTGGCCGCCATGGTGAAGGGGTTTTTGCACTGCAGAGAAGCTGACTTCTAGGTTTCTTGACTAGCTTCAGTACTTTGAAGGAGTGTAGTCACGCGCGCCTCTCCTGGCAATTGAATGAACTCACACTTTTGCTGCTTTTACCTAGATGGCGCTAGCAGTAAAAAACCTTTAATGACCGAATACAGGTGCAAATACTAATTATCACCATGGTTTGTGCTTCTTATTTTAACTTTATTTTACAGTAATACAATATTTAAAAAAAGCCAACTCAAACAAGGCTCACGTTGTTGAGTATGACGGCCTTCTCGATTGAATGTCGTGTACAAAAAATTGATTATATTTGAAGGCTCAGTATAATCGTGCTAATTGTATAAAGCGCAATTTGCGATCATGGTAAACAATTAACGACTATTCTAGTTTCGCCATGCATGATTCCTAGGCTGTAGAATGAGCGGTTTTTCTGGTCAAGCTATGCGATGTGAGGCAGTATTACGGAAATCTTCAAATTGGAAAGGTAATTAAAAACGAACTAGCGAATAAATTTCGATGAAACTTCGTACACTCAACTATTATAATGTGCGCCCGAAGTGGTAAAAATTTTACTGCTGTGCACGTTGATAAAGCGCAGATATTCGTGCCCAAAATAGCCAAACTTTACCATGTTTAAAAGGCTGCCGATCAAAGACTGATTAAATTAAAACTAATTACGCTTCACGTTTCATAATATAAGTACCCATTCTATGTGTAGGCCAAAGGAAACTGTTCTAAGTGCAGCAGTTTCTTCAGCAAACTAATCCGAAGTAGGGTATATCAACGACGCTAGCGAATTTGTCATCTGAAAAACCACCTCTCATGCAGTTGATAACGTTGACACACTAAAGCAGCGCACATCATTTGACAGAGAGTATATTAAGCTTTCGAATGATGCCTACATTGTGATGTTCGAAAAAGAACAACGCGCAGAATGCTCACGCAAACATTGCCTAAAATGGCACATTCGCGCTGCCGGAGTGGGACCCCCGCCTTAATTGAGAAGAATAATTCTGAGAAATTTTTCAAATATCAAAGAAGCGGACCTAATAGCATAGCTGTTGTCAATTCCTTTCGGGCAACTCAGTGTTGAATTCTGAAATGCTGATCGAATCAGGATCTTAAGTACTTCGAGAACATTTGTGTGTATACAGTAGGTGCACGGCAGCTTTTTCGAAAAAAAAAAGCTTGTCCGGTAGGGCAACAAGCTCTGGTTTCGGATAATACAGTCCACTAGAATATTATCCTCGTAGAAGAGCATACTACATCGGGCTGCTTCTTTCGCTAGTTTCAAGAATAGCGCAAGCGTCACGCCCGAAGTTGATTAACTAAACGATATATCCAGCGGCGTAAGGTAAACCGGAATATGTGACAGTGGGAAATGGGATGGTAGGAGATGCCATCACTTCCTTCAGTGCCTTGATTTTGCTCTCAGATGAAACGTCCGTCTTGAAATTGTAGTCATGTGCCGCTAGCTGTTACGGCCCTCGCATCTAGCATATGCCATTCCCTTCCGCACATTAACCTTATTTTCCCGAAGAGAGCCTCAACAGGTCGCTATATAGGGCTTGAAATGCGTCTTTAGTGAGAGTGTCCTTCTTTAACGCTTTAGAAGGTTCTTGCATACTTTCGATATAGCAGGTGAACTCATTTGTAAGTCACTGCATTGAATATCATCATTTATTGGCCTCTTTTTACCACTTCAAGCACGAGTGGTGTCATGAATATCAAACCATTTTTTATTGTTTTCGTAATCAGCTTAATATCATGTAAAAATTTCAATGAAACAATGTTTATTTGCAAAATTAAAATGACGTTTATAATACCACACATTGGCTAATATATGAATTGTAATAGCATTTAAAACTCAACCCTACAACGTTTACTTTGACTGTTATACTAACACTTTATATCATGCAAGCATTTTGCAATTTACATTACATTTTTATGAAATTATTTTCATCTTCGGTGTTACATGAATGGTTTCGTATCTAGCGCTAGAGACGGTTTTGCTGTAGCAGAGGAGTTGCTGTCATGTTAGCCTTGAAGAAGCTTCGATGTAATCACTTCTCATTCGTTTTTTTTTTTTTTGTTCCTATTCTTGTACAGGCTTGGGAAAATTTCGGATTAAAATGGACAAAAGTATAGCTACCAGGCCGCAATGTATGCCATGCTTCTGTGTACTACACGCGTACCGACATGCCGCTGCAGCATCTACCTTCTGTGTTCTTTAATTTCGGGGCTGCACTCACCACGAAACTCGCGAGCGACAGCGCGAAACCAGGCAAAAGCCACCCGCCGCCGCTGAAGCAGACGCGGAGCGAACAGTGAGCAGGTCGCGCCCCTTGCGGTGGCGCCGTGGCGGAGAGCGCAACTCAAGGAGAAACGTTCCCATTGTTCCCGCGACGATTGAGAAGGCCGTAAGAAAGAGCGCGCGCTTCCCCAGCCATTGAGGCGCGACGTGGATGCCCAGCGCATAAAGTAGAGGGGCGATATGGCGGCGCTGGTTCTGACAGGTGTCGCCTATCGCGCATCGTGTATCGCGGGGGCTGCGATGTGCATCGAATTCGTGCTCGCGGTACACTATCGTGCATGTGTGTACGCATATGTAGGCATTCCTATTACTCAAACAAAACGTCCCCTGCGCCTGGGACTATCTGATTCGACTCTCTGCGGATCACGCGCGCTTAGCGCCGAGCGGATGAAAGAGGACAAGAAGCCCACCAGCCGAGTCGCCTACTGAAGATATCGCGATATCGCCTGCACAGTCATGACACCTTTCTTGACTCTGTGTTCATAGGCCTCTGTGTACTCGAAAAAAAAAAAGCAGATAAAGTTCATTATTTACATGCTTACAGAGCACTAACATAGACCTTGGCACTGACATGGTAGATTGGCACTGATGCATGCGCAGCTCGTCTTTTCTTAGCGCGCAAGCCTTGATGCTTTGCGAAAACTGCGCCTGCCTAAATTACCGGAATCAAAGCAATCAAAGCCTGAGCACATTTATCATTCGTTATTCGTTAGCACTTGCTATGCGTAGTCGCCTGCAGGAAACCATGTCTTCATAGCGGTGTTTAATGTTTACGGTAATACAGCTGTCAATAAATGCTTTATATATTCAAAATATAAATAAAAATTCTTAGAAAAAAAATCTAGCTACTTTTAGCTCCTTGCTGGAGTTTTTAGCTACTCTAACGCTGCCATCTAGCTACTTTTGCTCACCGACATTTGGCAACACTGCAAGCAGCCTCAGTTGGGCAGGCACTGCAGTTGGGCCGTTGGGCCCATCGCCCTATCGCCACGCGTTGCGCTGTTCGCGTTTCATTTGACCATTTGACGCCGATAACACATATCTAGTTTCGACATGTGGACGTTGCGGATGCAAGGCGCACCAAAGGGAATCGACAAGTCAAAATTTTGCATCAAAGGCAAGATTTATTGGATAAATTTTTGCGCTGCGAGGGGCTATATCCCCGTTCATGTGCTCGATACTTTGACGTATCGGTGGGACATGGTGCCACTGATTTATCAACCTGACCATGCACTTATCGGACTACTCAAACATTCGGTCGTAGTATACAAAAACAGTGTTTACATATATGGCGGCTGTACTTGCCGCGCATCTCAAGAAAGCTTGTATTGCTTCGACACCCGTACAATGATACTCAGCCGTCCAGAGGTATTCGGCCAAGGGCCAGGAAAGCGCACCGGCCACGCGGCGTGTGTAGTTGGCTGTAAAATGTATGTCTTCGGAGGCTGGACTTTCGACGCCACGCCCTCGCCACTAATATACGTCCTCAACCTGGAGACCCTGAAATGGCACCGCGTGGCCATCAGTGGCGAGTTCCCGCGTTGGCGCAGTCGTCATACAGCGTCTGCTCTTGGAAGCCGCATCTACATTTGGGGAGGTCAAGGTTCAGATCCTTGGTCACATGGCTCCTTTGATCGCTTTCTCTGCTTCCTGGACACCACCACACTGACCTGGGTGCAGATACACGAAGGCTGCCCCTCTAAAATGCGCCAGGACCACTCTGCCTTCGTGTACAACAAAGAGCTATACATATTTGGAGGTGTCAGCGGGGACGGGCGCACATACTTTGGAGATATGGAGCGAAGTGACTCCTAGGCGATCTGGCCCATCTGCCAGGAGATGGGCGTGCTGCTGCGAGATAGACGGAAAGGTGTTCTTCATTGGCGGAAACAGACCAGAAAAAAGCTATAAATTGGTGGACGGTGAGCAAGTACTGGGTTCTGCCCGTTTCGAACTCTTTATGCAAGACCTGAACGTGCTGGAATTCGCACCATCACTGACCACAATGTCGGTGCTTGCTGTCATCAAAGCCGGCGTGGAGACCGGCCCCTTGCCGCCAAGCATCAGTCAAGAAATCATCGTGAGAACATCCAATGACAGCGATCGTGCTCAACTTAGTGATTCATGTCGCTGACAAAGTGCACCACATTGTTGATTAAAGGAGCGTCCGCGTCGAAATGCGGACATATATATGGTACCACTTCCATTCGGCGCTTCCAGTCATGAAACTTTTTATCCATGACTGCCGACGCGGCTGTACAGTGCAGTTTAACGGTATAATTTCCCAGGTTTTACAACCGAAACCAGACGAAGGATGTTTCATTCAATGAGGACGCTGTCTTGACTCAACGTTATGTTATAGAGAGTCCAAACGACTCACGAATCTCCTGGTTAAGATTGATAAGTGCAAAGTACGTCAACCCATCGGCCTCCGGTGATACCACCATCTACAACAAGCCAGGCCACGTCAAATTTCTCTATGGAGGTTAGGAGACCCATTCGTAAATCCCTAGAGGGTGGAACATTGCTATGCAGCGTTGCGGATGTGCTCGGTCGGCTAGCTCTTAACCTTGCGCAGAAGTCTCCGGCTCCCTCGACCACATCGCGTCTTTGGTGGAGCGCGAGGGACTTGAACGGGTAGCGCTACTGAGAGAACGTACTAAGACTGCGAATATTACAAACACGTGACAGGAGATTCCGTGGATAGAGCGTTTTACAAAATGACCTCCAACGTTGTGCCTGTCGGATTTGAATTGTGCACTGAATGTACTTCTGTACGCGCCTTGCATCTCTGCATCGAGATGGACATAAAGCCCCACAATATATAGCCAAGTCGGAAAAACGTGTGCGAGGTCTATAGACCTTAGCATTGGCGAGGAGTGCCTCCTTTCTGGGCTGTTGCAAACCGGTAACGCTGCCGCTTCCACCATGCTGACGTCAGGCGCACACAACAGCCCGGCGAGCAATATGTCGAAGCTCAGGGGGCCCTCGTTGCAAAGGTCTGTAGGCGTATAGCGTACAATAGGGAAAAGAGTTGGTGGCTATAGCCATAAGACCACCATCGTTTTGTGGTGGGTTTTTGGTATTTAGAGTGGAAAAATGGTGGCCATGGCCATTTTTTGGTGTCCATGATGGGCATGCTTTATGGTGGTCAATCTCGACCACCATACTGCACACATCATGACCACTGAAAAATAACCATGGCCACCATTTTCCACTCTAATCACCATAAACCCTACTGAATTTGTGGCGCCATGCTGGCGATGGTAGCAAAAGGTGTACATGGTGCGTGATCTTGCTTCTGCGGTGGATATGGTGGTTATGGTTCCCTACGGTGGGGCCATCGTGGGGCAGTCTTGGTGTCAAGGTGGGCGGTAATGAAGAATGGCGGCCAACTTGGCTGGCTCATCTCGTGCATAGCGCACCATATGGCGGTGTGGTAGAACGAAGTATATAGATATGTCCGACGTATCCAGTCGATTCTTAAGCATTAAAGTGCACGTGGTAGAATGTCCTAAAGCCACGTACGTTCAACAAATATACCAATTGTGCTGCTCGCCTTATTTCCCGCAAGCGAGCGTGCGCTATATTCGAATGTACATCGGATGCTACATCGGAAGTCGCGATCGCGACGAGGAGCTCACTGGTTTTTCACGCCTCCTCTGCCTTCCCACAAACTAAGCAGGTTGATGTCTGCATTGGCCGGTTGTGCGTGGTGGGTGCGCACCCACGCAAATGACAGCGACAGTGCCTACGATTCGCACATCGCCAGTATGCTTGTGTAATCGCGCGCCGCCCGCATTTAACGACTGTTCATCTGCAAGGACTGGCCTAGGAAGATGTTTTTATCTTCAAAGAGAACAAATCACTTTATTTATAAAAGATTATACATCATAGCTAAGTCAACAGGTATGCCGCTGCCGCGATGTCTATTTGTACGCTGACCAGAGCTGGTGAGCGAAGCTACACGGCCGCGGAAAGCCGGAAACATGAAATATCCGTTTCAGGTAAGCTTCGCTTGTAAACTATGGAAAACATGGCGAAGCCCCAGCACACAGCTTTGTTTTCTCTCGAAATCTCTTATATAGAGTTTAATACAGCTCGGTTGAGGTGAAAGTAAGCCGAAGAGCCTTCGCTCACGCAGCCGTTGCCGCAGGTTTTATGTGTCGAAGTGCCTAAAGGTACGTCCGACGTATCCATTCGATTCTCGTAAAGATACGGGGGACGTCGATATACAGGCTCATGGCTATATGCACTTCGAACGCGGCCACATTCCGCTTGATACGCGTGAATGAATCTTATCCTCTATGATATCAGCTATCCGCGACTGTCGATGAGGTGCTACGAAGACTGCATCCGTTCTAACATAAATCGCGGTCTTCACTTAATGTTGTGTACGGCAAGCATCGCTGTCACGCACATAGCTGCAGGCGATGCTACGTACTGCACCAGCTCCACTAGCTGGCATCGAGATACGCACATTCACGAGCAGCTTTCGCTTCGCACTAAACTATCACCTCGATCTGCTCGTAATGCGAGCGAGCTATTCCTAGAATTTACGCTGTCTTAGGTACTGCATCGACCTCCGAAGATCTAGCGCCGGCACACACACACACACACACACACACACACACACACACACACACACACACACACACACACACACACACACACACACACACACACACACACACACACACACACACACACACACACACACACACACACACACACACACACACACACACACACAAACACACACACACACACACACACACACACACACACACACACACACACACACACACACACACACACACACACAGCCCGCCGGGGTGGCGCAGTAGTTAAGGCGCTCGACTACTGTGCCCAAGGACGCGGGATCGAATCCCGGTCTCGGCGGCCGCTTTTCGATGGAGGCGAAAAGCTAGGCGCCCGTGTGCTGTGCGATGTCAGCGCACGTTAAAGAACCCCAGGTGGTCGAAATTTCCGGAGTCCTCCACTACGGCGTCTCTCATAGCCTGAGTCGCTTTGGGACGTTAAACCCCAAAACCAAACCAAACCAAACCAAACCAAACACACACACACACACACACACACACACACACACACACACACACACACACACACACACACACACACACACACACACACACACACACACACACACACACACACACACACACACACACACACACACACACACACACACACACCTCGCCGTGCAGAACATTCGGCAGTCCAAAGTATGTATGTGAAATGGCATTATGCTCGTTCCTCACATGCAGACCGAGGAAACAGAATGTTTCTAGCTAAATTCTTCGTTTAAATTCTACCTCAGAGCCGTGGCAGAAGACATGCCGAATCTACTAGAGGCCTGCGCTAGAGCGCTACTACTGCGGCGAGCTGCACATCGACTCGTCGAGGCGCTGCACCGCACCGCAAGAGTGCACAACCGGAAAGCCGGAAGCGCGAATGATCCGAATTCCCTGTGAACGGCAATGTTCTTTGATATTTAGGGGAAGACTAGACTAAAGTGCTTAGCCTGCATCTTTTTCTTGTCGTTGAATTTTGCGTACATGTAGTTTAAACCCCCGCATGCTCGAGGTTAGCATGACCCGACTGAACGGCCGCGCAGCTTTGAAACGATCGGGATCGATATGCATGCATCGCCGGACTTAGGTACGCGGTAGAAAATCTGCGCTGCACATTTCGTTGCAGAAGCTGACTCTTGGAATTTTTCAGAGTGTGCCATGCAAGTGATCGTTGCTACAACTACGCATCCATGTTCCAACGGCTGGCCTACCCCGAGGCGCATAAATGTTCAACCGTGGACGTATCAATGATCGAAGAGAGGACAGATTTTCACTCTATTGGGCGCGAAATCGATAGCTACCAGTGCTAAGTGTTAGAGAAATTCTGCCTTGATCATGCGCAATTCAGTGTTTCAGGTGTGGTCAGTAGCTATAAGTTTGAACAGTTCGCCTGTCAAGTCAGCGACGCCAGCGATGGACCGGCGGAGCGATTTTTCACGCTACACCGCTGTCTTGCTAGAAAGCCTACCTAGGCGGCGTTTGACATTCAGCTGCTTTTTGTGGGCCCCGTAATTGAAAGCAACACCTTCAGAAACGCGTTAAATGTTCAAAAATGTATTCTCTTCAACAGTTTCACTCCAGGCTGTCAAAGCAGGCGGACGTTGATAAAACAGTTGAGCACTCCAGTCTTTAGAAATCTGTAGAATCGCCTTCAGTTTGTAAAATTATTGGAATAGGCCACTTTCCGATCGCTGGGACATAGACCCTCATGACAGCGCTGTCACGTGAATAAGGACCACACCAGACCGAAAGATCTTATATAACATAGCTAACCAAGGTATACCTTACAGCGTTGTGCTGATGTTTATGACGCAAAAGCGACTAATGCTGCCATGCGCCAAGAACAAGGTTCAATGTATTTATTTTGTGTAATGACTAAAATGTTCTTTAGGATGTAGCTTGTTTAGGAACACTGCTTCACTTTAGGAAACCAAAAATACTGGGAATTTGCACATCTCTCCTAGGATCATGCTGGGATGGAAAGGGATCTGTTGCAAAATTGTACAAAATGTTTTCCTCTTATTTTCTCAAGTCTGGCGCACATGTAAGATATGGTTTATTGTTAGTTCATCTTCACATCTCTCCTAGGATCATGCTGGGATGGAAAGGGATCTGTTGCAGAATTGTACAAAATGTTTCCTCTTATTTTCTCGACTCTGGCGCACGTGTAAGATATGGTTTATTGTTAGTTCATCTCCACACTCCTTGCATATTGGTTTGTCCTATTTCATAAGTATGAAGCTGTGTGTGAGGTGTGGGTATGTGTTTTGTGAAGATGACCTAAAATGGCCTCCATGTTGTGTTTTTGATTACTGCAGGATTTCCATTCCTTAATGACAGGTTTGACAAGTATAGTTTGTAGTTTATTTCAATGTTTCAAAAATCCTGCCATTTCACTCTCACTTTTCTTTGTACAAGCTTCTTGGTATCTTCATGCAGCATATTCACCCTCTGTAATTTAGCATTGCATCAAGGTAACCTGGTTATTTCTTTTCATCACCTTTCAAGACAACTGTCCCGATTTCATAAAGTGTAGGGTTTCTGACAACAGGAACTCCTTGGAAGTCATAGAAATAAATGAGATCCACAATCATGAGCTATCTAGGGTATGCATATACATGTCCATCGCTCAGTGGAATGGTGTCAGTACGCTGTTAGAACAGGTCTTGTGGTAACAACAACCATTGTCTGAGGTGGTCCTTTGATGGGCATTGAAATGCTATGTAACTACAGGTACTAATAGAACTCTTGATCATGTTATGTGATGATGCGATCCTTGCATGCATATAGGTATACATTTCAGAATCTGCAGTGCACCACTTGACCATTTGCCACCAGTTTATGTGAAAATGTATTTTTCATGCATGTTAACCAGTATTTAACAGATGACCCCTGTGCACAAACCAAAATTGCCACGAGCCAAATGTCACGAGGCCACACGACATTGCAGGAGCTGTTAAGTCAAGCTTACTAAGTTATATTTGAAATATGTTCTGGGACGTTTCAGCTCCAATTAAGAAAGGTTGAGGCTTACAGAGGTCTATGTCAGGTTGTCTATCACCTAACAGGGCAGCCTACGACCGTATGCTAATCTGAGATAACAGAGACATGAATTAAGGAATTAGTAATTATGTTTGTAGCAAAGGGCATGTAAATTAACAGGAATCCACAGTGGGATCTGCAGACAAGAACCATTAACGCTGGCACACCATACCCTTACAGGTGGAGATTAGCAGTCTCCCTAATTTTTTTTCTGCTCAAAGCTTGTCATTTCCTTCGTTCTTCCAGATGAGGAAGATGTGAAAATGATAGCATCGAAAATTCCAGAGACCTTCGTTAACAAGGATGCTGATCCCAACAGCGTAAAAAGGAATTTCAGAAAAGATGGGTGACTAGTAATGCTGGCAACAGTTGAAGCTAAGTGGAAAGGCATGAAATTGAAATGCAACATATGCAGACATATGTTGCGAGACGACCAGTCTGTGGTGTGCGACATCTGTCTCCGTTAGTTTCATGAAGTGATTGGCCAAAGCAGATGGGGCTGGTGGTTTTGTGATAAGTGCAGTGTAGTAGCATAGATGCAACCTTGCCCATTAATAACTGGAGTGGATTAAGTGCATTGTTTTGTTTTTGTAAGATGTTCATGGTTTCCATGCAAACATTATGAGAAATTTTTTCCTAGAGAATGTTTGCTGAAATGTGAATATAATGTGCAATAAAACTAGTGTTTTCTTGCTATTTACTTTTCCTTGTATACATTAGTTCTGTGAAGAAAACCACAGGCTAGAAGGAAATGTAATGGCATGCATTTTGATACTTGGCCCCGTTGTGCTGGCTCAGTAGTTGAGTGCTTGGCTGCTGAACCGAAAGATGCAGATTTGGTTCCAGCCACAGCAGGGGCATTTCAATAGAGGCGAAACAATAGGCCGTCATGCACTGTGCGGTGTCAGTGCATGTAAAGGAACCCCAGGTGGTCGAAATTATACCGGAGCTCTCAACTATTGTGTTCCTCATAGCCGTAGTTATTTTGAGATGCTAAACCAGATTTATATCACATCATACTCTGAGTAAGATGCTATTCATGGTCAGTTAATCATACACTAAATGATCAATTTTTTTCTGCATGGTACAGCAGCTGTTGTAAAATTTTACTTTAGCCTTCATGAAGAATATCACACTGGCTCCACGTGGCCTTCTGTTGACCCTTGATATGCATCACAATCACACACCCGAGTATGTATTTGTCTAAGGGCCCCTATGCATGCAAGGAGGGGACCGTTACTTTCCATTTGTCAGAACTGAAATGCACGATCCACATCATTTCTGTAATTCAACTGCCTGCTATTTGAACTGTCCAGCATTGATGCACGTTTCAAAGAACTGCAATTAGCAAATTCATCCAAGCAGGAAACCATGCCAAGAACTGCTTTGGTTTCATCTTTAACAACTGTTTGAGAACTAAAATTAGCCAAATGTTGCAAAACATAGATGAGAGGTTACAAAATCTAAAAAACAATGCAGCCTACCTGTGGCATGTAGGGTTTCACATCCTAAAGTGACATATGTAGCTATGAAAAATACCGTAGTGGAGAGCTCCAGACTAATTTGACTGCCCGGGCTTTGTACTTTGCGTTGACATCTTGCAGGAAACAGAAGCATTTGCATTTCACCTGCACCAAAGTGCGACTGCCATCACTGGCATTAAACATCATGACCTTGTGGCAAGTTCCCGAACGTGCCACTAAAATGTCGCAGCGTCTACGTACATGCTATACACGTCAACCTTTCTAGCATTAAAGCTGTCACATGCATGACAGATATTCATGTTCAGCTTTGGACTGACAAGCTTAAAAGTGTACTATTTGTGTTTGTCTAGCACGAAAAACAAAGGAAACTAAGGAAAAACGAAAAAAAAAATGAACATATGTTGAAAAAGCACTAGTCATTAACACATAGTCGTTAACACATAGAGGATGGCGACATTACCCTAGAGGCAAGGAACAATAATTTCAGAGATATCATTACTGAGTGCGCGGTAGAAGTAGGCGGTAGGATAGTTAGAGAGGATACCGGTAAGCTGTCTAAGGAGACGAAAGATTTGATTAAGAAACTGCAGAGTATGAAAGCTTCCAATCCAACAGACCAGATCGAATTGGCCGAGATATCAAAGCTAATCAATAAGCGCAAGGTGGCCGATATAAGGAAGTATAACATGGAGAAAATTGAGCATGCTGTAAAGAACGGGGGAAGCCTTAAAGCGGTAAAGAAGAAATTGGGCATAGGCAAAAACCAGATGTATGCGATAAGGGACAAGGCGGGCAACGTCATCACTAATATGGACAAGATAGTCAAAGTAGCCGAGGAGTTCTATACAGATCTCTACAGTAGCCAAAGTAGTCAGGACCGTAATGAGATTGGCGGTAGGGAAAAACAGTCAGACGTTCCACCAGTGACGAAGGACGAGGTCAAGAAAGCACTAGAAACTATGAAAAGGGGGAAATCAGCTGGAGAGGATCAGATAACTACAGATTTGCTGAAGGACGGGGGGGATATCGTGCTAGAAAAACTGGCCACCCTGCATACGCAGTGCCTGGTGTCATCGACGGTACCGGAAGCATGGAAGAATGCAAACATTATCCTCATTCACAAGAAAGGGGACTCTAAGGACCTTAAAAATTACAGACCAATCAGCTTACTGTCTGTTACGTATAAGGTATTTACTAAGGTAATCGCTAATAGAATCAGGACAACCTTAGACTGCAATCAAGCAAAGGATCAAGCAGGGTTTCGGAAACGGTACTCTACTATCGATCATATCCATACCATCAATCAGGTGATAGAAAAATGCGCGGAATATAACCAGCCCTTATACATAGCATTCATTGATTACGAAAAAGCATTTGACTCAGTTGAAACCTCGGCGGTGATGCAGGCATTGCGAAATCAGGGGGTAGACGAGCCGTACGTGAAAGTGCTGGAAGATATATTTAGTGGCTGCACAGCAACCATAGTTCTGCATAAAGAAAGTAACAAAATTCCCATAAAGAAAGGTGTTAGGCAAGGAGACACAATCTCCCCAGTACTATTCACAGCTTGTTTAGAGGAAGTATTCAGAGACTTGGAATGGGAGCAGTTAGGGATAAGGCTAGATGGAGAATACCTCAGTAATCTGCGATTTGCTGATGACATTGCCTTGCTAAGCAACTCGGGAGATGAACTGCAAATAATGATTGATGACCTAGACAGGAAAAGTAGAAAGGTAGGCTTGAAAATCAATATGCAGAAGACTAAGGTAATGTTCAACAGCCTCGGGAAGGAACAGGAGTTTACATTAGGTAGCGAAATACTGGAAGTAGTAGGCGAATATATCTACTTAGGACAGGTAGTAACCGCAGATCCGGACCATGAAAAGGAAATAACAAGAAGAATAAGATTGGGATGGAGCGCATTTGGCAAGCACTCGCAGATTATGACTAGCAGCTTACCGGTATCGCTCAAGAGAAAAGTATACAACAATTGCATCTTGCCTGTACTCACCTATGGGGCTGAAACGTGGAGGCTAACCAAGAGAGTTCTACTTAAGTTGAGGACAACCCAGAGGGCTATGGAACGAAAAATGGTAGGGGTAACATTAAGAGATAGAAAGCGTGTAGAGTGGGTCAGAGAAATAACTCAAGTTAACGACATTCTAGTGGAAATTAAGAAGAAGAAATGGACATGGGCAGGACATGTAGTGCGAAGAGAGGATAACCGATGGTTGCTGAGGGTAACAAACTGGATTCCAAGGGAAGGAAAGCGTAGCAGGGGGCGGCAGAAAGTTAGGTGGGCGGATGGGATTAAGAAGTTCGCAGGGGTCAAGTGGATGCAGCTAGCACAGAACCGGGTTAAGTGGAGAGATATGGGAGAGGCCTTCGCCCTGCAGTGGGTATAATCAGGCTGATGATGATGATGATGATGATTAACACATAAAGCATATTCGTTCCTTTATTAATGATAGTGGCCTTCAACAATAGTACAAAGCCTGAACATTTAGGAAGGTGCTGTGCCAGGCAGCTATTTTACAGGAACCTGAACCATTTCACCTGTAGTAATGCGCATCCCGGCGGTGTGGGCTGGGCACTTATTTTTCGGTCCACTCCAACATGCGAAAACTGCATCATGTGCATTCCCATTTTCCGAGTTTTGAGCTCTGTAGTGCAGGCTAACAAATTGTCGATGACTTATTTTCGTCTGATTGTTGAACAGCGCGTGTAAATAAATTACCACTGCACCTAATAAACACTGACATGCACGTGCAACATCGCCGATCATAAACGGACACACTGATGTCCGTCAGCGCACTCATCACAGCCCTCTTCGTAGTCTCACACAGCACTCTAGTAGGACGTACTAATCCGTACATCCCAGCATCTCACGGTAAGCACAAACTACACCTCCAACAAACACGAATGACGCGATGCTTGGGCTAGAGACACGCCGGCGGCACCCAGCTTTTTCAGCGCCGCTTGTATATGTACTACGTAGAACTTGCAGCACCAAACCTCAATGCGAGCAGAAAGCGATGCGTTACGTGACGCATCTCATCACAGATGGAAGTGACGAAACTTTGAAGAATCAAAACTACATAACTACATAACGACCGTCGTAGACGTTAATCCACATGATAACGAGGACCAAATGAGCGGGCGTGCTGGCCGTGGGCTGGCCGTCAACACCGCGATTACATGCGCTTGCGCTCTGGTCGTGCTTGCCACCTTGCCGCGGTCCAACTCACGTAAACCTATCATCATGCCATCACGTAGTATATCACCCATTCTAGGCACTATTCTTGCCACTGTACTATTCTTTGTAATTTCACATTTCACGCATGCAGTATGTAGTACATAGTAGTACATACTTCTTGCACCTCACACATACACCTCATACCAACTTCGATTTGGCTACATATGGCCGTATGGCTACCATGTTGTTGCTACAACCACATCTGGAGATCTCGGATCCGTCCGGCTTTCCCGGCGAATCCCAAGGCCTATATCGGAGAAAAATGCGTTGGGTCCGTCGGAAGAACTCTACCGATCGGGTCCGTCCGCCGTACCTCTGAAAAATATTTTCCGGATCCGTCCGTCGTATCCCGAAGAAAAACGCAGCGGGTCCGTCGGACGTACCTTTAAGACCATTGATCGGGTCCGTCCGACGTACCTTTAGCCACAGCCTTTATTTTATTTGAGTGCATGGTACAAAAGCCATCAACAATGAGTTGTTTTGTGAAATTATTGACTACACAAACAGTCCTAGCAATAAGTTGTTTTGTGAAATTATTGACTACACAAACAGTCCTAACAATGAGTTGTTTTGTGAAATTATTGTCTACACAAACAGTCCTAAGAGAATCCATCTGCTCATCTTCAGGTGCTTTGAAGCTTGAGATTGCGTTGGTTAATGCATTTTGTGAAAAAGTGAATGCGGGTACAGCTGCACCAATTTGGCAGTGGTCAGAGCACCCAAGTTAGCAGGTTTGCTTGGCCAGTAGCATATACTGAGTACAAGCTGTCTGCTTGAATTTAGACTGAAGCAGGTTGTAAACACATTCTCAAGGTCAGCCACAAACTGGTATCCCTTGAAGGGTACAAAAGGCCTCTGTTGTCCTTAAAATTAGTAAAATTAGCCAAGTTTAATACATGTGACATCTTTTTCTTTTCGGAAAAAGATTAAAGCCTTTCTCACAGTTAGTTTGAGGTAGGATTTGAGGTAGGATAGAGAGACCACAATTGTATACAGTTGCCAGCCAACTGGCTCACCCCAGACAATGTTTTATTTTGAAGTTAAGTAATTAGTAATTATTTTTTTAATTGAGTAACTATTGCCTTTAGACAATAACTGGGTTTGCAGAATTTGAGAGCGCCTTCTAAAACCTCCATTCCATTTCTTTCCAATAAAGAAAGCCTCATCATTTTTCCAAGCTCTAAAGAAAGCCAGCGAAATACAAAAATCACAAATACAAATCACAATCAAATACAAATCACATTTATTTGACGCAATACTTAGTAAATTAAAATTGCAAAATGAAAAATTGCCTGCACCGTTTTTTTATCGATATTTATTGTCGTAGGGCATCAGTAGGGTATGATATGAAGGATGAATAAATTATTAAATAAATGTGCTCCGCGGCGCGGAGGAGATAAAGCTCCTCCATTTTTTTAATAGAGGAGCCTCAGGAGGAGATAAAGTTCCTTGATAATTTGAAAGTAGCGACACTCTCCTCCGCGCCGCGCTTTCCTCCTCGATTCTCCTCGCGCGGCGGCGGCGAGCGCTGCGCACGACACGCTTTTTCCCCCTGACGCCCGCCGGCCGGCCGCAGCAGTGAGTGAAGCGCGAGCTTTTGGGCCAGGTCTGCGCTCCAGGAGTGCACAAAATTTTTGAAAAATTGCGAGAAAAGCATTGAGAATGCCTATAGTAAAGTTCATGAATTGATTGCTTTCTTCTTAGAACTGTTTGAATGGGGAATACTGATAAACAAAGCTTTCAGGCGAGTTCTGTGCTACAGACACTTTTTAACTCTCATGATAAGGTTTTACTTTGTGCACTTAATCTAGTACTGCCTCTGACTTTATGTTTGTTTTTTTTTAGAGCGTGAAATCTGTCACCGCGGTAAAACTTCAGAAAACGATCCAGGCTGGTGCTTTGAGCTTCAAGATTAGAGAAGGTTAAAGCAGGACTTAGTCTATTTCGCTACTGTCAAGCTATCTCTCTAAGCATAGTATATGTCACGTGATCAACCATGAGATTGGATTATTGGTTAATTGTACATGTATTTCAATCAATTACTGGGCCAAATTAATTGATAGTAAATTACAATTAAAATCTAAATTTTAGCTGCAACACCGAACCGTATACCGTTGGAAAGCTTAGGCCAAGTGTAATGGCACTGTGCTAGTTAGCGATCCGCGATAATCTGCGTTCATTAGTTAATTTTGTATAAAATCAAATTTTGAGCTGTTCCTTGCTGCTTCGAGGCAAGGAACAGGTTTGCCACGGCAGTCTTGATATGATGCTGATGGAGGAATTAAATAATTTTATGAGTACGTGGCCCCTCACTCACTTCGCGTGTGGTTAAAAGACAGCAGGGTACACTGGGAGAAGTGGTGGGCCCTATTGCCGATACACTGAAGTTCTGGGGAAAGCATGCTGTGGTCTCATGCACTGTGTAAAAGAGCTTGATTTCAATGAACGCAACAATCACATAAAAAAATTACAAGGTGCACATAGGTCTTCAACGTGCGGAAATGAGAAAGCATATAACTGCCAATTCATTAACTATCGCTATCCTATCTATCACTATATCTACTAATGCCAGAGACCTATCGTAACTGTCACTATCCGCAACGAACACTATCACCTCACTATCCGGGCCTATTACTATAATTTACTATTATTATCCGTAACAGTCACCATCATTACCTATCACTATTCATAACCATCACTATTTAATCTGATGCCGTCCCATGACCCATTGATATACTTCAATTTTCATTGACTTACGTTGTCAGTCATATCTCTATTATCTCATAATATCTGACGAGACAACTATACATTGACTTTTAATTCGTATACTTTCTTGTTTTCTCATAAATGGAGGTGGGAAAAGAGGAAGCCACAGAAATAACTGACTACTATCAGCGCGAGGTTCATGTCTCTGTCGAGGAGGCTTCCTTTACTTCAGGACAGGTCGGTGAGAGAAAATTGATGGAACTGCGTTTGGTCTGTTTTTTTTTTTTTCGAGTTCGTGTAATATTGGCGGCTCAAACTGGTCTTCAGTGAAATGTAGCTAGAACATAGAGCGATGAGATAATTACTCAGGCTAGGTGAAAAAAAAAATCTTGCATACAATTGAAATGAGTAATATGTTACAGTGTTAAGAATTGTTGCTCGCAAAATGTTCCCCTATTTTTACATAACTATAATCATCATTGATTGTTTAAGTTTCGTAAATACAAAAAATTGATGCAATGATTCCGGCTGATTTGACATCGATGGGATAACTTTTCTCGCAATAAATGAATACGCGGAATCGCGCTTTTAGAGCTCCAGCTTTCAAAGCGAAGGTAACCTGCCAGCGCCTTGTAGTCATGGTCAAAGAGAAGTGTGTGATCATATGAACACCTCCTGCACATTGGCCGCATCCCTGATAAAACGAACGCATATTTTTTAACCCACGCGTGCGTCGAAGCATGGCAAGACACATTCAAGAATTGAAAAAAAAAAATGCCATACGACCTAACTAGTGCAGATTACCCGCAATACCTCGGGTTTACTTGCCAAACAGTTTTTCAGGGCCAGCATTCAATGCTCCCGAGTAACCGACGCACACTACAAGTAAAAGCTGGAAAGGCTAGCTCCTCTACAAGCCCGAATTTCGATTTTTAGTGAAGGAGGCCAGGGATCCTAGCATAATCGCGACAAATGCAATCGAGAGACTGTAATTTTCCAGCTATTTCTGACAGCAAAAAGCAGATTATAGCGCCCTGTTTCTCACTGTACAGAAGTCGAAGCGTGTTAAATGATGGAGCCTTGGAGCCTCGCAGAATATTCAGCATGCTGCAGAGGACAACCTTATTTTTGTACAATGAACATGCTGCCGCCGCAAAAATATTGAGCAGCAAGCAGGAATAAAAAACGCAGCGTCAGGTGACGCGTTATTACGGGGAGTGAGAAAGGCACTCGACGTCGCAAACAACTCTGTTGTTTCTAGGAATAAACGTCTTTCGACTAATCTTGTGAATCCATTGACTCGTGCGCGAGCCGTCACGCTTGCCTTGAGATATCATGAATACCGCATAACCATCTACAGGTCGCTTGCTGCAGTTGTACGCGCAACAGCACGGCATAGAGCTTGCACGCTGCAATAAAAGCACAGCGCGCAATATTCGCTCGCCGAGACTGGGGGAAAAATGGCGCGAAGGAAAAAGAAAACACAAGGAAAACGCCGGACGCGCGTCGGTTTCCAATGGCAACGACAGGGAGACCAATCGTCGCTCAGGAAATCGGGCGGAGAGCCGGCCTTCAGCGAAGGGGCGCGCAAGGGGCGAGGAGGAGGCGAGGAGGTAGCGCGGCGGCGGCAAAGTTCAATCGTTGGCGTAACTTTCAAAGTATCAAGGGGTTTTAGGAGGAGAGTGTCTGCAGCGCCACCAGCGGCGGTCAGTGGCGTCCGGCGTGCAAGAGGCGCCCATTTTCCTTCCGTTCGCGCCACTAGAAAGTATTCTAGTTCACTATACAAGAATCACTCAGCAGTATTAACCAAGGTTACCGAACTTAACCACGGTTAACCGCCACTGGCGGTTAGCTGTGCTTACACAGCTCGCCGCCGTTCTCGGTTACGGCAGCCATTGCCCATAAAGTACAACCGAAGCGACGCTATGGTGGCGACGCGGTGATCTGCGGAACGAAGCAGCATTTACAAATATCTTATTTATAACGTAGTTTCCGGAGTGCCGTAGGACAAGGCGTCAACAGCGCGGTCAAGCCCCGCACGATGGCAGCACCTCCTCGACCGCTGTAAACAGCCGCATTGGCCCCTACTCCCGCAGACCGTGGCTCGCTAGCGCCGACGTCAGAAATAAAGCGTGCTAAATTTATTGGCATCTGGAATACTGAGCCGAATATCAGGATTGAATCACTCTTGAGGATCACTGACCAGCGGCAAATTGCTGGCAATACCGATAACCGCGACACTATCAAGTTTCGGCTCAAGCAAGCTGGTGCGTAACCCCCTAGTCGTCGATAGGCCTAAATTATTTCTCTTCGAAGCCGCGGCGATCAGCACTTTGGAACTGATCAACGCTGTCGAAATGGTGTACTCATGATTGTGAATCCTATTCTGCCGCCGTAAAATAACGATATGGTAAACTTTGGCGATACATTAATCGCAGAGCTAGTATAAGCAGAACGATGAGCCGCAATGTATACATCTACCGGCGGCAGCTGTCTTGAATAGAAACTTGATAGTATCGCGGTTATCGGTCTTGCCAGCAATTTGCCGCTGGTCAGTGATCAGGAGTGATTCAATTCTGATATTCGGTTCGGTATTCCAGATGCCAATAAATTTAGCACGCTTTGTTTCTGACGTCGGCGCTAGCGAACCGCCGTGTCGTTCGCGTACGGTCTGCGGGAGGAGGGGCCAACGCGGCGGTGTTTACGATGGTCGATGAGGTGCTGCCATCGTGCGGGGCTTCACCGCGTTGTTGACGCCTTGCCGGACGGCACTCCGAAAACTACATTATAAATAAAATATTTGTAAATGCTGCTTCGTTCCGCAGATCACCGCGTCGCTTCGGTTGTACTTTATGGGCAATGGCGGCCGTAACCGAGAACGGCGGCGAACTGCATGTGTAAGCACAGCACAGTGTAAAGAGGGTATTAACGACGCAAACCGAGGTCGCCAAACTCGGTTTGCGATAACCACGGTTAGGGGTGTAACTGTGGTTTGGTCTGCCGTGTAAATGGGCTAACCACGGTTTCACGTAACCACGCAGTTACGCTAACCGTGGTTAACCCTGCCCGTGTAAAGAGGGTATGGGTCTGCCATGTAAATGGGTTAATCACGGTTTCGCGTAACCGCAGTTACGCTAACCGTGGTTAACTCTGCCCGTGTAAAGAGGGGCGGTTCAGGAGTCCACGGAGGAGTGTGATAGATACTGCGCATTTCCTTTCCTATAGACCAGTTTACATTTTACACGCTCAGAGAAAAATATCGAGTGCCCGCGACCGCATATTCAGGACGAAAGTCGAGTGCTGCTGTCTACCTGAGCGTTGTTGTGTTAAAATTCGCTTTCAGTTTCGGCGATAATAGGCAGCAGTGTATTGCTGCTCACTTGATTACCTTTAGCGCACATGAGGTTTAGCGCTGTGAGGCAGTTTACCTTCTTGCGTGTGTTGTATACGGCAACAACGAAGATGCAAATGTGAGGCAACCGGCTGCGATTCAGCTGTGACCTGTACCCCGTTTGCATCACATATGCAGGGATATATAAGGACGCGGCATATGATAAAAGTATGCTTCAGCGCTGCAACTGCCCCGTGGGGTGCTCCGTTAAGTCACATGCTATGGTATGTTAGGCCAGCTCGAAAATGATACATACGCTTGCCTGCAATAGGTGCAATTAGAGCAGTTTTTCGTTTGAAGATAGATAGACGTTATCTGCGGCTTTTATTTATGGTAGGGCACGCCATGCACGTATCGAGACTTTGAAAATATGTTGGACGAAATATATTGTTTCACAGTGAGAATTAGGTTAATAAAGTCACGGCGCTGAGTAGATTGCTTTTCGAAAGTGCAGACGCTCCGTTCCATGAGACACAATACCCCACTTAGGCAGTTATAGTGCGTTTTCGTACAGGACAGGAAGGCAGTAATATATGAGGCTACGGCAAAATACGCATACCTCAATTATTGCGTGCATTCAAACCTGTCCATTTAAAGAAAAAATGAAAATCACGCCCTTGCGACGACGGAGTGCCGCAGGGTGGTCTCTGTAAGTGACACATGAACCTCACACGAAGATGTGTAGCAGCAAAGGAACATACCAAAATGTCTGGGCTATCGCAGCTGCAGACAGCCATGTGTGATGGCAACACTCTGAGCAAACTCGTATTTTGCGAGTTTGCTCAGCGCAGTACTTCGTTACAACATTTCACATATAGGGCTGTAAGCTCGTCACTCAGATATAACAGATTTATACCGCTTTGCGAGCTTTAACTGCGATAACAAAGAGCTATGAGGGGGGTAAAGCGCCGCAACTGGTTCACAAGTCACTATAGCGGGAATCTCCAGCCGCGTCATAAAGAAAGGGATGGAGGGAGTGAAATATGAAATGCGCTGTAGTGTAGGGCTCTGGATGCAACTGACCGATCGCACTGCACGCCCTCTTATCTTACATTTTCCCCTATTAACTTACGATTAAAACATTGGTTCGGTTTGTTTCTTCTGGGGTACGTGGGGGAGACTGAAAAACGCGCAGCACCTGTAAAAAAAAAAGGTTGCCGTGGCTGTCCATACATCTGAATATGCTCGAGGCCCCGTTAGCCGCGCAAAGAGAGCCACGCATGCTCAAGAAAGGACGGGCGGCAAGAACAAAACATCGTTCGTCAAGTAGCTTGAAGGAATATGTTTTGAACGAATGCGAATGTGAGTTTATAGACACGAATGAATTCTGTGTGTATAAAGTCGCATAAATATGCCTGCATATTTCGCAATAATGATTAAACTTATATTAGGATGAAAATTAAGCATTGTATCGCCGGCACGCTATGGCGTGTTATGGGCACTACTTTTGGTTAATTCACCAGGCACTCACTGCAGTGAAAAAAAAAAAAAAAATATCCGACTGCGTTTACGCCACGCTGCAAAAATCAGCTAGCACAGCGGGGCAAGAGGGAACAGCCTATCTTTTACAGAAGCTCTCCTACTTCAGGGGTACAAAATTCGGAAATCGAATGCTCGATAGAGGTAAAATCGATATTGCACCTTTCTTTTGCTATAAACGCACTTGTGAATTGTAAATTGGTTTACAGGAAAGGAAAGCCGCAGTACCTGTCGCACATCTCCGTAGACACTCGAGTCGAGCCGTAAGGGAAAGGAGGAAGGCCGGAGTGAAAGAAGAAAAAGCGAATGATGTGCTGTAGTGGCGGCCTACGGAATAATCTCGATCGACCACCTGCTAATCTTTAAAGGGACACTAAAGATAGCCAAAGATGATATGAAAATCTAATAAACTACATTTGGTGACACTGTCGCCGCATATCCGGCAGCAAAAAATCGAATAATTGCTGAGATATTGCGATAAGAAGTTGAGGTTTTTTCTTGTTCCCGCCGGTCGAATTCAAACTGTGGCCTCCAACTACGTAGTTGGAGTTGAGTGACGCACACTATGACGTAAGCGGAGACTCCGTGATAGCTAGCGAGCCGGCGCGGCCCGCGGCGTCGCATCCCTCAAGGGCCAACTTGGCAACAGCGTACTCGCAATGACGGCCTCAGCCGAAATAAATAAAACGATGAAGAGAGTAATTTACCGAGCGATGGGCCCAAAAAGGAAGAAAAAAAAACATAGAGCGCTTATAATGTAGAATACTTTACATGTTTCTCAAGCTTTTGAGCTCCTTCTTGCACTGTGTATAAACAAACCGAGCCCTCGGTCATCGCAACGCTTCCCGACATGTTTACATACAAATAAGATTTAGTTACCAGCAAAATAGTGTCCTCGCTGCTGCGCTTGTCAGTTTTGAAGCTTCGTCGCACTTTTTTCATTCAAGGTTTGTGCTACAGCTCCATGTTCAGCGAAAATTACGTCCACGGTAGCAGAACATGACCGAAGTGCCGGCGCCACTACATTTGCCAGCGCTGTGAAATTCCACATGTTAAAATGGATTCAGTGCACAATATAGTGCGCATAGGGATCCAGAACATTAGTTGCAAGACGTGAGAGCAGGCAGCATGCGCCGATGATCAAGAAGTTGTAATTTTTAGACTGGCAGCAGAAACACTTTATTGTAAATGGGGCCATGACATAAAAACTATAAATATTTCCAAGGTTCTTGTGGCGCGGCTTGATCTTTTATTTTGTCATGTTATTGATGTCATATGTGTCTTTTTTCTGTACGTCCTCGGTCAGGAAATAAAGGAAAAAAAAAGCGGCGTAGCCGAGTGGTTATCGCCGAACGTTACGGAGCAAGCAGTAGTGAGTTCGAGTCTTACCTCTTCTGGGGTTTTTTTTTAATATTTTTTTACAAATAGATTTTTTTAACCTTTTGTAATGTATTTCTGGTGCTTCGTTATTTTTAGTTTTTACTTTTTACCCGAGGCCCTTTTTTTCGCCGGGCGACGAGCGCAATATATCGACGCTCTCCTTGGTATGAGCGGCAAGTATGCCCCTTTTGTTTACGACGCCTGCAAATAGCACGTTGAAGGTCTTGTTGACGCAGTATATGTTGGTCAGATGTGCCATGATTTAGTCAACAATTGAATGATAATGCGTTTTTCCTTCGGTACTTAGCATATGTATGCTTTTCGTGGCGTACGTAGCGGCAGTCGAGCGGTCAGGTCGCAGTCGAAGCGGCGACGGCGGCGTTATGTTGGCGCAGAGGTGTGAACGAAGGAGCGTGTCGGCGGCAGCGGATTGCGCTCGCTCGCGCCTCCGAATGCTCAAATGGGAACCAGCAAGGCGCATCTGCTGCTCCAAGCTCGTAATTTAGGCGCTGCAGGTCCAAACAAACTATCCGAGTGCGCACGAAATGCCTGAGCCGAAACATAACCAAAACTGAAGTGGGCGCCTGTGGCGCCTCCAAGTATATTTTTGTATTTGCCTTGCAACGTTTACGTTGTCTTTTCGCCGTCGTTTACGTATGATAAAATCGTGTTATCATGTTTGAGAAAAAACGTACTACCGCATTCAAACATGCAACGTAATTCGCATTTGTCAGCCTCCGGGATCCCTAGCGCGTCACGTGATTTGTAGTTGCGAGCCTCGGCCGTTTGGCTGTGGTGGCGATACCTGTATTTCTGTTATTCTTCTTTACTACCTTATAACAGCTCTGTTTTCAGTAAGAGTGGTCTTTTTGTAATCAGGAACTGGCATTCTATCGATGCAAACCCACTTCCTTTCTCTCTTTAGTGTCCCTTTAACGTGCACTTACATTGCACAGCACAAAGACGCCTCTACGTTTGCCTCCGTCGAAATGCGGCCACTGAGGTCGGGTTGAACTTGGGTACTCGAGTCAGTAGCCGAACAAATCTAAAACATATAGTTGTTTGGTTTGGTTTATGTATAGTTTACCGCCCCAAACCGACTCAGGCTATGAGGGACGCCTTAGTCTAGTGCTCCGGAAATTTCGACCACCTGGGGCTCTTTAACGTGCATTGACATCGCACAGCACACAGGCGGCTTGCTTCTCGCCTCCATTGAAAAGCGGCCGCCGCGGCCTGGATTCGGTCCGGTATCCTTGGTCAATAGTTGCTGAGCCCCCTAACGACTGCACCACCACGGCGAAGCAAAAACATTGTACGAGTGTACAGCTACTGATGAGAGTAAGTATAATCTGAAAGTTTAGCTGCTTAATTAGGGGCAATAATAATACACGTAATTGGCATTCAGATGTGGTACATTGTACAGTGTATAGTTGGATACCTACTACCGCTCACATTATAGTTACACCATTGCTTAGTGATTGCCAAACCATGCAAAATAGAGCCTACAATCAGTTCGGCCATGTTAAACCCCACCATTTTTTATTTTAATTTCTGCTTCTATTTAACTCATAATTTCATCTACCCTTTCATGATATAGTAACGGTGGCCACCCTATGTAGGGCTGCTGCTACGTTTCTACCCTAAAGACGTAGGATCGAATCCCGGCCGCAGCGTCTCCTTTTCAAAGGAGGAGAAAAGCAAGGCGCCCATATGTCAATGGCACGCTGACGAAACTCAGGTGGTCAAAATTATTCCGTACCTCCACTACAACACCGCTTCCTCTTCTTTCAATCCCACCTTCCTAAAAACTAAAATCGTCTATATATATATATATATATATATATATATATATATATATATATATATATATAGACGATTTTAGTTTCGATGCCTGGGCGCAACCAACTTAGTTTGATGGTGGCGCCCCGTATAAGGCAAACTGGGAAAGTCCGCTCCGGCTCCTCTTGATGCCATCTTGGGCTGTGCTGTGCGTGTTGATGTTGCGATGCGGCAGTGTAAAAGTGCTGCTTCGCAGTGCTCGTGAAAGCTATCCGACACCTTGGTGCTATTTTGTGTTTTTTATGAGTGCGCCAGCAAACCGTACGTGTACCATCCATTTGGCATGGGGGCAGCTGTTGGAAACAGCACTAGCGGCCGGGGCGACTGCGAAGGACTGCGCTCCTCTTCCGCTTGCCGAACTCGTCTGAGTTAACTGTGAGGATGTCTGTTGTATCTTCCACGATACATGCATTTTCACTTATATTTTATAATCGCAATGATAACTGCACACACTAACACACAGTGAATGAACCGTATACGGTTCATTCGCTGTGTTTCGCTGTACGGGCAGCTACCGAATGCGGAATACGCATACTAGGAAATATGCTTTTCAGTCATCGCTGCATTGATTTAACATGAAGTGCGACCCATTTCATGTGGTGTATTTCCTCTCGACAGTGCATATTTATATTCGATGTTGCGCTGCTTTCATTTCGCATTAAAGGCGTGGGCAGCGTTCACCGCGGTTACGCCGCTACCGCTGCTATCGCGTACCGAGCTTGGCGAATGCGTGTCTGCGGTGCGCCGGCGACCGAGTACGAAAAGCACACGATCGAGCTGTTTTGCTTCAACAATGTATACTTTCAAGTTAAACCGCGGTTCAAGAACAGCACATAACAGAAGTGTATAAGGTACCATCCACCGACGTTTTTATGCAGCCTTAGCGTACTACGTCCGGCGGCGATAGCTACATCGTATCCCCGTCCCGTCGTAGCAGCATCGTTTGCGCGGCGTAATATTGAGCAAAACGACGAAAAACGTGCGCTCTCAGCTGCACCATGAACGAATACGACAAATTTGCAGCACATACAGCCGCGCTTACGAAAGCGGCGCCGCCCGCTGGCGCGGCGGACGACGGCACTCTCGCCGAGCGCCACCCTATAGTCGTTGCTGTGAGAAAGCGGAAACACTATATTTTAGAGCATACGCTCTGCTACTTCACGAGTACAAACTCGGAAATTGACCCCGCCTATTCTGCCTTAACCTTTAAGGCACACGACTACAACACAAGGTATACAACTTACAACGAGGGTAAAATATGTATAAATTACAGCATGCAAAATCCTTTGTTATATCAGATTTATTAAATCTTCACCCTGCCATCATGACAATTGTAAATCATTCATCGTCCATAGGAGCTTATAAAAAGTTAAATGCATACTTATTTTTATAGTAGAAAGGAGCTGACTTTACTCATTTTGTGCTTTTTTGAGTGTGCCTGTTTTTAATCTTTCAAACGCGTTCTGCATCGATGCTTGTCTATCGTTTTTATGTACCCTTCAATGCATGCAATTTTTTTCATATCCACATTTTTTTTTTTTTTTTTTTTTTTCACCGTATGCTGAGGTGCTGTGTGTATTGAGAGGCTGATACTGGTCAGGCATCCGTGCTTTTTTTGTCAGCCTCTTAGCAGACCTGTACTTTTGTATCTCGTCTGCCTGAAATAAACTTAATTCATTCAAGTTCGGTACATGTGAAATCAATAATTTGCCTTTTCTTTACTATAAACGCACTTGTAAATTGTAAATTGGTTTATAGCAAAGGAAAGGCGCTGTATCTATCACTCTCATGCTGGCGCTGCCTCATATTCGTTCCGCGGCTGGTGCTGGCCACGCGCGTCGCTACAATAGAAAGAGGAGCCGTAATGGACAGTTGCAGAATAATTTGGACCACCTGGTGATCTTAATTTGTACTGACATCGCACAGTACAACTGAGGTATTTGCGCTTCGCCTCCATCGAAACGCTGCCGCTGTAGTCAGGTTCGAAGCCTGGTAGTATCATGGTTCAGTAGGCGAGCAAATCTAAAATATGCATTGTAGTGTATCATTGGATAGCTATACTGGCGAGAGCATCTATAATATGATAATTTATTTAATTAATCAATCAGCGACATTATCTACTGCCTATAATTGTCCCTCAAATGTGGTAAATTCTGCTGTATATCGTTGGATACAGCTACTGACGAGCACATTGCATACTGCACCCTTGCTTAGTATTTGCCAAACCATGCAAAGGAGAGCTTGCGCTCGATAAACTAGGTTTGACCTCCACCATTTTTAAAGTTTCATTTCCCCTTCTTTTTGACCCATCTGCCCCTCTAATGTATAGTAACGGTGTCCTCCCAAATTGTAGGGTTGCTGGTATGCGTTTCCCCAAAGACGTGGGACCCGTCCGCTGCGACTGCTTTTCAATTGAGGCGAAAAGACTGTGCGGTGTGATGTTCGAAATTTCTGGATCTCTCCACTATGGCGTCGTCCTTCATACCCCGAGTCGCTACGGAACGAAAACTTTGAAATGCACAACACGTGCACAAAGATTTCTAGAGGTAGTTCGAAGCGTATGGAAGCGGGTATACGTCGTGCAAACCACCCGGTCTCCATTTATACATTAAACGTCAACATAGGTCGTCCGATACGTGTTTCCACGCTTTTAGCTTCTCTCACCCCCCGTGTTACCTTTGCGGGCTTTTCGCATGTGTAGCCATCGCTGTAAAAGAATCTCTCCCGGTAGCTGAGGCCTGACTACACGGAAGCGCTTCATAACTGCGAAGGACCCTGCATTTCGTGTACGGATGCACTCGGTGAAAAAAATGTTTATGAATGAACGCTTCTGTCGCGCGCTGAACAGCCCGTTCAAACAGTGATACAGCATTCATAAATAAGCTCTGCATGCTATTGGCTGCTCAAAAGCTGTTATGGACCAGCACCGAACTGTGACGTAAGAATGCTGCCGTAGAGCTTCTGTCGCCAGGCTGGGCTGACAGAGTTTGCATTGGAATATATGGGTATAAGTTTTCAGAGCAGGTAAAACTAATTGCTGGTGCATTGCTCTTAAACAGCGCTAACCAATAGACACTCCCAAATAGGCACACAGGTAGGTAGGTAGGCTTCAATGCAGTTCTGTAATTTCATAGTGCGTCTATGGTTTCGTCACTAAGTGTTTGACTCTTCCTCTTAAATCAAGTAAGCCGGTTAGGAGGAAGGGAAATATCGGTAGCTCTAATTCATGCAAAAATTTTCCTTGACGTCGTTTTGTGGGGCTTCTGCGCAGAATCAACATGCTACCTTGATTTTGTGATGGAACCATTGAAGGCTGGTGCTGACAGGACAGCAGCGAAAACGCGGCCACCGTGCCTCAATTGAATATTCGCTATACTATTCCTTCATTACTTCAATATTGTACCAGAACTAGCGACATCATTGTGTGTGGCGTTCATGCTTCATTTGATCTGCCAACCATATATATATATATATCGTGAGTGGTTGACGAAATTCTCCATTCGTGCTCCGTCCGCCACAAATTCACCACCGCCTATCACCCCCAGACCAACGGCCTCGCGGAAAGTCAAAACCGCGCACTCACAAACATGCGGGCCACGTATGTGTCTGACCACCACCGGGATTGGGACGTTCATCTACCCTTTGTCACATTCGCCTACAATCCATCTGTACCGCTGGATACTCTCCATTTTATCTGTTATTTGGCCTCACTACCCGCGGCAGTCCTTACGCCAGTGATGACGTCGTCCGCGCTCATGATGCCCGCCGGATAGCCCGTTCCAGGCTCTCTGCATCCCAATACTCCCAAAAATTCCGGTACAACAGTCGCCACCGTGGTGTCCACTACACTCCTGAATCTATCGTCTTGTTGTGGCTCCCGTGCCGTCGAGTGGGATTATGCGAAAAACTTTTGCCCCGTTACACGGGCCCTTCAATATTGAAAATCAATATGCAGAAGACTAAGGTAATGTTCAACAGCCTCGGGAAGGAACAGCAGTTTACATTAGGTAGCGAAGTACTGGAAGTAGTAGGCGAATATGTCTACTTAGGACAGGTAGTAACCGCAGATCCGGACCATGAAAATGAAATAACAAGAAGAATAAGATTGGGATGGAGCGCATTTGGCAAGCACTCGCAGGTTATGTCTAGCAGCTTACCGGTATCGCTAAAGAGGAAAGTATATAACAGTTGCATCTTACCTGTACTCACCTATGGCGCTGAAACGTGGAGGTTAACCAAGAGAGTTCTACTTAAGTTGAGGACAACCCAGAGGGCTATGGAACGAAAAATGGTAGGGGTAACATTAAGAGATAGGAAGCATGCAGAGTGGGTCAGAGAAATAACTCAAGTTACCGACATTCTAGTGGAAATTAAGAAGAAGAAATGGACATGGGCAGGACATGTAGTGCGAAGAGAGGATAACCGATGGTCGCTTAGGGTAACAAACTGGATTCCAAGGGAAGGAAAGCGTAGCAGGGGGCGGCAGAAAGTTAGGTGGGCGAATGAGATTAAGAAGTTCGCAGGGGTCGAACGGATGCAGCTAGCACAGAACCGGGTTAAGTGGAGAAATATGGGAGAGGCCTTCGCCCTGCAGTGGGTATAGTCAGGCTGATGATGATGATGATGACGACGACGGGCCCTTACCGTGTTTTGCACCCCGTGACCGACTTCACATACGAAGTTGAATCTGTGTATCCCAAGTCCTCGTCCACAGCGCCACCCTCCGAGACAGTGCATGTGCCCCGTCTAAAGCCCTATTATGCACGTTCTAGAACGTAGAACGCACCGGGACTGCTTTTCCCGATTGGAGGGGGGGGGGGAGGCATCGTGCTGAGGGTGATGAAGTGCGGCAGATGCCCAGAAGGCGACGCTGAGGGTGGTAAAATAGGTGCTGTCAGCAACGTTAGTTGTGCGGACAGCTTATATATATATATATATATATATATATATATATATATATATATATATATATATATATATATATATATATATATATATATATATACACATACATATATATGGATAAAGTGACTCAGGCTATGAGAGACGCAGTAGTCGAGGACTCCGGAAATTTCGACCGCCTGGGGTTCTTTAACGTGCACTGACATCGGACAGCACACGAGCGCATTGCTTTTCGCCTCCAACGAAAAGCGGCCGCCAAGGCAAGAATCCGATCCCGGCCTTTTGCGTTTTCCTGTGTTGCCACCGCAACTAAACTGGCGGGATACTGCACCGCACGGACCGCTCCTCCGCGCTCTGAGCCCCGCTGCGGAGCACGTTTTCTTGGCGCACATAATTTTGGTTCTGTCGACGATGTTGTGTCCTGGGCAGCACCTGGTACCTGGCGGGTATCTAGGGAAAAGTGATGGCTGGGTTTCATGCCCGAGGAATGCAGCGAAGCCTACTGATGAACAAATTCAGCGGTACCTCCAGTCGTCCGGCATGCGATGCGATCGCCAGTTGAGCAAGGGCCACCGCTTCAAAGATGAAGGCTGCATACGAAACGTAATGTTTCGAAACATTCGTATAAATGGGATGTAAGGCAAGAAAAAAACAAAGACCAATGAAATCAGAACCAGGAGTTAGTTTCATGCTACTATTCCGGCCTTTTTTTCACTGAAATTTGAAGTAACCAGAACATCTGCATTAGTGAAATGTGCTTAGCTCATATTTTTTTTTTTTTCGGGCTTCAGCTGGGCCCACCCACATTGAGGGCTGGGCAAGTAGTCAACGATTTCTTTGGGCTCCTCCCAGGCTAATAATTACGGCCCATGCAGTGCTCTAATTAGCAGTGTAAATGAAAGAAAGTGTGCAGTCTATAATAGTTGTGTACTTCTATCCCACTTCATATGTACTTCATCCCACTTTTGCAAAGTTCCTACGGGACTGCAGAATGCACAAATAAATAAAAATGACAAGTTGAAGTGACTGAACCATGCCATGCTTCTGTACATTATGCTAATGTCTTAAACAATGACTTGATAACCCTGAGATGCACTGCTATGACTACTTCTTGATGCAGAAGCAGCGACAACATATGTGAGAAAAGAAAATTTAGCAACTCTGCTGCAACCACATATCTGGCAGTTTCTAAAACATTTCTCTGGTTCTTCTCAGTCAGCATGTGACACTAAATGGCCATCAAATAACGCAGCAACACCAGTTACCCATCAAGTTTCAATGCATTACGAGCAAATGGGAATCAAACTTAATGTGGATAGTCCATGCTACATGACATTTCAATGAACACTCTCAAAGGCAACCAACTTGGTGGTGCTAGGGGACAGCCATCAAAATCTCTGGGGTCTGATTTTGAGAGCGGTCTTGCAGCAGCTCAAGGTCATAAAAAAAAATACGAGAGACGAAGGAAACAGTATTCGACACCTAGAAACAAGCTTCAAATAATGGCAGGTTGATGACAGAAAAGTTTCTTCCATGTTTTTGTTTTAAGTGAAATGTTTACTACATTCCATAGCTTTTAGACGTGTGCACGTTTGTCCCCACAAGCATTGTTCTGGCAGGTGGTCGCTGACTCCTCTGGTTGCTTTTGTTTCGCTGTCCGGTTTGTCGCACGTTAAAAACGGCTCATTGCATTCGCCCGCTTGGCGTCGTTGCTCGAAAAGTTGAATATCGTCGGGATGAAATCAGGGTGCCGCGGTGACATGAAAGGCTTTCTATACTCATTAATGAATGGTTTCATTACAGCTTGCACAAATATTTAACTTCAGTACCTAGTTCGTACGTGTTACAAAGTGGTTCCCGCACAGTCTTGATGCGATCGACGGCTCCCAAGTGCGCCCTTGATAGCCCTGCCGACGAATAGCTTTTATCCAAGCTTCGCGTCGAAGACGGTCTCGTGAAGCGCTTGGAAAGCGAAAAAAGCCGAGGCCGCTTCCCTTTAAACATTGTGTATCGCAACCAAACGCTACACAAGTTGTCGGCATCGTCAGGAGCGTTGCACTATCCAACAACGACCACCAAAACAACCGCAGAAATGCAGGCGCCCCGGGCAGCCGCCGGTTTGTTTACCCCACCGCCGGAGTAGATCGCGGCGGCTACGAACCCACCAGTCCGCTTCGCGACTACGCCGCTAGGTGTTGGGCGCAGTCGCGTCCCGCAAAAATAGTCGAGCGCCCTAACCACTGCGCCACCCCGACGGGTTTGATCATATATATATATATATATATATATATATATATATATATATATATATATATATATATATATATATATGATCTTCCCGCGGCACCATGATCTTCCTCTTTCATTTGTACATACCATCATCATCGTGCCGCGGCGCCGGCTCCGGCACGCGCCTGGGTTTTGTCATCGAATTAAAACGCTAGACAAGGCATCGCTGGCCTTGCCGTCTCAACCTAGCCTTCTTATATATATATATATATATATATATATATATATATATATATATATATATATATATATATATAAGAAGGCTAGGTCCCGCGTGCCGGAGCCGGCGCCGCGGGACGATGATGATGGTATGTACAAATGAAAGAGGAAGATCATGGTATGTACAAATTAAAAAAACATCCACGGAAGGCTCACACAATCTGCCCGGGGGGTCGGAAGCGGCCAGCCTGGCCGCTCCTAACTAAGTGATGCATCGCGGCGCACAAACGGTTTCAGGCGAGACACATGAACAATTTCAGTTCCACGGTGGCGTCGATCAGCTGGGGGATCAACAGGCGTCACTTTGCAGTTCACTGGGGAAGTTTGGCTTATGATCTCATAGGGACCTACGTAGCGGTGGTGAATTTGTCACTATACCAGAGGTGCGCAATGGTCTGTGAAGCAGTACTTCGTCACCAGGACGAAAAGAGACCACTCGATGTGTAGAATCATAGCGAGTCTTGAGGACTTCCTGGCACGCTGCCGTGTTGAGTCGGGCAAGATGACGGCATCTGGCCGCACGAGATAAAAAATGGGTAGGTACTGATGTGGAATAGTCGGGCGTAGAGAAGAAGGAAGCGTCGAAAATTGTAGTGGGAGGACGGCCATAAACAAGGAAAAATGGAGAGTAACCGGTAGTTCGCTGTACTGCTGTATTATAGGCGAATGTGACGAATGGTAGAATAGTGTCCCAATTTCGATGATCTGGTGTGATGTACATTGATATCATGTCCGACAAGGTGCGATGAAATCGCTCAGTCAGACCGTTAGTCTGGGGATGGTAGCTTGAGGTTGTCTTATGAAGGGTGGATGAGGCGTGAAGAACTTCGGCAACGACTTTCGATAAGAAGGCTGTACCGCGGTCACTTAGGAGCACCCGAGGAGCGCCATGTCGTAATACAATTGATCGCAAAAAGAAATTTGCTACTTCTTCAGCGGAACCAGTCGGTACAGGTGCTGTCTCAGCGTAACGTGTGAGGTGGTCGACAGCTGTTATAATCCAATGGTTACCCCCATAGGAGAGAGGTAGGGGACCATATAAGTCGATGCCGACTACGTCGAATGGCGTGGTGGGACAAGGAAGAGGTTGTAGAAGGCCAGCGGGCGAAGAAGTCAGCCGTTTGCGACGTTGGCACAGAGGGCAGGATGCGACGTATTTGGCAACGGTGGAAAATAAGCCAGGCCAAAAGAATCGTTTTCTCACGCGGTCGTAGGTTTTGTCAAAACCAAGGTGACCTGCAGTAGCGTCATCGTGGAGAGCCGCCAGTATACGTGGGCGAAGCACACGCGGCGCGACTGGGATCCAGCGAGTTCCATCAGGGCAATACACGTAGCGGAGTAGGATGCCATCTTCGAGCTTGAAATTGCGAAGCTGTCGGCGAAGCCTAGCATTGGGCGGGTCCGAAGCGCCGATAAGGCGGTCGATGATAGGACGGCAGTAGGCATCGGCTAATTGCTGTGAGCGGAGAGCGTGCTTGTTCTCAGAGTCGTCAAAACAAACGGTTGTGATATACGTCGGGCAAAGAGATGGTCGGCTCTGGTCAGGGATGGAAATGAATTGTGAAGAAAAGCAGCAAGCGGATTCCGAAAGGGGACAGCGAGAGAGAGCGTCGGCGTCTTGGTGTTGGCGACCAGATTATAAGTGACGTCGAAATGGTATTCTTGCAGGCGTAGAATCCAGCGGCCAAGTCGGCCTGTCAAATTTTTGAGTGAAGACAACCAGCAAAGAGCATGGTGGTCGGTCACAACTGTGAAGTGCCGACCGTATAGGTAAGGGCGAAATTTTTGGACAGCCCATACGACAGCAAGACACTCCTGCTCGGTAATGGTGTAGTTTTTCTCAGCTGGAGTGAGAGTCCGACTGGCAAAGGCAATCACTTTCTCACGCGATGTTGCATCACGCTGCAGAAGTACAGCGCCAAGACCGTGACCACTGGCATCGGTGTGCAGGATAGTTGGAGCGCTGTCACTGAAGTGGCCAAGAACAGGATCTGATGTGAGGGCGTGCTTGAGGTCATTAAAAGCAGTTTCGCACTGCTCAGTCCACACGAAAGGGCTGCGTGCTTTAAGTAGCTCATGAAGTGGTGCAGCAATAGTTGCAAAATGCCTTATAAAACGCCGGAAGTAGGACGCGAGGCCGAGGAAACTGCGCAAATCTGTAATCCGTTGTGGACGAGCAAAGTTCAAGACCGCGATTATTTTTTCAGGATCTGGGCGAATGCCGTCATGGCTGACCAGATGTCCCAATATTCTAATTTCCTTCTGTGCAAAGTGGCACTTCTTGGTGTTGAGCTGAAGGCCTGCCGAAGCGAAACAGGTGAGGACTTCATTCAGGCGCGTGAGATGGTCATTAAAGGTTGCCGAAAAGATAACAATGTCGTCCAAGTAACACAAACAGGTTCTCCATTTGAGGCCACGAAGTACAGTGTCGATCATTCTTTCAAATGTCACTGGTGCGTTACAAAGTCCGAAAGGCATAACATTAAATTCGTAAAGGCCATCGGGTGTTGCGAATGCGGCTTTTTCTTTGTCGTCCTCGTGCATAGGTATTTGCCAATACCCTGAGCGAAGGTCCAAGGTCGAGAAATATTCGGAGCCTTGGAGGGAGTCAAGGGCGTCATCAATTCGCGGCATCGGATATACATCTTTGCGGGTAATTTTGTTGAGTGCGCGGTAATCAACACAAAAGCGTACCGAGCCGTCCTTTTTTTTAACTAGCACTACTGGGGAGGACCATGGGCTTGTTGAAGGACGAATTATATTGCGATGAAGCATGTCATTTACATTTTCTTATATTACTTTTCGTTCAGAGAGGGAAACCCGATAGGGCCGTCGTCGAACGATAGAGTTACCTTCAGTAATGATGCGATGGTGCGCAACACTAGTCCGTCCCAGTGGTGTGGAAGTGGCATCAAAAATGGCTTGGTGGTGTCGAAGCAATGTCAACAGTTCTTGGCGTTGGTTCGGCGTGAGTTTAGGATTAATAGTCTTTGCGAGAACAGAAAGAGAGACGTCTGACGAAACACGTTGCTGAGGCGGAGGGGCGGTGAGCACCATCAGGGAAAAACGTTGAACATCCACCATACAATTCAGAGAAGTTCCTTTTGGGAGCACGAGGGATTCACGTGAAGTGTTAGTGGCCACTACTGTCGCTGAGCCGTTGTGGAACCGGACAAGACTTGACGGGAAGGCGATGCCACGTGCAAGATGACTATATGATGGTGCTATGAGTACGTCCCCGTCATTGATGTGGTCAGAAACAACAGTAAGTAGTTTTTCGCACTGAGGAGGCAAAACAGTATCAGCGGCGGCAACGAGGGGATGATATCGTTGAGAAAAGTCAGATGAAAAATCGCTGTCTGTCATATGGATAACACGGTCACCACAAGAAATTAACGCTGAAGCGGTTGACAAAAAATCCCATCCGAAAATCATGAGATGCGCACAAGGTGAGAGCACAGCAAACTGCACATGATGGCGGATGCCGTCGATAACAACTCGTACGGCGCACTTCGCTGAAGGGCGCAAAGGGACGTTATTGGCTCCACGGAGTTGAGGCCCATCATATGGGGTTGTCACTTTTCGCAAACGGTAGCACAAATCAGCGTGAATGACAGAAATTGCAGCCCCTGTATCAATCAAAGCTTCAACCGGTACACCTTCAGCGATAACACCAATAACGTTATACGGGCGATCAGGAGGACTTTTAGTAAGTTCGCAGCGTGCAGTTTGACCTCCGGAAACTGCAACACTTAGTTTTCCGGATGGCGGACAGGGAGACCGGTTGCGGGGCGGAGAGGGGAAACTGAGCGGTGGTATGGGGATGTGGACCGGCGTCGAGATACATGGTTCCCACGAGGCTCAGAGGAAGATACTGGAGGTGGGGAGGATCGTCGAGGTGGGCTTGGAATAGACCGGCGTTGATAATATGAGGTTGAAGGCATGTCGCATTCGAAGGTGTCGTAACCACGGCGCTCGTTCTGAAGGCGGCGACGACAGAAGCGGGATATATGTCCTCTAATACCACAGTAATAGCAGACTGGTCGGGGGGGGACGCCAAGGTGCGTAATTGGGTTGTGTCGGTTGAGCCATCGCCATTGCATTGATGTGATTGTATGTTGGTGCCGGTCGGGGCGGGGGATCCAAAGAAGGGGGGGATGCAGCGACGTGCGCGTAGGTCGGCGCTGGGCGGATTGCAGAAGGTTCGGATGTCATAGGGCGGCTGATGGTAGCTAACTCTTCTTTAATCATGTTGCGGAGAACGGCGTCATTAGGAGGTGCGGAAGAATGATCGCACCCATGTCGACAGAAAGGATTGAGGGCTTGAAGCTCCTCGCGGATGATTGCTCGAATCATTGCCCGCAGATCAAGGTCAGCAGAGGTCAGACTAGTTGCGAAGCCGGGCTGTAGTCGAGAGGACTGCAGCTGGTCGAGGCGTTGACAGGTCGTAATAATTGAATCAACACTTGAAGGATTCTGGGCAACTAAGGTGTGATATGCCATAGCATTGATCCCTTTTAAGACGTGGTGCACACGTTCAGGTTCCGTCATGGTGGGACTAATGCGCCGACAAAGTGCAAGAACAGCCTCTATGTAAGACGCATATGATTCGTCGGGACCTTGAAGGCGGGAAGCGAGCTTGTTTCTCGCGATCTCAGTCCGAACTGCCGGGTCGGCGAAGTATTGTCGGAATTGCTGTTTGAAAGTGGTCCAGTTAGTAGTGTGGGGTTCGCGATTAATGAACCAGTTTCTGGCGACCTCAATTAGATAGAACGAAACGTTGAGGAATTTTAAAGCATCGTCCCACCGGTTATAGGCACTGCAGCGTTCATATGTGTCGAGCCAGTCGTCCACGTCTTCGTCACGACGACCAGCGAACAGCGGTGGGTCGCATTGACGTGTGCGCAGAGTCGGACGCGTCGGTGCAGCTGAGGTAGAGGGTCCGGCCGGGTCGGGATTGCTCTCGGTGGACATGATTATGGTGGTAGTTGCCAAACGACGACCGGAACGTAGCTCCAGTGAGAGGCAGCAAGGGGATCGAATTCGACCTCCACCACTTGTGAAAGAAGGCTAGGTTGAGATGGCAAGGTCGTGACGGCAAGGCCAGCGATGCCTTGTCTAGCGTTTTAATCCGATGACAAAACCCAGGCGCGTGCCGGAGCCGGCGCCGCGGGACGATGATGATGGTATGTACAAATGAAAGAGGAAGATCATGGCATGTACAAATTAAAGAACATCCACGGAAGGCTCACAATATATATATACATACATATATTATATGTACACACACGTACGTGCACGCACACACTCTCACAAGCAATAATATGAGGAGTCGTATGCACATAGAGCCTCAGGTTACATGAGAGAGAACGAATCCGTTCTACACACGAAACTGTGCTAAGAAAATATTGGGAGTCCAAAGCTTTCTCTTCATCTCGGCTCACGTCAGGTTTATATTTATTGCGCCATGACTTGTGCAGACTCGCGCCGGTAGTGAACTGTCGATCGGTAAAGTTGTATCACTTATTCCAGCAAAAATCAATTCACTTAAAGGGACACTAAAGAGAAAACTCAAGTGGGTTTGCATCGATAGAATGCCAATTCCTGATTACAAAAAATTCACTCTTACTGAAAACAGAGCTGTTATAAGGTAGTAAAGAGGAAGAACAGAAATACAGGTATCGCCGCCACAGCCGAAACGCGCAACTACAAATCACGTGACGCGCTAGGGATCACGGAGGCTGACAAATGCGAATTACGTTGCCCGTTTGAATGCGGTCGTAGGTTTTGTCTCGAATATAATAACACGCTTTTATCATACGTAAACGACGGCGAAAAAGGCAAATACAAAAATATACTTGGAGGCGCCACAGGCGCCCACTTCAGTTTTGGTTATGTTTCGGCTGAGGCATTTCGTGCGCACTCGGATAGTTTGTTTGGACCTGCAGCGCCTAAATTACGAGCTTGGAGCAGCAGATGCGCCTTGCTGGTTCCCATTTGAGCATTCGGAGGCGCGAGCGAGCGCAATCCGCTGCCGCCGACACGCTCCTTCGTTCACACCTCTGCGCCAACATAACGCCGCCGTCGCCGCTTCGACTGCGACCTGACCGCTCGACTGCCGCTACGTACGCCACGAAAAGCATACATATGCTAAGTACCGAAGGAAAAACGCATTATCATTCAATTGTTGACTAAATCATGGCACATCTGACCAACATACTGCGTCAACAAGACCTTCAACGTGCAATTTCCAGGCGTCGTGAACAAAAGGGGCATACTTGCCGCTCATACCAAGGAGAGCGTCGATATATTGCGCTCGTCGCCCGGCGAAAAAAAAGGGCCTCGGGTAAACAGTAAAAACTAAAAATAACGGAGCACCAGAAATACATTACCAAAGGTAAAAAAAAAAAAATCGATTTGTAGAAAGAAAAAAAAAACGCCAGTAGCGGAAAGAAGCGAACTCGGCACTGCTTGCTCCGTAAGGTACGGCGCTAACCGCTCGGCTACGCCGCGCCACACGCACCTGCCCTTTCTGCACCAGCCCGGCCACCCTCGCCCATGTCACATGGGCCTGCACCTCGAACCCCAACCTCCCTCCCCTTCCCCCCGACATCAGCGGAACCTGGGAAGAGCAGCTCTGCAACTCCAGCCTGCCCGCCCAGCAGAGGCTCATAGTGCGGGTATAGTGCTCTAGAGTGCGGGCACGGCTGGCTGCACGCTCAACTGGTGCCCTGGACTGAGGGCGCCACCCAGGACTGCCGTCATATCTACTCCCTCTTTTGAATAAATAAATGTGTTGAACAACAACAACAACAACAACCACAGGAACTGTGGAAATATTTTTGGTCTTTACGTCATGGCCCCATTAACAATAAAATGTTTCTGCTGCCAGTCTAAAAATTACAACGTCTTGACCATCGGAGCACGCTGCCTGCTCTCACGACTTGCAACTAATGTTCTGGATGCCTATGCGCACTATATTGTGCACTGGATCCATTTTAACATGTGGAATTTCACAGCGCTGGCAAATTTAGTGGCGCCGGTCATGCTCTGCTACCGTGGACGTAATTTTCGCTGAACACGGAGCTGTAGCACAAACCTTGAAGGAAAAAAGTGCGACGAAGCTTCAAAACTGACAAGCGCAGCAGCGAGGACAATATTTTGCTGGCAACTAAATCTTATTTGTATGTAAACATGTCGGGAAGCGTTGCGATGACCGAGGGCTCGGTTTGTTTATACACAGTGCAAGAAGGAGCGCAAAAGCTTGAGAAACATGTAAAGTATTGTGCATTACAAGCGCTTTATGTTTTTTTTTTCTTCTTGTATGGGCCCATCGCTCGGTAAATTACTCTCTTCATCGTTTTATTTATTTCGGCTGTGGCCGTCATTGCGAGTACGCTGTTGCCATGTTGGCCCTTGAGGGATGCGACGCCGCGGGCCGCGCCGGCTCGCTAGCTATCACGGAGTCTCCGCTTACGTCATAGTGTGCGTCACTCAACTCCTACTACGTAGTCGGAGGGCACAGTTTGAATTCGACCGGCGGGAACAAGAAAAAACCTCAACTTCTTATCGCAATATCTCAGCAATTATTCGATTTTTTGCTGCCGGATATGCGGCGACAGTGTCACCAAATGTAGTTTATTAGATTTTCATAGCATATTTGCATGTCTTTAGTGTCCCTTTAATATATAGTACAAGTAATCGCGCTCACACGCGACGTTCGATCTTTGTTCCGCCTTCATCAACAAAAATAAAAGCCGCGAGTAAGAACCACTCTTTGAGTTCCAGTGAGTGCCCATACCTGACGCACGCCTTTTATGCATATATTGTGAAATATTTGGATCTGGTTCCCAACAGCTCGAAACATGCAATTCAGGAGAATGAATGCTTTTTTCAAACGTTCTAAGAGCAGTTTCAACTAATGCGCTAATCAGCTTAAATTTACTGTATATATGCAGTGTGAAACCAGGCACTGCGTTGAGTGAAGCGCAAGGGAACTTAAAATGGGCAGTTCTTGAATACTCTGCATACGTTGGTTCCATATTGGCAACGCGTTAATTCAACTCTAAAAGGCATCAACACCAGCTCTAACTCATTCTACTAAGGGATGCGCGGCCTCGGGGGAGGTACACGAAAGCGAGAATGAAAGAATGGAAAGAGGGGCGCCGTAGCGGCTCAGAATAAAAGAAGGAAGTGCACGTAGAAAAATAATAAATAGGTTGTAAAGGAAGGAAAGTCGCGAAACATATTCCCGCTCTCTGTGGACACCTCAGCAGCGCCCATCTCAGCAACGAAGATCGAGGCGACAGTTTCTACAAGCGTGCTGCACCCACGGTCTCGCGAGCCAGAAAATTGTAGCCTTGAGCTCACAGCTTGTGACAACTCGCCAGTGCGCTTGCACGGTGCACGCCCCAAGCCAAGCTCTGGAGAAATATTCTTCCACCGTGCTCTGGAGTAAGGCGTCGCTCGAATAACAGCCCGCGCCCAAGGTGAGGACAAAAGAAAGCCCGGCAACTGGTGTGGGCCTGAGCCTTCTGGCGTTAAAATAGGCTTTCAGTTTTCGCTACAGTAGGCAGCAGTCGTAATACTTTTCGTTTGTTTACCGTTGGCACAACCGAAAACATGAAAATAGTTCAGGTTTAGCGCTGTAAAGCAGTGCACTTGCCCGTGCTGCATACGGCAACAGTGAAGAGGCGAAAGTATAGGCCTGCGATTCAGCTGTAATCTGCACTCCGTTCGCATCGCATATATATAAGAAAAATGGTAAAACTGAATCCGCGCTGCAACTACCTCGTAATATAGTGTTACAGTGTACACCTCATTATTAGCGAGGCGCTGCGTTATGCTCAACGTTTCGCAAAACATATTAATGCTGCGTTCTACATGAAAGCTATACAGCTGCTATCGCTGGGTGCACTACGAACCAATAGCGCGCAATATGTATACAGAGTGAATCAAATAAATAGAAAACATAGCATGTTGTGCTGCATTAAATGCATAGTTCGCCTGAAACATTTTTTTTTTTTTTTTTCGAGAGAGAGAGAGCTTTAGCTAACACGGTCAACTGGTGCTTCAGCTTGCCCGACCTTGGCTGAGCTTTAGCCTCGAATGAGGTGTCGCCGAGCAGGACGAAGTATTCCTTTTAATTGTTTTTGCGACGATCACGTTTTGGTGTTGATACGTCCTAGTTTGAAAAATAATTTGCATCCCCTATTGAATCGCGTATACGTGTTGTTCCCTTGACGCGCCGGAAGTGACATTGCACAAACCGCAAGTGGCGTCATTAAAATGTGGAAATGGCATCACGAAGACGCGCCCTTAAAGCGCACCGCATTTGATGGTTTGTGTGCGATGGCCTTATGGCAGCTGTTGGGCTTTGATTTGGTGAGCGCTTCTCGACGAGATCCTCGTTGCTACCGTTAATCATGCCGGCCATATGCCTGGGCGTCCTCTCATTTTTCCTCGCTCGCTCTTCTTCCTCTCCACTCTCGGCGCTCTTGTTGCGGCCTCATCCATCGGTCCGTATTTGCCGTCATGGGCGCTTTAATGCTTCACGCAAAAAAAAAAAAAAAAAAAAAAGAAAAGAAAAGAAACAAAGAAGTAGAGCTAATTCACTTATGATGCGGTTGTGAGCGCTAGCTGGTATTGATGAAATGGCGGGCGTTTTTGCATTATTGGATGAGCGTGGGCGCGTACTTGAGCGTCGGGAGGCGCGGACGCTTGGCAGCTTCGACATCTCGAGCCCACATCTGCGGGTCCATTCAAGCCGTGCATTTGAAGGCGGCGCAACCGGCGTAGCATTCTGCCCATGCACGCTTTGATGGTCCCATGGCGGTCGAACATGCCCAAGAATGTAATTCTGAAACAAACGCACAAAACTGAGTGCGGGCACTGCCGTATGCAACAGCCGACGCCGCTCAGCTGAACCATTTTGAGCGTCTGGTTATCTAACACGCTCGAGAACTGAATGCTTTTAACACAGACAGACACAGGCGGCATTTGAGCATTTTGCAGCGTTCGCTTGACCGGGTGTTGGCATTCGGCACTCGAGAACTGTGCCATCGGATGCTTCGGATTCGGCAGCCTCAGAACTGAGAAGTTATCCGAGACAAGAGCTGCGCACACCGGGCCCCGCACAACACTTATCAGTGTGTTCCCACTTTTTGTATATCGGCCGCTTCTGGATGCATCGTGGGGCATGCTTATCTCATATGTACGGCAGGTTACATTGCGCGTTCGTCCCTTTTACAAGCTTCGAGTTTTGTTGTGCGACCATGGAAGGCCTCTAATGACTGCTTGTGTGTATTGTAGTTCTTTTCTGCGTTTTCGAGTTATCCATTGGTGATATTAGGCTGTTTAGTTCACAACAGAAATTTTTATGCATATCCCACGCGAGCGTGATCACAGATGGCCCAACATGTTTTGGTTCACTATTTGTTTTTCCTTGTCATTACTGTGGATGCAAGTGCCGTTGTTTCGTGCGTGTTCAAAAGATATAGTCATTATGCCGAGCTTGTGGAACCAGCGAAAAGAACATGAACCACAAGACGGCACATCTATCAGTTTTACGGCTTTCACTGGTTCCATTATACCAGACGTATAATTATACCAGACGCTATGCCAGCGTCCCGTCACCGCACCGGTTGCCGCTGACCCTAGTGACGCCACTGGTCCGAATCCAAAATGTTCGTAAGGCGTGGTTAAAACGAAGCTTTATATACATGTCGCTTCTGGCAGTAATTGTACAACCTACATCACTGTCCTCCTCACGAGCTTATATCTGGCAGGTGATATAGGGTGCATCTACCATTTACCAGGATAAACTACGCCTAACTACGCCTTCGCACGTATAGTAGGTTTAGCCACGTTAAACCTCTGCAGTTTTTTCTTTCCCTTTTTTACGTTGCTCTACCCGATATTTTGCTGAACGTGCAACAAAATTTGAAAAGGGTTGGGGGGGGGGGGGGGGGGACACAACTTTACCTGCAGGACGCGACAGCGTTAAGGAGTCCCTCGATCCATACGCTGCCGTTCCCCAAACTCTCCAAGGTTTGTGTTCTGGACATGGAAGTAGAATGGTTCCGGATTACCATGGCAGGCTGCGAGAGTCCATCTAGAGTCTTGCGTCCCAGGTTGAAGAGTCTCAACTGTGACACCGTAATGGCTGTCCACTGGTTACGGCGAGGCCAACGGCGACGCCGCTCAAGCCAGGAATGGGCGCCCAAGACCTGCACTCTGAAACTGGCTGATTACCGTACTCCCTATTGAGGAACTTGAAAGCAGCTGGAAGTGCCTTGATTATGAGATATAATAGAGGCAAAAAATTAGATAGCACTGCAGAATCTGCATTGGAGTAATGCGAAAGCACGGATGCTGCTGTTGGTTGCTTCTGGTTGCTTATAGTTGCTTAATTTCCTTCTTGTTTACCCATTTTAGTCTTTGGTACTTTCAAATTGCGCGACAATTCATTCATATGCCCTTTTTCAGCTCTACTTCCGGTTGCGAGACGTCACATCCTTCACGTAACTTTAATTCATTTTCAAATTGCGCGCCAATCCCTTCCTATGCCCTTTTTCGGCTCTAGTTCCAGTTGGGGGGCGTCACATCCTTGATGTCACATTAATTCACTTCTTGTTTACCCATTTTAGTCTTCGGTACTTTCAAATTGCTTGCCAATCCCTTCCTATGCCCTTTTTTTTTTTGGCTCGACTTCAGGTTGCGTGACGTCACATCCTAGACGTCATCCTAATTGACTGATTTAATTAAACATTTTAGTATTTGATAGATTCAAATGTGGCGCCAAACATTGGCTAATGAGACTAGTTCCGCCTTTACGTTTACATTTTTTGCCTCTAATTAATTACCTAATCAACTTATTGGCCTAATTATTTTTCCGGACACTACATACGTCACCCTCTATCGACTGACACTACTCATTAACCACTACTATACTCCGTTTCATACATTAAGTGCAACACTACCAAAGATACAGCGCTTGTTGGCGCTCTCCGCATCCGCGATAAAAAATAGTGCCTGCTCTTGACGAGAGAAAATAATAGTTGCTTTGTCTGCAAGCTTAATACATTTTACATTTGCCATCAACTTCATAAAAAGCACCTTTTTTTGGGAGAAAAGGTCGTATTCGGCTAATTTGTATGTTTCTTTATGTCGTTTTTGTTCGTGCCGCGTTTTGCTGCCCCGCAACCTTGCCAGCTGTGCCACCAGATAGCGTTGGCTGTGCCCTCCGCGCTGCGCATCCCTTTTTTGAGAAAATGGTTCTTTGGTGCGCATTTTTTCTATAATATCCGCTCTGTGAAGATGTCTAAGCATGCGGAGCATGTTATTGCAAACGTGTATGCTCGGAATAGAGCCTGTTTCGGCAGGAACCACTCGCCTACAGAACAAGCGCGTAGTGATACGCCTCCTGTTTTTTTTCTTGCGGACTACTTGCGTAGCTTTCGCTGCGTTGCACCTGATGTATGAAACGGAGTATACTTCTGAATTACTCACAACTGCAGCGGACACGATTTTGCCTGTTTTGCCTCAAATTAATTACCTAATTAACTTAACGACCTAATTATTTTCTCGGCAACCACATTACGTCCCCATCTATTGACGGACACCACTCATCAACCTCTACCACTTCTCAATTACAACTGCTGCGGACACGATTTTGCGGACGCGGCCTGCGGACGCGCTCTGCGGACAGAAATCTGTGAAAATAGCGAAGTAATGCTCTCGCATTAATAATGCCGATGAAGTCATCGGCGAGTAGACTACGCATGAGACTACGCCACGCGCTACAGTAAAGTAGCCGCGGAACATGTATTCGCGGTACAGCAGTACTTTCCTCCTCCTCTTCGCTTCTCTACTCGTGCTATCTTCTCTATCGTCGTATTTCGTCTGACGCTGCGCTCCGCATTCCTTCTCTTTCATCCCTCCATTTCGCTCCGCGGAACCTGACTTTTGGTTACCATCGAACGTTCCTCCTCCGCCTACCTCTCCCTTCTCTATCGTTGTCCTTATCTGCCGCTGCGATCCGCGATCGCTCTCTTTCAACACGCTCGTTCGCTCGGCTAGATATACGCCAACGCCAATGACGGCGCCGACGCTGCTCAAAGCAGCGCTGTAGTAAAACTAGCGCTAAGTTTGCGCACATCGGATCACAAGGACTGAAGCAAAAAAAAAAAAAAAAAGAAAAAAAATAGAAACATGTAACACCAGAATCAGTTAGACCGTTCTGCAAATGGACAGAGAGCGAAAGGTTATAAATCGAATAGACAGTTAAAATAGGTCATGCTCTGCAAGACCAAGGTTTCCCTGCGCTAGCAAGCGTCAGCACACTATCGACTGCTTGGCCATTTGACCTACGCTGATATCATACAAAGTTCCGCCGCCAGTGCTCCTGCTACCGACGTTGCTAACGGATCCGACGAGGATAGTCACGTGCGATCGCCGCCGAGCAGTATTAGAGAGATTCAGCTTGCCGGAGACGTACTGACGTAGACGTATACCCAGCGTACCCCTCCCACGCAGGCGCAACGGTCGCGATTGCACTCACCCCTGTCAATGCGAGTGCGCAGGAGGGGTGGCAACCCGGTATACGTCTACGTCAGTACGTATCCGGCAAGTTAACACACGATAACGCATTGAGCCCGTTCAGCCTATAAGAGCCATCGCCGTATCCCAGAATTGCGAACGGCTACCAAGAGACGTGTCGGAAAAAAATACGCCATTCAATAAAATAAATTGGTCGCCCCTGCAGCTCGAACTCAAGCCCTCTCCATGACAGACAACGCATATGCCACGAAAGGTTGTTTGTTTCTTTATTTCACTCAAAATATGCAGCATATACGCAAGAACCGTCAACCGTATTTGACTCACATAACAGGGCTAAAATTATCTGAGCAGAAGAGTGCAGGGAAGAGTGAGTCGCATATATCTCTGCTACACAATTATAAGGGTTCAATGTGCCGGAGTCAACCGGGTGCTGGATAATCAAGTTTGAGAGCTTCACATTAACTTACAATAGCTACCTTAAAGTATTCTCTCGCTGGCCACGCGTCGAGATCTGCGTGACACAGCGCCATCCTGCTTCTTCATATATTATGCAACCCAACGTCATTACAAGATCATACAAGATACCCGATACCGTGAGGTTTAAGCGGAAAATCCTTCTTTATGCTCCTTTGGAGGACGTCCCAGAAGAAAACTGCGTACCAGCAGGCCAAGAAAATGTCCTTAATAGTTTAATCATTCTTGCGTAGAAGACAGTGGACTCTCCGAGGCACAAAAATCCCTTTCTCTTGCAACCACGCTTTAAACGGCGAAGTCCCTCTGTGTAGTCTAAGAAAGAATGTTTTGGCTGCAGGAATAGTGTCTTTTTTTTTTTTTTTTTAACTCGTTTAGCACATCTTGGCCACGGACCGCACTGTAACATAGTCCTATAAAATGGTGAAGGGAAGAGTGAGTCGCATATATCTCTGCCAAGTTTTTTTCGTGTCCCATGTCTAAGATAACCAGGTGCAAACCATGTAAACTGAACACGACAAGCTTGTACAACTTCGTTCAAATACCCACGAATAGTTCGTTGAATAAAATGGTATATAACGACGAATTCGGCCGAAACTCTGCCCAGACTCATCTGGGTATCATCATGTAAAAAAGGGCCCTAGCCTCCCTGAAAAAAAAAAAAAAAAAAAAAAGCGGTTAACTAACTGCCGTAATAATAAATGGCATAAGCAACGACATCCAGCGCGTACGCTCTGAAACATGTTAGTTCGACTTGTCCTAATTACCACGTGATATCGTCTTTCCATGGCTCGCTAACACACATAAGCTAGGTTGACTTCTTTCTATCCTTCAAGTAAAACGACGTGATCGAGACGAGGTCATTTGCTCAAAAACCAGACGTCGCCGTCGTCGTCGCCGCTGCGGTGGTCGGAAAAATAGCCCGATTGGTCGACAGTGTTATGACGTCGAAACCACATGACCTCTTACGGGAATTTGAAACACCCGAATTCAAATAAAGCTAATCCATTCCTTTTACGCCCCGAGGCAATAAACATCGGTTAAAAAAGAAAAAAAAAACAGATTAAGGAGAAAGGGGGTCCAAACGAAGCCAAAATTTGCGAGAAGATTCCTTTAATTAGGGAATTTCAGAAGATTGAAGGAATTCATTAAAATAAATTTGTCGCCATTGTTGTTAGAATCCAAATCCTCAATATTCCAGGCGGGCGTGCACGCTTTAGTAACGAAGGGTCGTTGGTACCAAGCGTGTTGAGAGGGGAAACTAATGTTTCAGATGTTCTACTAACGTCTCGATGTTCATCGTAAGCGTTCGTTCATCATAAGCGTTCGTTCATCATAACTGCCTTCATAGACCTGTTGATAGTTTGAGATTAGGTACTGTCTTGAGGCTCATACTTGAGCTTAACAAAATCGAATTTAATGACACCCACTACGTTCAGGTTAGTGGTACTTCGATGGGTACGAAAATAGGTCCTAATTATGCCAATATCTTCATGAGGTGCCTTGAAACAAAGTTCCTTGATATTATTCCGTTAAAACTGTTCTTTTATAGACGCTTTATTGATGATATTTTTTATAATCTGGCAGCACGGCGATCAACAACTCCTTGCGTTTATTGCAGATTTCAGTAATTTTCATCCATCAATCTCTTTCACGCACTCGTACTCGCGGCTTCAACTGTTAGTTTTCTTGATGTCCCAGTGTCGCTTAACGGTGAAAAACTAACTACTTGTCTTTATAGGAAACCTACTGACTGCCAACAGTATCTTCACTTTAACAGCAGCCATGTAAAACATTGCAAAACCTGTATTCCACACAGTCAGGCCGTTCGTTTTAAAAGGATATGTTCCAAACCATCTGACTTCTAAGGGAATTGTGAAGAACTTCAACGCGTTCTAACTAAACAAAAATATCCCGCAAAGTTAATTGACGATGCCGTTAAACTCAAAGAGGCACTTGACCGCGAGTCATTACTTTATTCAACAAACGATCCTCTCTCGAAACAGCAAACTAACTTGGTTTTAACTTACTCAGCCTCTCTCCCTAACGTAACAGGTATTCTAAGGGGACATCACAACATCCTGATGCAAAGTGACCGCCTAAAAGACATCTTCCGGGAATCGCCCCGAGCTATATTCAGACGAACTAAAAATTTGCGTGATATTTTGACTTCTTCGAGAACCACCCGTCCCGATTTTACTGGCTGTACACCATGCAATAAATCTCGCTGTAAAATATGTTCCCAAATGACAACGTTTTCAGTAGTTGTTAGCACGGCTTCCAAATACCGTATAAAAATTAAACACAACTTCACCTGCTATACTGCCAATGTAATTTACCTGCTTGAATGTTCCGCTTTCTAGCTCCCGTATATAGGGCAGATCTTTTAGATCGCGTTTTAACAATCACAAGGCGCACAGTACAAGCCTACCCATCCTACCACTGTCCAAGCATGTAAGCATTCAGAGTCATTTATTTGAACAATTAAAAATCACTATATTGGAATCTGGGTTTCGATTGTATTACGACCGTGAAATCAGTGAATCATTTTTATTTCACAAGTTTAAGGCTGTGTCGTCAGGTATTAACAAAAGCGTAGGAAAGCTAAATTCTCTAAGTAACACTATTTCTGATTTCTGCAACTTCGAAAGATCAGCCGGGAAATGACTGGCATCTTATTAGTCCGTTCTTCTCTCTCTATCTCAGTCTCTTTCTCTTTTTTTTTTTTTTTTTAATATGCACGTATTGCGACCACCTCATTCTCCGCAGTTTAGCCACGTGCCTTGGTATGCTTACTAATTCGATGAATGGTGATGCACTTTTACGAATGAAAGACGAATCGTGGAGCTGCCCAATTAATTAGGGCCTATTGGCCTCGAGATCGAGCAGAGTCGCCACCTTGCGGCTCAGCGGCGAAACCTACTCAGTGTGGATGCGTTTTCGCGTCGCGTGCCAGCCTGCAGTGATTTACGCGCGCGCATGCGGCGTGTACAGGAGTGTTTTTGTTTGTTTCGCAGTTCCTGTGAGCTTTTGCTTACATATATGCCTCTTGCAAAATAAATATGAACCCCACGCTTCATTAAATAAAATATACCTGTCCGTATCGAACATGTCATGCTTGGATAAGGACATCTTTCATCGCGGTCTTCGGCGCTTGAGATCCTTTGACATGCATCTCTCAAACGAAGTGGTACTGTCGTTACCACCGTGTCAAAGCAAAACATGTCGTTGCCGTCAATAAAAGTTAATGCAAACGCTCAGAAATCGCATATTCCCGTTTCTGTTTGGAATACCGCAGCTACTAAAACATATGCCACCGCAGACTGCTTCATATAGCAGAATGCAGTTTGAACAGACAACTCTATGCCTACCATGCCGTCTGTATTCACGATAGAATTTGTGAGTATTTTTTTTTTCTTTTAAACCTCTGTCGCGGTGTCTCAATGGTAAGGGCGCTCGACTGCTGATTTCGAGGACGGGGGATTCAATCACAACTGTTTCGAAAGGCGCTCCTCTGCTGCGGGATTTGACTGCACAATAAACAATCCCACGTGGTAAATGTGGTGTTAATAATGAAAAAAAAAAAAAAAAAACTACACCAAAACCAGCCTCTGCAATCATCCGTCATAGCCGATGCCGCTTTCATATGCGTTAAACCCGGGCCAATATGCATTTCTTTTCTTTTTTTCTTTTTTGTTGTTGTTGAAGGCTTCTGTGCATCCGTAAAAGTTTTAGTGAGAACATTTTGCTTTAGAGAAATGCTCGAATATTTGGGAAGCATATTTCCTGCACCTAATTGTTACACAAAATATTACATAATGCACCTAGATTAATGTACTTTACTGGTAGCCTATTATAATATCCCTTTTCGTCCAAGTGCTGTCTTCCGAGCAAACTAGTCGTTTCTGACAAGGGGAGTAAAACAGTTTCATGCGGACTTAAATATCAATGTTTAGTTCGGGAATAAATACATCTTTATAGTCGCATGATAAGATGACCTCCGTTTCTTTCGGAATAGTTTTATATCCGGCATCTTTTTTGTAAGCAACCCTAAAACTTTACTTCGCATAAGATTTAGTCACTGCTAAATAATTAGTGATAAAGAAATTTTAAGCCTGTAAAATTGCTTCCCAGAACATGACAGTGCCCACGCGCAGTTTAAAACGATCTCTTCGCAGTACTAATCCGTAGCTTGCACTTTAACGTTACTGAAAATTAATCGCTGATTATTGTAAATTCTGTCAAGTGTGTAAAAGTTCTTTCACATGGTGAAATTTATTGGCATTGCAAAACAAAATAATTACACTACTAATTTACCGTTATATATTAACCTCACACACATCAGAAATCCCTTATACTTCCCTCGGTTTCAGGAAATCATTTACAGTTAGTAGCGCATGCAGTATTACACTATCACATTCTATGACAGTGGCCGCAAAAAGCATCTCGGCAAATTCAATCCACTCAGCACTGTACACGTGAACAATCAGCTTTCCATTGCGGCGAGGTTTCCTGTATAGTGTCGGCTTGATCTCATTATAGGGGAATACTTGTGCGTGGTTGTCTGGGCCAGAGTTGATGTGCACTCAGTCTAAAGCAACTCGCCATGCAGTACGCTGTCAGTGCTACATTTAACCTGCTTAATCCCTAAGTCAAGTATGATATAATGAACCAGGCTTTCTCGATTCAATCTAAAGTACTGCAGGTATCTGCGTGGGCTTGACACTAAATTCGCCGGTCTCACTCGCATGAGACACGCGCAAACTGTTTAAAAGTCGATAAGAAAAACAAAGCTGTCATTAGGCAGGCCCAAGCATTAGGCGCGCTAAAGCGCAAGAAACGTGCAAGAAACGTGTCTGGTGGTTGCGTGCTTTGTTTTCCTAAAATCCGCTCTTCTTCTGCTGCATTGGCGGAATCCTTGGATTTTTTTCTGCAACATTGCAGAAATACTGCAGAAGACACGTTTTCATCGCCAACAAATCCGCCATAAACTCGGAAGCAGACCTACGCAGCGCGCGTTTCTACGAGCGCCGCCGGCTGCCGATCCACACTACCGGAGTGACGGTGGCGCCACCTCTAGGTCGATCTCGTGGTGAATTGAGATCTGCTCAGAATTGGAAATGTTGAGAGTGAGGGAGCCGCCATTATCAGCGCATCATCATCAGTCATTATTGTGACCAGTATTTCCTTTTGCACGAAGTAATTCTACGATAAACCTCACACTGGCTTCCACGTCCACGTTCCTTGATTACGCGTCGATAGCCCTCGCGCGGGCGTCGTCGAAGTATCCGGATGGCGTTCGCGGTTCGCCACCTGCCCTCGTAGCGGTCGCTTCGCGGTCTGCATACGTATTTGCTCGCCCTGGGGCGTCGCGCCTCCGCAGCAGACTGCAGAGGCGTTCTCAGAATGCTGAAAAGTAGTCTAGCCAGGGGGTGGCTGTCGTGGCTAGAGCCGCCCAGAAAGAAGTTTTTAGCAACCTTTTTGTGCTTAGCCATATATAGATTTTGGAGGACCTCAAAGAGTGATTGGGCGCTCATAGCTCGAGTGCAATATTTGCACGAACTTCGGCAGCGGAGGTAAGCGAGAGGAAACGAACTCACGTGCGCTATATATGTTCCCATGACGCGTCTTCGGTGAAACCAAATTCTGGATCAAACGTCCACATTCAGACACCTAGCTGGCACAGTCAGGACGCAGATTTGCGTAGCACGTCACGTAAACAGTACATTGCGAGAGCGCTCGGATGACTCGTCCGAGAATAAGCAAGAATACAGAAGTGCTCACAAAACGTTCGGGTGAGTATAACTAGACTTGGCTTGGTTTATGGGGTTTAACGGCCCAAAGTGACTCAGGCTATGAAAGACGCCGTGATGAAGGGCTCCGAAAATTTCGACTACCTGGAGAACGCACGCTCACATCTCACAGCACACGGGTGCCTTGCTTTTCGCCCCCATCGAAAAGCGGCCGCCACGGCCTGGATTCGATTCTGCATCCTTGGGAACAGTAGTCGAGTGCCCTAACCACAGCGCGGCCGGGTTGAGTTTTTATTTTTTATTTGTATATAACCAGATTTATGTAGGTCAGTAATAAATTTGAGAGGAAAGATGCAAGGCTATTAACTTTCGGCGCGGCGAAAGGCTAGAATGCCTTCATTTCACGACACATAGCTAACAAATAAAACCATTGAATCACTGCCCACAAAAAACATGTTCACCTTTCTGAGACTTCTTTCATTTGTGAGATAATAGGAGAGTCCAAGACTGTTGCGCATGTGTTAATGGGGATGGTCTAGGCTCCCGAGGTGGCGGAACTTTCACTTCTGATGCATTGTCATGCGTTTGTATTTAGTAATTAAGACTGCCATCAAATGCCAATGAGGTGCGTTTTTGAAAATAATTATGAGAGTCAAATCTGGTGCAAAATACTTTTATAAGCACCCTGATACAAATGGCCAAAGCCTGCGATGCGTACCAAAACTTTTCTTGTGAAGGTTGTCCCAATGCGGTGCGCGTTTAAAAATCAATAGCAAAAATTAAAAAAAAAAAAACAAAGAAAAAAACACGCCTGCCAAAGGATGACCTGCGCACATATGGATTGTTATGATGCACCTACACAGTATGCGAAAAACGTGCATTCAAGAACTCTTTCCCAGAATATGTCCAAAATTTCTAGGTATGATTACATTCATAGTTGTTGCACATAGCTAATATTACTTGCAAAAAGAAAATGCGCAGTTTGACTCTATATCGAATATATAACACGTTGAAACTATAAGGAAGCATTAGCGACATTATTCAAGAAATTTTTAGTAGCCAGGAACATATTGGCAAATAGTCTATATACGATGTGCTTGAAATTATTCAATACAAATTTTTTTCTCGAAGCCATGACAGGTAAGCCTGTGCGGCCGGAGCTAGATTAATTACACTGCCAGGCATTGAGAAATCGAAGAACTTCGACATCGAAAGCGACTCCAATTTATAAAAGTTTTGAACTAGCACAGTACTTCGAGATATGGAGCGTAGAAGACAAGCCTTTGACAGCTCGTTAAATTGGCTTTCCCGCATTACATATCCCCCCCCCCCCCCTCCTTCTCAAGACAAGATCCTACCGACGCCCATGAATGTATATAACTAAGGGCTCAAGATGACAGATGGCGTGCTGTGCGGCATCTTCGTGTGTTCTGCTCTTCTGCGCGGATGTTCAGTATATATACGGGCTGCCATCGTCACCTTTTTGTTTTTCATGCAGGCTTTGCGATTATCTGCGCACATATATTTCGTGTTCTGCAGAACATATGACATGGCGAGGTGGCTTTGCTCGACCTCTGAGAAGGAAATGGGTACCACATGGCTCAGTAGATGGTGATCGGCTTCCTGCTGGAGAACGGCAACTTTCGTAGAGAGGGTCTTCTCAAAGTTGTTCTCAGATTTCTTCGAGGCGTTGCTTAGGGCCAAAAGTGGTGGCGATGACAGCTAGCTGCTTACGTTTCTAGCTGCTTGTTCGAAAGGTGAAGAGCACCTTGCGGACACCGCACTGAGACCCGAATTAACGGTGATGAGTTTAATTTAACCTTTGCCTAAAGTGTCGCAATGATTTCCCGATATACTTTCCTTGTAGCCAGCAGCATCCTCAACATTTCAAATAAGTCATCTGTCCCACAAGTGAGAAAGCGCGTGGGACAGCGGCGAATATTACTTCACTGTTTCCCCTTGATATACTTTTGGGGGTTCCCCCTCAGAGCCATCCTATGAGAGCAAATGCTGAAAGCAATTTCTTAAAGAATGAGAAAACAGGGGAGGGGGCATCAATGGATCAGCATCAGACTGATCCCGTCCACTTCATAGCAAAGACCTATCCCATATCAACGCAGTCAACCCGGTCGAGTGCCAGTTGCTGCTACCTAACCCCTGCAAGCTACCCAATCTCATTCGCCCACCTAACTTTCTGCCTCTCCTGCTATGCTTGCCTTCTCTTGGAATTCAGTCCTTGGAATGTATATCCTCTATTCTAAATTATATTGCGCAATGCACCTTCTTCGTATACTTTAAATTCGATTTTAACGACGCATACATTCGTCGTGGTGCTGGGCTGTTTTTACGCCACGCTAATTTCTGGCCCGAGTTACACTGCGTGCTACACAAACCTCAGTCTATTCTGGAAAGGAGCAATTGATGGAAGGAGACCAGTGTCACCACCGTGCTGCACGGCTCCAGTGAGATTTGGAAAGGAGAAAACCTGGAACGAGAGGACAGTAAATGAATAAACGTTCACACCAGGTCTTGCAAACTAAATGAAAACAGGCCAACTGTCCTCACCTAGGTGCTTCGTTTTTTTTTTTTTTTTTTTTTTTTTTTTTTTTTTTTTTTCCAGCATGATCAGCGCACAGAGGGCTCGGGTGGAATGAGGCGCGCGTCCTAGACTGGCCGTAGCAAAGCAGCGTGCCGCGCAACAAGATGACTGGCGTGTGCTTCCCGCTAACAACCTGCAACCTGTTGATCACGGCCCCGCGCCACAACCTTCTATGCGTGTTTAAGTCCGTGAATCTTTCTGGATGTCTGCCAACAGAACATTCAATAACCGTACATAAAAAAAAATCATCACAGCCGCGCACTGGCACACAGGTTACACTCACTACGTGTATATACATGTCCACGCGTGCGCATAGGTGCGAAAACAAAATCAGACACAAATGAAATGCGCGCCGCACTCCCAAATGCGTTAAAATTGCAGTTTTTGGCTTCCGCATTTGTTCGTAGAGTCATCTAGCAAAGCGTACCGAGTAGCCACTGCATCTGGCTCACTCATTTTTATTCTGCGTCTGCATGCGTTATTGTTCTTGCCTCGGTAAAGCTGTCAGACGAACCACGCGTTTGGTGTCCTTCGCAGCGGGACAAGGCCTTTATCGAGACGGGCATCAAAGCGTTGGCGAGCGTGACGGCCGTCCGCGCGCTGCGGCCGCGCATCCTGGGCGCGCTGGCGGAGAACCTCGAGGCCACCACGCCACCCCGTGTGCGCTCGAGAGGCAGCCATTTCGTGCCGGCCAACAGGCTGCGCAGCCGGCCCCCACGGATGCCTGCACGCGCGGCCGAGGCGACCGCGGCGGCAGCCGGGGACCGAGAACGGCTCGGCGAGGCGGAAGAGGAGCCGGCACGCCTGTCACCGTGCAGCGCAGGCGGCCGCGCGAGTGCGTCGTCGTCGCCGCCGCCAGACCCGACGCGTTTGGAGAGAGCGTAGCTCGGAGCGGGAAAGATCGTCGCCTCCAGCTTCGCGGAAAAGAAGTCGGGGTATTAAATATAAATCGAAGACAACGTGTCGAGACCGCAGGCATTATCGCGATAGATGAGAAACAAATCTGTTCCTGCCTACCCACATACCGCACACTTTTTCTGTCGATAGCGCACTGGACGTTTGTTTGCCGGCGCCTTATTTCCTCTCCCGTGGGGCTTCCTTCATTCACAGCATGTTTGACACTTTCGATATTATATACGTCGCTTATGATGCGCTTCATTGATTAGATAGACATAGTTTTCTGAAAAGTTCCATTTTTTTGTATGGGGTTCGAAGGCTTTCACGCACTTACGAATATTTAGCAGCACTTTCGCCTCCGGAAACAGCCTGATAGTGTCCTTCTGTCTGGCAATATATCGAACTCCCCTCTCCATGGTTATACTGGAAAGATTGCCGGTCATCGCCTGTGCACTGCGGTTGTCGTCCTTGGTTAAAGCGGAATATCTGTCCTCGAACCAGATACCGACACTCTTGCGCTTTTCCTCTCACCACTAACCCGATTATATGCTTCTTAATTTGTTATTAATTACGACCATTCCACATTCAAATGTACGCTCATTCGAAACCTCACTGTCCTATACATCTTACCCCGCCTCACAACATCGCAACGTCCTCGATGATGGGGCAAACGAAGTCCGTTCCATTTCTACACTCGCCTTTCGGGCTCCTCCAAGTCCACTTCCTCTTGTCCCGTTTGCGGATATTGTGAATACAATGCCGTAAGACACCATAGATTCAGCTAAGCGATGCATTCGCATTTTCTGTTCGCGGAGAAATCCTGCGGCATGGCCGCTGTTTACAGCAATTGGCTAAATTAGGCTTGAGCGGCGGCTGGGCCGCGGCGGCTGCCTCGCGCTGATACTTGAAAAGGCTTCACCAGAGACAGCAGTCCCGAAAGTGGAAGGTCCGCCCCCCGCGCTCTGTAGCAGGTGCCACCCTCGCTGCTGCCCGGTCTCGGTCGCCCGCCGCGTTTCGGGTCTTGCTGTACCGCCAGTCGGCTTCTCGCTCGGCGACGGATACGACTTGGTCTCGTTTCGAGCCTCTTGGGCGTCCTCCGCATCACCCGTAGCACTGCGGTACCACGGCTGCTTCGAAATACATACGCATTAGTTCTTTCGGTTTATTCTGTTTCATCGACCACCCGCAGACGGAACGATGGGGTTGTCTTTTAATTGTTTAGAAGTCTAGCAAGACGGCTTCCTAGACCTCATAGTAGAGGTCTAAATTACGTTCGCATATTGAAACATGGCTTTACTCGTCTACGCCTCACGCTACATTGCGGCGTAAAAATTAAACCTCAGGCTATAGATTATATACTGTTGCTTCTTATAGACTTATAATAATGCAGGTTAAAAACATTCTTCCCATGTTTCGCAGATTTCTTGAAGCAATAATTCGGTGTTGTTGTTGTTTTTCTTCTTCTCTCGGCCGGTCCGCTTGCAGCAGATCGTTCTGCTTCGCAACGGGCCCGCTCACGGAGGACAACGTTACCGATGCTTTACTCGTTTATCACTTATGCTGAAGTGTACGTACATGCTTCTCGGCTGTGCTCGTCCAGATAGTCCTGTAAAAAATACAAATTACTGTAAACTTGAAAATAAGGTGGACAAAAGGTGACAAATCTACAACAGCAAAAGGAAAAAAAAAAAACGAAGCATGCCATTACATCTGTCGTCTGCTGTCACTCGGAGAGGAAACCAAAAGCAGCATCGTGTTTTAATCATATGCAGCCTAACATCAATCTTCAACAAGCCGACAACGTCAGATGTGTCTTTTCTGATATTGTAAACTGAATATATGCACAGAACAGTTTGATACGGCTACTACAGCGAGAGGAAGCACGTCTGCTTGCCGTACACCACGCACCCCACCCTGGCATATCCGGCGAGGTGCCCAAAGAGTGATGAGTTTTAGTCTATAAAATTAATTCTCAAAACAACTGTCACCGTCGAATTACAAACTGAGCATGCAAACGGACCAAGAACGTCCACCTCTTTGGCAGCGCTCTCAATCGCACGCTTCCGTATTCCGCGATTCAAGAACATGGAGTGCAAGGAATCCCGCGTCTATGAAGACCGCTTAATTAGCAGCTAATTTGCGCGCGCGTTAACAAAACGACTCACGTGCGAAGGAGGCGGATATGTATACCCTCCGGCGCTCGCGAAGAGCACGACTCGCTCAGCAATTCGTGCACTGGACCACCATGCTTGACAGCAAAGTAGCCTGTATCAAACCGATGCTAACTTTGGCGAAACAGTCTTGTACTAGACGCATTCGTGCGAATTACAAGACGTCGCTCCGTACAGTGAAATTTGCGCGCGACCCCTGCGCCACCTACCGCAGTTCAAACGAAACTCTGAGAAGGCGCTGCGGCTCCAGCGCACGCTTTCAGACGCAGTTCAACGGCGGCAAGTGGTGGTCTCGGAAAAAAATAATGCGAAGAGAACAAAAAGCAATCGTCAGTATTGATGCGCCATGGATTACCGTAGGCACGAAGGCTAGTTGGGCATTGAATTCTTGATTCCCAGGCAGGCCGTACGAGGGACGCGGCACTGCTTTTCAAGAGGTTCTTTCTTTCCCATCAGGGTACGGGTGATTGTTACCTGAACGAAAATATGCAGGAGCGTTAGCAGAATTAAGATTGTAGATGGAGCACAATTTGTGGGAACTGCAATCGGAAAGCACAAAACTTACCTTTCTACATATGAATTCTACCTTCTAGATTACATGAAAGAAAAAAAATATTTCCTTAACCATTACACCGCAAAATGCTTGCCAATAGGTAACATCGCGATCAAAATCTTGCTGGTCGCGAGTCCGCTGAAAATCTTATTTACGTCCGAGTTCCGCAATAGTCTGAAATACGGCAGAATAAAGACAGGTTCATTTTGTCCGCTAGTAGCACTACCACGCGACTTGGTCAGTCGAGATTAGACCTGCAATAAACTTTTTTTTTTTTTTTTGAGAACACGCGTCCCGTAGTAAGCACACATATGTCCAGCGTTGAATATATTCGTTCTGCTTGTCAGAGATTATCCGACTCTGCCAGGGATCTCGAACACGCGAATCGCGGGCCCTGGAGCTGCGTACTGCAGACCGGCGGCTCTAAACATATGTTCAGAAAGCGGTAGCAGCAGCCTTGATCTGCAACTAAAATAAACTCAAAGGCTTTAGACCCAGACGGCAAACTTTTTTTTTTTTTGAACGAAGAGGCATTCACCGCCTAATCGGCATGAACTTTCAATGGTACATCACTCTGCCTCAAAGAGCAATGCACCATAATACCCGTCCTTTATTTCATTTCTAACTGTGCATTTTTTATCGTGTTGATAATAAGTATAGTATTTATTAACCGGTGCACCATTAGTACCTTTCACCAAGTGATGCGGAAGCAAGCCGAAGGATCACGTCGGTTTTCTTTTCCACTAAGATGAGGAGGCGTGTTATGGGAACGATTTTTTTTTTTTTGGTATTTATTGTACTTACCTTCCTATTGTTTTTTGGTTGTTCTTTTCTTATTTTCTTGGTATTTTCCGTCTCCTATCCTGCGAGGGAAAAAATCTTGTTCAATGCGGCCCGCACAGCAAATAGGAGTTTTATACCTCTGTTATATTCCCTTAATGAGCCGAAGATTACAGATTGTCACTAGCCACAATAAAAAAGCTAGTGCATGCCATAACACACAATCGCACCCGCTGGTTGAGCACAAACAACGGTGGGTGGCCACTGGCTGCCTACCGCTATGCTACCGCCTCCCCTGCATCATCAGCCACGGCCTGCCTCAAGGGGGAGCGCGCTCCCCTTGAAATCGACCGTGTTATAGTGCTCTAGAATATTGGGCAGTGTGACTACCGGCGCCGGAGAGCGGGCCGCTTTTGCGATGACAAGAACCGACTCCCGTGAGAGGGCGCGACGTGCAACAGGGGTGCCACGTTCGCCGCTCGGCGCGTAGCGGCCGCGGGATAGCGGGGGTACGGAGGAGGGGTGCGGTTCTCTTTGGAGCGATTTTCAGACGCTACGCAATTAGTTTGATAATTAATAAAGAGGTGACTTCCAGGTGCTTAAACTGATCCCTGTCATTCTTTTACGTCTATCTGGAGACATCGTGTACGCTTGGGTAGTCCTCCGAAGCAGCGCGCGATGTTTGAATCGCTATCTGAAACTCTCAACATTTCTTCCTGCGGACAGTTACAAATCGTCCAGATGAGCAATTTGTACTTAATGTTTGCAACGAAGCGTGGTGTTTTGCATTCGTTTTTTCCTTCAGGGAATAAAGGCTACTGCCCAGGAGCTTTATTAACACGCGGAGAAAAACAGTGTACATGCGAATCAAAGCTTGTGCTTCGTAAGGCCTCCTTAGGAACACTTATTTTTTACAAACCTTATTTACGAACACCTGCTTACATTTTGCAGCTTGCGCTTATTAATACATAACGACGTTTATCCTAAATCGTCAGTAATCTGTAATATATCTCTTTAATCGGTGTTCTTTATGTGCCCTAATCACCGCTTATATAAATTACAAATACAGTGTGCGAGCAAAACACATTTATTCACTACCGTACTAATTTAAAGCACTGTGGTATTTACCGGCAAAAAAAAAAAAACAATACACAAGGTATACGCGACTCTCTTTGCTCGTGATTAACATATACGTATATCACGGACATTTGTTTGCGTGCCACTAACCAACGGGTGAACTAGCTGTTTAGATAAAAAAAAAGTGAAGTACAGCTACGGCATTACTTCAAATAAAATGTGAAAAATTAAACCTGTCACATACGTAATACGTTCATAGTGGGCACTTGAGTGCGGACGCTTTACTGGCATCAAATGGTACACAGCAAACAAACAAAAATAAAAGCACTGATAATTGCGCGTCGAATTGGCAGGTATGATGCAGTTCTTGGCGCACACCGAGAGAAAGCGGAAAAATGCGAAAAAGATGACGAGCACATAATAAGCAAGCAATTAATATAATGCCGAAATCGAATGCGGACATAATACGTGTTTATTCTTTGAGTGTGTAGTATGGGAAATATGAGTAATCGACTGCAGATACTCAACTACTGCTTACCGGACTATATGTTATCGGGCTACTTGCCGCGGGTGCTCTTTGCAGTACTAACCAGACTATAATTGTTAACAAAGTTGATATTACACGTGAAATATACTTCCAAGGGAATTTAATTATTTTCCCTTTGGGAACTCTTGTCGTGATTCGCTTACTTCGCAAAAAGCGAAGCTGCAAAAACACATTAAATTTCATTGCTTCAAGTGGGAGCTTTTCTGGTGCTCCAAGTGGGTAAACTTTTTGAACCTTCACATTTTACAGGAAGTTTGCAAAATCTGAAGTGCAAAACAGTCGAAAAGGACCGTGCATCCGAGCCAAATTTTGGGTAAATTGCGACTTAGCTTCGAACCTATAGCGCTATTTTTGTTCGTGGTGAGAAACCGTGCCGGCCTCACAACCTCTCTTTCGCAGAATGATGATCTAGCGGAAGCGAATAAGCGTATACCCTATAGCCTCTGCGTCCTCTATTTTCCGTCGTTATTTCTTTTTCAAAGCTATTCATTTTTTTTTTATTTTGTATGTACATAAAACAGGACTAGAGTGATCTTCTGGAGAGAATGACTTGCATATTACCGGTGGCTTGCGTACCCTAGAATGGAAACATTTTCTTGAACAATTAGGTCATCTCTACCTCCATGCGGGGTAGTCCACATTTAATTCATTCCAACTGAATGCCGACTTCTCTTGTGGCTTCAGTGACGTACTGTAGCCGGCATAGTTGGCGTGGGAAACAACGGAATATACTATTTTGGACTGTTTTGATAATGGGGTTACTGTGACCAGTTTTAGTCAGCGCTCGAACGCACGTGTTGTATATGTTTCACTTCTTCATACATCCTGCCTCCACACTGCCCTCTTTTCAGAACGACTACATCTCTGGACGTGAATTAGGTGATTTAGGAATGCTAAAGCAAGCTGTACGGCGAGTGAAGCGTGCTGTGCGAGTCGTACGCCGGCCCTTTCCAATCTGTTTTCTTCGGAGCCAACTCCTGTCATGTTACTTCCCCGAGGTCTTGCTGACGGCCAAAATGGAAAATAAATTAGGTGATTGCTAACAGTATCGAGCACCGTTAACCCGCATATTTGTAAAATCTTGTCGCGAACAACTCGAGACCGCACAAGCAAACAAGAACGTACAGTCCGCGCGGTATCCGCCCCGCCGCACAGCGCGCGTACGCGGGCGCTCGGACGGCTGACACACCAGTTGCTGGTGGCGCCCTCTGCGCTGCGGCGCCTCCGTCATCGCAAAAGCGGCCCCTCGCTCCCATGCATTTCGCGGCGCGGTCGACACACTGCCCAATCTTCTAGAGCACTATAACCGTGTCTCGGCCTGCTCAGTAACAAGGAATTCGCCACGGCGGCGCTGAGTGCGGCGCTCCTCCGCAGCGCCCCTTGTTCACTGTACGGAGCCGTCTGCCAGCTTCCTCTCACCGATCACTTTCGATCACCCAAAGCTACGAGTGGGATAGCGAGGTCCGAGGGCAGCCAAAGCCTGGCAGTGCTAGGGTCAGGGATATCATCCCTCCATGATTACTCGTAAGTCCGACACATCACCGTTAACGTTGGGTGAGAGATATGAAAGTCGCTGCACTCGAGTTTTTAATTATGAAATACTTTTAGTCCCCGTTAAGTACCGTACTAGACCCGCGGTGTAGGCGACGCCAGCGCGCGACGCGGGGTCTACTCGGTCTTACCTCCCGAGCGACGCATGCGCATTCGGCTTGCGTAGCTTTCATTACCGAATGTGCGCGGGCCTATATGTATACAAATTATATACCATAGGCCTCGTGGAGTCATCCATCTGCATGACACCATCGGTAAAGACCTAATCTGTCGATCCTGTCATCTCGGCAACGCGACAAAAAAAAGAGAGAGAGAGAGAACACAACACGCCGCGGGAGATGCTGAGCAGCGCTGCGCAGTGTGCTACGTCGATAATAAACCCGTTTCATGTTTACATCTGCTCTCGATTACAGGAGATGCAGTGACTTTTCTTTCTCTTTTCGCTCTATATATCTACGTCCATGAAAGCATCCCTCCCATTTCCTCCGCCTACTTCTTCCCTTATTTGTCTTAACGTCGCCAATCTCAGTTCTGTTATCTTTCCTAGTCGCTTCAGTAGGTGGCCTCGGACGGCCTGTTTCCAGGCGACGGCTCAGGGCGTGACCCGTGTAACAGCTGACGTCGTAAAATATATATATATATATATATATATATATATATATATATATATATATATATATATATATATATATATATATATATATATATATATATTGTGAGCCTTCCGTGCTTCCGTGGATGTTCTTTAATTTGTACATGCCATGATCTTCCTCTTTCATTTGTACATACCATCATCATCGTCCCGCGGCGCCAGCTCCGGCACGCGCCTGGGTTTTGTCACCGGATTAAAACGCTAGACAAGGCATCGCTGGCCTTGCCGTCACGACCTTGCCGTCTCAACCTTGCCTTCTTTCACAAGTGGTGGAGGTCGAATTCGATCCCCTTGCTGCCTCTCGCTGGAGCTACGTTCCGGTCGCCGTTTGGCAACTACCACCATAATCATGTCCACCGAGAGCAATCCCGACCCGGCCGGACCCTCTACCTCAGCTGCACCGATGCCTCCGACTCTGCCCACACGTCAACGCGACCCACCGCTGTTCGCTGGTCGTCGTGACGAAGACGTGGATGACTGGCTTGACACATATGAACGCTGCAGTGCCTATAACCGGTGGGACGATGCTTTAAAATTCCTCAACGTTTCGTTCTATCTAATTGAGGTCGCCAGAAACTGGTTCATTAATCGCGAACCCCACGCTACTAACTGGACCACTTTCAAACAGCAATTCCGCCAATACTTCGCCGACCCGGCAGTTCGGACTGAGATCGCGAGAAACAAGCTCGCTTCCCGCCGTCAAGGTCCCGATGAATCATATGCGTCTTACATAGAGGCTGTTCTTGCACTTTGTCGGCGCATTAGTCCCACCATGACGGAACCTGAACGTGTGCACCACGTCTTAAAAGGGATCAACGCTATGGCATATCACACCTTAGTTGCCCAGAATCCTTCAAGTGTTGATTCAATTATTACGACCTGTCAACGCCTCGACCAGCTGCAGTCCTCTCGATTACAGCCCGGCTTCGCAACTGGTCCGACATCTGCTGACCTTGATCTGCGGGCAATGATTCGAGCAATCATCCGCGAGGAGCTTCAAGCCCTCAATCCTTACTGTCGACATGGCTGCGATCATTCTTCCGCACCTCCTAATGACGCCGTTCTCCGTAACATGATTAAAGAAGAGTTAGCTACCATCAGCCGCCCTGTGACATCCGAACCTTCTGCAATCCGCCCAGCGCCGACCTACGCGCACGTCGCTGCATCCCCCCCTTCTTTGGTTCCCCCGCCCCAACCAGCACCAACATACAATCACGTCAATGCAATGGCGATGGCTCAACCTACACAACCCAATTACGCACCTTGGCGTCCCCCCCCCCCCCCCCCCCGACCAGTCTGCTATTACTGTGGTATTAGAGGACATATATCCCGCTTCTGTCGTCGCCGCCTTCAGAACGAGCGCCGTGGTTACGACACCTTCGAATGCGACATGCCTTCAACCTCATATTATCAACGCCGGTCTATTCCAAGCCCACCTCGACGATCCTCTCCACCTCCAGTATCTTCCTCTGAGCCTCGTGGGAACCATGTATCCCGACGCCGGTCCACATCCCCATACCGCCGCTCAGTTTCCCCACTCCGCCCCGCAACAGTTCTCCCTGTCCGCCATCCGGAAAACTAAGTGTTGTAGTTTCCGGAGGTCAAACTGCACTCTGCGAACTTACTAAAAGTCCTCCTGATCGCCCGTATAACGTGATTGCTGTTATCGCTGAAGGTTTACCGGTTGAAGCTTTGATTGATAGAGGGGCTGCAATTTCTGTCATTCACGCTGATTTGTGCTACCGTTTGCGAAAAGTGACAGCCCCATATGATGGGCCTGAACTCCGTGGAGCCAATGACGTCCCTTTGCGCCCTTCAGCGAAGTGCACCGTACGAGTTGTTATCGACGGCATCCGTCATCATGTGCAGTTTGCTGTGCTCTCACCTTGTGTTCATCTCATGATTTTAGGATGGGATTTTTTGTCAACCGCTTCAGCGTTAATTTCTTGTGGTGACCGTGTTATCCATATGACAGACAGCGATTTTTCATCTGCCTTTTCTGAACGACATCATCCCCTCGTTGCCACCGCTGATACTGTTTTGCCTCCTCAGTGCGAAAAACTGCTTACTGTTGTTTCTGACCACATCACTGACGGGGACGTACTCATTGCACCATCATATAGTCATCTTCCACGCGGCATCGCCTTCCCGTCAAGTCTTGTCCGGTTCCACAACGGCTCAGCGACAGTAGTGGCCACTAACACTTCACGTGAATCCCTCGTGCTCCCAAAAGGAACTTCTCTGAATTGTATGGTGGATGTTCAACCTTTTTCCCTGATGGTGCTCACCGCCCCTCCGCCTCAGCAACGTGTTTCGTCAGACGTCTCTTTTTCTGTTCTCGCAAAGACTATTAATCCTAAACTCCCGCCGAACCAGCGCCAAGAACTGCTGACATTGCTTCGACACCACCCAGCCATTTTTGATGCCACTTCCACACCTCTGGGACGGACTAGTGTTGCGCACCATCGCATCACTACTGAAGGTAACTCTATCATTCGCCGACGGCCTTATCGGGTTTCCCTCTCTGAACGAAAAGTAATTGAAGAAAATGTAAATGACATGCTCCATCGCAATATAATTCGTCCTTCAACAAACCCATGGTCCTCCCCAGTAGTGTTAGTTAAAAGAGGACGGCTCGGTACGCTTTTGTGTTGATTACCGCGCACTCAACAAAATTACCCGCAAAGATGTATATCCGATGCCGCGAATTGATGACGCCCTTGACTCCCTCCAAGGCTCCGAATATTTCTCGACCTTGGACCTTCGCTCAGGTTATTGGCAAATACCTATGCACGAGGACGACAAAGAAAAATCCGCTTTCGCAACACCCGATGGCCTTTACGAATTTAATGTTATGCCTTTCGGACTTTGTAACGCACCAGCGACATTTGAAAGAATGATCGACACTGTACTTCGTGGCCTAAAATGGAGAACCTGTTTGTGTTACTTGGACGACATTGTTATCTTTTCGGCAACCTTTAATGACCATCTCACGCGCCTGAATGAAGTCCTCACCTGTCTCGCTTCGGCAGGCCTTCAGCTCAACACCAAGAAGTGCCACTTTGCACAGAAGGAAATTAGAATATTGGGACATCTGGTCAGCCATGACGGCATTCGCCCAGATCCTGAAAAAATAATCGCGGTCTTGAACTTTGCTCGTCCACAACGGATTACAGATTTGCGCAGTTTCCTCGGCCTCGCGTCCTATTTCCGGCGTTTTATAAGGCATTTTGCAACTATTGCTGCACCACTTCATGAGCTACTAAAAGCACGCAGCCCTTTCGTGTGGACTGAGCAGTGCGAAACTGCTTTTAATGACCTCAAGCACGCCCTCACATCAGATCCTGTTCTTGGCCACTTCAGTGACAGCGCTCCAACTATCCTGCACACCGATGCCAGTGGTCACGGTCTTGGCGCTGTACTTCTGCAGCGTGATGCAACATCGCGTGAGAAAGTGATTGCTTTGCCAGTCGGACTCTCACTCCAGCTGAAAAAAACTACACCATTACCGAGCAAGAGTGTCTTGCTGTCGTCTGGGCTGTCCAAAAATTTCGCCCTTACCTATACGGTCGGCACTTCACAGTTGTGACCGACCACCATGCCCTTTGCTGGTTGTCTTCACTCAAAAATTTGACAGGACGACTTGGCCGCTGGATTCTACGCCTGCAAGAATACCATTTCGACGTCACTTATAAATCTGGCCGCCAACACCAAGACGCCGACGCTCTCTCTCGCTGTCCCCTTTCGGAATCCACTTGCTGCTTTTCTTCCCAATTTATTTCCACCTGTGACCAGAGCCGACCATCTCTTTGCCCGACTTATATCACAACCGTTTGTTTTGACGACTCTGAGAACAAGCACGCTCTCCGCTCACAGCAATTAGCCGATGCCCACTGCCGTCCTATAATCGACCGCCTTATCGGCGCTTCGGACCCTCCCAATGCTAGGCTTCGCCGACAGCTTCGCAATTTCAAGCTCGAAGATGGCATCTTACTCCGCTACGTGTATTGCCCTGATGAAACTCGCTGGATCCCAGTCGCACCGCGTGTGCTTCGCCCACGTATACTGGCGGCTCTCCACGATGACGCTACTGCAGGTCACCTTGGTTTTGACAAAACCTACGACCGCGTGAGAAAACGATTCTTTTGGCCTGGCTTATCTTCCACCGTTGCCAAATACGTCGCATCCTGCCCTCTGTGCCAACGTCGCAAACGGCTGACTTCTTCGCCCGCTGGCCTTCTACAACCTCTTCCTTGTCCCACCACGCCATTCGACGTAGTCGGCATCGACTTATATGGTCCCCTACCTCTCTCCTATGGGGGTAACCATTGGATTATAACAGCTGTCGACCACCTCACACGTTACGCTGAGACAGCACCTGTACCGACTGGTTCCGCTGAAGAAGTAGCAAATTTCTTTTTGCGATCAATTGTATTACGACATGGCGCTCCTCGGGTGCTCCTAAGTGACCGCGGTACAGCCTTCTTATCGAAAGTCGTTGCCGAAGTTCTTCACGCCTCATCCACCCTTCATAAGACAACCTCAAGCTACCATCCCCAGACTAACGGTCTGACTGAGCGATTTCATCGCACCTTGTCGGACATGATATCAATGTACATCACACCAGATCATCGAAATTGGGACACTATTCTACCATTCGTCACATTCGCCTATAATACAGCAGTACAGCGAACTACCGGTTACTCTCCATTTTTCCTCGTTTACGGCCGTCCTCCCACTACAATTCTCGACGCTTCCTTCTTTTCTACGCCCGACTCCTCCACATCAGTACCTACCCATTTTTTATCTCGTGTGGCCAGATGCCGTCATCTTGCCCGCCTCAACACGGCAGCGTGCCAGGAAGTCCGCAAAACTCGCTATGATTCTACACATCGAGTGGTCTCTTTTCGTCCTGGTGACGAAGTACTGCTTTACACACCATTGCGCAGCCCCGGCCTTAGTGACAAATTCCACCACCGCTACGTAGGTCCCTATGAGGTCATAAGCCAAACTTCTCCAGTGAACTACAAAGTGACGCCTGTTGATCCCCCAGCTGATCGACGCCACCGTGGAACTGAAATTGTTCATGTGTCTCGCCTGAAACCGTTTGTGCGCCGCGATGCATCGGTTAGGTAAAAGCGGCCAGGCTGGCCGCTTCCGACCCCCCGGGCAGATTGTGTGAGCCTTCTGTCGTGACGCTGGGGCTAAGTCGACCCGGCCTTCACTTGGTAGCGTGCAGAGACTCGGGGTTGAAGTAGGATTGAATCTTCGAAGTTGGTGAAATATGTACAAGCAGGTTTAATGGCACTTTGAGAAACTTATTTTACAAGATTATTTACACGAAAAAGAAGGGTACATCAGCAAAATGGCAAGCGTTAAGAGTTCATAGCGAGAAGCGACTGGATGAGCCGTTTACCCAGGGCCCAGAGCGACATTTCGTGCTCTGCAGCGTCCTTAAAACCCCCTATGTCCAGCCCCTCTCTGAAGATGCTGACCAACCAAATCCAGGGCACGCCCCTCAGGTATCGGCATCCAATCGAACACATCACTGCACTGATGGTCTGAAGCACTGACTGGTCCGGCATTCATTCGTTGGGCGTGATCACTTGTTGGCGGGAAAAGCTTGGGAACGGCGAGGAGAGGAGGTACATTTCTATTCTTCAGCAAAGAAACCACAGGCTGGTTCTGACAAGTGGTTTTACTTCTCAGAAACCCGAGTGCACGTGGCGCCCCATCCGCTCCCAGCATTGTCCGTTTTCGACAATTGCAAATCTTTCCTGCATTCCTGGGAAATCACTTAATGGCTGTATGCGTCATGCTCCTTTCTTGTCCTGCACGTCAGCGAACATGTCACTCTGTCGTCTCCTTTGGAAAGTAGGCATTCCTCACTGGACGATAGGGCTTATCGACTGGAAGGGTGAACAAAAGAAAGAAAGCACTTCCTGCATTTCCCGCAGGGGGACGTTTCTTTGTGTTTTTCCAGACGTTCTCTTGGCAGGGTCAATTTGGCATTTGCAGAGTGTCCACAAAGCAAAACAGGCTTACAAAACAGGATTCCTGGAAACAGGCTCACTTAGAGCCATTGGACCATCACCACATATTCACAGCACTTATCCATGCCCACAGGCGAACAATAGAGCGCGCAAATGCGGATGCTTGGTCGTAACAGCCTCCTCCCCCGCCAGAAGAGTCTCGGAGGGCAGCAGTCCCAGCTGCTGCATGAAGAGACGACTTAATGGCCTGCACGTGAACGCTTGAAGCTCGCTGTTGCTTGTCGCGTTGTCTTGATTGTTGTAGGCCAAATTGCTCGAGCTGTCTGAAACTCAACCACATGTCGAAGCAAGCACTCGGCTCCCGTCTGAAGAGACCAGGTTAAAAGAAAACTGCCATTGTTGTTCGAGAAAAGCCCACTCTCAAGACGTTCAGGACCCACGTATTCCTAGAAAACCAAACGTGCTGCTTTACATAGCCACACATATACAAGCGCACGAAAAAAAAAAAAAAAACCTGATTATCAATTTGGATACATGGTGAGGAACATCTCGGACCGCTTAGAAAGAGCGGCTAAGCGCGTCCGCATTCCCATTTAACTTCCCCTTTTTGTATCTTATTTCAAAATTGTACTGCTGTAAAATCAAGCTCCACCTAAGAAGGCGACTGTTCTTCGATGTCGCAGTTTGCAGCCAAGCCAGGGGACAATGGTCCGTCTCTACGGTGAATTTGGCCCCTCCAAGATAGCACTGCAATTTTTGAATGGCCCATACAATGCAAGCGCATTCTTTCTCTGACGCGCAATAAGCCCTCTCTCTAGTACTCAGTTTTCTGCTCAAGTAGAGCACGGGGTGCTCATTACCGTCGTCATCTCTCTGGCAGAGAACAGCACCTAACCCTCGATCACTGGCATCACACTGGACCGTGAATTCTCGGCCATAGTCTGGAGCTCGCAATACCGGACGGCTAATCAGCACAGCCTTCAGGTTTACGAAGGAGGCTTCCTTTTGTTCGTCCCAGACTACATTTGTCGGTTCTGTCTTGCGGAGAGCGTCGGTCAGAGGGCTAGCCAAAGCTGAATAGTTAGGGATGTAGTGATTGTAGTACCCAGTCAGACCCAGGAATGCTCGAATTTCCGTCTTCGTGCTCGGCCGCGGGTAGTCTGCTACCGCAGAAATCTTAATCTCGCTGGGTTTCCTGAAACCTTGACCTACATTGTGACCCAAGTAGTCCACGGTCGCCCTTGCCAGGCAACATTTCTCGGCCTTTACGGTTAGTCCAGCTTGACGCAAAAGGCTCAGTACAGCTCTTAGATGTACCATATGGTCCGCCCATGAGTCGGAAAAAACCGCAATGTCATCTAAGTAAGGCACTGCGAATGTTTCACACCCCTTTAAAACCCTATCCATGAGTCGGGAAAAACAAAATGGAGCATTTTTGAGCCCGAAACTCATCATTGTTGGCTGGTAGCTGCCCGTCGGAGTGACGAAAGCCGCGTATCTGCTGGCGCGTTCAGTGAGCGGTACTTGCCAGTATCCTCGAGTAAGGTCCAGCGTAGTCACATATGCCGCTCTACTGACCTGTTCTACTCTCTCCTCAATATTCGGAATAGGATACACTTGATCCCTGGTGAGAGAATTTAGCTTTCGGTAGTCTACCACAGGCCTAGGGTCTTTACCTGGAGCTTCTACTAAGATCATAGGCGAAGCATAATCGCTTTCCGAGGGTTTTATTACTCCCAATTCCAGCATGCGAGTTACTTCCCTATCCAGAATTTCTCTTTGCCTTGGAGAAAATCGGTAGCACCTTGATCGCACTGGCACGTCTGAAGTCAGCTCAATATCGTGCTCAGTCAAATCAGTCCTCCCTGGCCTGTCCACGAAGCAGGCCTCAAACTCTGTTATTATTTCGCCCAGATCGGACAGCTGGGATTTCTTTAGTTCTCCTCTCTGCTCCGTCTTTTTGTGAAGCTCCTGAGCGTTGCTTCCTTTTCCGCTGAGGCAAATCAAGTTATCCCCAATCTCCTCAGGAAGGTTTAACGTTAGATTTACCATGGTTTCCCTCTGCTCATAGGGCTTCATAAGATTGCAATGATAAATGCGCACTGCTTTACGCCTATCGGGGATTTTCACTGCGTAGTTAGTGTCAGAAAGCTTTGCAACGACTTCAGCAGGTCCTTCCCACTGTACTTCGAGCTTATTCTTGGGATCATTGGCTTGCTCCATAGTTAAGTCCTCTCGGGTTCCACTTAAAAGTCTCGTGAGATTACTAGACACTGGCGGCCTTTATAATCAAAGGTTTTCGTGCCAAACCTCTTGTATCAATTCCCAATTCCTCACACAATTGCAACAGTTCCGGTTTCTGCAGCTTTTGTAGGTCCATGATCGCTCCGAGTGTCGGCTACTTCCAAAACAACAGTGCAAACTACCAAACCTAAAGGCGTTTCAACACTTTTTACCAGTTCTAAAATCTAACCCTGTTCTAGAACCTGGTCCACATCAGAAGAAAAGCCAAGCACTCACCCACACATGCGATCGATGTTCCGAGCTGCTCTCTTGTTGGCCGATTGTTGCGCCTGCTTGTTGCTTGAGATGCCACCTCCGATCACAAGATGTGGCTTGTAGATTCTGATCCACCTCGAATCACCAGATGTTGTAGCTTGTAGATCCAGATCCCACCTCCAGTCATCAGATGTTGTGGCTTGTAGATTCAGATCCCACCGCTGCCACCAGTTGTCGTGACGCTGGGGCTACGTCGACCCGGCCTTCACTTGGTAGCGTGCAGAGACTCGGGGTTGAAGTAGGATTGAATCTTCGAAGTTGGTGAAATATGTACAAGCAGGTTTAATGGCACATTGAGAAACTTATTTTACAAGATTATTTACACGAAAAAGAAGGGTACATCAGCAAAATGGCAAGCGTTAAGAGTTCATAGCGAGAAGCGACTGGATGAGCCGTTTACCCAGGGCCCAGAGCGACATTTCGTGCTCTGCAGCGTCCTTAAAACCCCCTATGTCCAGCCCCTCTCTGAAGATGCTGACCAACCAAATCCAGGGCACGCCCCTCAGGTATCGGCATCCAATCGAACACATCACTGCACTGATGGTCTGAAGCACTGACTGGTCCGGCATTCATTCGTTGGGCGTGATCACTTGTTGGCGGAAAAGCTTGGGAACGGCGAGGAGAGGAGGTACATTTCTATTCTTCAGCAAAGAAACCACAGGCTGGTTCTGACAAGTGGTTTTACTTCTCAGAAACCCGAGTGCACGTGGCGCCGCATCCGCTCCCAGCATTGTCCGTTTTCGACAATTGCAAATCTTTCCTGCATTCCTGGGAAATCACTTAATGGCTGTATGCGTCATGCTCCTTTCTTGTCCTGCACGTCAGCGGACATGTCACTCTGTCGTCTCCTTTGGAAAGTAGGCATTCCTCACTGGACGATAGGGCTTATCGACTGGAAGGGTGAACAAAAGAAAGAAAGCACTTCCTGCATTTCCCGCAGGGGGACGTTTCTTTGTGTTTTTCCAGACGTTCTCTTGGCAGGGTCAATTTGGCATTTGCAGAGTGTCCACAAAGCAAAACAGGCTTACAAAACAGGATTCCTGGAAACAGGCTCACTTAGAGCCATTGGACCATCACCACATATTCACAGCACTTATCCATGCCCACAGGCGAACAATAGAGCGCGCAAATGCGGATGCTTGGTCGTAACACTTCCGTGGATGTTTTTTAATTTGTACATGCCATGATCTTCCTCTTTCATTTGTACATACCATCATCATCGTCCCGCGGCGTCTGCTCCGGCACGCGCCTGGGTTTTGTCACCGGATTAAAACGCTAGACAAGGCATCGCTGGCCTTGCCGTCACGACCTTGCCGTCTCAACCTTGCCTTCTTTCACAATATAGATATATATATATATATATATATATATATATATATATATATATATATATATATATATATATATATATATACTGCGTATTCGGCTGAGGACAGCAATATTCGAGCACAGCGAAAAACTCGCCTCCCCGGTGAACGCTATACTTCGGCATGAATGCCCGTGGGGTTTTCCAGCGTTGCACAGGAATGGGTCATTCTCTTTTCAACTCTGAAATTTAATGGGGCACATTTTTATTTTATTTATTTGAAATACTGCGGACCATGCATGGTCCTAGCAGGAGGGGCACATTCAAACATTTTACAATACATCAAGTGACAAGCATATGCACAGAGAGAAAAAAAAAAGAAGTCAAACAGTCAATCAGAATTGAAGACAGAGACAAGCGTCGCAACACAAAAGAAAGCAAAACCAAATTTTCTGAACTAAGTAAGAAAAATTGCTGGGCAGAAAAATATGAGAAGGTAAAGTATTCCATTTGGATACAGTTCGAGGGAAGAAGCTATTTTTAAATGTGTTTGTGCGGGCGAAAATTGGCGCCAGTGAGTGTCCCTGCGCGTGTCTGGTTCTCCTCGTACAATGAGCTTTGACGCATTTAGGCAACTTCATTTTTATCTTTCCTCGTAGGGCACTGATGAAGCAAGATGAGGCGACCAACCTTCCTTCGGGGTTCTAAGGTGTTTATGTTGTGTTTTATCGCTGTCAATAATAAAAAAAAGTTCGCACGCAGCATCCTAACTGCTGTGCCCATTTCTTCTGCAGTTAACAAAGTACTAAAATACTGTGCTAACCTAACCTTTCAGGCATGACCTAAAAGGCCCTCCTAGGAAGTGTTTGCCTGCTTTTTTCACTGAATAAGGTATTTCCTCATCCTCCTATTATGCTGCTTGTGAAGTTCGGTGAACTTTCGCGCCATTCGGTTTCTCGCACAGAGCGTACGAACCGAGGTAGATACTTTGAGATGTGCACCTGTCCTCGGTCACGGCGACTACCAATTTGGTGGAACCGCGGACGCACGACGGAGGCGTGATGGCAGCTATATTGTTGCCGGAGTCACCTGCCGCTGCAGAGCACTCATTTCCTTCTCGTCTTGCCTTCCTACCATAGCTGTAACTCCAGTGTACAGTGTTGAATGTCATATCGGGGATCACTGGACGCATTCTTTTGTATGCATTCTCGTATTGCTACGTGCGCGTCTTTCCCTCTGCTCATGTGCATACAGCCTTCGTGGGGTAGCAGGTGTGCGGTGGCTGACCAGTGCGCGATGAAGTGCAATGGGTCATTGAGCCACAGGTGCTCAGAAGAAGGGCTTGCTCAATTGGGAGTTTCCACGTGGCGTTTGGCCCTTCAATGACAGCTTTCTGTTTTTTTTTTTCCTATAAAGAACTTCAGCTGTTGTTCACGCGGCATACGTTGGTCCCGCATGCACGTGTGCGAAAAAGAAAACAAGGGAAAGCAGAGGTTCGGAATGCAGTGACGTCAGTGTCGCTCGTATGTTTGCTTGGGACCTCTCCTTTCTCAAGTGTTTGTTTAGTTAATATTCTTTTCACAGTCTTTGATTGGTGAGAAAAGTTGCCTTATTGCTTTTTGGTTGCTGCCCTCGCCAAGGGCAGAGACTGATGGTTTAAAAGTAAGCGCTCTGGGTTAAGCCAGGGCTGATTTCGTCCGACCAACGGGTCAGTCATGTAAATAGCTTTTCCTTGTTTTTTATCTCCTTGTTTTATTTATGTGTAAATAAATAGTTTATCTTTCTGTCATGCCATGAAGTAACGTGATTGTTGCGAGTCTGAATCTTCAAATTAACAAGAACATCGATATCATCAAGTGTTTCCTCACCTGGCCACCTGAAGGGGAAACTCAACTCTGTTGATATGCGAAGGTCTATGGCATCAATCGCATTCCTTACGCATCAAATGCAGACGCCGATTGTCAGTATTATGACGCAGGAGATATTAACATGTTTTCGACGACATCACTATACTTCGTCTCACAAGATATCTGCAGCACTGTTAAAGGCAGAGGAGCCCTTGCAATTGTGCTCCTGAGTACCTCTCGCCCCTTCGCATGCACAATAATGGAGAATTATGCTCCTACTGTGAGCCCCGCCAATTTGGGGGAAGAGAGGCGCGTAGGAGCACAGTTGCTATTGTAGTACGCGTGATCCTGATTGGACCAGGTGCCTCTGCCTTTCCTAGTACTGCAAACATCTCGTGAGACGAAGTATAGGCGCTGCGACGTCATTGTGTAACTATGCAATCCGGAAAAAGACGACTCAACGAGCTTTCAAATGCGGATATTTAATATTCAATTTTTCGAACCGCACATTTGGTTAAAGAATTTAAAAAGTGAGGCTCACCTTTTATGTTGACGGTCATCAATTTCGCGAAATAATATTGTCCCTTAAAATCAAAATGAAAAAAAAAAAGTCGATTGGTTAATTTTAATTAAATATTTTATATCACAACTCCATCACGTGAATGATGTCCGCCTTTCTGTAAAACCCACCTGAACAGACGTATCTCTCGTAGTTTTTTTTTTTTTTTTTTTTTATCCACGTTTAAGCTCCGTCTTTAGGGCATGACGCGACAGCGTTTAAGACTCCCGTCTGCGGCCTCCATTGCGGATAATCGCTCGTGTAAATGCGCTTTGCAACTGGTTCATTCACTAATCCCTTAATTTGTGCCTGTTATCTCACACAGGCTCTCTAGCATACAGTCCTAAGCTATGTATCACATATCATACGAAGCTACCTGCGTGGCCGATGAGTGTATAGCACGTATATCATGTCCGACTCAGAATGCAAGGATCCTGGAAGGTTCGATTCCCTTCACCCTCCCGTCTGAGTTGGCAGCTCCTGCCAAGTCGGCAGTGTCATGTGGTCACGCGACGTCACAAAAACTTTCGACCAGTCAGTTTCCGGTCGCGTCAGCTCCCAACTGCCACCTGCCAGAGCTCTGTCCGTAATTTAGCTAGGTTAGGTTTAGCTGGAAGTAACTACGAATTATCACTGTTAGCCTTGGTCTTGCACAACTCCTTTTAGCTTTTATAAGGCTGCTTCATTTGAAGCGGCTTACCTTGGTTGACATGCCATATGCATACTGACCAAGTTGGCAGGAGGGATAGATCCCGCTTCAATGAAGCAGTACGAACGTACCTGCATGGCCTATAGGAGTAGCCTGTCTGGGTACAAAGGTGGGCTCGATTCCCATCTCGTTATAGAGCTGCCCAAGCTCAGTTTCTGCCAACTCGGCCATGTCAGGTCGTCTCGTGACGTCACACAATCCGTCGACCGATAATTTCCCGGCCACGCCACCTGCCAACTACCATCTGCCCGAGGCATGTCTGGGATTTTTCGCTCACAGCGCTGCGACGCTGGTATTTGTGCAGAACGGATCCTTTGACGCTGTAGCGGTAAAATTTGCACTTTGTTACTCACCTCATAACTAATTTATCAATCTGTGCCTTTATTATCTCGTACACAGTAATCAGCATACAGTCGACAGCTGGACCACCCGCTGTAGATGTAAAGCACTGCTTTAACCATGAACATGGCTCAGGGGCCAAGGAGCAGAGTGTCTGACTAGGGATCGGAGGGTCCTATAGGTTGACCTCTCATCTCACTCTCCATTCCAAAGGAGCTAGACGAGATGGCAGCTCAGTCCGCCGACTCGGTCGTGACGTCACACCACCCGCCGACCAATAAGTGCCAGGCCATATGTCACCTGCCAACTGCCACCTTCTCGAGGCGTGCTCGTGAGTTTCGCTTTTCCACATTTTCTGAGGAATGGGGACGCTACAGCGTTAGAACATGAACATGCCGGCTGGTAAAGTATTCTGTTTAATTTTTTTTTTATTATTGTCATAATCATCTACAACAAGGAGCACTTACATCGTCTTTTTAATGGCTTGGAATGTCAAATGCGCTAAGGTGTACGAAACTTCGATGATTTCGAATAGCGAATCGAATGTCCTCCTATTCAGTTATTCGAGTGAATCAACCGTTAAAAAATATTTGAAACGAATATATGTTCCCTAGTTTTCGAATAACTGGCAGGAGGTTCGAACTAGGCTCACCATATATTTCCCGCATGACTGTTCTAAAAACTGGGGCGACACCCCGCGTATACCACAATGCAGAGACCAGCTCGCACTGTAGGAAGGGTTCAGAGCCGCGACACGGTCCGCTCGTGCGGTGGCTTTCATAGTTGCTCAGACATGACCTCCATAAGAATGGACGACGCTACTTTGTTCAGGCAAGTAAGGCGAACCCTACTTTTGCTACCTTTATGCCCAATCTCGGAGGTCGTGGCTTATATGTAGTTGTGGCCCGTCTCATGTCCCGAGTTGGAGTTCTGGCTAAGCCTCTTCCGTCATCAATAGGAAGAGGTAATTTCTCTGTGTTGCGAAACCTTAATGAAGATCAGTGTTGAGAGCCTTGCTATAACTAAAACTTCTTAAATTATACTGCCGTACACCACAGCGCCGTTGCTGGAGGTTCACTGTTCTACACAATTGGCCGTTTTGGACCAGTATTGGCACAAGTAGCGGCTGTGTCACAAGCTATGTGCACGCTCCCTTGCCACGTTCTCGTCCCTAGCTCTCTGTTCGCTCTTTTCCACCTCGAAAAAAAAAAAAAGAAAAAAAGAAAAGAACAGCGCGTTCATTGCACTCCAGACAACCTGGCTATTCATTCTTGTCGTTCCACGCGAGAAACGACACGTGGTGTCAGAAACGCAGATATTTGATTCATGTTCGATTTTGTGCTATGTCACAGTACACGATTCGTATTCGAATCGGTAGCGAAGCAATCTACTCGTATTTGATTCGGTTTGGAAGAATACTAGCTATATACACCGCCCCCCCCCCCCCCCCCCCCCCCCCTCTTCGAATGCGGTATGCGGCATTACGTGACGGCTGAAAAATTTACACAGTCAGTAATTCTTTGGAACGCAATCTTGAAATGCTCGTCGCGAATAGCTCGTTCTAAGCCTCAGCGGTCCTGACGACAAATGAACGCAGATGAGCGGTAGAGTGCCGCGGGAGGGATTACACGGCTTTGTGGTGGCTTAATTGGCTTGAAATGCGGTAAGTTGACAGAGTGGCTGCAACGACAGCAGACGCATGATGAGCCCATGAAACAGGCATAGCCTGGAGAAGAGGCGTCTTTTTTCAAGATTAGTAAGGCTGCAACAACGGAGGTGAATTTAAACAGACTCGAGCTGTTTAAAGAGGTGTTTAAAGAGGTCAGTTTGATGGCGGTTCGCCCGGTTGCAAACGGAGCGCGTGTATTTCAAGCAAGGTTAGATATATGTCAGATGAGCCAGCGCTCTAATTGAGTAAGCTGAGAGTCGCGAGTTCCGGCGTAGGTGACCAAAAGGTGCGATTCGCTTCTCTAGTGACGTGCATTGCGTGAGAGGCCAAACGTAGATTACTCGAAAAGTTTTCATCAAGATATTTACAGCATTGAACCTATGTTGCGCCAGAGCCGGCTGTTACATATTTTGGAGAGAGTTAGCGCGTTCCTCGATAAAAGGTGTTAGCGATAGTGTGTTTAAATTCGAGCGCATTATAATTATGACTGCACCAAGCTCGATGACGTTTCGCAGTGTGACGGTAAATAAGGCATTTGTCTATAAATCGCCGAATATAGAACAAGGTAATACAGGGGAGGTCATTTACGCAAAGTAGTAAGAACTAAAGGTCCGAGCACCGCTCCCTGTAGGAATAGAGCTAAAAAATAAGGATCGGTTGTTAATGTAGACAAACTGCTGGTAATTAGAAAGGCAGTCACGTATCCAGTATAACGTCAAAAGCTTTATTAATATTTCCTATCAGAGGTGCGATCTGATGTGGCAAGATATCTCGTTTAGAACTGTGCACGGGTTTGGGCCGGCCCGAAAGCCCGGACAAGGCCCGGCCCGCGGACCGTGCTCGGGCCGCTCGGAAGCCCTCTCCCTCGGGGTCGGGTCGGGCCCAGGCCAGGATATATTTGCCTCGGGCGGGCCGGGCCGGACACCCCGATAACGATCACATGCAACTTTTGTGAAAACGCGAATACAGCCATAGTGTGATAAGCGTCTAGAACGTGCAGCATTTTGGCGCGTCCTCCCCAAGCGAGTGCTTCCGAGGTATTTCTCGGCGTCGACAGACCCGCCTTTCCTACCCGCCTCCTCGCCGCGAACGGATCTTTGGTAGTCGTCAGTGGCCGAGCAGAGGGGCCACTTGTGGGCTATTTAGCTTCGAGTTTTGCATATCCGCTTAAATAATACCGGCGCTGATGTTTAGGCATCCGTTTCGAGATTCGAACCATGCTGTCGCCTATCAAACGTATCTGTTGTGAATAACTCCTGCCTCGACATTTTGGAACAGTTTCCTCTTTTTTCTCTTGTTGCGAAAAGCTGCCGTGAAAAGCACAGGGTGAGCCAGGCGAGCTCACCGAGTACTTGGCCACAAACGAGCGCCTTCTTTTTTTTAGGTTTAGAGCTAGTGCACTCTTGGAGACGCAAACAAGTTGCTTACCGATAACTTGCTTTCTTAGCAAAAAACGTGTTAGCCATTCCAGCCACAAGTAACAGCACCGAAAGAAACTTTAGCGTTACCAGCGCTACCGGATTCATTATCCCGGAGCGTCGCCAATGCCTCAATTTAATGCGTATACCTTGTTGTTTTTGCACAATAAGTTAATTCTACGTATGTGCTTCGCCTCTATATATTCAGCAATTTTGTCATTTCAAACATGAGAACTCAGCGTTTCAAAATCTTGGATAAAGTTATCATTCTGCAAGAATGCCCTTCTGTATCACCGCTTCAAATGCAATTAAAGCATGACGGGCCGGGTTCAGACCCTTTCAGAGTCGAGCCGGGCTCGGGTCAGTAGCGTCGGGCCCGGGCCGGGCTTGGGCTCAAAATTTCGGCCCGTGCACACCTCTAACGTTACGTCGCACTGCCATGGAATTTGAGGCACTGAAATATTAATTAAATTGAGAAAAATCGCACAGTTATATCGGAACATTTGCGTTTAATTTGCTGTACCCTCATGGCCGGATGAATTTGCAAAAACAATAAACAGTGCCAAATTAGCTTTACTTTCATAATGTTGAACGAAACGACTAATAGCAAATTGGCATTACTAATAATAACTTGTAGAGGAAAGTAGTTTCGTTAATAAATGCGCGGTATATACGATTCAATTAGACTTTCATTCGATGCGATCCACACACATTCATAACGGTGATCGACACGATGACGTGTTCCGCCAACGCCAAAAGGGTAACCAGGCAGAGTGTTTTGTTTCCTATAAGAGATCAGCGGTACACATGTGGTATACCCCTAAAGTCCTGGACATGTGTAAATGAAGGAAAAAAAAAAAGTTGCCGATAAGCAAGTTTATCGTACACCCGATGAGCGAACCTCGGTTTCAGGTTACTTGCCATTACGGGGGAGGAATACGAGCTGGTCAGGCAACGAAGGGTGGCGGTATATTTTATGGAGAACCGCCAGAGGAGGCATTTTACGGTAAAACGACAAAGACAGAAAACCAATGTTAGTTTTCAGGTTTTAGTGTTCGAGTCCTGTTATAATTAGGAACAAGAAAAACGTGAATATTTTGAACTAGCTACTGTAATGAATCATATTGCCATATCAAGGGTCCCAACTCTGTTAGCATGTCCTAGTTTAGAGTATGCTGGTAAAGTTATTTTTGAATTGGAGAAATTCTGGTGGAAGCAGGCAGGCGGTTAGCATTTTAAAGTAAGGGTCAAATGAGGAGCCGCAACGTTTTATCAACTGCGTCATACGCGTCTATGCATTTTAACCACATATCCGTTGCAGTACCTGATTCCCACCGCTCAGAAAACATCCGTTCACGTCCGCTATGCAGTAAACTTGCGTATTCCTCCGCTTTCTTCCCATATACGCGCAGTTGCCGGCTAACCAATGACCATATTACTGGAATAAATTGCCATAAGAGTGTAAACATGTGCTCGGGTGAACTTTTATCTGTACAAATCCATGTCTTTCGTGACAGTAATGAGTATTCACGTGTGCATTTTTTTTTGTACGAATTGAAAATAGCTACGAACTAGAGATTCGGAAGAGTCGCAAATTTCTACATCTTTAAGTATTTCAAGATCATCATCATCATCAGCCTGACTATACCCACTGCAGGGCGACGACCTCTCCCATATTTCTCCAATTAACCCGGTTCTGTGCTAGCTGCATCCACTTAACCCCTGCGAACTTCTTAACCTCATCCGCCCACCTAACTTTCTGTCGCCCCCTGCTACGCTTTCCTTCCCTTGGAATCCAGTTTGTTACCCTCAGCGACCATCGGTTATCCTCTCTTCGCACTACATGTCCTGCCCATGTCCATTTCTTCTTCTTGATTTCCACTAGGATGTCAGTAACTTGAGTTATTTCTCTGACCCACTCTGCACGCTTCCTATCTCTTAATGTTGCCACTACCATTTTTCGTTCCATAGCCCTCTGCGTTGTCCTCAACTTAAGTAGAACCCTCCTGGTTAGCCTCCACGTTTCAGCCCCATAGGTTAGTACAGGTAAGATGCAACTGTTGTATACTTTCCTTTTGAGCGATACCGGTAAGCTGCTAGTCATAATCTGCGAGTGCTTGTCGAATGCGCTCCATCCCAATCTTATTCTTATTTCCTTTTCATGGTCCGGATCTGCGGTTACTACCCGTCCTAAGTAGACCTACCGTTAATTGTTGTTCCTTCCCGAGGCGGTTGAACACTACATTAGTCTTCTGCATATTGATTTTCAATCCTACATTTCTACTTTCCCTGTCCGTAATGAGATTGGCGGTAGGGAAAAACAGTCAGACGTTCCAGCAGTGACGAAGGACGAGGTTAAGAAAGCAATAGAAACTATGAAAAGGGGGAAAGCAGCTGGAGAGGATCAGGTAACTATAGATTTGTTGAAGGATGGGGGGAGTGGGGGGGATATCATGCTAGAAAAACTGGCCACCCTGTATACGCAGTGCCTGGTGTCATCGACGGTACCGGAAGCATGGAAGAACGCAAACATTATCCTCATTCATAAGAAAGGGGACGCTAAGGACCTTCAAAATTACAGACCAATCAGCTTACTGTCTGTTACGTATAAGGTATTTACTATGGTAATCGCTAATAGAATCCGGACAACCTTAGACGGCAATCATGCAGAGATCAAGCAGGTTTTCGGAAACAATACTCTACTATCGATCATATCCATACCAGCAACCAGGCGATAGAAAAATGCTCGGAATATAACCAGCCCTTATACATAGCATTCATTGATTACGAAAAAGCATTTGACTCAGTTGAAACCTCGGCGGTGATGCAGGCATTGCGAAATCAGGGGGTAGACGAGCCGTACGTGAAAGTGCTGGAAGATATATATAGTGGCTGCACAGCAACCATAGTTCTGCATAAAGAAAGTAACAAAATTCCCATAAAGAAAGGTGTTAGGCAAGGAGACACAATCTCCCCAGTACTATTCACAGCTTGTTTAGAGGAAGTATTCAGAGATTTGGAATGGGAGCAGTTAGGGATAAGGGTAGATGGAGAATACCTCAGTAATGTGCGATTTGCTGATGACATTGCCTTGCTAAGCAACTCGGGAGATGAACTGCAAATAATGATTTCAAGATCAAAATAAGACAAAAACGCCTCTTGTCCCATTTCTTCATTTACATCTTCCGCTCTCCTCGTTTCCTGTCGCATGGTCCGCTCATTGTTGTCTTCGCATATCGTTGGCGTCGTGCTGCATACGTACGCCGTGGGAGCGACATCGTCCGCCGCGGCAGGAAGGCGCTAGGACCCGCGCCGGAGGCCAAAGTCCAGCCCTGTCGGACGAGAACGGATGGAAAGAGAGGGGGGCCGCGCGTTCGGGGGCTAGGGATCTTGTTCGGATGCGCAGCCGCCGCTTTCCGGCACCCGGGGCTCCTCCTCCTCGCAAGCGCGCGAGGAAACCCGAGCTGCGAGTCGGCAGAGCTGGCGGAAGAATGCGCGGCCGAAAACACGCTCTGTATGGGAAAAGGGAAGCAGGACCGTATTCAGAAATGTGGCGCCACAAACACAAGAGAAGATACACAGAAGAAGCAGGGCCGCGGCGCGACGAGGCGCGGAGCTCGCTCATCGACGCGCAGTCCGCTTCTTACAAACTATAGCTACTCCCACATGGGGTTAATGCTTAACCTATCACTTATATTACATACATGACAGATTGGGGAGGCCTACTGGTTTATGGCACCGTCCGAGAAGGGAGCGCTCTGGAGAATGTGGTATGCCATATATGGACTCGGTAGCATCTGTCCCACTCTGGGCACGCGCGAAAAGCCTGGTGTGCTCAGCTGAACAGTAATTCCGATATGCATTTCAAAACTATCGGCAACAGCGATTCTCCGACACGGAAAAGCGCGGTGTTGACGTCTGTGCCACACATAAGCGTCGGAAAGACTTCCGCTGCGTCTCCTTGAATGAGGAGCCTTCGCACGGTCGCTATAGAACGCCGTGGGATATCCTGACCAGCAGCGTCTGCTAACGACTTTAAAACTACACTGCCGTAATGAGAATAGAGCTCACTTCGAGGGTGCTGGCAACGAGACAGGAAAGGGTGGTCCTTTTGCGAGTTCGAGACAGCGAGGTATTATTACCTCGCCTAGCAGTCTGGCACTAGTGAGTCAAGGCTCAGATATGGGAGGACACGCTTCAGCACGGCGGTCGAGCGCTTCGCATACAGTTTTTCGATGTTACTTAGAGGAAAAGCTGGCGGCGCCGCACTCATCCACTACGAACGCTCTAAGCATGTCGGATAGACGTGCTTAAATTATAATGTACCAGGATGTGCCACTCTGTGCAGTACACTCGGCCTTCTTGGAGCTCATTTATAGAGTGGCATTACTGAGGTATCCTTCATTCCGAAAACGCCGTTTCTTCCTGTACACCGATCGCAATGTTCGCTGTCTGCTGGGCCTGAAGAGCGGAATTGTCTCATTGCATGCAGCCTTTTACAAAGCAACCTACAGTGTTCCAGTGAAAATCTGTTCATTAATTAAGCACATTTGTTACAGGTGACAGAAGGGAAAAAGACAAGTGAGAGTTATGTTACCGGCACTTATTGCCCGCAGATTTCGAAGCGCATTACGTGCAGAAGCCACTTCGTTAATTCATTCACGGGAAATATTCGCATGTTTCACGTACTCGTCAGTATGAACACTGACTTACGGTAAGACGGTCTCCCGCTTTCCAGTCGCTGTTTTTCTTTACAAAATCCGCAGCGCCAGGACATGGTGAGAGCCGGCACTCGGCGCGCGCAGACGATACTCGAGGCGGGAACATGCAGCGCGGAAAGATAGTGGCGAAAACGAAATGGTAGACGACGCCAAGGGAGCTCCTGTTTAACGCAAAACATTGTTTTGTCGCTATGTTACATTTCTTCAATTGAAAAGCGAAGGCCATCTCTCGTTTTAAGCAAATTTAGTGCCCGTTTCTACTTACTAGCTCAATTTGTAGATAGCATATAGAATTTGGTAGAATTTTCGGTCGTGGAACAATGTCTTTTAGCAATATTTTTCTGGCCGAAATTAACAGATCATCAGTCAGTAACTCGTCTGCCTACGTGATGAATAAAGTGCTCCCATGTACTGTGCGATGTTATTGCACGTTTAAGAACACCAGGTGGTCGAAATTTCCAGAGCCCTCCACTACGGCGTCTCTCATAGCCTGAGTCGCTTTGGGACGCTAAACCCCACAAACCAAACCAAAGTGCTCCTTAAGACACTCCCTTATATAGTGGCGCCAGTATTATCTCTAGGTAATCAATATTGATTACCTAGAGATAGAGGGCGCCGCATAGTTTATTAATATTAATAAACTATGCGGCGCCCTAACGAAAAGCAAGATGCAAGACGCACTTTACAGCAGTCTTTTCAGACTTATATGTTAAATGTCGGACAGAAATAAACTTTCCCGTATATGCTTTTTATTGCCTGTTTAGGTGTATACTATATAAAAAAAAAAAGCAAGAATGTGAACAGAGCACCAAAAACGTAGCGAATGATGCACACCTTATAAACAGTGCTCATTTAAAAAGGGGACTGGAAATATGCGCAGTGTCCCAATTTTCCTTGTCATGAATTTCTTGCGAACGCCTAGGCGCCATACTTTTTTTTTTTTTTTTTGCGAATGGAAAGCAAGCGCAAATCAGCGTCTTATTTCTTTTGCCCGTGATAATATTACAGTTCTAGTAGTAAGTACAAAGTACGTAGCTAAATATACTTACAATGGTCCAATGGCATCGCACTGAAACATGTTCTACAAATCACAAAGTAATAATTTTCTTTTTGTTTTAGGGGTTGGGTATACAAACGATATCCACCTCAAGATGGTCGGTAAAGTTGTTCGTTTTTACTATTATCAAAAGTGGCCGGAACATGAAAAAAAAAAAAAAAAACAGAAACCTTGTTGGAATGGCCGATGGTGATCATGTCTGAAGTCCCGTCCTTGTTTTCACCTAGAAAAAAATTTGAGCTGTGCGAAAGCCAACCAGGGCAAACGTTTCGTTTTCATGTTTTTTTTTTTTTTTTTTTTTTTTTTTTTTTTTTCCCTGTCTCATTGGTCGCGGCCTCTTGCGGAAGTAAGCCGCGGCCGACGATATCGGTCCTGGAGGGCCCATAGGAGGAGGAGGAGGAGGAAAAACTTTATTGAGATGCAGTATATTAAGCGTCGAAGATGTCCTGGGCCAGGGTCACCAAGGCCAACTGTCCGTCAGCTGCTCCAAAGCTAGCCAAGACCGCCACGTTAAGGGAGATGGGTGTGGAAAATGAGGCGACTGAAGAGGGCCCAGAAGACCGGCAAAATAAAAGAAACGTTGCCGAGTTTTTGCTTACACGCTATGACGCCCGCACATCGTCGGTCACACCTCCTGCCGATAGAGTTGGGAAGCGGGACTGATAAGGATTGCGCTTTAAGCAGAGTTTGAGCGAAGGCTTCGTTGCAACGATAGAACAAAAAGATAAAGGTCTTGCGGAATGAGAGCACACAGAGACTATTCGTAGCCATACCATAGGCGGTCTGCTCTGAAGCAGAAGAGGACCTCATCGCGCGAAAAGTAGGCAGCACGAATTTGGCCCTGGACGGATCACTCACTCACTCTCCCCCCCCCCCCCCCCCCCCCCGAGCACACACACACACACAAAGCTTATGCTCACCCCCGTACTGGTTGTGAAAAAAGTTAGTCATATTTTCCAACCTTGTATCCACTTTTGAAAAGAAACAAAAAGACTATTCAAGTCTATAAGACCGTCCTATACGCTTCATTTCAGCACGATATCTCAGGGACCGAATTAGACGGCATATTCCTCTCCACTCCCCCTTTCTCGGCGGTCAGTGTGAATAACGCGATAGTATTTATTACATTACTTTTACTGCACACAAACGCAGCTGCTAATTTTAAGACGAGGAAATAGCAAGGCATAGTCCGCACTGTGGCATGGCATATTTTTCTCTCCCAAAGCAAGGGATTGAAATATTTTAGAGAGATTGCAGTGGAAAAGGAAGAATTTCCAATTTATCCCGTCTATTTCGCTCATACCATTTTTTAGATGTTGCCCGCTCATATCCCTCCTCTCCCACCTCCATTGAACGAGGGTATTCGTGGGAAACCATTAAAAATTCTTCCCCAATCCGTTATTAAGCAAACACAGATAACTTAACCAGGGTGGCGAGGGATTCCTGTTTTTGCAGCTCGACAATAACGAACTCAAGCGGAGGCCCCGTCTCCTATTCTAGTTTTCTCGCTTCACCCATTTCTCTGGATGCTCCATTATCAGTGGTTTCATATATTAAGCAGCACAGAATAGATAGGCTCCCTTCCACTTCTCTCGGAACTGAGCTGCAGCTCTCCTATCGCAGGGAGCAGCGAGACGCCATTGCGAATGCGCAGAACGCTGACGCCGAAAGGACGAAGTCTGTGGTTACGTGTGGTTCGAGTATTACTATTTGCGACCACCCTAAATTGCCTATTTTGTAATGGGGAGGGGGGGGGGGGGGGGTACAGCGGGGCTTATGACGGTTAGCGGGGTCACCAAAAGCAAACTTCAAAAGAAACCATAATTACTAATAGCTGCATTTATTTGCTCGAAATGTTTTAATAATGTACTGTTATTATTTTCTTGATTTGCGATAAGCCAGAAGCCTTTCACTGTGCTAGATGCACCACAAAATGGCGGCCACCGTGATGTTGGTCCACACTTCCTACGTGCCGGTCATTGATCCTGCTTTGCCTTGGCTACACATTTTGTGAGCTAAAGCCATTCTGGATAGCCCACAATCATAGCCCAATGAAAAAAGCGGAGCCTCCAAAACGAAATGTGAGAGGGACTTGGTTCGATTCTCAATGTCTCTCAGTAATTCCTCAGCTTCTCCTTTTTATTATTTCGAGCATCATGGAAACATTAGCTCGCCTGTCCATACGCTTTCGGGTGACCATCGAAAGGTTAGAGCCCCTGCGCCTTTCTTTAATAATAAATTTTTTGCAAAGCAGAGCCGTCATGAAATCGAAACTCGAATGGGTGTTCGCTTCTTTATTATGTTCCGCAATCCACCAGCTAAATGTATGACGCCTGCATTAAAAAAGAATAATAAAAATACTGGACCGTACTTGTATTAAATTAAAATATGATACAGCTAAAAAAAAAAAAAAAAAGCAGCACCAGTTAGCAACAACAGCCCATGACCGGCAGAGTACTGCGCGTTAGCTCTTTAAATTAAACAGTACAGTAACGAAAAAAAAAAAAAAAACTGGCAGTCCTCGATGTGGGCGAGCAACATTTTTTTTTTTTTTTCTGCCCACCTGCATCCTGTACACACCTACGCCTCTCCGAGAAGGTTCTTTCTGCCAGAGATTAGAAATGAAACTCCGTACAACTTCCCCGATCTTTCGGTCCTGGCAAAAAAAAAAAAAAAAACAAAAAAAAAAGAGAAAAACGCAGGATCTTTACGTCATGCTCCGCAAATCATTGAACTGAGCGAAAGCTGTCACAGTGTTTAACATCCGTGTCAAGGTGACCACTGCATCATCCCCTCTAAACTTGATAATCACCCCCCCCCCCCCCCCCTTCTACTACTTCGCACTGGTGGGTGATATGCGCGGTTTAACGTGCAGAAGCGACAAAAGGGCTATAAGGGACACTGCAGAGAAATGCTCCAAGTGAGGTTCTTGTGCACCCATACCGAAAAACACAGGAGATCGAAATAGAGCATTTGTTTCGCCTGCATCGAAACATGCACTCGGTGCAAAGTAGCCATTGATATGGGTTTGCGGCTTTTTTTTGTTTTTTCTCACGGTGCGAAAATGTATCTTTACTAATACAGGTCTGACATTTGTCGAGATACAAGAGGCCGCACAAAATATGCACCTAGGTCACTCAGTAGTTGTGCGCGAAATCTGGAGGTTCGCAAACGCTCTTGCATGGCTGCGATTCCACACTGTTTCTGACCGGTGTGAGATCAGAGGCACGTAAGAACGTGGTACATGTACTCTGCGCGACATACTGCGTGATGCAAGCGCGTTGGCTCCGTGACCGTGTGGCGAGGAACACCAGCTTCAAATTCCATCGTGAAAAGAGAGAGAGAGAGAAAAAAAAAGATTTACCAACGCTATACGCGTATTCGTCGACCAGCGCACTAGCGCTTTTGCGACGTTCAAGGATTCTCACAACACACATTGCTGTCAAAAAAAAAAAAAAAAAAAAAAGAAGAAGAAGAAGAAGAAGAAAAAAACGTATCGTAGGCCGCTCTCTTTCAGTGGACTGAGGGCACGCAGAGCCAACAGCAGCCACGTCTATCCCATTTCATCGTCTCTCCTTCGAAGACGCGGCCGGGAATACACTCAGGCAGGGCGGACAGGTAGAGAAACAACGCACAAAAGACCACTCGGCACTCCACAAGGGGCCGGTCTTTTCTCTCCCCCGAGAAGGCGAGCGTCGGCGCCAAATTGAGCAGACCCGAGCCCCGCGGGCGCGTTTCTCGCAGTGTCCGATATTGGTTGCCCCGCACCGGACTCCTTCCTAGAAGCGCCCTACGCTAGGCCGCCACACCTTGCGCCCCCCGACCTTCCTGCTCGCGCGACCCCCCGCCGCCTTTCCAGTATTCCGCCTGTCCTAACAAGCTCTAGGCTGGCGTCCCTCGGCGGGCACACCGCGCGCCACTGTGAGAGAGCGTGTGGCGCTGTCTCCCTCCCAAAGTGAAGGCGAGGTTGTCTGAAGAGGAAACAGACCAGCAGTGAGAACCTCGGCAAAAGTACAGGGCCCCGTGCAAAGGAATATAAAAGCTGTCCACTATTCGCTGGATGGCTGAAGTTTATGATGCAACTAAGGGCGGATCACGAAAATTCTCGAGCCATATAAGCTGACTGCGTAAAAAGAAACAAAGAAAGCAGGAACGAATTCCAGATGCCGCATAAAAATGTGTTGAGGGAGGCGACGCTGTGACCTACATTAAATCAGTTATAGCCGAATCATTTACGAACAACGACGGGGCAATCTCCCCAAATGCAACACAGGACAGCAGAATAGAAAGTTGGCTTAGAATCGACCAATTTAAACTGAATAAAGGCGGAGGCAAGCATTTGCGCGTCTGAAGGGATAGACGAAATTCCTATCAAGCTGCTTAGTGAACTTGGTCCGAGCAGCAAGAAAATGCGCTGTGCTTTCTCAAAGCACATCGCCCCGGGCGGTCATAATTTATTCGTACCCCGCCACTGCGGCGTCCCTCGTAACTTAGGTGTCACTTCGGGGTATTGAACACGAAATATCACTTGTTGAAAGCGGCCCCTGCGCGTGTACGAACAAGGCTGCGATTTTATCAATGCAATTGCTGCAAATTAACAGATTTGTCATACTCTCCGCGCTTTGCCCCTAGGACAGAAACCTTCCTCAATGTTGCTCCCTCCATACAACGGTCCGTTATGGGACGACGCTTTTGGTAGCTTTTTTTTTCTTGCATTTAACGAGTAGTGTGTGCAAGGGACTTCGTTCTCTCATAAGTACTGTCCGTGTTGAAAATAGTTTTACGCCGCAGTATAGGCCTTAACTGCATTTTGCTTGCTTGCGTACCGCACTGCGTTTGCAATCCACTCAATACGCTTCAAACCTTTCTTGTACGACAAGCATATTTCATTCCTCACTGCCGCTTAAACCGCCGTAAGAGATGCACGAGGCTTCCGAAAGGGCCATAATGACATTTTCTAATTTCGCGAAGTGAACCTGTAGGGATAAGTGCTTGACGGCGAAGCGTCCCTCACAAAAATTAAGAGGATCAAAATAGTCAGGAAAGAAACCACGGAGTATCCCCCAGCCCAAACCGACAGCGTTTACATGAACCCTGTGACCGGTTTTCGACCTGATAACTCAACCCGCTCCTGTCGGGTCCATGTAAACGCTGCTAGAATAGGCCCTCAAATTCAACATGACCAAGAAACTGACTGAGATCAGGGAAGAGTTAGGACTTAATCTACGAATTTATGAGCAGGAAGTAGAATCACGAAAATCTGCGCACAAGACGAGTTAAAAGATAAGAAAGGAAGTGACTGCACGTTCGGAAAGATAACAGCGGCAGAGTGAGGCAGCTTGCTTTCATTTGCAAGACGATCATCTTCACTCTTTAATCATAACATGGTACCCGTATTATCAACCGGAAACACTTTTTTTTTTTTACGCCTAACTTAAGGCGTACGCTGGGGCAAGTTATCGAACGTTGGTTTGCATACTTCGTTATCGCGAAGATTGACAACGTGCATGAGCTGGCAAAGGAGTCAGACAACGCCATCAGGCGGTTACCCCTTTTCCGCGCATGGGGACTGCACACGCTACGAACCGAAATGACTCATTTCCGCTCTCGTGAAAAAAAAAAAAAAAAAAGAACGTAAGAATTGCACATAATTTGCAAGCTCATGATCCGGCCACAAAACACTTGCATGGTCAGTAAGGTTAAGGTTAACCGTAAAATAAATGTAATTGCAAGGAGCGCCGTTCCGCGCGGGAATCTTTACGATAAACTTTTCCACGCTTATAAGAACGGCGCAGCCATCGGAGCCCTAGTATGCCGTAACTAAACTCTCGCCCCAAGCTATGGAGGGACAAGAACAACAGTTCACCTCACACTCGAAAGTGCCGGCGGCTCAAACCAAACCATTCTGCATGGCCTGGAAACAAGCTTGACAGCCTGCATAGCTTTGACAGTAGATGTAACTGTGGGATGGAGATTAGAGGCCAGTCGGGAAAGTGCCACCTAAGGTATGCATGAGGCACATGTGCGGGCCTCAAAGTAGGCGCGTCTAGGGGAAGCTGGATTACAGTGGGGAAGGTCATCTTTGGGAGCTCTTCTCTTGCTTCCTCCGCGATAAAGCAGTCGTTCAAGGTTATCACTTCCACCAAAGCGTGTTACCGACACTATGTAAAACCCCGTGTCTAAACCAGGCGTGAACAACAACACTACAGAGAGAAAAGTGATTTTCAATGCCATTACGCCGAACAGCAATTTCACCTTACCTTCGAGCACAAACGCGTGGCACTGGAAGCTCTCCGAACCTGGCATCCGTGAGAGAAGTTACTGGCTGTGAATCTTCAAGATGTAATGAAGAGTTCGACGAAACATCGTCTGGTCAGGTGGTGACAAAGAATATTATAGGGTCACTGACCAAGTCAAAATTTAATAAAACGTAATGACGCTACGGCTTCTTGTTCGGAAGACGTAGGGCTTCCGAAACGTCATTACGTTTTATTAATCTCTGACTTGGTCAGTGACCCTATAATTTTCTTTATGAATCTTCAAGATGCATCAAGTTGGAATTTTTATGCACACTCCAAAGACTAGAGAACAGTACAGCTGAAATTAGGACCCAGCAGGGGCGCCACGGAGCACCGTTTGGCTAGCCAGCAACGTGTACTCGCGTAGCCGGCTCAAGCACAGTGCACGTACTTTGACTTGGAAAAATATGCTTTATAATACGCATAAACACACTTCAATGGAGTAGAGAAATGGACGGAATGCCTCTTCATTGCTTTATGTCGACGTCTAGAGACGACATCACGGCGACAAATTAGTTGAAATAACGTTACTACAGTGAGAAAGCACTTCACAACATCACGTGAAACCCACGGTGGTATGACTCATGGCAAAAGCAGACATTACACCTTTAATGTGGAAGATGAGTTCAATAGCCGGTGCCAAAAATGCAACCGTGATTTCGCTCCGTTAGCAACTGACCGCGTGTGCTTGAGAGTGTTTGAAATGAGCTTAACAGTCGTTGCTCTACGAAACGAGTCCTCTGTGCGGCCATGACATTCTATCGTGGCCGGTGAGCCTCGTTGACAGAACCAAACACATATTAGACAAAGCAAACACGGAGACAGGCGAAGACAGCGTCCATGCCTCCTTGTATGCCCGCTGTCGGGCTGGAGTCCCTGCTGCCCGTGAGGGCATTTTATTGCGCGGTGAGGTTAAAAGAGAGCCCCGAGTCACTGGGGCCGAGTCATCACAAGTGCAGCTGGAATGTTGACGTAGGCAGGGCAGGGCCCGCGTCACGAGCCCGCCGGCGGCTCGCTGCTGCTGCTGTTGAGGTTCACGCTGGAAGACGTGTTATTGTTGTTGAAGAGTGACGCGAGCACGCTCATGAGACGCAGCTCGTGGTCCATCTCTTCGCGGCGCATGCGCTCAAGCCTCTCTAGCTCCTCGTGGCGCAGCCGCTCGAGCAGGTCCAGCTCGAGCCGCATGCGCTTGTGCTCCAGCTCAACGAACTTGTCAATGCCGCGCGTGATGAGGTCTGTGAGTGTGGAGGCGGCTAGCGTGGGCGGTGAGGGCGCGTCGGGCAGCTTGCGTTTGAGCGCCGCCCTGGGGCCCCCCGCGCCGGCCGCTGGGAACCGCGCGCCGTCCCCCGGCTCAGCGGTGGTCGTCGTGATGGTGGGGAAGTTGTCCGCCGGGAACCGCAGCGCTGTGGCGCATTCGACGGGCGGCGAGCTCGGCGACCGGCTGTAGTCCAGCCCCTGGTTGCTGCCACGGAAGAACCCCTGGGCGCGCTCGTCGTTGCCGTTGCCCTCGGCCGGCGGCGCCGAGCAGCCTGGTCCTGCGAGCGAAAGAGCCATTGTTGCGCTGCAGGGCCAACAACCTCCGCTGCCCTCGCGGGAGCGCCCGAGCGCGTCGCCCGAGCCCGCTTCGCTCGGCAGCCGCCCCCCCGCGGAAGGCCTAATGGACGTCGCTCGGACGCGCGCCCCGGAGGGCCCCCCCGGGGGATCCCCCCCTCCACAGAAACTCGTATGCGGCCGCTGACTCAGGGACTTCCGAGAGACCGCGCGCGAGGAGACAGGCCCAAGGCTCGCCCCAATAAAACCTGTTTCCAGGCTGCAGCCACCGAGCCAAACTGCGGCGCTCGAACATTCTCGAAGCGCCGGCTTTTTCCTCCCCGGGACACTCACGATGACGCTACTTGGCGACCCACAAGCTCGGTAACGCCACTGGGCAGAGGGGGAGCGCGCGCTGCCAGCACCGGGGCCTAGGAAGCGTTTCGAAGGGCACGCTATCGCAACGCTCCCCCCCCAGCCGCCTTTTGGCCATGGCAGATGCAACTGCAGCCGTTCAAGCAAGCACATAAATTCAGTTCACGAAGCAGCCAAGATTCGAAACAATTCGCCCCCGAATTATCTTCCACAAGAACACTGACAAAATGCGGACTGTTGCCGACAGCAGGGCTCCAAGTGAGCAGATCTAATCAGTGGACATACATGTACAGTCTTTGTCAAAAGTGCCTAGGGGGTCTGCATCTCAGCTACTTCGTGCACCTTGTAATGCATTGCCAGTATCTCTTGACGGTAGGATTTTTTTGTCCTACCCTCTCCAATGGGAAACACATTCCGTAATGCTAAATCAGCTTCACTACATGGCTCAGAAGCAGACCCCCCGTGCTCTACACTTCTGACAAAGGCTGTATAAGTAAATGAACGGAAAGATAACTGGGACCACAGAAAAGAACAAAAACTTGTATATGCAGTTAATGCGATTGCTGAACTTTAGCTGCAATCTAAGAAGTAAACGAGACAACTCAGCGCCTGTAGATAGGTAAACACATGAGGCTTGGAGCTGATGCCATGATTCGAAATAGTGAGGCTTAACTTCCTTATTTCGACTGCGGACGAGTGTCAGCGTCGTCGCACACGTCCTACAAGCCGCTAGGTTAGGAAAAGAATGAATACACCCCGGCATTTAACACACGCCTCAAATTCAAAGAAGTGGTGGGGGGGGGGGGGGGGGGGGCGCTATGATGAGGCGCGAAATTTTGACAGGACGCACGCTGTGCTGTATTTTACGTCCCCTTTAAAGCTGCTTCCATTATAAAACTTCATACTGAGGCTGTGAAGCAGTTCAAAGACTTACGCAGCGACCGTACTGCGGACGACTCCATATGCAATCTGGGGAAACAAAGAAAACCGAATGTGCCATGACGTAGTACTATCAGACCGAATTCAAATGTGAACATCGTCTGTGAAAAGTCAGCATAAAATTTGCCCATTTTAAGGTTCGGATATAGCAGACAGAAGCGATATTCATGTTTCTATTAAAACGTCCACCGATGTACACGCGCTACAGTCAAGTGGTTCCAAGAGAATGCCGCGCTACACATCAGGGGAATAACGTATACCAATGTTCGCGTTTGAATTCGGCCCGTAGATCGCAACTGCAACTGGCCTGGGTATACCATGTTAATATATATATATCAATGTTAATTTTCAGCAAGCTCTGACCACAGCGGTCACGCAAAAAAAAAAAAATGGGGGGGGGGGGGGGGGGGGGACTAAGTGTCCAACCTCTGCTGCGTAACGCCGTCGCGCTGATGCTCTGCCTAGACTTTGTGGCAGCCTGGGGAATCATAACGATCGCAACGACAGCGCAGTCGCGCCCTTAGTATACTGACCACATGACAGACGTAAGACGGGTCATGCCTTCAACAGCAACATATGCTAAAGCGGGCTTCGAATTTGAAAAACAATATCACTCAGACCAACCTTCAGCTTCACAACATGCGTTGTACCGTGTAAAGCACTTGACCTCTATGCCACAGGGCGTGTGGCTGAGGGCCGAGTTAAACTAACACGCAGTGGTTTCGTGCACACACACATGTAAACGAGACCACAAAGGGTTGACTGTGATGTTGTTGAACCTAGGGGAAAAGGGGTACAGGGGAGTCCTGCCGCAAAAGAGACGGTCTGTAGCCTGCAGGCATAGAATCGAATATTGAGTACGGCTTTCAAAAAGTATACGCCAGTTCAAACCGACTCCACAATCTTTTTTTTTTCGAGTTCTCAGTTGTCTGATGACATGTCGCCAGTTAAAACTGCTGCCAGAACTTCACGTGCTGAGGTGATAACCAACACGACGCATTTCATCTTCGCACGAACACAAATCGGTTCTCGAGGAAACCGTTCGCGAGTTCTAGACCCGCGGGAAGCCTCTGTACCCATGTGAAAACAAAGGGGAGCACGTAGGCGAGATTTAGTTTTGCCCTTCTGATCACTACGCCCACTTCGTGCAACCGATGTTAAAAAAAAAAAAAAAAAAAGAACCCTCGAGAATAGGTGATCCCCAGATGCCCTTTCACGACTGTATTCGTAGCGAAGCGTACAAGGCTGGTTAGTCTGACGCGCTTCAATTAAGAAAAGAGCGCGGCGAAGCAGGCAAAGGTGTAAGAACGACACACGAAACTCCTCGTATTGCGCTGCATTCTGTATTCACCTCATCGCCTCAGTTGACCACGCCTGTTTTCCTCAGTATCAGGCCACGTTCAGTAGTCGCACTTTCCATGACATGTACAATGCTCACGCAAGCTTTCGAAACATGGACACCACGAAAAAGTTGAATTTCCTCGCTGAATGGAGGCGGGGTCTGACACTGAAGGGTGAAGATGCAGAGGTCACGCAGGAAACTTGCACAGCATGCACCCTTTTTCGTGATTTCCGTGTTTCAGAAACTCCTGCCGCCCTACCTGGAAGTAATCCTTCAAAGTTGGGAAACAGTGCTCTATACCCTGTCCTCTTGCTAACGCGTCTGTTTCGTTGGTTATTTATTTATTTGTTCTTTTTTTTTTCTTTTGTTGAATTAATCCCTACAGTGGCTGTGAATACAGGGAATCGCGGCGTTTACTCATGCACTCGACGGACGACTCAAGTTTCTGTATCGCATAGCTTACACGCGGCACAAGGGACGATACTGTGGTGCCCCACACAAATGTAGCGACCAGTGCGGCGTCAGTGCAAGGCAACTAGCTTAACAAAGGCATGCGCGCACAGAGGATGAGTCCCGGCGTGTGAGATGAGAGATAAAACTCTCATGAGAGGCATGACCGCTGTCACTGGTAACCTCTACCGCTGGTGGAGGTTGCGATCTGTGCATTGGACTGTGCCACACACCAGAACTGCGTGCGGTGAAACAACTAGAATACGTCCACTTACTGAAAGCCAGCACGCACGCAAGCTCAGCATCTGAGAACAAAGACGACAACAGCGAGTTTTAGAAAAGTAGCGCCAGTGAGCATACGCGGAACGCTGCGATGAAAGGTGTGGCTCAGTGTGGTCACTTTCCCTCTAAGCGCTCCAATTCTGCACTAAAAGTTCCTAATGCAGCGAACATTCCCCCATAAGGTCGAATCCTCTAGGACATACGCACAAAAATGTGTGGACAACGCCTGCCTCGTCTTCTTGCATTTACTTCCTAGAAAATATGCTGTTGCCATTCTTCACATTTTAGAGAGTTCTAACATTCTTCAGAAGATTTCATGTTTGGCGAGATCACTCAGAAAAACAACCATGCGTCCAGTAACGATGGAGATTCTAGAGAATGAATATAGACGAGATTGAACGAAGAAGCTGATAAGCACCGACTGCAAGCGCCTAATAATGTTGTGCATTTGCTTGCGTTTTCGAACATGACTACCAAGCAGAGTGCTCTCGCCGAGTGACCTCACTGGCAGTACATCGTGGACTAGGCTGAGAATATTCGGGTGTTTATGTGCTGTAAACGAGAAACATTAATGCGTAATCGTGACCAGCTGTGTCTACTTTTAAAACGCCAGCCGCATCGCACGCTTCACAATAACAGTCATCTGTGCAATCGTGATAATTAGTGTGTCTATTTTTACAACGGCAATCGCTTCGCAATGGCAGTCATTGGTACCCGTAATTCGGTAAGCCGCCGCGATCTAAGCCTGCCCTGCCCAATACCGCAAACAGGCCCACCTAAATTCGAACCCTAGGTTATGCACACAAAAATGTGTGAACAACGCCAGATCCATCCTTTTGTATTTACATCCAGGCTACATTCGATGACATTCAAGGATTAACACTGTCTCAATTGGCGTTCTCTCTGCAGCCAGGGTTAGGTTGGAAAGGGAAGGAGACAGGCCTTTGTCACCTTAACCATGGCCGTTCATGCCGTGCCTTATAACATTCCCTAGGCTCGGAGTTAAGGGCCAAAGAGGAGGTGGAGAAATGATGCGGCATCCTTAGGGCGGGGATAGCCTATTCGTTATGGGACGGGACAAAACCCCATCGGCTTCCCTCTGCTTCCTAACCTGCTTTGTCCCAGAAAAAAATATGGTATTTTGACGGAAATACATCAAAATAGAAGATTTCTGTTTAATCCGCCCGCACGATGCGTGCATGGGCACTTGCATAGTGACGTGCGTAAGCCACTCATGCCTCGTCAATTGCGGAAAAAAATTAGTGCACGAATAAAAGGAGATTCTGTCCATATCCGGCCAAAGGATCTGGTTCTGCCCCTAACCTGCGGGAATAATGGACAGTTGACACGAACTGCTTTAAAAACCGGCACCTGTAGACTTATAACCGCAGACAGTAAAAAAAAAAAAAAAAAAAAAAAAAAAAAGAAAAAAAAAAAAAAAAAAAAAGTAGCCTAAAAATAGAGTGCGATTGGCGTCTCACTCCTCGCGGTCTGTCTTCTTATGTGCAGCGTAGCGGGGTATAAACGCAATCTGAGAAAGACGTGATAGCGAGAAAACGCAATGCGGAGAAATTAAGGTTTTTGCAAGCTGTAAATCGTTTGCGTTTGCATGCTTCTCTGTTTCGGCCGTTTTCAGCAACAAAATTCCCTGACACTGCTTCACAAGTGGCGCTTCTGCCCTATATGGTTGCACATCGTCAACCTTAACGAAAAAAAAAAAAAAAAAGAACCCTATGTATACGTAACAAATCTCCCGGACGAGGATAGCTTTATATCGGCAAATAAAAAAAAAAAAAACGTTTGTAGAGTGACACTTCTGGTAAAAGTGCACTATCAGGAGCGCTAACTTGTGCCGGCGCCACGTTCATTTTAGCTGCAGGCGTCGTGAACACAATCGTGTCAAGGCTGAGCGCCAGTGACTGCATTGCAAACTCAATTTTGGTGTTTCGTTAAGGAACTTAATTCTGTAAGCTTACTGAAGACAGGAAACATTGGTACGACTTTTTAACTGCACTGTTAACTGCAATATATATATATATATATATATATATATATATATATATATATATATATATATACCCAGGGAAGAGTCTTGTTGATAACAACGGCGGCATTTATCACTGTTCTATGCATGTCAAGTTAAGCTTTGGAAAGCCACTCCCTTACCTAGGTTTTCAAAACATTTTTGTTCGTTATCACTGTGCCTGCGTGAAGAGTTCGTTAAATACCACTCCCAGGAATTTACCCCAACTGTATACAGTAAAATATCTGCCAAGTAAATAGTTCCCTGGTTGTGCTAAAACAGCATATAGAAAAATTGCTATGCTCCGCCGTCAGATTGACCACGCCCCCTCTCCTTTTGCGAACTCCGCCAGATATAACCAGATACAGAATTAACCCGCCTGCAAAAACTAAACAGGCAGGTACAAAGAACCGCAGCCTGGGTCACTTCCTGTGGGCGACGACTTGTTCCCAGTTCAACTTTTTATGACGACAAGCGACATTAGGTTCCTAATGTACACACGAGATGGAGCGGCCTCCCTCAGCCCACGAGTAAGCACGCTGTGAACTGGCAGCAGTCGACATTCGGTAGAGCTGAGGCTCGTATGTATTCCATAAGACGCTAATAATGTACAGACACTACTACGGAAAACGGCAAGTGTGCGCGGATCCAGTAGGGTTCGGAAAATCTAAGGGACGTACGAAACGTAGCAGCAGTTTCTGTATTTTGGGACACACCAAGGAAAGTAAGCAACTACGTCTGTCTCTTCCGCAGTAGGACGAACATTTTTTTCTTTTTTGTTGTTGTTGTTACTGATGACTCCACTGCAAGAATCCGTGAAAAGTGGCTCTTAAATACTCCTGCAGAGATATTGAGAAAAAAGATTCTACGCAAGCAATTTGCTGGTGTTAACCCTGCACTGTGGCGTCAATTGGCGCTCACTTACACTTCCTGTCTTCAAATAGACCGAAATAAGTATGGCTATGGCTAGCAACATCACTCCAGAGGTCCTCAGAATATCCTGCAAACATATCCACGGTGCAACACGCGAAACACTTCGGCGAAACAAACGCGAGCCCCAAGCCTCACGGCCTTCAAAGAAAGGTTAGTAAGGCGGCAGTTTTACGCAAGCACGTTTAGAGCAGGCAGGTCCTACTCGTAAAGCTGCACTGTACACGAACCGCGAACCTTGCATTACTCAAGACAAATTTCGCTGAATTCCTAGCACACAAGGCAGCTCTTCGTTTAACGACCAAGAATTTAAAGTGAAACGATGGTGATAATGCATTTTTAGGGGCAACGACAGCTTTGGCCCAAGAACCTCATTGCACAAATTGCTTCGTTCTGTACAACGTGGGGCCACAGATATACTTCCCAAGCAATTCAGCTCCAGTTAAGCCGTGCACCAGGCAAGAGAAAAGGCTAGACACTGTACCACCTATGGGTACTCGAGATACTGGGGGCCGAACCCCATACCTCCCCCATAAGCGGCGGAGGCTTAAACCACTCGGCCACTGTCACAGCGAAACGAGCCAAGCACCGTCCCAATCCTGTTTCCATGAGTGTGCGTCTATCAAGTTCACACGCGATCAGTATTGGCTGTACAACTTTTCCCACTAAGCGCATTCAACGTTGAGGCAACACCTAATTGGAGTGACTCCCAGTTTTACTCCCACTAATTACGGCAAACTTTTTTGCACCTTCAACCCCTCTGTAACGCTGAGAATCACAGAAAACGCGGCCGTCACGCACGCTAGTTAAAGATTTGTGCGGCTATGCCTTGACCGCGTAACTCACTTTTGACTGCACATAAATCATTATTATGTATGACCTTGTTTTCCTGCTCGGATGACTGTCTTATTTCCCCTTACAGACTTGTCTGTTTTCCGACAAAATAGTCGTGCCTGCACTTGCTGTATCCTTTCTACCCTCGTTTAAACATTTAGCTTTACAGTGACCATAAAAAAAAAAAAAAATAAAAGCAATCCTCCTCTTCTGATTCCATTCGTTGTCATACCGTCCCAATCTCTGAACTTAGCAGGTGCGCTATCATGTTGACTGTGGCTAGCTCATTTGAACCTATGGCCACAATCTACGTATTACATGCGTCAAGTTAAATTTGGGAACTGAGGCAGCCACCTGTAATATTTTGCTGTGCGCCTAGAATGGAACTGTGCACGTGATGCGGCGCAGGACATCACTGTGATACGTTTCGCGTGATCGCAGTGATCCCTAACTTAGAGATTGAGATGAGCAGTTCGAAATTAATTTTTATGGAAAAACGAACTGTTCCGGCCACATCAGTCGCAACCGTCGATCTCAGGAAATTGCTGTCACTTTCATTCCCTTCGCAACAAAGCGCCAACCCATTAATGGACGAAAACTAGCCAGCTTAAGTCCTGGCTTTGTTAACTATTTATAGTTTTATCTTATGGTAAGCTTTATCACGGCGTAGCTGGAACAAGAGTTAACGAACTGAACTGAGCAGGATGTATCTATGCCAACGCGCACCACCAGCGTTGCCTATTTGTGTAGCACATGCGACACTGATCGCTGGAAATGGCAAAAAAAAAAAAAAAAAAAAAAAGAAGAAGAAAGGCCGACCAGTTCGCGGTAAACCCAGAAAGGCTCGCGGTGATAACAAGCGACCCAGAACCCTGGGGCGAGCAGCCAAGGCGGCCGCCCGCACCCTGGGATGCTGATACTATCGGCTGCGCGAGAGAAAGTGGCCCCTCACCGAACAAGCTGCGTTTTCCGCGCACTTCGAGCAGCCCCGGCTACGAACAGGCCATCTCGAAGGCCAATTGTTGCGGCACGGAATAATGCATGCGGCGAACTCGGCGGCTTTCGCTCATGGCATAAACACTCGGTGGGCACGGACGCTGGTAGCAGGCGATATATTTGAAACTTCACGCTTATTTACACACCGACAGGAGAAACATGACACGTATCAACGTAAACAGCACTGAACAGCAGCACGCTTTCGAACAGCTGATGTGAGCCATATGCGGCGGATGCACACACATCGATAAGCTCTCAGAGTTTCACTGTCAAGTAACGAAAGGTATTTATACACACATCGCTGCGTGCGAAACTAGCGTCAAGAGCAGGCAGCGGCGGAAGTGACGTAGGCCACACAAAACAAATCGTCGTGATCTGCACGCGCGACAGCTTTCAAACTGATGTTTTGGAAGCAGCCATGCGGCGACAAACAGCGTGGCGGGGCCGGGGAAAGCGTCCCGGGGCGCTTTCGCCAGCCCCGAACCCCGCGGGGAGCTGCCACGTGCGGAACCGAAACTTGTGGCGGAATGCGGGGGGAGGCGGTCCCATTCGATCGCGCGCTGGGCCCGGAGAGGGGGAGCTCTTTCTACGAACGCGGGTCGGCAGGTGCCCGAGCCTGCGGGCACCTGTCGGCGGCGGCGGCCGCGCAGCGTGGGCCCGCGACCTGGCAGGTCGTCGCCACTCGCCGGAACCGGTTCTCGGGGCCGCGGCCCAGTTGCGGCCGCCCGAGGGGCCGCTCGGCCGGGGGGCCCGGACCCGCAACATGGCGCCTGGGAGCGAGTCCAAGGCCGCGCCCGGCAACCGGTTCCGTCGCGCCGCGGCCCGGGCGCGCCGCCCGTTTCCTGGTCGCGCCCCAAGGCCGCATTCCGCACTTACCGTCGTCCATGTAGTTTGTCTCGGAGTCCGTGCCGGCAAATTCTTCGGAGCCCAGGCTCTCATCCACCTCGCTCTTGATGAACAGCGCGCCGCCCTTGGCGCCCTGGGCGAGCACAGTGGCCAGCGCTTCGTGGTAGGTGGCGATCTTCTTGCTCCGCTTGCCGTACTTGTACTCCTTGCGTAGTCGTTTCATCTTCTCCTTGACCTGGAGCGCGGTGCGCAGGTAGCCCAGGCTGCGCATCTGAGCCGCCATGCTCTCGTACACCTTGTTGTTACGTGACGTGCCATCCAGGAGGTCTCGGTCCGCAGCCCAGATGCGGATGAGCTCGTACGTCTCCTGGTCGCTCCACGTGAGTCCCGCCATGCCGTCTGCTGCCGCCAGCTCGCGGCCCGGCCCCGCCAACCTTGAGCGGGCAGGGTTCAAGGAACTCGGCCCGCCGCCGCCGCTGATAGCTGGGTCCGAACTTGTCGCTCCGACGCTCGAGCTCTGCGCCTGTGCTGCTGCTGCGCCATACACGGCCCAACCCGAGCCAACGGGGACACTGACGGCGGCGACCACGCGTCCGCCGGCCGCGAGCTCCGCGCTCGCCACCGCGAGAGAGGAGGTCTTCGCCGCTGGCCCGCCGCCGGAAGACGCACGTGACGGCTGCTGCCGGCTCCTTGCGCTGCTCCAACCACTTGCTAGGTGGCGCTTCGGCGCCAACAACCTGTTGGCGCGGCGCGCGCTTCGAACGAAGAGGCGCACCTGTGCGGCTTGCACGGGCCACCTCTCGCTCGAAAGAATTCAGGCTGCGTTCGCACGCCCTTTCCTAGCATCACTTTGTGCACTGTTTTGTGTGACCGAGCTGAACGCACACTTCTCTCCAAAATCGTCTAACAGTTAGCACCACCATTCCAGGAAGATGGAGCCTTCTCTAGCTTTCCATCCTTCCCGCTTAGTATTTTCTATTGTCGTCACATTTGAAGGATGAGGCATGAATTTTTGGTATAACATACTACTTATTAAACGATCCACGTCCCTAAACTCCTAAGAGGGGATGTATAAAATCAAATAAACATGGTAGCTATTTTAGGTGCAGCGCGCAATATACGCGAAACTATGGACACGTTCTGAGGTAGGTACGCAAATCACTCCGCCTCGCGCCAAGTCGATCGACGTAGGTTTCGCTCAAGACTTCGCGATGTAAGGGCTGCAGTGTCCGAACTGCTCTGGCGTTCAAATGAAGTGGGCAGTTGACGTGCATTTCTGACGCGTACTCTTACTCGGCATGCAACAACACCAAAAGAAAATGTTTCGGGCTACTGCGGGGTAGCCAGTATAAACAATGAGGGAAGCATGAACAGCCGCTAGCATAGAGGCTCACAGAAAACTTAAGAACTTCTGGTCTCATGCGCAGTCAGACGGACACTGCCTGCCAGTTAATTACGGTGGCTGACACTATTCTATAGGCTATAAGATTGAGAAGGAAACACGGTAGACTGTAAACAAAGTTCCGGGATGGCAACATAACTTGGTTTGGTTTATGGGGTTTAACGTCCCAAAGCGACTCAGGCTATAAGAAACGCCGTGATGAAGGACTCAGTAAATTTCAACCATCTGGAGTTCTGACTGCGCGCTGAAATAGATGGCATTTCCATTGCAAGTAATCAGTGTTCTCTGGACTGAAACAAAGCCGGGCGTACGGCAAGGAAATATAAAATTAGCTGTTTTCCGCCTCGTGCTGAAGACACGGTAAAAACGGTAGCCACACGTGCGCTTGTCCGAACACGCCGAGGATTGTTGATCTGAAGGGGAAGAACAGGTAAGCGGGTTGCTTTCGAAAGGGGCACACATGATCCGACGACGCAGCTTATGATGCTGCCGGTGTACCACGTAATGTGTCGCCTTTACAGCCTGTAAAACCTCTAAGGCATTTCTGAAATGTGCGCCGGTATAATGCACGTAATAAAGCTTGACTGGCCGAAGGGGCAAGCGGCCAGTGCGGTCTTGAATGCAATCAATACTGACAAGACAAGTTCAGATAATGAACGCTACATATACTACATGACATGAGAATGAATTTGGCAGAGTACACAGGGGCTAGTTTTGCTAAGCGTTTCTGAAATCGCCGCGTCATAATTTTTCCTTCTCCCGAAGGTATCCGTGCACCATTCGCTGACATGACGTCCATTCAGTGACATGGCTGAGTTCTATTTAGCCACGCTACGAGGGGCGAGAGACGACTCTGCTTTGCCAGCGGTTTGCAAACCTTGCACTGTGTCCCTCTCTGTGACCCCTGTCGCCTGAGGAGTAAAATGCCTTCTCCTCTTCAAAACACCGGAACCTAGTCTTGCGCAGCAGTGCCGCAGCATATCGCGAATTGACGTACTCGATCGCCCAGTCTTATTCGCTTGCAAAAAAAAAAAAAAGGGGGAGGGGAGGGGGGGGGGAGCTAAGGGCACAAGCAGAAATGAACTATAAGAATGCAATGTACGTAATGCTGCATATGGTAAGGTTCGACGCACACACAGAATGCGTCGTGCACAGTTCGCTCGCCAAAAAGAGTGCGTCGCGGGGTCTCAGTAGCTCGCGTCCGCATGCAGAGTTTGGGTGAAATTCCGTATACTGACCTTATACCATGCGCGACAGTCATTTCCAGAGCAGCGGATGGATGGTCACTGTCGGCCTTACGCACGGTTGCGGCTTCCTAACACAGGCGCAACACTGACGGCGTTGTCAACACATTCCTGCATGTCCGTGCACGCGCTGTTTCCGCCTTGGGCGAGAGCTGGGGTATCAGCAGCGCGCTATCGACAGGCCTCCGCGAGAGATAGCAGAGAATGTGGGGATTGTTCGCGCTGCGAGTGAGAGTGTGGTGGCAGCTGTCGTTACAGGGAAATGTCAAGGTAAGCTTCAAGCTCGCGCGAATGTCATCAAACGTCTCAATCAATCGACATGCTACATCACTGGGGCAACTGCTTAGCGGAAATCTCGCGCCACGCGTCCAAGAATGCACTGATCTGGTGGCATGAGCGGCAGACAGCCTCGCATATGTTCTAAGCAAGTCTATGTGCTGTACCCGCCACCTTGCATATACGCTCGAAAATAGAACCGCTACGGCACACACAGCCGTCCAATATAGCAGGCGCTGTCCAGAGTGCAGGAAGCCCCTAGTCAATCAGGACTCCTTAGGGTTTAATATACGTGTGGGGAGATTCTAATGTGCTGTTAGAGTTGCACACACACAAGCACAAAAAAAAAAAAAGTTCGATAATGTTAACGCAGTAGCAAACTGCCGTGTAAAGGGACAGCCCACGTGTCAACGCGAGTCACAGATCCCGTCCAGTCGTCTCCGCTTCTCTTCGCCGTTCTGGTATAGATGAATAACTGACTAGCCTGCGCCTATATAGTAGTGAACGTGCTGTAACTTCGTGTCGCTACCCGCGTTGCTTATGGAAAGGTGGATTACAAGAAACAAAAATAATCGTTACATCATCGGGCCACAGATATGGCTCATGCATAAAGACAGCTCCGACAAAACGTAAATGCAGCGCAGTAAATAACGCCTACTATCCTTGGCAACGACATCAGCCGATCCAGGTCTCTTGAGAGGTGCTGCTACTGAAAGCAACAGAGCGAACCCACCAAGCACCCTCTCTTTTCGTTGTCTGAATGTAAATTTCAACAGCCAAGCAGCAGGCTACATTCATTAAACTGGGTACTCCGTATAGCTTTGCATCCTAGCTGTTATTGAAGCAGTTCTTCGTGGGCATGAGCATTGCGACAGAACACGTGCCGCTCCAAACCGGCCAAGAAAAGCAGCGACAGACAGAAGACTGGCGGAAAATGCGGACGCAAGAGGTAGCTGCGAAATACTGCACTTTTTTCTTTTTTTTTAAGGTTCGCCCTGCGTCCCATGATGTTACATAGTTTGCCAGCAGAGAGAGGTCAGTGCAGGCTTTATCATTTTCTTTTTTCGCATAAATGAACGACACGCTAAACGTGTATTAACATCAACACGTTTTCTAAGGGTGGTCATTACGCTCCAAAGAGTTCCTGATGCATTGCACCTCGGCCGGACTCAAGCTGCAGCGGAGCGATTGCACAAACCGGAACCGACACAAACTCAGGTACAAGTTTTCAATAAAGCTTCAAAATACAATATAAAATCTTTGCTATAAAATCTTTTCCAGCGTGAGACGGAGGCCATACTGTCGCCACGGATTTGCGACGCGTACAGGCACCACGGGCACGCCAGAAGCGGTGACAGTCAGGCCGGCTCCTCAAACATTTGGGAACGTGTTGGTTGGCAAAGTCTTTTTTTTTTTCTTTTTTTTTTTTTGCTTCTCGTGCGAACCACATCCTACCTGTGCGTTTATTACTTCGATCGAAGTGGCAGACGACACCCAAGATGGTACTTGTGCCGCGTTCGTTTGTTTACATAAAATCAATTATCAGTGCTCATTAAAACGATAAATGAGAGATATTGTACGTCAAGTAAATTCCCGAGGAAGCAGCTGGTGAACGCGACCTCATCAGCTGCAGCATTTAGCTGTTGCGTGCTGACAGCGTTGGATTATTATTATTGGTAGTAGTAGTAGCAGTAGTAGTAGCAGCAGCAGTAGTAGTAGTAGTAGTAGTAGTAGTAGTAGTAGTAGTAGTAGTAGTAGTAACAGTGAATACGCCTTTCAGGCGCCACCGCGGGTACCGAGGGGTCGATATGCTCCGTACAGGGGAAGAAAAAAAAAATCTGCATGCTGTATGCATGTCGCAAGGCCCTTCGCTGAAGCGATTATTGTAGTTCATGTCTAACCTGAAGGGAAAAATAATATAGTAGGAACTTTGGGTGACATTCATATGAGCCTCTTTTATGCAGGAAGGAAAACTTCAGACAGGTTCACCTGTGCCTCTGTGATGAACTATCACTTCCTCCGAAATTCCGCAGGGGTGTTTTTAGGGAGGCGACATTCCCCACCCCCCGCAGTTACCGTCAAGGTGCCCACGGGCCGCGTACGTACGCGCCACACAGGTTACAAATTTCCGAAAGGAAAAAAAAAAAAAAAAGAAAGAAAGAAGGGGGGGAGGAAGCGCCGGCGTCCGAGAGCTGTCTCCGAACGAAGCGAGGAGAGCGAGCGCTAGTAGGAATGGGCGGTGGGCAACCGACCGTCGTTCCAGCGACGGTCGCCGCCACGTGCAACGGGCGCTGGCGCGGCACGTAGGCCGGTCCCGCGGCCGAGCCGCGGCCCCTCGCAGCGGGCGCGGAGACGCGGCGAAACAGGTCCTGGGAACAAAAGGACGCCCCAGGGGCGAGGAGAAACTGCCGACCCTCCCCTCGCTCCGCCGTGCGTAGTGCTGTGGCGTGGCCTCGAGGCAAATTATCGCAGTCAGCCGGGACTTCGGCCGCGGGGAGCGTGACACTGGCAGCGAGCGCGCACCTTCCGAGAACGCGGGGCCAACAAGAGAAGAATAGGAAGATGGCCGCGGGGCTCCGGCGCGTCTTCCGCCCATTAGCTCTCCGGACGAGTGTCCCAAACAACGCGCCAACAAAACTGCACCCACGGAGCGAGCGGTGCCCAGCGCCTCACTTTTTCGAGTGTAGGTGCTGGCGCGTTTCTTTTTTTTTTTTTTTTTCTTCAGCAGTGTTCGCGGGCAGGGATGCATAGGTTACGTACTTCAAGCTGCGAATGCGGAAGGTGGAAAAAAGATTAGATAAAAAGGAAAACGACCAGCGACATGCTCCGCGTCGCGCAATTAGCGCATTCACTTTCAGGGTGATGGTTACATCCGACTGCTCCTTCTAGAGAGGAAAAACGATCTGAGTGTGGCGTGAGGTTCTGTTTGAGAGACACCTGTAGCATGTATAGAAGCAAATGTTCATTAACCAGCGCATTTATTTTTGCGAGCTCAACCACTATATAGGATCTTCACGAGCTCCAACGCACTCTTGGAGGGAGACGTCCGGATGTTTGAGGCGGGTTCGTGGTTTGCAGGCCCCAGAACTGCTAATATCAGCCACTTTTTGGACTGAGATCCAGCGAGTGATGGAGCGAAATCCAAGGCACACGATGCATATGGACAGGACATGGAACCGACGGCAGGAAGCGGGAGAACAGCAGTACCAGTAGACCGGCATGATTTCATCAAGAGCAGCACAATGAGAGCTCGTAAGGGAAGGCTATGACCGCTTGGATGCCGCGGGAGGGTGGGAGTTTCCCCTCCCTCTCTGGCATATCCGGTGCTGTAGTGGCCGTAGCCCCCACCCCTCCCGGGGTCGACTCAGCCTACTGCCCATGGCGAGACAGCTGCAAACGATCGAATGCTTCGAGGTCGCGCGTTGCCTCGGGTGTGAGAGAAAGGACAAGCTGATTTCATTTTCGACGGTTCGCGTAAAAACAAACACATGTCGTTTATGTTAGTTGCAGCTGCGAAAGCACGCTTATTCACAGTGGCTAAAAAAAATTAAAAAAAGTGTAAAGTTTTCCAGCTAGAAAAGGATGAAGCAGACCAGACTTGCTGTGCACCTGGCACAGTGTGTGTGTGTGTGTGTGTGTGTGTGTGTGTGTGTGTGTGTGTGTGTGTGTGTGTGTGTGTGTGTGTGTGTGCGTGCGTGCGTGCGTGCGTGCGTGTGTGTGTGTGTGTGTGTGTGTGTGTGTGTGTGTGTGTGTGTGTGTGTGTGTGTGTGTGTGTGTGTGTGTGTGTGTGTGTGTGTGTGTGTGTGTGTGTGTGTGTGTGTGTGTGTGTGTGTGTGTGTGTCGACAAGCATTGGTCGACACACACACACAAATATCGACAAGCATTGGTCGATATTTGGGCAGCACTTAAGTGCAGTTCCTACTTCTAGTCAGATCAGCATGCATGAGCAAATTGTGGATGGGCCGCCATTTTGTGCGTTGACAAAGATGCAGGCGAACTAGACAGCGTCTTGATTGAAAACTGGTGGCCTGGCCGGAATTTCTTGCCCGCTTCTGCCGTGTGTGACTGTCGTGATAAAGAGAATAGACAGCTTTAGAATAGGGTCGAGGAGGAGAGGGGCATGCTAACCGCATCTAACCGCACCCTTCGCCCTCTCAGCGTAGCATTGTGCGCATGCTTATTAACGACGTGCTATTCCTTCATCCCACCTAATAATTGATAGGGTCACTCTATTCTAAAACTCGATACTGTGCTCGGGTCTCCTCCGACCCCAGCTTCGCAGGAGTCAGGAAGGAAGGCCACGTGCATGCAGGACATAAAGACTTGGGATAGAAGCCTTCAGTGTTCCACTCTAGTTTCCTCCCTAGGATGGGCCGCGCCGTGGAAAGCCGACTTTTGGAGTTATACATCAATGGCTTTTTACTGTTCAAAGAGTGTTTCTGGAAAGAAGGTAAACGTGATTGGGGGCAGCAGGGAGTGAGATTGGCAGATGAGATTAGGTTTACTGGACAGGGTTGATGGGAAATAATTGGGAGATGTGCTGCAACGGGCGAAACTTAGCTGATGAATATAATTATGGCGACGTCGAAGCGCCACGTTGGAACGGCCTCATCCTCCATGTCTCTTTGGCATTTTAGCTGAATGACGGCGCCTAGAGAGAGCATGCTACTGTGTCCCTATATCCGAACCCTTTCCCTGCTTTCCAGTACTGCTCTACCGAAATGGAATGCGATCAGGTATGCGCTCTTTCCCCGCTTTCCAGTACTGCTCTACGGAAAAGGAATGCGATCGGGTATAACTCTGCTCTCCCTTCAGGGAAGTTAGGAGCCATGCTAACTTTGTCTAGCCAGGGTAGGGGAGCGTGACCAGTCCACAGACACTTCTTTCACCATGGTGCCTGAGAACCAGTCTGGCTGATCTCGCATCAGGCGTGTGCGTTCGGGGCCCGCGCGAGCATTGTCTCGCACAAGTTGATCGAGAGAACGCTGTTCGTGGAAAAATACGTGTGGGGCATCCACCGAGGAGGGCGTGCGCATGCGCAAAATACTGCTGGGGTTGCAATGGTCACTCACGCTCAGTTATTTGCCCGACAGTTCTTCGAAATTTGCGCACGAGCGCGGCTAATTTGTTTAGTATTTTGTAAATAGAGTTCTGTTCTTCTCTTCCTACCACTTCCTTTCTTCGCTATCCTGTTCCCGTTCCTTTTATTTTCACCGGCTGCAGCCTGACTATTGCCACTGTGGGAAAGAGGTCTCTCCCATATCTGAACCTTGCGCTGTGCCAGCTACGCTCACCAACTCACCATATTCCGGAAAAGTTCACAACTTCTTCCGCGCACCTAATTACTTCCTGCCGGCCCCTGGTGTACTCTCGCTTCTTCTTGGAATCCAGTCTGCTACTCTGAGCGACCACTGGTTATCTCGCCCTCGCATTACCTGCCATGCCCATGCCCATTTCTTCTGATTTGTCATAATGTCATCAACTCGATCGGGTCTGTTCCTTGACTCACTGAGCATTGGCTCCGGCAACACTTTTTTTCCTTCGTTTCGATTATTTTCAATATACTATGATCATCATCAAGACGTCTTTTAACCCTCTTTCTCTCTCTCTATCTCTATTTTCTAATTATGCCTAATGAACTGCAGCCTACTGTGCACCCGCACAGAGGGTGAATTTTGTTCGAAAAGATTGCGGTGTACGCAGGGTGACCGAAAAGTAATGCCCCCCTTTTATTTTTTTTTCTCCGAACTCCGTTTGTACAAACTTAATGAATTTCGCAATTACAGCGGCATATCTATCGGGGCAATATTAATTTTCAATTTGATTTCTTTTTTTTTTTTTTTTTTTTTTTTTTCAAATTGTACGCCTTTACGCCACCGGCGCCCAAGGGCATGCATGCCTTCTTTGCACCAGCGTTTAACGCCAGCACATTGAAGGCCCCGATCCGCGGAAAAAGCGTTGTTGGCGCGAGAAGGGTCGTGATGTGGTCATGGCGGTAACTGCAGTGACGTCGCCAGAGAAAATACTGGTGATCAAGGGATCAAATACAATCTCTGACCCTTCTGTCAAAAGTCAAACACGCTACCTCTATGCTACAAACCCACTGTTTTTATCGTGCTGCTTATTGCACTGAAAATGTGATTCATGGAACGCCACAAAAGGCACCTCAGAACGATACATGGGAAATGAGGCAGGTCACTTCATCAAGAGGTTCAAAGTCGGTTGGTTCATGCACTTTCCTCGATCAGTTGAACAATCATTTGACAGCTAGAAAGGAGATTTTGTCGAAACAACAGGTTCACAGCGCCGATTCATTATATTCTTGTCAACCTATGTTGCTCGATTAGAAAAATAAATTACAGGACTGCGCTTAAAGGTGTCATGACAGTTAACATGTTTGAGGATTTTAACCCCTTACACGTTAAAATATAATTCCTCGAAGTTTGAGCTTATTCGGTGCAGTGCGTATTTTTAAAACGATTTCTTTTTATTATTTTGAAAGCAGCTTGCCGGTCTGGCAGCCATTGGCCGCTGACTTCACAACAATATATCATCCCCATGTCGTCTGCTATTTGCGGCGTCGGCTTCATCACTCTTTCATGCACGCCGTGGGCAGTGGTCTCACACTTTTTGTTTCTTTGGTAGAAACATTTCATTTGCCTATTATTTTCCTTAAGAAGCCTTCACTGTATAATATGCGACCTTAGTGATCCTCGGAGAACTAGACTTGTTTTGGGCTTCCGTGTAGAGGTTGTCGTGGAGGCCGAAATCGAGAGGCTCATGCTGTATTATTTATAAAGCATACAATCAGGAGCATATTAATCGTCTTGTTTTAGTAACAAGCGCATCCGGCGTATAAAAAGCGACATATCCAGTTTCGTTCCGCCGTGAGCGCCGCGAAAGGGGGAGGCGTGCCTGACTGCTGGGCCCGTCGCTTTTTCGGTCCAGAAAACTAAGAGGAAAACCTAGACAAGCATACGTCGACGCGAGACTACACCTTGCGACATCAGAGGAACAGAGAAAGCTTTTGAACGAAGCGGTATCTTTTGAGATGCTGTTATATGCGCGTGTTAGTCAAACTTAATTATTTTCGGCTGGTAAAGCATTTTTTGCAAAACTAAATTCAGCCTGGCCACTGCCACTGCACGACAGTATGCGCCGCCGCCGCCTCTGTTTCACTTCTATCATCGCAAAACCCAACGCGATTCGAATGCGCTTCACCGCACCGAGCGAGCTTCCCAGCAGTCTCCGTCCTGCTTCCCCTGCAGCCGCGCGCGCGACTGCGACCGACTCCCGATCCTAACCTTGCGTTTTCCGGTATTTGTCTCGCAAATGACTCGTGAGTACTTCAACGTAAACATAAACCATTCCGTATTTAGTGAGCGAGCCCTAAACTCTTGCAGGAATGAGCCGATTCGCGGATTACGACTACGCCCCCACCGTGTATACATAGTGGTGTATACATATACAGCTTGTGCCACTCAAAAACATCTGATCTACCCATGGAAGTATCAACGTAGGCCTGCTTAATTATGTCGTGAGTCTGTTTGCCCGTTTTTCCAAGCTTTACACAAAATATGATCGCGTATCGCTGATCCAGTAAACGCTCCATGATTCTCCATGACGAGGCGTTTCGACAGGGGTTCACAGTACAAGTGACCTGCGCTCTTCAGCGGCCGAGAGCCGACTGCCGATTTTTCCCAGCATTCCCAATATCCTACTTCACCGATCCTACGCGCGCAGACCGTCTTTCGTCCACCCGTTCGCCCAGGAAAAAATCAGTCCCACTACTTTCTACTGCATGGATATATGCTACTCGTTCAGACGACATAAAATGCAAGTTGAGCTAGCTATAGCAAAAATATTCTTTTCTTTTCACACCGGTTGCACCTTTATTTGTTAACAAACTACAACAGTGCTGCAAGAAGCGCCGAGGATGATATTCTCCTGCCTGCGGCGCCGAACAGCTGCCGGCTGCCCTCACACCCGACAGGATCACACGACGCTTCCCACTCAATGTGCACGCGCTTTGTGACGTAAGAAGTGGCGGATTTGGAGTCATTATTGCCGAACTGCACTCGATGACCATATTAGCCATATGCAACCGCTAAAGTTCGTGGATGCGAGCTCCATAATCGCCGAAATTGCAGGCCCGAACACCGCGTACTCGCTCTACTCGTCGCGGAACGGGCCAGCAGTTCGGCACCGCCTGACATTTCTGGCCAAGGCCATTGCTGATGAGAGAGAAAGCATATAAATTGTAGCTGCTTGTTTTCTTTTTTTCTAACACGGTTAAGCTCAAGCGCAGCTGTTAAGGCCGTTAACTCATCGGGCATCAAGTTCTCGCTCGGCCTCCGACCTGACCGAAACAGATCCGGCGATCAGTTCCGTCGGCATCGTGGGGCCGAAAACCTCACGCTACGCGACGATAGACGACCGTTGGTCGTGCTGGCGTCGTCGCCGGTACAATGCGACAGATCAGTGCATCGATAAGCTATAAGGAACATAACCGCGCAGCCCACTGACGTTGACCGTGCCTTAACTATATGGCGAAGAAAACATACCTTACTATATGCCGTTTTTGTGTAGTAACATCGTAACATGCTCATCAAGCACTTCTGCATGAAGGATGACCACTGTGTCAATCGTCCACGAAAGAAAAAGAGACGTTTCCTTTGATATAGGTGGTGTCCAAGTTTTGGCGGACATTGCGTCACGGCCGGGCTTTTGTCACGTGAATTTTGACTTCCGGGTTGTTTTTGTGGTTTGGTTTCTGCCGGCATCAGTGCATGCAGGCGCGCGGATGTGACCTTTATTCTCTGGATATTTGCGCCCAATTTGCTGGGAATGTGGTGTCGTGCTCGGCTTCCAACTACGGCAACTTAAATAGAACGCGATACAAGATGTTCCGAGTGCCGTCGAGTTGTGAACAGCGAAAACAGTTGGCCGTTGCGATCCGCTGGCTGACCGTCGACGGCGAGTTGCACGGAGGCTTTATTTCGAGTATTTTGTCAATGGCAAGTGTTGGATAGCGCTGGGGAAAGCTAGGAAACTTTATGAAGTAGGTTGTTTTCTCTCGTTCAGGAGCACCAAGTTATCGCCCGGGCGACTTCGGCTATGCGCTACAACTGTTTTCGCATGATGACGGTAGCAGCGATCGGTCGTTCCACATCTTCAAAAGGTTCGCAAATTGTGTTGTTTGGCCTGCGTCAGTACAGCGTTATATGATATTATAAGTACTGAGCAATTTTCTCCCCGGCCATTTCTGCTATATGTAAGTTTCTACAACCACCTCCAGTGCAATCAGCTGTCGTAGGTTGGTCTCGTTGCCTGACTAGTCCAGCGTGTCACCGTTAGTATAAAATTTATACATTGTTATGTATACATTGTTGCGTAAGCAATGATTTGCTGATTTAACTCCAAACAACAAAACATGATTTCAATAGCCAAGCAATCAGTGTGAGTACGCTCAAAATTGTGGAGAAATACGAGCAAGATGTATAGTTTTCTGCTTGTGCAGACATACTACATGGTGCCGTGGTGTTTATATTTCTTGTTCTGTGTGGAAAGAGGGACAGTTAAAGACTGTTTCAGGGATAAAAATTAACAGTAGTTTTATATGCTCTGGGTCAGAGTCATGAAAATCTTCACTTCAGGAACATTGTCCAGCTATTTTCATCCCAGAGAGAGAGAGAGAGAGAGAGAGAAAAGCTGACGGCTGAGATATATGGTATAAAACCAAATTTTTCTGTTCAGCAAAGCAGTTTTATAATGGCCTATGTGCTGCTAAACGTACATGCGAAAATTAAATGAATATTTACATATAAGCTATCTTGTGACGCAATGCAAAGTGCTGCATACGTGAAGTTTATGTGTTATTTTCATTTGCTGTGTGGCCTTCAGATGGAAAACAATTAAGGCGCTGAGGGTCATTGGCTATCTCAAGAAGTGCAAAATTCTGCAAGGTAGGCAGGGGCTGGCCTAGCAAGCAGCTTTTATGTCTTTAGGGACACGAAGTATGAATCTTGAAGATTTCTGTGCTCTGTGCTATGCACTTTCTTACAGCTTGCTGTTACTTACCCACAGGTGTATTGAATCTCATTTCTACAGCCTGTACAAGGCATTTTGTCACAGTTTACTATACTCTGCATGAGCCTTGCTACGGAGGTTGATTAATCACATATGTGCTGCAAAAGTTCTGCTGGAGAAAGTAATAGCGGGTGTACTTGCAGTATGACAACAGTTTCCCATTGACAATAATCTTTGCTCTTTCATGGCTGTATAATAAAGACTAGTCGCTTTTATCTTTGGCTATTTTCTTGTGCCTGACTGTTTCTCTTGGTGCTCGTAGCAAAGCTGTGCTAAGCGTTTATACCTTGCTTTCAGTTGATGTTTTCATTATGAAGAACCAGACTTTATGCCTGGTTTTTCGTACTTGACTCCTTTACCTTGAACACATTGCATATAGTGCAGAATTTATACATTCCCACACCTCTGTATGTATGTATTAATAGCCTATGTGCCTGCTGGAAACATCTGAATGTACACAATCTAGTTTTTCTGTCAGATTCTAGCACAAAGTACACAACAGCAGAATAGTTACAGGCTCTTCCCAACTTTTATTGGAAGAAATAATGGTTTCACATTTTGATTCTGAAGTTTCTGGAGGTTTCAAGAGATGCCAATATACCGAAGCTTTTGTTTTACTACTTCCCTATTTTGGCCGACGTAATGCAGCAATCAGTATTGGGCAATTAAGCATGGGAATTTCAAGCATGGAGAGCTTCCACGGTTGTATGTGAATGGCATAAAATGTCCCACGCACTATGCTTCGTTAATTTTGTTTATGAGTGAGGTTTCCTCGCATGCACTGCAGCCTCGGCTAGTGAACATGTCTCTCTGACTGCCGGAATAGCAGCCGACCCAGGCCCTCAACAAGCATTCCCTCAACAGTCTTGGCTACATACAGTTTGGGGTATGATGCATGCAAAAGGAATACAGCAGTGCTAAAAATTCAACTACATATTATGCAGTTCCATTTTCGTAATACAACTCGTGTAAAAATCAAATGCTTGAGAGATTTTTATTTATTTCGTGGTCCTCCAAATGTTTTCATTGGCTGACAGTATGATGTTTATCATGATACAGTTCTTTGACATTCTACCTCCTACAGTTTTCAGAAGAAAAAAAAAAGCACATATGTAAATAAAATCAGTTGAGTTTTCAAGAGCATGTAGCTTAAAGTAGAGAAGATTGTGCACACTTCTAAGGTTTCGAAGCACTGGTAAGTAAATCTAGATCTTCTGGAGGAATAGCACAACATACTGTTAGAATCGCATGTCACAATTTTAGCTGAGCTACTAAAACGCGGTGTACCAGCCGTGCTGGCAGATAGCTGCAGTACACCGCAACACAAGAAACCCTAGCTGCTCTGACTATCTCGGGCAGTGCAGCATAAACCGCTAAAACTTTGTAAAGGCTCCAAAAAAAGTGCACAATGTCCGCGTGGTATTTGCATGCTTTCAGCTCTAGCCGTCGTAGCTACAACTTGCGCGACAGTCAGCTCCTAGGTATCGCTAAACTGCGGCTGCCGGCAGTCTAATTAACCGGCTTCTGCTAGCGAAATACATCTAAAAATTGCTTGCTCTAGTATATTTTAGAGATATATGTAGCGACTGCATGGTAACATCAACCAAAAACGAACTTTGAGCGAATGAATGATGCATGCGAACAGATGACACACTTAGTAATGGTTCCACTTGCAGCGATTTTTCACCCGTTTTATTCAAATAAGAAACGTTAAATAGGGTCATAACAGGCGTGCAGATCATTATGACCTTTTCTACGACCTTATTCGTGCTTATAAAACACGTGAAAAGTCGAATTCAAGATTGTTGATGCCGAGTTTCAAGCACAGCGCAGCAGACGCGCATCTTGCAGATCGACTCGGAAGTCGGAATTACCCAGAGTGCCTTGCGGCTCGCTCAGATTGCCTCTCCCGGCCTACATCACGAATGACCTTTCGGAGGAGGGGCGAAGGGGGCGCCCGCCCCTTTGTGGGCAAAACATTCCGCTGCTGGCATGGTGCGGTGGATTTGGTATCGTCTGGTGACAACTTTCTGTGATTTTCGCAGCGCCGTCAAGATCCCGCGTGGTGTGATACGATATTAGATTGCAGATTACCAACTACATGCTTCTTCCGTTCTATACGCGGTCCAAATGTGTTTTTCAGCTTTGCGAAGAGCCAAGCGACAAACGTCGTGCGCTGGCAGGCCTCGACATTGTTCTCGACCATAAGCACATTTTTTTTTTTTTTTCAGACTGTCATCTTTTTCAAGGCGAAAATTGCTAATAGGTGCGTGTACTAAGGAGTGCCGCATATTGTGTCGAATGCGAATAAGGCTATCGCAAAATTTGAAGCAAATATTGCACAGCAGTGGGCATCTTCCCGCCCATTTCATTCTACGCAAGAATGATTAAATTAATGAGGACGTTTTCTTGGACTACTGGCACGCAGTTTTCTTCTGGGATGCCCTCCAAATGACTCTTAGGAAAGAGTTTCCGCGTAAACCTCAAGATATCGTGTATCTCCCGATTGAAACCTGAGACAATACATTATATGATCTTGTAATGGCGTTGGGCCTGCATATGTACAGGAGAAGTCAGTTCGTCACGCAGATCTTGACGCACGACCATACTTAATTTAAGGAAGTCATTGTAAGGTATTATGAAGTTATAAAACTTGTGAGTCTAGCACCTCACCGGCTCCAACACATCGAAATATTAAGGTCATTGAAATAATTTTAGTTATCTCAGTAAAATACCGCTGAGGGTTCTTGTGTAAATATTGCACATTTTGAGTGCAATTATAAAAAAAGGTGGAGTAGAGGTTTGTGCGCTCTCTATGGGGATGGATATAGTGGGTCGATTCCCGGTGGAGAAATTTTTTTTTCTTTTAGGTGTCAGTTTACGCGAACATTTCCTGCTATTTCCTGCGAGCATTTCCTGTCTACATCACGCGTGAGTCAATAAATGCTTTCGGTTTAAAAAAGCATTTCAAGAGGTATGTATCAACATATTGCATTGCGGTGAGGTATCGAATAGAATGTGATGTCAAATGAGTTCGTTTTCAAAGTCCGCGGCAGGACATCCCTGGAGAAAATTGCATCCTTAAAACTGATGAAGCAGCGTTCAATTGTTTCAGGAATATGACAAAGGCAGTAGTTGACAGATGACACAAATATAGACTTTTTCTGAAGCCAGGCCTTCACAGGAAATGATTCCGTGTATAACTAGAAGAAAGTGACATTTTTCGTACCTTCGTAAGGACGCCATATCCTGGAAATCTACTATACATTGAGTAGTAAAAAAGAGGAGAGAAAATCATCGAAATCAAGTGTTTGTACAAGCTGTGTTTTAATGAAATTCCACGATTATCACCAATAATATGTTTGGGCAGCATTTCAGTTACACGATACGAACATCCGGTAGCGTACACACTTTGGTCCCTGAGAAAACCTGTCCCTAAAGTGAGTCCTCCGAATAGAGATTCGTGAAGAAAAACAATAATTCTGAAAAACACCTCACGTTTAACGTATGCTAAATGCATATCGTTATGCAGTGAATTAGAAATTAGGGCATTGCTCTGGCCGAACTGTTTAAAGTAAATGCAAAGAAGTTAGAAGCGCCTAACGGCCCATGATGTACATGAAGGCGTATCATAACAGATGATGTGATGGCGTGTCTCATACTACGACTTTTGGCATCCTGCCAAAATGAAAGCACTTATTTGCACCCACGGTTTAAGAATAATATAATGAGGTGTTGACACTCTCCTCCCGCTGCGCGCGAAAGCGCCGCCCGCTCGCGGCCGCAATATGGTGTTGCCATAGCAACCGGTCACTAACTGAGAGGGCGCTGCGAAAGGCAAGGCCCTAAAGTCCCAATTGGGGCTTTACAAGGCCCGCGCTGGGCGGCTCGGTCCGGCATGACGCGGCACTGCTCACGTGTTTTTGCCACATTTTGTAGTGTGCGGCTGCACTTCTTTGCTACTTTAAACGCGTTCATTTATTTTGTATCAAGATCTTGCGTTTGGTCATCATCGGCAGAGTTGCCCACAGCTGGTGAGTGCTGCGCAAAGGGAAGGATTCGTTCCGAACTGCAATTCGGGATACCGGACTTGTGCGGAGCGTGTTCGCTCCGTCCGGCAATGTTCGTTTGGAAAAGTGGCTGCGATTCCTCACTGACCATGTCATCGCCAAGCACTTTGCAGAGAACGCGATATCCCCGGCATATTACGCGGAGCTCGATGAAAGAGTGCTACTTGACTCGGAAAAGAGGCCCGTGCTTTCTAGAGATGCAGTTCCTACCTTAGTTCCGAACTTTCCCAAGTATCTAACGCGGCCAAAGAGAGCTAGAAAGCCGCCTCGGAAGAGGAAACCTGCGCAAGCATCGAAGCGACGTCGGCCGTAAGTCAACGACAACGGTGCAATGCAGCCTCTCTCTCTCTCAAAAAAAAAAATAAATAAAAAAAAATAAAAAAAAATAATAATAACTCGAAGAAAGCACAAGCGCGGCAGAAATTTGCAACTAACAAAGTGACCTGCATCGGCGAGTGTTTTTTGTCGGAAAGTGTCGAAGCAGTGCTTAGCCAGGGACCAGAGTTTTGTGCTGAGCCTAAAGATGACGCCACGGGGTTCCGGTCCATTGTCAGAGATGTGGTGGCAGCAGCCAGTTCAGAGGACCAGGACCGCTGTATTGCAGAGGGTGTAGATTGTCTGCGACATAGGGCACCCCGCTTGCTCCCAAGCTTCCCTTTGTATCCACCGTTAATTACTTGAAAAGCAAATATCTTTAACTGTTGGTTGCGGACAAAGAGGGTGGCGTTGTTGTGATGCCTAAAACTTTGTTTAAACAGGAAGACAATGAGGCAGTGATTAAAAACTTCATTCCTACGACTGTTTCGCTAGCTAAGGCGAAGAAGAAGACTAAGGCTATTGCTTTATGTAAAAAAAAAAAAAAAAAGAACAGGTGTTCGTGTTGCCTCTTCTACCTCCGTTCGTGTGCTTTTTGTGCGCTAAAAGAATGTCTCACAATATTACACCATACGACACCTACACCATTGCTTTTTCATGTGATGAGCGCAAGGAAGAAACAGTTGTTCAAGTGCTTCACTGCTATGTTAGCATGCGGATGAGGCAGCACTGCAGGCATTTTAACATGAGCATGAAAAAGGAGGCTCAGGAAAAAAGAAAATGGCAAGCTTTGTGTTGAATTAATATGGTCCTATATGCCACAGTTTTTGCGACTTACGCTGTTTACGTTAAATGAAAAACTGCTGTTACCGCGCAGTGACACTCTGTATATCTTGAACATTTAACCCAGTTACTGCATTTTTTGTTTGCACTGGGCATACTGTGTGTAATAACGCTCTGAAATTTTTCATTGTTTTTTTTTGTTAATTGTAGGAGTGCATGACAGTCTAACCTTCTGGGATGGTATTTCCTTATATTTTATTTCTTTATTGTTAGTTTCGAGACCGTACTTGGCTGAACACCGACCCCTGCGCACTTGAGTCCTTCAAAAGCCATTTAGCTTCCAGTGGAAAGGAGCTTATTGAAAATTTTGCCTGTTCTATGATAATTTTCATCGGAATAAATATGCTGTTTTTTCATTCTTTCGTGTTGGGTTATGGTCCATGATCCGACGCTGGCACACTGGCACACTACTGATTTTAATTTTAAGCAACGAATCCTCTTAGCGTTTTCAATCGAAAATCGAAGCGAAAATCGAGCTTGGGCAGCGGAATCAAGGCGCCAACACCGCTCAGCTAGCATGGACGGACGGACGGACGGACGGACGGACGGACGGACGGACGGACGGACGGACGGACGGACGGACGGACGGACGGATGGATGGATGGATGGATGGATGGATGGATGGATGGATGGACGGACGGATGGATGGATGGATGGATGGATGGATGGATGGATGGATGGATGGATGGATGGATGGATGGATGGATGGATGGATGGATGGATGGATGGATGGATGGATGGATGGATGGATGGACTTCTTATCCCTTCCCATGTAATTTCTACTTTGTTATCTCGGTATATTTCCTGTAGGAACTCTATTATCCCATAACCGATACCTTCTTATTTTAATATGTTCCACAGGAGTTCCCTGTTTACGTTGTCGTACGCCCCGTTTATGTCCAGGAAGGCCAAATACAAAGGTCTATTTTCCACTCTAGATATTTCGATGCATTGGGTAAGCAAGAACAGGCTATCATCTAAGCGCCTACCATTTCTAGGCCCGCTGACATCGGCGCCATCTGTCGGCTTGCAGCCGAACTGCAAGGCGCGCCTCTCCACGGCCGAACCATGGTGGCCGAACATAATCTGGACGCTCCCGCGAACGCAGCGTCAACACCTCAGTATTCTTGCACCATGTTTGCACCCACACTGCTCAGGTCCAGGCAGGGCTTAAAGTCAAGGAAGTCTCGGGGGCTCTCAGACCCCTTCCGCCCTCGAATATTATATAAGGACCGTGTGCATGAATACGAAGCAGGCTTACATCTTTTTCTCTTGTCAGTGGTTGTCAGAACATTTTTTCTCTGTTGTTCCGGCAATTTATCGGTAAGCTTAATAAAAGGCCACTAACATATTTTCTAAAACCCGAGAATGGAGAAAATGATTTTCCCCTTAAATTTCTATAAAACGATGTGCAAAGCAAGCCACGAGCAGCTTTCTCTCTCTCCCTCTTTATTTTCTTTTCCACCTGTGCTCAAAGAACTTGGACCCCCTAAGATGGAGCCAGACTTTAAGCACTGGGTCCAGGATTATAGGGCACCATGTAATTTTGAAGTTACTTTGGGATATTGTAAGATACTGTTATGCACTCGTTGAAGCGAATGGACTAAGCTTCCGATGCGGTGCAAAAATTTGCTTTGAAAGATTCCTCCGCGCTCTCAGCGAATAGCTAAAACTGCCATATGGGAACCCAATGGTCTGTGTTTTGAAAATAATTTTGAAACAAATCCTCAGAAATTGCGAGATACATTTATTAACATAATTATAGAAATGGTCTTTAAGGAACCGATGCGTACAAAAAACAAATCCCTTCTAAATTGTGCTGTGCTAAAAAAAAGCAAGACCGTTATTGAAAATCAGTGGGGTGCGTTTTTGAAAACTGCAAAAAATCTAGAAGCCTTCCGAGGGAAAATCTGCGGATATATTGATTTTTATCGTGATGTAAACAATATATGAAAAAAAAAAATTACGTTGCCGAACTGTTTCTCAGAAAGTATCCAGAATTTCTCGGTATGCGAGAGGTGCTGCGTGTCTTTGAACATTGCAGAAGTTTCACAATCATTCATGCAATACGGCAAATAGAATAGCACCAGACACCTTACCAATGTAATGCAGGAGACCATTTTTACCATTTTATTCGTCCTCTCGAACTGAGAAAAAAAAAAAAAAAGGAGAGGGAGCCCGGACCAGCAAAAGCTTTGCCAGGCTTAAAACCAATTGAAAATAAATAAAAGGGAGCAGAAGCTCGAGTTAAAAAAAAAAAAAACGCTTTTTTAAAAAGCGAAAGAAGGTATTAAAAAAAAAACGAGGTCCATGTCGCAAGGTGGTCCACGCTGGCTTAAGTAGAATAAAAATATAAAAACCAGAAGGTAGCATCCAGACCTGCAAATGAAACAAAAACAGGAACCAGAACCAGAAAAGAAGGGAACAGCAGCAGCAAAACAACAGTCATACAAAATGACAAATAACGTAGGGAGAGAGAGGTAGACGTACAAAACCCAAAACATAAGAAAAAAGGGAGACTGAGGTAGAATAGTAAACAGGGCAGTCCCCAACGAAGAAATAAAAATCGGGTGAACAATAGAGAATGGCAGTCTCCTACAGCATTGTAATCGTGGGTCCACAAATTCACAAAGAGAGAAAAAATACTAAATTAAGGAGCAGAAGAATCGAACAAAAAAAAAATTGAGAAAGTACCGACACCATAGACAAGAAGGAGGGGATGAGAAAGAATTGTAAAACGTATACAAAACATTAAGAGAAAAAGCTATTAAATCTAGTCTGACGCGAAAAGACGTCCGTCACCAAACCAGATTATATTAACCGCAAAATGAACGGGTAAGAGAAACGATGGAGGAAAATACATTTAAAAAAAAAAAAAAACTACTGCACCACTATACCGGACTCGTGTGACAACTGCCGCAGAAAAGGCAAAAAGGTGTCATATCACATAGGAATAAGAACAAAAAATAACTCCACTCATTTCATAGCAGTATGCATGCTGCCCATACGGACCTGGCTTTGTAGGAGAGGGTGACTGCAGTCACGGGCACACCCAGAAAAACTGAAAGGCATGCCTTAAGCACTCTGCTCAACACAGGAGCACGGAGGCCTCCCCTATGCAGAGCGTGGTAGGGGGTCCTCAGGACCCTCCGACGAGACCCCCCCCCCCCCCCCCCCCCACCGCCAGGCTCAAGCACAGGATCAGCAGGTCATCCGCTGGTGCTTGTAAAGACGAGCATGGAGAGTTGGCGGCATCGAAAGGCACACCACGACGAAATACCAATAGACACATAGAAACGTGATCCAGTAGGCATGAGTGACCTGCGCACTACAGCCATAGGCGCCTCCATGCACTCAAGTGGGCGTGTCCGAATCAGACAGGCTGAAAGGAAGAACAACCTCCTCTGTAACAGAGCGTGGTTGGGGGTCGGCAGGATATTCCGAGGAGTCCCTCATCCCCAGTCTCATATACAGGATCTAACGGAAATCCACTGGTGCTTGTAAAGCCAAGGATGGACTGTTGGCAGCAGCAGCGTGCACGCCACAACAGGAAACAGGTAAAAAATGCACCCAAGTGATAAGGCAGCCAGAAAAAAAAAAAATGAGAGAAATAAAGCATACCTGAGGAGAAAAATGGATTCAAGGAAAATATTAGAGAAAAAAAAGAAAATCAATTCTAAATAATTACGTACATAATTGGAACGCCTGTTTCGAAAAAAAGAAATATATATATATATATATATATATATATATATATATATATATATATATATATATATATATATATATATATATATATATATATATATATTGAGCCTTCCACGGATCTTCTTTCATTTGTACATACCATAATCTTCTTTCTTTTGTACTGTTATGACCTTGCATCGTTCGCACTGGCGCCCTCTATTGTTCGCCTGTGGGCATGGATATTGCCACCTGGTGTCCCCATGTTCTAGCTGCGCCTGGAAGAAGAGGACACTAAAGTTGACTCTCGTGCTGTGCGCCGAACGTTTGCCTGCTGGTACAGCTTCGTCCCGTCGTTTTAGTCAAGTCTAGCCCTGTTGTCCGTGACATATTTTGGTGTCAGCGCAGGGTATCGATCCCAGTATATGTCCCGAACTCCTCCGCATACCCAGGATTCAGGTCCTGTGCCAATCGACACTCCTGTTCACCGCGCTAGCCGGAGGAACCTAGGCCTACCACCTGAGCACGGGCCGTTGGAATTCACCACCGCAGCCGCCCCTCGACCTGTCATGCAAACTCCGACGTATTACACTCTGCAGAACCCGCGACTGCCTAAGGCTTTCCACGGCTGTCAGACGGAAGACGTCGAAGACTGGCTCTCCCAGTTTGAACGGGTCGCCGCATTTAATCAGTGGGACGACGCCGCAAAGCTCAGGAACGTCTTCTTTAGCCTGGAAGATGGTGCTCGTACTTGGTACGAGAATCGCGAAGGCGCCCTAACATCGTGGCGCGAGTTCTGCCGCTGCATCCTGGACACCTACACCAGCCCGGATCGCCGAGAACGAACGGAAAGAGCTTTACGCTCTCGCATACAGATGCCTAACGAGACCATAACCATGTACGTGGAGGACATGACTAGGCTGTTCCGACGATCTGACCCAGCCATGCCCGAAGAGAAAAAGGTACGCCATCTCATGCACGGCGTTAAGGAACAACTGTTCGCTGGGCTCGTGCGCAATCCGCTGAGCACAGTTGCCGAGTTTCTTTCGGAAGCAATCACGATGGAAAGGATGCTCCAGCAGCGGCCTACGACCTACGACAGGCCGGTAATCGCCGCTTCGCTCACGGAGCCGCATTCGGCCTTCGGGGCTAGTCCGGATCTTCTTCGCGACATCATCCGCTCCATTTTACGTGAAGAGCTCCAGAAGCTTTTCGGTGCTCCCCAGCCGACGGTCGCCTCTGTCGCTAGCATTGTACGAGAAGAACTCCAGCAAGTACTTCGGCCTTCGGTACCATCTGCTAACTCGCCATCCTTTTCCAGCGAGTCCTCTCGACCAACGTATGCGGACATCTTGCGACATCCCCCAACTGATTCCACATAATTACTGCCACCCGACCAAGGCTCACTGTAATCAGCCCACCCCGAGCCGTACATCGACAACCGCCGACCACCCCAGCGAAAGGCAGACCTGTGGCGTTCCCCAAATCGGCAGCGCCTGTGCTTCCACTGCGGAGAACCCGGTCACTTGTATCGACAATGCCCATATCGTCAACTGGGACTGAAGGGTTTCCCCATCGACATGCGTAGCCCTCCTTTAGGCCAACGACCACGGGATATTGAGGACTACGTAGCCCAGCAGCGCATGGCGCCAACTTTTAGACGACAGTCACGATCTCCGTCTCCACGCCGATCATCCTCGCAGCCCAGCTCCTCCGGGATGGCGCAGCGACGGTCGCCTAGTCCGAGCCGGGAAAACTAAAGACAGCAACCTCAGGGGGCGAGGCCGCTTCAAATCGACGCGACGAAGACCCTCCGACAACGCGACCTGTGAGCGACCGCGACTTGACGGCCCCGACGACAATTCGCACACGTGAAGATAGACTCTCGCTCGATATACCCGTGCTCCTCGACGGCTATAAGGTTAGCGCATTGGTAGACACTGGTGCTGATTTTTCGATTTTAAGCGGGAAGCTAGCGATGCTTCTAAAAAAAGTGATGACGCCATGGTCTGGCACGCAGATTCGAACCGCTGGCGGGCATGTGGTAACTCCGAGCGGTCAGTGCACGGCGAGAGTCCAAATTCGCAACTCCACGTTTGTTGTCAGCTGCCTTGTGATACCTGACTGCTCCCGCGACTGTATCCTTGGTGTCGATTTTCTCCGAGAGTATGGGGCCATTATCGATCTCCGGAAGCGTACCGTGACCTTTTCGACCGAGAAAGCTGATGATACTGACACCGCAGACCGCCAAAGCCGTGCCCCTCTTCGAATTTCTGCCGAGAGCGTTTATATTCCGCTACGTTCCAGTGTTTTTGTGACTGTTAAGTGCGATGAACTACGTGACGGAACGGCGGTCGCTGAGGGCAACCAGTCCCTTTTGCTCACCCACGGCATCACCTCGGCGCGGAGTCTCATCCATCTGCGTAACGGCCGATCTGAGCTCCTGGTGACTAACTTCACGAACGAACCCCGCCATCTTTTCCGCGCTACCGCAATCGCATTCGCCGACGCCTTAGCGGACGTTTCTGAATGTTTTACGTTCGGAGAAGTTGAAAATGTGCGCCCATTCCTTGATCGTCTGGATATTAGTACAGATCTCTCGGAAACACAGCAGCACGACCTGCGTTCTCTCCTTCTAAAATACAGTGCTTGTTTCGCGACGTCATCGAAAATTCGGCAAACGCCTCTTGTGAAGCACCGTAAAATTACTCCCGACGATGCCCGCCCTATACGCCAGCAGCCGTACCGCATCTCAACGACGGAACGTGAAGCGATTCAGACACAGGTTCAGGAGATGCTTCGTGATGATGTCATCCAACCCTCCAACAGTCCGTGGTCGTCCCCTGTCGTGCTGGTGAAAAAAAAGGATGGCACCCTTCGCTTCTGTGTTGATTATCGAAAGTTGAACGACATCACTAAAAAATACGTCTACCCGCTGCCCCGTATCGACGATTCGCTCGACAAGCTTCGTCGCGCCCAGTACTTCTCCTCCATTGACTTGAAGAGCGGGTACTGGAAGATTGAGGTAGATGAGGGGGACCGCGAAAAAACAGCTTTTGTCACCCCAGATGGACTGTATGAGTTTAAAGTGCTGCCATTCGGCCTATGTTCAGCGCCGGCTACTTTTCAGCGCATGATGGGCACCGTTCTCGCCTGCCTCAAATGGCAAATCTGCTTAGTTTACCTCGACGACGTTGTCGTGTTCTCTGAAACCTTTGGAGAACACCTCGAACGCCTTCGCGCAGTATTAGATGCCCTCCGGTCAGCTGACTTGACGCTCAAGCCCGAGAAGTGCCACTTTGGCTACAGAGAGTTGAAGTTTCTCGGTCATCTTGTGAGTGCCGCAGGCGTTAGGCCAGACCCCGACAAAACTGCCGCTGTCGCCAAATTTCCCGTTCCTGCCACGAATAGGAGTTTAAAACGTTTCCTGGGTTTGTGTGCGTACTACCGCCGCTTCATCGCCGACTTTTCCAAGATAGCCGCACCCCTGACCCGCCTCACGCGGGATGATACACAGTTCGTGTGGGCCGCCGAGCAACAAGAGGCTTTTGCGGAGCTGCGCAGACGACTGCAAACTACCCCTGTTCTTGCGCACTTTGATGAAGACGCTGCCACCGAAGTCCACACCGACGCCAGCAACATCGGCCTTGGCGCTGTACTCGTTCAACACCAAGCTGGCGTGGAAAGGGTCATTGCGTATGCCAGCCGCACGCTCTCCCGCGCTGAAACAAATTATTCCACTACGGAAAAGGAATGCCTCGCGGTTGTGTGGGCAACTATGAAATTTAGACCTTACCTCTATGGCCGTGCGTTTAAAGTCGTTACTGACCACCATTCTTTGTGCTGGCTGGCCAATCTCCGTGACCCATCGGGGCGCCTAGCACGATGGAGCATTCGCCTCCAAGAATTTGATTACTCAATTGTGTACAAATCTGGTCAGAAGCACGAAGATGCTGACGCGCTCTCCCGGGCACCCGTCGGATTTGTCGATAACGTCACGGATGACAGATGTTTTCTTGGACTAGTGAATGCCTCAGACATAATGACCCGACAGTGAGCTGACCCAGACCTTCGACCTGTCATTGACCACCTGGAGGGTCGCGCTGCTGACGTCCCCCGCCAGTTTGGAAGGCACCTGTCTGCATTCTGTCTTCGGAATGGCGTTTTATTCAAGAAAAACTTCAGCACTGTTGATCGATCGCGCACCTCCTTGTCGTGCCGACCGACCTTCGCGACGATATGCTTTTTGCTTGCCACGATGAGCCCACCGCCGGCCACTTGGGCTTTGCACGCACACTCGCTCGAGTTCGTCAAGCCTATTATTGGCCTAAACTTTCTCACGCCGTCCATCGCTACGTCAGAGGCTGCCGCGAGTGTCAACGTCGAAAGGTGCTCCTCTCAAGCCCGCGGGTTTGCTCCAACCTATTATTCCACCTCGGAGGCCGTTTGACCAAGTCGGCATCGACCTACTGGGCCCATTTCCGCTGTCATCGATGGGAAACAAATGGATTATAGTCGCGACCGACTATCTCACACGTTATGCAGAAACCAAGGCAGTGCAGCGCGGCACATCAATTGAGATCGCTCAATTCTTTATGCAGCAAATCGTGTTGCGTCATGGCGCACCGTCCCTAGTCGTAACCGATCGAGGCACCGCGTTTACGACACAGCTCATGCACGTGCTCGAGCTTAGTCATACCAGCCACCGAAAAACTACTGCATATCACCCGCAGACGAATGGCCTCACGGAGAGACTCAACAAAACCATCGCCGACATGATCGCAATGTACATAAACTCGCAGCACAAAAACTGGGATGAAATTCTCTCCTACATTACTTATGCCTACAACACGGCCACCCAAGAGACGACGCGTTTTACACCATTTCGCCTAGTCTACGGACGTGACGTTCAGACGATGTTGGATGCCATGCTTCCGAGCTGCCCAGATGATCATCCACTCATGCCAGACGCCGAGCAGTTTGCTCAGCGCGCTGAGGAAGCACGTCAACTTGCCCACATTCACATTCAACAACAGCAGGGCACGGATGCACGCCGCTACAACTTCCGTCATCGACACGTCGCATACCATCCTGGAGAGAAAGTTTGGGTGTGGACCCCGGTGCGTCGGCCCGGCTTGTGTGATAAACTGATTTCCCGTTACTTCGGACCTTACGAAGTTCTGCGCCGAGTCACGGAAGTGACTTACGAAGTTCTTCCAGTGGGTACTGTGCAGCCCTCGCGTCGGCAACCACGCTCCGAGGTCGTGCACGTTGTCCGCATGAAGCCCTATTTCACGCGGTAGTGCGCCATGCGTTTGTTTCGTTGTCGCCTAGGACACCTTACACCGCCTCCATTATCTATGCTGTCCATGTGCTTTTTTTAAGAGGGGGAGTAATGCCACCTGGTGTTCCCATGTTCTAGCTGCGCCTGGAAGAAGAGGACACTGAAGTTGACTCTCGTGCTGTGCGCCGAACGTTTGCCTGCTGGTACAGCTTCGTCCCGTCGTTTTAGTCAAGTCTAGCCCTGTTGTCCGTGACAATATGTGCTGCTGGTGCAAGGGCGCTAAGTGAGCCTGTTTCCATGAATCCTTTTGTGTAAGCCTGTTTTGCTTTGTGCAGACCCTGCAAATGCCAAATTGGCCCTGTCAAGGGAACGTCTAGAAAAATACAAAGAAATGTCCCCCTGCGGGAAATAGCCGGAAGTGCTTTCGTTCAATTGTTCACCCTTCCCGTCGAGAAGCGCTATCGTCCAGTGAGGAATGCCTACTGTCCAAAGGAGACGATAGAGTGACACGTCCGCTGACGTACAGGACAAGAAAGGAGCAAGGTGATTACGGCCATTAGAGGATTTCCCGGGAATGCAGGAAAGATTTGCAATTGCTGGAAAGGGACAATGCTGGGAGCAGTATGCGGCGCGCACGTGCACTTGGGTTTCTGAGAAGGAAATCCACTTACCGGAACCAGCATATCGAATCTTTGCTGAAGAATAGAAATGTACCTCTTCGCCGTTCCCAAGCTCTTCCCGCCAACAAGTGACCACGCCCAACGAAACAATGCCGGACCAGTCAGTGCATCAGACCATCAGTGCAGTGATGTGTTCGATTGGATGCCGATATCTGAGGGGCGTGCCCTGGAACTGGTTGGTCAGCATCTTCAGAGAAGGGCTGGACATAGGGGGTTTTAAGGACATTGCAGAGCACGAAAAGAGGCCCTGAGCCCTGGGTAAATGGCTCATCCAGACGCTTCTCGCTATGAACTCTTTACGCTTGCCATTTTGTTAACATACCCTTCTTTTTCATGTAAATAATCATGTAAATAAGTTTTCTCAAAGTGCCATTAAACCTGCTTGTATATATTTTACCAACTTCGAAGATTCAATCCTTCATCAACCCCGAGTCTCTGCACGCTACCAAGTGAAGGCCGGGTCAACTTAGTCCCAGTGTCACGACAGTACATACCATCGTCATCGTCCCGCGGCGCCGGCTCCAGCACGCGCCTAGGTTCACCATCAGATTAAAACGCTGACACGGCGTACCTTGCCTTGCCGTCACGACTTTGGCGTCTCGACCTGGCCTTCTTTCACAATATATTTATTATGAAGAGGAAGAAGTACACGAGGAACATTCTAGGAAGTGGCATCGTGATCGCTGCGCGTGTTGGACCTGACGGTGTTCGCTGTTGCTGTGCTCACCGCTGATCTGCCCAGTCCTGCTGATCGAGTCCTGCTGATCTGTTCAGTAAACCCCCATCTTACAATATATATATAAAATGAATTAGGACAGAAATAAAGAGAAAAAAGAAAACAACATAGGTAACCTTTCAGAGGAGATATGTAGAAAAATAAACCCTGCGGCATATAATTTAAAGAATGCGAAATAGCAAGCAAATAGTTCACTTGAGAGAAGAATGTCAGCGACAATAGTCACGTATAGTGCTGCTTATGTGTTGAACCATTTGAATTAAAATTGCACAAGCGACAGGATTCCGAAGCAGCGTCGGGTATTGAGAAGTTGTAATATCTGATGAGCAAAACGACTTTAGTCGAGAAACAAAAGGAGCAGTAAGTGAGCAGTCTTGGAAGTATAGTGACGGACCTCATTACACATCTTGTCACAGGAACAAAGTGAAGAGGAGGATAGACGTACTCTTTTAAAATAAAAAGGAAATCTGCCATGTCCTGTAATTAGAGTTGTAATCGCATTACGGGGCGGACAAATGCGTGGTATATAAGGGTATCGGGTATCCAGTTAAATAATTCTGTGCCGCCATTATTTTCGCGCCAATATGTGCTCCACAAAACAAGGGAAGAATGATGTAAGCGTGAACGGACATAACGTCTTGAAAGGGTAGAAGGATGTAAACGGCCGTACTGGCCTGCGCTACCAGATGCTTGGTCGGCCAACTCGTTGCCATAAATGCCGGAGTGGCCCCGGATATGGAAAAAACATGAATGGAGCGAGAGACGATAAGCGCGACAGGTTCTTTTTAAGGTGGCGGTTCCACGGTCGCCATCTTGAGAGTAGTTCAGATTCTGCCACCAGGTTACGCCACTAATCCATGACTGAGGAATTGAGTACCCAGCGCTCTTGACCTGCGCTGCCTGAAGGCTTTTGTTTTGTTGATGCGCGGGCTTTCAAACATTTTTGTGGCTTCACAGCGGCGTTCAGGCAGAGAAGGGGAGGGCTTTTGTCCCTGTGCTGCGCAGCATGGGCTGCCTCATGATGATGATGATGATGAGTCTGAGGTCATTCCCTTCGTATCGGGAGATCAACGGGGTCCCCCGGATCAGACCAAAAAATTGTAAAAAAATAAAAAAGTAAAAAAATAATAATAATAAAAAACAACAAAACATTCACAACACGCATACACATTGTCGCACAAAACACACACTGGCACAAATTCACGCACTGGCACACACACACACACATCGCCGAGTTATTTGCCACCACTTTTGTAGCCTAGCCTTCGTAGTGGAAACACTTCGACTTGCGACAGCGTTCGTTTCGTCGCTTTTGTTGCCCGCCTTGAAGCCCAATGCGCGCAAAAGGGTGACGCCATCTGCGTGTCGAGGAGACAACCCGTCGCAGTGGAGCACCAGGTGTTCTAAGAGCTCCTCATGTCTCCCGCAGGCTCTGCAGGTGGCGGCTTGTGCCTCGGCGGAATCATCGAAGCACCAGCGGTACACGAGTGTGCGCAGAGCTCCGGCTCGCGCCTCGAAAAGAAGTGCACTACCCCCGCTGTTGTCGTACAGGAGTTCTGGTGCAATTGCCTGCTTGTGCGTGCGGTACATCTGGAGCGTTGATTTGGTCTCCATAGCGGATTGCCAGCGGCCGGTCTCTGCTGCTTGCACCCGGGTCCGCACCGCGCGTGCGCTCTTGCGTTCAGTTAGCTCGTTCTCTTGGGTGGAATTTTCAAAGAGACTGTACTTGCAGCGCAACCGCTGTACCCGGGAGCACCATCGCATTCAACTCCTTCTTCACCCCACCGCACGGCTACTTCGAACAATACTCGCCCCGACCGGGACGAGAGCCTTCCCTCTACTGCCTATACTTTGTCTCACAAGATGTTTGCAGCGGTTCCAGGCAGGATCACGCGTACTACAATAGGCAATTGTGCTCCTACGCACCTCTCGCCCCCCAAATTGGCGGGGTGACAGTAGGAGCGCAATTCTCTATTATAGTGCCCAGGGGCAATAGGCACTTAGGAGCACAATTGCAAGGGCTCCTCTGCTTTTCGCAGTGCTGCAGAAGTATAGTTTCTGCTGTACAGCCACGAACCCGATTGCTCCTCCCCGCCGAGCGTGAAGGGGTTGGACTGGACTGCAGCAGGCTAGCTTGATGGCATAGAAGACCGAGGTCGGGTCATTTAGCTGCTAGGACCAACCATTTTTTTTTTGTTCCTCCCTCGACTGGACTAAGGGCATGAGTAGTTGAGGATGACTGAACAGAACTGCGGCGGCAAAGTCAAATTTATTCACACTTTTGTAACATTTTTTTTCCAGTCCTGCCTAAGATGTGGAAAATAAACAAACAGCAATATACTTGGGCTGATACCAGTAAATAAACTACAGTTTAGCATCCTATGCATTTTGTAATTTGCAGAGCTAAGCAGAGTTTTAGTATTTCTTTTACCACTTTTATCTTTGCTGTGAACTCGTAAAATCTTCATATCATGCCACAAATTTATGCGGCACGTAACAACCTCTTCTCCGCATTCGATAATTTCCATAGCATCATGTTTTATTTTTCTTTCGAGGGATTGCATGATACCGAACCTCTAACGCGCAAGGCTTCAACGCCTCACTTTCAGTGTAAGGCTGACTCGATAATAAGAATGCAGAGAGATTTCGCGTTGTCTGGATGCATCTCTAGCTGGTAGGTGGAAATTATGACAGCCCTGTTCTTTGAATGGCTGATTCCGCTTAGTCGTTTCTGTGGAAGGAAAGAGGCCTCTCCGTTCATTGGTTTCCCAGTGTTGAGTGTGCTAGCGATTATTCGCTTCTCATGCAAGGCAGCCCCATGAGCAGCGAAATGCTTGCTTTTGCCAAACACAAGCGTACATCCTGTGTGTTACTAAAATAACTAAAAACGAGTAACGAAAGCCACTACTTGTACTGTACCGGGAGCATGTTTCGTTCGCCGGGGTAGTGTTCTCTGTAGCCGGGGCGCACCTCAGCTGCACGCGCGAGAGCTTTAGCTGGCGGCGTTTAGTTCGAGGACGGACTCGGCACACAAACAGTATTACACACTGAATGGGAGGCAATAAATACATCACAAAGCAAGCAAGTGTGCACTGGCAATGAATCTTTTTCAAGTAGCGCTACTGCGCATGCGCGCAGCCTCCTCGGACGGCATTTTCGCTGGGATGCCATGCGAAAATAGGGGGAGGACTTCGCTGCACGTCCTTTTCCTGGAAACGACGTCCTTCCCTTCATCAATGCGATGAACTGCTGCACAATAACTGGCTGCTGTTCTTCTAGGCTTCCCGAACCCCCCTCCCCCCCTCCCCCCCCTCCGTCTCCCGCAGCTTGCCTCAACAGTTAAGACGCGGCCAGGTTCGCCAGCTTCCTGTTGTCATTGTAAGAAAGGGGGGGTGGCGAGGGGTGTTCACAGATGACTCACGCGTCTCCACACAGGCTAGGCTAAAGCCCTTTGCCCTACACTCAAGTACCATTTGGAAGATTGCACAAATTTTTGGCAACGCGCCCTATCAATAGTAATTTGCCTGACGCCCACAAGAAGGTTGTCCTATCGAAAAAAAGTCCATTCGCGGAAGTCGCGAGACTCGATTTGTCACTGAGGGGGAGACCCAAACAATACCCCAGCCATTGTTCGAATTTCCCCCTCCGCGACAAATCCGTCGCAAGACATTCCACTATGTCCCCACTCAAGTTGATCACGTTTACATGCTCTCTGTAGCAGGGTCGGGCCGAGTCAAACTACCCCTGCACCGGAGTTTGGCTCGACCACTCGACCCGGCCCGCCAGTGTTTACGTCCCTCGCTGGATGGAAAGGAAAGGGCAGAGTGAAAACGTTGTAGAAACATCATACCCTCTCGTAAATACCCCTCGATTCGGGGTGTTTGTACCGCCACCCTCGAAATATTCCTGAACTGCGACGTTCTTATTGCATGTATATTTCATAGATGGCGCTACCTACTACATTTGTCGCACGTGGCTCTGCTATTCCACTATTATTTGTTTTTTGTGCACTTTGTAGTTGATAATTGTTGCTAGTTGAATAAAGGAAGGAAAGCCTAAAGCTATAACAGAAAAAAAACAGGCCATGGAGCATTTCAATCGTGCTTAAAGAGCTCGCGCGCTTCAAGCGAACCATGAAAAAATTAGCTGAAATCACCCTGACCGTGCACATTCCTCGAGAGTCATAGAGCAAAACCGATGCTTAACCTCTGACAGCGAAGTGTAAAGTTTTTCCACGCGAAACTTCAGCACCGCTAAAAGCTTATTACTTGAACAGTTTAGGATTTACTCTTAGCCATTTTGCAAAAAATCGCTAACTTTGATCACAAGTACCTTTCAAACTAAATGAAGTAGACAGCTGATATTTTCAGGAACAAGCAAACCCTGCAAGACCTCCAATGTGCAAAAAATCTCCGCAGCAGAATGCATATCTTCAAAGTTATTGTATATACAATTACCTGTTTTATACACTTTTCAAAGGCGCGTGGCTAACAAACTAAGCGATACACCCTAATAAAAATGCTTAACTTTGTTCATTAACATATAATCTCTAAAAACTCGAACGGTTTTTCTCTAGGTGCAAAAGGTTTCGCACAATTTTGCATTTCCTGAGACAAATAGAGCTGAAAAGCCGTTTCTTATCTTTGCGTTTTTCTTTACAGCTTAAATATCGTTGCAGCTATTTATAAACCAAATGCACCATTCGAAAGCAGAGAAAATGAGCTTTACAAAGATACTAAAATCACATTTATAAACTAAACGAGTGAGGCACAATAGGCGTATGAATATAACCAAAAATGTCGCCTCTTAACCGCTGGAGTGGGACCGCCACAATTGTGGGGTTAAACGAATTTACCGAAGAGATGGCAGAAAGCAGAGACAGGGAATCTGTATAGAAATGAATAGGCGTAGTGGGAGGGTTGTTAAGTGCATAATCAACTGCAGAATGAAAGGCTACAAGTTCCGCTTCATACGCACAGGGCCCCTCCGAGCAAACGCACTTGCAAAAGGAACCCTGGGGACTCGATAAAATCAAATATTCCGGAGCCCCAAAAGCTGCTTCCTTCTTTCGTCTTCGTCTTCGTACAATCACCGGGGCACAAGAGATCACTGGAGGTGTCGCCCACTGCCCAGGCGTCCGAGTACCCGGTCGCGCGGCAGGCCACGCCCGACGTCCCAGTGCTCGTACCAGGTACTGCGGTGGGTCACGCCGGGTACTGCAACGGCACCAGTGCGGTGGCACCAGTGTGGCAGGAGACCGCGAAATGAAAAGAAACAGTCCGAAATTCTTCGCGTCCGAGCTATATGTTTCAGTGTCCGGCCGCAGGCAATGGAGTCCATCTTTGGCCACGTGGCCCAGCTTACGTGCGGGATTGCCTCCTCTCCTTTCATGACATATGTCATCATTACCGCCTCGGTCGCCTTGTGTATTCCCCGACAACCCGCAAAACCTCTCGCTATCGCGATATTCTCTCGCGCTAGCTGGAGACTCGCACATTTCCCACTCCTGCCCTCCACCACCCGGCTGTCTGTCCCTCCTCAGCATGTCATTTCCACCCGGCCAGAGCCAAACTTGATCACATCATATGAGGTTTTAACATGTTAATCGCAATGGTGTTTGAACATGTTAATCACCAATTAGCCCAATTGAAAGCCTTTTGAGTTGTCAATCTTAACTTGGCCATGTAAATTCAAGAACAGGGCAAACATATTTAAATCGAGTGGGATCGAACCCGGGTCTTCGGATTGCGAAATCGGCACGCTGCCCACGGTTACGAAGGAATTTGTTTTCATCATGGTATTTATTATACTGAAACAATGTCCTATGTACATGGACTATGTAAAAATGATTAAGAAAAGAGCAGCAAATCAACACGTACACTGAAACAATGTCCTATGTACATAGACTATGTATAAATTATTAAGAAAAGAGCGACAAATCAACACGATGCGCAATAGGATACACCAAATCATCAAAACTCTAAACAAGAGGCATTGTAGAGCACATCACTAAGAGTGAGTGCCACTCCGGTTCAAAGTCCAGCCTTTGCATACAATTCCCTGAAATGGACAATCATCCTACAGAAGCCGTCTTTTGTAGAAGCATCAGATTCACGATTTCTGTCCCTCATGCGCGATTTCTAGAGGCTGTGTAACCCAATTAGAAAGAACATGTCTAAAGGCTTATGATCAATAGCAATGCAGTGAGATATCGTAGAGAATGAGGTGTCAAATCAAGCCCCCCCCCCCCCCCCCCCTTTTTTTTTTTTTTTTCAATATCCATCGCAAGATATCCCAGAACAATATTGCTTCTTTACAATTGATGAAACAGTGCTCAATGGTTTCCGGAAAATCACAAAAGCGGAATTTACTGTAGATACAAGGGTCTCAGTGTGTAACTTATAAAAGCCTTCGTACATGGCGAGAGTGGCATTTTCCGTACTCTTTTGAGTGCATCATGGGCCGGTAAGCCAAAATACATAGAACGGTGTATGGGAGGAGAGGAGGAGAAAAGAGCATAGAAATTAAATCTTTGTACAAACGCTTCCGCGATACAGAAAATATGAACTCTGGGGAGAAACGAACAAGTAGGTATCGAAGAGATATATACACCGCATGCATTACACCCCATAAGCACGGACGATCATAAACGTTAGAAGACACAATAAGATTCGATGAAACATGAACTAGATTAACTTGCAAAAATGCAAGTACGGATGGGAAGCGTCACGAAAAAACATGAAACGCGGAACTATCTGTTGGGCATACAGGTGGACTAGACGAAGACAGCCGGCACTTACAGGCCGGAAAAGGTTATCACGCCTCATTGATTCTAAAGATGAATCCCACACAAAAGTGTCGAACACTCTGTGAAAACGCTGGATATAAAGTATTGCGCAGTGAATTATTTGTAGTATACATAATAAATTTTAGTGGCTAGAAATAAGTGATCGCCCTGCCGAAGATAGAGAGGCCATGAGGGATAAAAGTATGAGCACAGCGCTGAAGAGTCGACACACGGTAATGCACACAATTCTTTTAGGCACTCAGAGGGACTCCAAGGTACTTGGGTGGCCTACACGTTCATGCCATACCAGCATATTCAGCAGGCATCGATACCCACATTCCTAATCAGAGACCGCTACTCTTAGATCGGTTGATTCGGGCACCTGACACTGAACCGAAGTTCTCCGTTAAACGAATAACCTCATCAATACTTGGTTTATCAGCGCAGAAAAAATGCTAGGTTATCTGCGTAAGCTAAAACCTTCAACCCATAATACGAAACACCTAACTGCTCTGCTTTTGATGACACTTATGCAATGCGGCTCGAAGTATAGAGCGAAGCAGGGATAGTGGGCATCCTTGTTTACAAAGGACTCAATGAGGACAGGTTGTGATAGACAGCCATTTACAATCAATCATGCGGAGCATTCTTTGTAACAAAGACGTATCCAAGTAGAAACAATTGAACAAAGGTTGGCACGAACTAAGAGAGAAAAAATGGAATGGATGAGACACACGATCAAGCGCCTTTGCTGGGTCAATTGATGCTCAGAAGTGACGCTCACAGGCTACGAAGCGCAAGTTACAAAACAATGATCACTGCTGTTGACACAAGCAGCAGGTCATTGACCAAGGCACACATATGAATCCACGTTTCGGCAGGTAAGGTCGACATATGAAATTTTAACAAGAAAGCCTTTGCGACCCACTGAACATCCATCCGTTGCACGCGCTGTAATGCACTGTTGTCAAGAAAAGAGAGATACTAAGGCTGGTCAATACATAGGTACAAGAAATGATGTCTCAGTCAGAACTTTTGTCTGTTTTTTGGAGAGCCAATGAGGATGCCGAATGCGTCCGCGATTTGCTTTAGACAGCTCCACAAAAAAGACGCTCACATACACGTCGAGTGGGTCAGAAACAGAAAAATAGAGCGCTTATAATTAAGCCTGTTAAGCACAAGTACAAGAGAGGGATGGTTTGCATTTTTAAAAAAGAAAACTTCGAAACAAGTTGGTGGACAAACAAGTGTTTAAAGTCATGACTCCAGCGGAAGAAACGAATTATCTTGATGCTTAGGCTCCCAAATGAGAGTGCACATATATAAATCATAAAAATGTCACGCAGTCCACGTACATTTTTCCTTGCACAATGAAACATTTGCATTACACAAATGAGATTTGAAACCAAGAAACTGTTGCAGACTTGTGCTCGTGCGAATAAATACAGCTTCTATACCCAAGCTTTGTCGCCTAAGGGATAGACCTGAGAATGCCAGTGAGGCCCACTGTCGCTATGCTGATGCAAGGAAACCCTCAAACACTGTAAGGTATCGGTGTCATGGCTCTCAAAAGACCTGGATTTGTACACCGCTGGCCTAGACCAAATCTTTTTGATATAAGGTTAAGAGCTAGTCGCACCCCAACTTTCACAAAACTGCTAAATTACACGGAAAACCTAAAGCACACTCTTTTTATCAGGATAGAAAAAGGCAACAGGACAGGCCAAAATGTTAATTGCACTTTGTATCAGCGAGAAGCCGCGAATTGCTATGGTTTTGACGATACACGACATAGGTGCTAAAGATATAGTCAATAACAATGGCGCTAGCGGGGAGACCTGCTGAGCAGATGATTTCAGTGGAATAGATTTGGTAAGCTTTTGATTAACAGTCACTCTTGTTGTGGACGCTTTATAAACGCAGGTTTGTGACCTTAAGCAACGCATTCCCAGAGTTTGCACTCTCCAAGGTTGAAAACAAAAGCCATGTCTCACGTTATCAAACGCTTCTGTCAGATCAATCTGAATAAGCCCCGCCGGGGTGGCAGAGTGGTTACGGCGCTCGACTACTGTTGCCAAGGTTGCGGGATAGATAAAGGTTATCGGTTACGCTATCTAGCACGGAAACCATCCTGAAGAGTTTTGATTTGCTTAGAAGGTGAGTCATGCCCCACAAAGTATTTATTCCGCCAGCCTGCTTTTTGTCCCTTTTCTACCAATTTAATATTTTTTTTTCTGAAAATTTTACATCGCGAAATGCACGCACTCCGCAACTTTTCAGAAATTTTGGGCGAGAAACCTTCTTTAGGGTCAGTATATACAGTAACTCTTCGTTCACTTTCCTTTTGTGACGAGCTTAGCGTCTATACTTCGCGCCAGGAAAAACAATGCTGTGGACTGTAGGTTACGATTTACTCCAGTAGGTAAGGAGATTCTCTATTTTGGCATCACCGTGCGTGTCATTGAATTGGTCGTACGCACGACAGCTCTGTATGAAAGAGGGATGCTGGCATAGTTGTGTAATCGAGTAATGAATGATATCTGAGTTTTCGTCGAAAAGTGAAGTGCTTTGTTGTCAACTTGTCGGTCTTTTTTTATTTTATTTTTTTGCTTTTTGCCCGAAAGTGTGACGTGCATCATACGTCTGGATAATTTTTTGTGAAGGTAAAAGTATTGCTGTTTGTGTGTGCCTGCATGCCTTGATGGAATAGGACAGAAGGCTAGATCTGGATCTCATTTTGTTGCGCAGGTATCGAAGCTTGTCACAGTATGTAAAATATTTAGATGAATGTCCACAAGGTGGTAGAGATAAATGGCCTAACGGTAGCCGCCTAAGAGTCAGTCAGTTTTCTGTCCTTTGAGGACTCGTCGTTGACACCTCTGAGTATTGTGTGAACAGTTGAAGTCGCACAATAGGATGTCCTCGCTGCAGGTTGATTTGTCTGAGTTTTTTTTTTTTTTTTTTTTCTTTTTGGCACACAGTAGATGTTATGCATAAGCTGACATTGTGCTAATAATAGTGGGATATACGCGTTCTTTCAGCTTGTTGTTGGTGTCAGTGGAGCCTTCTTGTATTGATTGGTTGTTCTGGAGTTCCATACTTCGACAAATTCGCACCTTTGCCATCGGCGATTCAGCAGCCGATAATTTTTGCGTTGCACTTCACAGCCTGCTTGAAACCTCAGAAAATGTTCGTGAGAGTGTGCTTTTCTGATACAAAAAAGATATATAGTCCATTCTGTATGTTTGTACCCGAAATACACGGGACGCCATAACCCAACTCTTGACGAGCCTTTAACGGACGCAGTGGACTGGGCCACACTGTCTCAACTCAAGATAAAATCTGCGCCTGGACAAAATAAAATCAGTAATGAGATGCTGCAGAACCTGGATCTCAAATCGGTCACTGCACTCACGGATTACTTGAACGAGTGCTGAGAGACTGGTAAAGGGTTTACAAAAGTAAGTCTGGCAATAGCGGTGGCACGTTGATCCCGCGCTGGCAGCCATATTTTGATCGCTCCATCCGTTCGCTTCGTGTCCGTCCGTCAGCGCCCGCCGTTCTGTCAGCGCTTTTCACATTGTAACCTAATGTGCTGTGCTTGGACCTCTCTTCTGTCCCTGGCGATGTCTGTCAACGTCGCCTCGAAGCTTATTTTGACAGCTGAGGCGTGGCCGGGCCCACTGGCCGCGCTGCCGAGCGCAGTTACAAACTGCTCTACGAGTGTTGCATGAGCCTCTCGTCGATCCGCGTAGCGTCATCTCTATCCAGGTAGAGTATTCAGAGTTTTGAAATGTGGAGAATTTTTTTTTTTTGTCTGTGTGCATTTGCTGTTTACTTGAACGCCTATGAGAGACGATCGCGAGTTTGTTTGCTTGGTTTGTGCATCACCGTCGCTCATCCCACTGGTAGATACTTGGTTGGTGAAATGAGCGAGGATGCATTTCATTTTGTGATGAAGAATCGTGCGTAATTTGACGGAAGTTGGAATGGCGCTTAGCACTTTCCTGCCCATGCTGTCTACGCAGTAGTTGGCACGGGTCTCGGAAATAATCGGGGGCTGCGTAAAAAAAAAAAAAAAATTGTCATGGTAATTTGTGCTTTCAGCGAGTGAAGATTATTTGGTCTGTTATAGGCAATGATGAGCTAATAAAATTTTTGTAATTAATTGATCAATCGATGAAATAAAGAAACGAAAACAAAATTGGAAATTGAGGGTTTAAAGATGTAAAAATGCTCAGAATGAAAAATCAGTTCTTGGTGAATGCTAATGCTAATCGTGCGAATGAAAAAAAATTTAGAATGTGTAATTGATTATTTGAAATAATTGAAGAGTGTGTTCAAAGGTGTCAAATTGCTGAGAATGGAAAGTCGATTGTTGCTGATGCTGAGTATTAGTGTATAAAAATATGAAATATTGAGTAAATGAAAAAGGAAGAAAGAAATGATAGTAATGTAAATAAATAAAAGAGCTAAAATTTTAAAACGTGAAGAAAGAAAATATCGTTTGTGTGTGCGCTCGTGTGTGTGTTTGAGAGAGAGAGAGAGAGAGACGCTATCGCGTCATACCCTTAACGGCGGAGTTTGTATCCCCCTAATTTTTTATAACAATATCATATAATATAAATCTGACATTATGAACACAGCCAGTTGCACCAAGCACAGACACTTCGCAGTAATGTGAGTTGACGTTTCAAATTTCTTTTCGTTTCAGCCGAGTTCCTCTTCCTCCGAGTTCTTCGAAGCTTCCCATGTCAGCGCTTTTATATGAGGTTAAGGCTTCAGATGTCTGCTATATGACAAAGGGAATAAACAAAAAAAAAAAATCGGCATATTTACAAAATCAACTGAATTTAAGGTGGCTGTCAATTAGCGAACCATCGGGTGACTCGACAAAACACGCAAAAGTGAAGCGCACGCTTCGTTATTTTATTGGCCGCGCTGGTAAGTATATAGGCACAGAATGCAAACCTGAGCTGCGCGCTCTGGACGCGGACCGGACTTCACATGCCTCATCACGGGATAGCATCTTTCAAAACGGGCTGGACGTGAGCATGTTACAACACACTACTGAGATGTCATTTCGACGCCGCGGGTTTGGCAGCCGCTTTTGCAGCGTGAAACAGGCACCTCGGGCGCACTATAGACAACCGTATTGCTCTCTGCAACCAAGCACTACCATTTCGTACGACTGTGAAAAGTAGTTTCGGTAATCATGCCCGTGTCTTAAATCAAATACACAATAGTAAATGCAACCTACGTACAAAATGTTTCAAAAAACGTATTTGTACTATAGCGTTCGGTATATATGCATTGCTCCTTCTCGCGTGCCCTCCATCGCAGCATAAGCTTATCCTTCAAGTTCACAAGGCTCCATAGCACGCAGAACAATCTTGTTGTTTTAGGTGATAGCACGTTCTGTGAGCTGGATCCCAGTCAGAAGGACGTCCAGTAATGCTTTACATGATGCAAGTGACACTTGTAAAGCCGATAAGGACAGCAAACGACCGGTCGCATGCACGCGTATACCTTGATTCCGTGCGCGTCTACAACGGTGCGCTGGCTACAGAAGGGCACGCAGCAACATGATGGCATCATTCCGAATAGAGCTTGGTGCTAGCAGCGACTACTGGGATGTTAAAAAATGAAACAATCGCTTGTGATAATTCCAATGCACCTTGCGGTACATGCACGGGTTCCACGAAGGCGCACGTTGACAGCATACTCGATGGGAGGCGCGGGCGGACTGAACAAAACATGGCCGCCGAGCACAGTTTCTGTTTCTTTCACTAGATGGCGCTAGCTTTTGTAAAGCCTCTCATGCAGATCAGGAAGGAAGCTTTCTTTGATAACTCAAGAGGCAGTGCCCTACTTTTTGAAGCTAGATCAGGGTGCCTTAGAACACGCAGCTACAAAAAGAAATTTAACAATGAAGATGACGCATGTGCTGTATGTGGTAACTCCAGTGAAACAATTGATCATATTACACTCGAATGTAATGGTATCCACCCGGAAGTTGATGCAGGCGCAGTAACTGTTCCTGAAGCTCTGGGGCTTAGAGATACCAGTGGCCGGGTGAATAAACCGGCGGTGGAAACTAGCAAAAAACGACTGGAGGATTGGTGGCTTAAAAGCAGAGAAGTGACATAATGTTAGTAATGTAGAAAAAAAAATAATAAATAGAATGATGGTTTAGTTAACCAATCTAAATCAATAATTAAGATATAGGGAGAAAAATGAGCATGCATCTACTGCTACCACCCTGTTTCAAAGGGGACGCTCCTATATTCCATCCATCCATCCATCCATCCATCCATCCATCCATCCATCCATCCATCCATCCATCCATCCATCCATCCATCCATCCATCCATCCATCCATCCATCCATCCATCCATCCATCCATCCATCCATCCATCCATCCATCCATCCATCCACCCACCCACCTACCTATCCGCCCGCTCGCCCGCCCGCCCGCCCCCGTCCGTCCGTCCGTCCATCCATCCATCCATCCATCCATCCATCCATCCATCCATCCATCCATCCATCCATCCATCCATCCATCCATCCATCCATCCATCCATCCATCCATACATACATACATACATACATACACACACACATACATACATACATACATACATACATACATACATACATACATACATACATACATACATACATACATACATACATACATACATACATACATACATACATACATACATACATACATACATACATACATACATACATACATACACACATACACACATACATACATCCGTCCATCCATCCGTCCCTCCGTCCGTCCGTCCGTCCGTCCGTCCGTCCGTCCGTCCATCCATCCATCCATCCATCCATCCATCCATCCATCCATCCATCCATCCATCCATCCATCCATCCATCCATCCATCCATTATTGGAAGCACGCCAAGATGATTTTTATGCCAAAACACAACAAGAAGATTAACCTGTATAACCTAAGGCCGATCTCGCTTACCTCCGCTTGAGATAATTTAATGGAGCACGATATGCTCAATCAAGACTGCAAGACTATGCCGAAGAATACTCGCTTCTACCACATGTCCTGGTAGGCTTCAGAAGGGGCTTTCTACACAAGATGTACTTCAACTGTCACATGACATTGTTAACAGATCTAACAAGGAAAATACGCAGGCTATCTTGGCTATCCACCTAAAGAAAGCATTTGACCCCTAAACGAAATTAACCCTAGGCGAAAGGCTTAGAACTACATCATGGCCTTTCTCAATGAACGCACGGTGGAGCTGCACTTGGGCACTCTGAATTCCGACTCCATAAAACTGGAAAACAGGGACATCCCTCAGTGGGCTGTCCTGTCTGCGTTTCTCTTTAATGTGACACTAATCAAAATTCCGGAAAGACACATCAATATCTCAGCAGCGGTAGCGTAGCGGTAGAACGTCCGCCTCGCATGCAAGAGGACCGGGGTTCGAATCCCGGTGCCGCGCAATTCTCCACCGGATAAAAAAAAAAATCCGCGTGTCGATGGAATTGCATGCAGGTTTGGGGTACGCTACCTGATGCCGGTGAACACCTCCGGCAACGCACTCCCTCACCAGAACAGGAGTTGGCCATCCTGGTGCAGTAATTGGCCGCAACCTCTCATGATAAGCTCCATAAAACCCCGGCCCTCAGTCACCAGCGGCTGCGGAACAACTGACCACGGCGGCGGTCAGACCTGTGACGCAGCAGGGGGTGCTAAGAATTCCTGGCTCCGCTGGACAGGCCACCATTGGAAACTGACCCTGGCAACGTTTAACGCTAGAACCCTAGCTAGTGAAGCTAGTTTAGCAGTGCTGTTAGAGGAACTAGAGGGTATGAAATGGGATGTCATAGGGCTTAGTGAGGTTAGCAGGCCGAATGAGGCATATACTATACTGAAGGATGGGCATATACTGTGTTATCGAGGTTTACCAGAGAGGCGAGAACTAGGGGTAGGTTTCCTTGTCAATAAGTACATAGCGGGTAATATAGATGAATTCTATAGTATGAATGAGAGGGTGGCAGGCATCGTAATTAGGCTTAATAAGCGGTATAAACTGAAGGTTGTACAGGCCTATGCACCCACATGTAGTTATGATGACCAGGCAGTTGAAAGCTTCTATGAAGATGTAGAATCGGCAATGCGAAAAGTAAAGACGCAGTATACTGTACTAATGGGCGTCTTCAATGCCAAGGTAGGAAAAAAGCAGGCAGGAGACCAGGCCGTAGGAGACTATGACATTGGCTCTAGGAATAGCAGGGGGGAGTTACTAGTTGAGTTTGCAGAGCGCAATAACTTAAGAATCATGAATACCTTCTTCAGCAAACGAAAGAACCGAAAATAGACATGGAAAAGTTCTAACGGGGAGACTAAAAATGAAATTGACGTCATACTGTGTAGAACCCCCGCCATTATGCAAGATGTAGAGGTAATCGGGAAAGTGCGATGCATTTACCACAGGATGGTGAGGTCCCGAATTAGCCTAAATCTGATTAGTGAGAAAGAAACCCATCAACGAATTAGCGGTGAGGGGGAGGGCAGAAGAGCTCAGAATCTCGCTACAGAATAGATATTTAGCTCTAACCGAGGATGGCGACATTACCCTAGAAGCAATGGACAATAATTTCAGAGATATCATTACTGAGTGCGCTGTAGATGTAGGCTGTAGGATAATTAGAGAGGATACGGTAAGCTGTCTAAGGAGACAAAAGATTTGATTAAGAAACGTCAGAGTATGAAAGCTTCCAAACAGACCAGATAGAATTAGCCGAGATATCAAAGCTAATAAATAAGCGCAAGTTAGCCGATATAAGGAAGTATAACATGGAGAAAATTGAGCATGCTGTAAAAAACGGGGGAAGTCTTAAAGCGGTAAAAAAATTGGGCATAAGCAAAAACCAGATGTATGCGATAAAGGACAAGGCGGGCAACGTCATCACGAATATGGACAAGATAGTCAAAGTAGTCGAGGAGTTCTATACAGATCTCTACAGTAGCCAAAGTAGTCAGGACCGTAATGAGATTGGCGGTAGGGAAAAACAGTCAGACGTTCCACCAGTGACGAAGGACGAGGTCAAGAAAGCATTAGAAACTATGAAAAGGGGGGAAACAGCTGGAGAGGATCAGATAACTACATATTTGTTAAAGGACAGGGGGGGGGGGGGGGGGGGGGGGAGATATCGTGGATATATGCAGTGCCTGCAGAATGATTACAGCACTGTAGCCTGGTGTCATCGATGGTACCGGAATCATGGAAGAATGCAAACATTATCCTCATTCATAAGAAAGCTGTATCCTCATCCATAAGGGGACTCTAAGGACCTTAAAAATTACAGACCATGCTTACTGTCTGTTACGTATAAGGTATTTACTAAGGTAATCGCTAATAGAACCAGGACAACCTTAGACTGCAATTAAGCAAAGGATCAAGCAGGTTTTCGGTAATGGTACTCTACTATCGATCATATCCATACCGTCAACCAGGTGATGGAAAAATGCTCGGAATATAACCAGCCCTTATACATAGCATTCATTGATTACGAAAAAGCATTTGCCTCAGCAGAAACCTCGGCGGTGATGCAGGCATTGCGAAATCAGCGGGGTCGACGAGCCGTACGTGGAAGTGCTGGAAGATATATATAGTGGCTGCACAGCAACCATATTTCTGCATAAAGAAAGTAACAAAATTCCCATAAAGAAAGGTGTTAGGCAAGGAGACACAATCTCCCCGCAGTACTATTCAGAGACTTGGAATGGGAGCAGTTAGGGATAAGGGTAGATGGAGAATACCTCAGTAATCTGCGATTTGCTGATGACATTGCCTTGCTAAGTAACTCGGGGGATGAACTGCAAATAATGATTGATGACTTAGACAGGAAATAAGGTAATGTTCAACAGCCTCGGGAAGGAACAGCTGTTTACGTTAGGTAGCGAAGCACTGGAAATAGTAGGCGAATATGTCTACTTAGGAGAGGTAGTAACCTCAGATCCGGACCATGAAAAGGAAATAAGAAGAATAAGATAGGGATGGAGCGCATTTGGTAAGCACTCGCAGATTATGACTAGCAGCTTACCGGTGTCACTCAAGAGGAAAGTATACAATAGTTGCATCTTACCTGTACTCAGCTATGGGACTGAAACGTGGAGGCTAACCAAGAGGGCTCTACCTAAATTGAGGGCAACTCAGAGGGCTATGGAACGAAAAATGGTAGGGGTAACATTAACAGATAGGAAGCGTGCAGAGTGGGTCAGAGAAATAACTCAAGTTACTGACATTCTAGTGGAAATTAAGAAGAAGAAATGGGCATGGGCAGGACATGTAGTGTGAAGAGAGGATAACCGATGGTAGCTTATATAGGTAACAAACTGAATTCCAAGGGAAGGAAAGCGTAGCAGGGGGCGGCAGAAAGTTAGGTGGGCGGATGAGGTCGAGAAGTTCGCAGGGGTCAAGTGGATGCAGCTAGCACAGAACCGGGTTAATTGGAGAAATATGGGAGAGGCCTTCGCCCTGCAGTGGGTATAGTCAGGCGGATGATGATGATGATGTCAGCTCTTTCCTTTGCTACGGAAGCTGCCCAGCGCCTAATATGGCAGCACCTTTCACCCTTCCGTAAACTCGTCTATACGCGGACGATTTGCCGCATGGACAACGAAGGGCGGTCATAGTGAAATCGAGGCCGCTCTTCAAGCAGCTGCAGACGTCATCGATGAAGAGGCCAGGAAAGCAGGCCTCGAATACTCCCCTGGAAAATCGGAGCTTATAGTCTTTCATGAAGACTAATTAAATACGCCCTTGACCTCAGTCACTACACAGAGCGTGGAAGTAACATAGGTTAGGTCCAGGAGATTGGGATTCTGGGGCTCAAGCTGAAAACAATCTCGGGAAACGCGGCGACAGTCAACAAACTCAGATGAGCGGTCTACCAAACAGCCAGACTGATACAAATAATTACTAATAGAAAACGAGGCATTAAAGAACAAGACCTCTTAAAACTCATAGGCGCCTTCATCATAAATAGGATTACGTACTCCCGCCATCATAGCCATTGTTTATTTTGCGCCGTAAAACCCCATATAACTAAGTACTCGCTCCCGTAATTAAAACTCAGAAGAGACGAGGTGGAGATAGTCGATGCCATCATTTGAATGGCTTACAAAACAGCCATAGGCCTGGTTCGCTTGACTCACAACGAAGAGCTACTCCAGCTCAAACTCATACTCGATGTCCACGTACAATACATACGAGGAACTCAAAGAAGCACAATGAATTGCCCAAATAAGGCGGCTGTGTAGCACGTCCGCCGGCAGGACAATACTTGACAGACTAGGTGTTGGGAGCGAACCCCTACAAGACTTCTCTCAAGCTATTCCACGCGACATTTGAAAAAGGATCATCCTTCCTCGGAACATGATCCCCCTGCACATCAAGGTCGGAGAAGCACGAGCTAAGAGCCTACTGCATGATGTACCCTGAGCCGGCTGCATGATGTACTCTACGTCGACGCCGCAGAAGACCCTAATAAGTATTAGATATGCGGAGTTACACACCCCAGCATTAACTCAGCCAGGCTGGTTATGGCGGAGACGATTTCCACATCCAGACCTCTAATCGCGGAGGAGGCCGCGATCGCTGCAACCATCGCCTTTACTAATGCTAAGACCATAGTAAGCGACTTCAATTTGGCGATCAGTAACTTTGCGATCAGTAACTTGGCGATCAGGTTTCCAATCTCGCCTCACAAATACACAGAGAAGTAACAGAATCTCCTCTCTTGAGAGATATCGAACTAATGGGACCCTAGCTCATGCGGGGAATCCTTGAAGTGAGGCTGTCCATCAATACGCTCGAGAATTAGCAGGCCGAGCGGTGGCGCAAAATTCGGAACCGGAACCCTTCGGTGAGCCAGTAATATCATACCATGAACTGAGTGAACATTACAAAGCGATAAGAAGAATACTCCCTCCACCCCATAAAACACTGACCAGACAGCAGAAAGTTATTTGGAGACATCTACAGAAGGGGACCCTCCCCAATCTAAACTACATATCAAAATTCATTAAATAGGGATATGATAATCCCATCTGGCGCTTTTGTGGCGAGAAAGACAACTTCGACCTAATATGATCTGGGCATTCAAAGCTGATAAGCCTCCCTCAGAACTCTTGCCTGATCCCTCTAAAGAAGCTTGGGATAAGCTAACGTCCACCGATGACCTTGACATTCAGTTCAAGGCGTCGCCAAAGGTCTCCACGACCTGCGGCAGGATAGCTAACTTCCCTCAATCACAATAAAGTTTTATCAGCCTCAGCCTGTGTGCTCGAGAGCGGATGAATGTGTGGTACCGTCTGTCACTGTAGAAGCCTCCTCTGTGCAAGCATTGCTGAAGGCGTTTCTTTTTCTCAAGGTTTTTGTCCTTTCATTGCCATTAGTGACGTGGAAAAGTTCTTGCACATGCTTTTTGCTCAGGGTGTTGAAGCAGCTAAGAACGGTAAGTAGTCGAGAGTAGAAGTCAGGGAAGGTTTAGTTTGTGGGGTTTAACGTCCCAAAGCAATTCAGGCTAGTAGAGACGCCGTAGTGGAGGACGCCGGTAATTTCGACCACCTGGGGTTCCTTAACGTGCGCTGACATGGAAGGGGTGATCATCATACACAGTCGCTCATTTATCAGGTATAACGGGGAGCGAGACGAAGAAGGGGAGAATACGAACACTTCGCTGAATCTGCTACAGCTACTGAGAAATATTTGCATGGACCTTGATTGGGGGGAAGGCGGTATCAGTGAGAGCCTTGGGGCACTAGCTCCACCAGTAATTTTTTTCATGGAGTTCTGGGTATGTTCCTTGGTCATGAAATTCACATAAAAGTGGGAAATAATTCTGAACCACTGTTTTGTATATTGGAGCAATTTTATGCTGAACACTGACAACATGCATGCATATGCAGCATGGTTACTTGATATGGTAGCCTTCAGCTCATTTTGAGAAGTTGTGCTTAATTTTGGCGGGCCGGGGATATTTTTGCTCATGAGGCACGGAAACAAATCATTGCTGCTGCAGAAACGAACAGCGTATGTTTTACCTTTTTTTAAGGCGTGAACTGTTATACAGAAAACACCTACGCTAAGAGACGCCGCGATCGCCTAGCAAGCCAGCGTCACCCTGCGAGCAGCGGTGAAAGTTTTGCAGGATCGCTCCGGCGCAGCCGGCGTAGGAGGCTGGGTAGCGTATAGCGCGAAACCGAAGGCATCGCAAAAAAAAAAAAAAAAAAAAAAAAAGAAAAAGTGGGCGACGAAATTGCTATTCCGGCAGCGATTTATGCCTTAGATGTTTTATTTATCAGTTCTTTTATTTTGCAGAGGCGATTTGTGGGGCGCGTTTTTTGAAGCAGGACACGTATGGCTCCTCTGGAAATTCAGCAAATTTCACGCCTCCGGCGATCAACGCCCAGCCACACCTGTGCACAAGAATTTAAAATAAATATTTTCTCCTCCTCCGCACTTCATCTTAAAAGCACCTGTAGTAAATTGGCTCATAGTTTTGTCGGCTCATAGTTTTGTCTGCTTTTAGAGTGTTTTCACATGGCTAGTACGGCCAGTGCCGTATATAGCACGTATCAGTTCTTATCGTATGGAGACACGGCATGTTTTCGATGTCTCAATGGTGCGGTACCCACCTTGCTATGCATGGTCGTGTGTCAGCATTCTAAACATTGATTTCGGCTGAACCTTATCTCCGAATGCAGCCTAAACTGTGTCTCTGCTCAGTAGAAAACTCTGGGACGGTTCCATTGAGAAAACCGAATTATGCCGCGTTGCGTACCTGACCGCAAAAGCCGCGATGCCGTAGTTTTTACCATTTTTAAAGCACGAGAATTCTAGGATTTTGTGACGACACCACCATACTCCCGACGTCCTCAGAATGAGTGCAGGACAGCAAGAACAACAAAAATGGTATGATTTTAACGCAGTTATACTAATTGAATAGCACGGGCGAAGGCTTTTTTTATCTTTTTATTATTATTATTTTTTTTTTTTTTAGGCACAGTTGGAAGTTGTAAGCGACGACATGCAATGAACATCGCGAGAGTATGTTGCATTCTGCACGCGGGCCAATCGGCTGCGGCGATAGACTTCGTACCCGCTTCCCACGAGAAATTCCTGGACTTGAAGCTGCTCATTTCCGATGGCTTTTTCTCTGCTGCGCTCGGCAGAGGCTTCACGCAAGTTCGTGGTTAGATTCGACCGTGTCAAATATACTCTAGTGCACTAAAAAATGTGAATATGATGCAGCTGTTGTTCTACTCATTCAAGGCACGAAATTTCAGTCGCGAACCAGTAGTCTGTTGTGTTCATGCACGTATAGAAAATGTTCATCGGCGGAATTGTTGGACATATAAAAAGAATAGCATGCAAAAAGAGGAACCAGTCGCTAATTCGCGTCTGGCTTAGATGAAATGAAATATTCTTATTTGGCGCACAGCTACTTCCAGCTGAACTAAGGCTGTGTAGTAAGTTTCCTTCACACACTTCCACCACTGCAGATATTTTCACCTTGGAGGAGACGGTTGATAATTCTTTGAGACGACTCAAACACGAAATAAACACGCATATATGTTTGGAAAACATTCGTAAACTATTTTTTTTTCGCAATTTCCTGGCGTGCCCCGAGAGTTTACCAGCTGTTAATTTAGAGCACGTTCGACGGGCTCCGTGTATGCTTCAGGTAAAATCTGGTTGTGCAGCAGCGCCAGCTTTCCCCGCGTGCCGACTTGTTTTCTGAAATCGGCATATATTTGCTATCGAAGGAGAACGAACTGCGGCAGGTACAGCAAACGTATTATGGTAGACGTAGATGAAGGCAGCAATTCCGAACAGATTTTCTTCTGGAAAGTTTATTAATATAGCGATCGCCTAGCAAATGGTCATAGTACCGGTTTTATAACGCGTAGTATGGGTCTCTTCATTTGCCTTCGCAACGGGAACAAAATGCTCCTTCCCTACACTCGGCTGACGTTTTTGGACGAAATTTGGATCGGTGCTGCGTAAGCTGTTTTGTACCGACAAGCGCTGTATCCTGCCTGAGATAACGTTTGCCGCTAGATCAGCCACTATCAAAGGACTAGTGTAAGCTGTCAGACCCGGTTCACGGAGAAATATTATATGTTCATGCCTACGGAATCGATAACGCAATGTTTTACGTTTAAAATCGGCTGTATTTGCTAAAGGAGGATGCAGCCAGCATCCTCGCCGCAATCGGATTGCAGCCATTTCCCTGGAGCGGCCGGCAAGCGTACCCTGCAGTGCTCTGCAGCACGTGCGCTCCTCGCCGCGAGCGGCGCTACCGTCGGCGCCCAGTCATAGAGAAACATACTTACGTAAGTATGTTTCTCTATGGCCCAGTTACGTTTGCCTGTTGGCAGAAGGCAGAAGCTTCCCCTTGTTGAGATCGTGTATCCCGCTGTTTGCTGGAGCAGTCCCACCTAAGGCGTGTTGCATAATTAGAAGCGCGCTGTAGAATGCTTCGCCCAACTAAACCGCGGAATCCTCGCAGTTCAAATTTCGCACAGAAATTGCATTTTGTCGTTAGTATTTTTGAATACCAAATTTGTTTGGGGTACTTGCCTGATTCAATCAAAAGAAGTGCGGCATCTTTTGCTGTTTCCCCAACCTTGTCACAAAACGAGAGTCGAGGTGAGTACAGTCGCATTCATATTGAATGCGACTGTACTCATGAAACTTCCTTATTGTGAATCCTGTTCTGCCGCCGTAAAATAACGATATGATTAACTTTGGCGACGCATTAATCGCAGAGCTAGTATAAGCAGAGCGGTGAGCCGCAATGCACCGGCGGCAGCTGGCTTGAGCAGAAACTTGATTGTATCGCGGTTATCGGTCTTGCCAGCAATTTGCCGCTGATCAGTGATCCGCAAGAGTGATTCAATCCTGATATTCGGCTAAGTATTCTAGATGCCAATAAATTTAGCACGCTTTATTTCTGACGTCGGCGCTAGCGAGCCACCGTGTCGTTCGCGTAGTCTGCGGGAGGAGGGGCCAACGCGGCGGTGTTTACGGTGGTCGATGAGGTGCTGCCATCGTGCGGGGCTTGATCCCGCTGTTGACAGCTTGTTGGACGGCACTCCGGAAACAGAAGATATTTGTAAATGCTGCTTCGTTCCGCAGATTACCGCGTCGCTTCGGTTGTACTTTATGGGCAATGGCGGCCGTAACCGAGAACGGCAGCGATCTGTGTAAGCTCAGCTAAACACAATTGGCGGTTAACCGTGGTTAAGTTCAGTAATCTCGGTTAAGCGTAACCGTGGTTAAGCCTGCCGTGTAAAGAGGGTATTAGGGATACCCGAGAACTAGTGGACCGAAATATGAAAGCTGCCTAGAAAGCTGCCAAAGTTTATTACGACAAAGGCGCCCGCTGCCGACATTTCAATACGGGTGACCGCGTGATCAAGGAAAAATAAGCTTGAAGTTCACTGGGGTGGTCCGGTAGAAGTTGTACACAAACTATCAGAAACGATATACTCCCTGAAGGTTCCAAGCAGGGGAAAAGAAGAGGATATCCTTATTGCAAAAACCAGCCCAATACCTGATTATGGGCCCAGTACTGGTGGCACTTGTCGTCTGGCAAAAAAAGGCCTCGGAGAAAAACAAAAACAAAAATTGAAAAGTAACGAAGCACCTCAAGTACTCATAGAAGCTAAAAAAAAAAGAGAAAAAAAAAAAACTTGCTAGGAGAGAAAACAGCAGTGAAGGCGGGATTCCGACTCTACCTATTGCTCCGTAGCTTGCTACGCTAACCACTAGACCACGCCCAGTTTTCTTTTCTGACATAGTATTTATTACACGTGGTTATGTACAGAAAGGGTTATGTACACAGACTATTTACAAAGCACTCAGCCGTTGCTGAGCTGCACAACAGAAAACACAACTAAACGGCAGGCAAATATAAACACCGTGTCACCAGCGGAAACCAATCGGGTTGAGTCATTTTCATCCCAAATGTCCTTCAGTTGCAGCATTATTCTGCTAAATGGAGTCTAGGTGGAACAACAGGTTCAGCGGTGGGATCCGACATGCGTGTCTTCCACAAGCTATGAAGTCCAATAAGAAAAAAACATGTCATATGGTTCGTAATCAGATTGTGTAACAGCAAGATACCGCATACTTTACGAATTTAGAACAAAGTCTTTCTTTAGAGTTCTCTGCAGCCCGTCCCAAAGGAGGATTGCGTCTTTACAGTTAATGAAACAGTGCTCAATTGTTTCAGGCACGTCACACAGACGGCAGTTTACAGAAGATACAAAAATATTTCTCCTATATAGCCCTGTGTTAAAAGGTAGAGCTTCGGTGTGTAATTAAAAAAAAAATGTTTTCGTGCAAGGAGAAATCTGCATTTTGCGCACCCTCTTTAGCATATCATGACCCTTTAGATCAAAGTATAAAGAACGATACAGTGGTGGCAGAAAAAGCATTGCTATCAATTCCATGTATAGTCTCTTGCGCGAAACAGAATAAAGTGCTCACGCTGAGTGAAAAAAAAAAAAAAAAAAAAAAAAAAAAACACGCCGAGGTTTTTTTTTTTTTTCTTTTTTAATGCCAGTGAGTAAAGTACATACAGGCATAAAAATCCCTAGCCTGCCTTTAGCTTAAGCGATGCATTAAAACTTTTTCATTTTGGCCAATCCGTTGATCCCATCCATCCGCTGAGGCCCGCTCAGGCTGACTACGGAGAACACCTCTAAGAAATGTTACACTTTCAATGAAGTTGTCCCTGACCGATAGTACATTTTCTTCGGCGTGTCTAAATGGCATCCGCGTTTTCCAAATGCTGTGGAGGCCCACCACCATAATCACGTCGTATGGGACTTCGTCACTTTGTACGGGTAGAGACCGGATGCCGTAAGCATTAATGAGTAGTTCTTTTTTTAAAGTTCTTTGTAATATATCCCAGTGAAAAAGGGGGATCCGAGCAGTCTATAAAAGCGTGATCTATGATCTCTGGCTTTTCACAGATTGTGCAGTTGAGGGTCCAAAGTACAAATATACCTTTATCATTAAGCCACGTTTTTACGGGAAGGGTACCAGAGTGAAACTTGAAGAAAAACAATTTGACGGTCGGTTTAACCGATATCTTCCTAACTCTCTTTAGGACATCTTGTCCTGGGCCTTCACAATATACGGATCGGTATAGGAGTACGGGTACGAACAGGTTGAGCAAGTCCTTATACAATTTTTTTCCTCAACCGAAAAATGGGCATGCAAAATTTGTAAGGCAAAAACAACATCTCTTTAAAATTCAGTGACAGCGCGATTTCTGGCCAGATAATTAGACACAAGAAAGCCCGGTATCACGTTACCTAAGCGCATCTGCATCATTGTGCGCAACAAAAGGTCTGTTTGATCGCAAAAAAAAAAAAAAAATCGTGATACAACTCGTCTCAGAAACAAGTTCGAAAGACCAAGGCCACCCCTTTTCATGGGAAGAAACAATTGAGTGCGGCTAGTTCGCTCCCCAATTTGAGCTTCAAATAAAAACTGCAAATACTCTATGCAGTTTCTGCACATTCAAGCGGGAGATGCATAGAAATTGCATCAAATACCAAATTTTTGTAATCAAAAACAAATTACAGACACTTGCACGTGGGAACACTGAGAGGTCGAGCCCTTTACACCCTCCCGCTTTTTGCTTAGTCTTTTGCGTTGTGTCGTTCCACAACTATCTGCTGCTCTTATAATGCTCTAATGGTACACCCAAGTACTTCGCTAGAACAGTCGTCCACCGCATATTAGCAAACATTGCCCGGTGTATTATCACATTCACCGTGCCCTTCTCCCAATTGATTTCGCACCCTGTCTTTTTGCAGCAGTCACATGCAACTCGAACGACTTCTTCAACGCTTTCCCGATCTGTGCAAAAAACTGCGTCTGCGTAAGCAAGTATTTTTACCCGCGTAGACTGGAGAGTGATCCCGTAGACACGTTCATCATAGTATCAATTATAACAGAAACAGCTCAAGATAAATAGCAAAAAGCAGAGGTGAGAACGGACAACCTTGCCTGACTGAAGGACAGACAGGCACGCATTCTGATAACTGCTTATTAATAATGATACATGCGACACAGTTTTCATGCGCCATCCGCACAGCTTGGGATATCACCGAGCGAACATTTACATGTTCTAGTATTGCGAAAAGCATTTCGTGTGACACTCTACCGAAAGTCTTCGCAAGATCAAGCTGCATCATAGCAACTCGTTCTACAAAGGCGTCACAGCATTCAAGAACAGTTCTTGCAATGTGCACATTTGTTCCGATGGTGCGGCCTTTAATACCGCATGTTTGATGTGGCCCTACAAGATCTTTTATGACATTTTGCACTCTTCTGGCAAAAATCTTCATAAACATTTTATAATCAACTTTGCGAGGCTTATCGGACGATAAGCCCCAACCGACAGCAGTTTAGCCTCGTACTCACTTTTAGGTATTAAAACCACATGGGCTGTTCTAAATGACGGGCACATTTTTTTTTTTTTTTTGTCTTAAAATTCGGTAAAGACGCAATGAAGAACCTCAGTGATTTCTCCTTTGAAACGCTTATAAAAGTCGACACCTAAGCCTTCAGGACCAGGAGATTTTCCAGCGTTCAACTCTTCGATAGCTCTTTCAATTTCTGCCATGCTGATTGGCCCCTCCAGCTTTCTTTCAGTTTCGTCTTCTACATTTTTGTCTCGCATGCCGCAACTATTTTTAAACTCCTCTTCTTGGATCTGTCGTCGCCCAAACAAGTCCCGGTACTGCTCAACAAAAGCCAACTGAATTATATCAGTGTCATTCGTTACCACATTTTGTACTTTATTTGTTTGATTTCATTCTGAGTCGCATACTTCTTTTCATCCCTCAGCAAACGCTTAGTGGGCACTTCGTGAAGCCGGAGACGCTCGGCACGCCCCGTATTATATTGAAACATTACTGTTAACAAAGTCTCCACCACGCCGAGAACTACGAGTCTTTGAAATATTTTTGTATGTTACGTCATGACCCCATTTATAATGTTGAGACTTCATGTTTTGTTGTGTACAGGCCACTGCTGCCGCTCTGACAGTTACAACGTCTTGACCATCGGGGCATGCGGCCTGCTCTCAAGACTTGCAACTAATGTTCTGGATGCCTATGCGCACTATATTGTGCACTGGAATTATTTTAACGCGTGGAGTTTCGCAGCGCTGGCAAATTTAACAGCGCCGGCTCTTCGGTCTTGCTCCGCTACCGTGGACATAGTTTTCGCTGAACACAGAGCTGTAGCGCAAACCTTCAAGGAAAAAAGTGCGACGAAGCTTCAAAACTGCATGGCAAGCGCAGCAGCGAGGACACTATTTTGCTGGTAACTAAATATTATTTGTACGTAAACATTTTGGGAAGCGTTGCGATTGCCGAGGGCTCGGCTGTTTTATACGCAGAGCAATAAGGAGCGCAAAAGCTTGAGAAACACGAAAAGTGTTATTCCTTTACAAGCGCTTTATGTTGCTTTTTTTTTCTCATGGGCCCATCACTCGGTAAACGACTGTCTTCCCTCTACTATTTATTTCTTTTTCCTATTTACATTGGGCGACGGTGCGCACTATACGCCCGCTAATGTGTAGGCCCTGTTTGGAGCCTGCGATTGAGCCCGCAGTGAACATTTTGGCAGTAATCATCGTATTAGAGTGCCCTTAAGAACAGCTGTGAAGTTTTTTATGCATGGTAGCCCGCGCATTATTCAAATCCAGTTTTAGTTGTATGTTAATCGTCAGTGTGTCATGAGATGATCAGAGCCGCGCCGATCGTGGTCTCTCTCGAAACGCTCGAAACAACCTACCGAAACGTGGAAACTCTCGAAAAGAAAAATACTGCCTTTGTTTTCTATATAGGTGAGCAACGTATTCGAAGCATAAAGCGCTTGCTTGAACCATATCTTTCATAGCGCTTTATTTCTCGCCTCTAGGTTTCCGGACTTCTATTTCCAAAACGATACTGGGACCAGTGCGGCCACAGCGCACACACAGCGCTTCTCCCAGTGCGTCGTGGATGCCAGCGACCCACACAGCGTCAAAAAACCAATCCCAGGTTTCTCTTTAATCGTACCAATGCAACCAGTGCTTCCGCGTCCCTGCTCCTGTGAATCTCGCAGACCTCCACTGTCCCCAGCAAACTCAACACGAAACCAGCGCGAAAAACTTACTGGTTTCGCACTGGAAGACGCTGGGAAACGCTGGTTTTTGCAATAGGGATATCACTGTAACCTAATGAAGTCGTACTTTGGACGGAGCGCAATCGTTCACTTAACGCTGAATGAATCTGAGGAGCTAGTTTGCGATGTTCGGGATAGGGAGGGAAATTCTCATGGCCGTAGCAGCGTAGACCAAATCGTGACCCTCTCTGTCAATGCAGAACTCCTGAGCCGCCCCGGAAAGACGCATCTCTTGACACACGACATAGAGCTCACGTCAAAAGAGCCAATTCGATCAAAGCTTTACAGGGTCTCACCACGGCAGAAGGAAATAATGCAGACAGAGATTTAGCGTATATGCTAGCGTTATCGAACCAGCGGAAAGTGACACTTCACCTCTAATTTTAGTAGAAGCACCTGGAAAAGATCCTCGGCCATGCGTCGATTACCGAAAACTGAATGCTATCACTAAGGACCAGCTCTACCCAATACCAAACATCAAAGAAATCGATCATCGAGCATCGAAGAAAGGGACGTCGTCAGGGATGCCCGTTGTCACCACTGCTCTTTATGATATATGTCGCAGGGGTCACAGCACAGCTAGAGGCCTCGAGGCTCGGTTTTCGTCTCGAGCACTTCGAAGAAGGGAGAAGGGTTGTGCGACATATACCCGCCCTGACGTATGCGGATGACTTCGCAGTGCTCGCAGGGTCACCCGCAGAGCTACAGAAGCTCCTGGACATTTGCGCATCCAGAATGGCGGAACGCCGTCTGAGCTTCAGTACCACGAAATGTATGGTAATGGCCTGAGGCGAGGGAGACCACCAGAGCGGATACACGTGGCAGATTCAAGGGAGACATGTCGCTAGAGTGAAATCCGCAGAATACCTCGGAGTTAGATTGTCGTCGGGAGCAGACTACCTGGGACAACACAACCGAGAGCTAAGGGAGAAACCTGCTCGCTACAGGGGCATGCTAAGGCGCCAGTCACTCTGGTCGTTTAATCGGTACGAAGTGACAAGAGCGCTTTGGGAGATAGTGGCAGTACCAGCCCTTACATATGCCAATGCGGTACTGTGCCTTTCGACGGGCACCCGGGAGTTCCTTGAGCGTCAACAGAGAGTGGTTGGCCGGTTGGCGTTGGGGGTACCGCGGCACACAGCGGTGGAGGGAGTGCAAGGAGAAGTTGGATGGTCGTCTTTCGTGGCGAGAGAAGCGGTGGCCAAAACAACTTGTGAGAACAGGCTAATGCGCCTTCCGGTCAGTCGCCTGGCTCATCAGACGTGGACACACCTGGTCTATACAGGAATATCTACAAGGTGGACTAGGCGCACAGCGAAGCTGCAGCGATGGTACAAGTTGCCAGCGATGTACCTTGCGAATGCGAAGGGAATGCGCACGAGTATCGGGCGGACATACGCAGACCGGTCAACCCGGATGGGGCCAGGTATCCAAACCTGGCGAAGTAGCCGTCAAACATACAATGTTGGAGAGGAAACGGTGAAAGGAAACCACTGGGGGTCTACAAAAGGGAAGTCTCTGGACGCCGTTTCAGAGTACCTTGGAGTAGGGCTGAAAGAATCATAGTATGGCGGAATGCGCCCCTCCAGTAGCCCTAATACAATCAGGGCTGGGGAATCTGACTTGGGGGACGGGGAACCTCAAAGAGGTCCAGCAACCTGTCTCTGGTAGCGGAGACCAGGCGAACGTGATGTGGTTGTCAATGCGCTTGAAGGCCGAGGGTCGTGCATTTTGGCTAAGGCGAGTGCTCGCCCTCAACTGAGGCCCAAGAATGGGAGCTCGATTCGAATCGGGATCATTTGAGAAAATCCCCAAACTGCCCCAATCCCTCCTCAACTCCCATAACCCCTGCCCTATCCCTTTTTCCTTTCCCTAGTCCCGTACCCTCCCTCTACTTCCCAGGGGAGATCATAGGGATCTCCCCGGGCTCACTCCCCGGCTGTGGGCCGCTAAGTAGAGATTCCGCTTGTTGTTTTTTTAGCCCTCGGGTTCTTTCGCCTACGGGTGTAAAACCCAGACCAAGCTTGTCCTTCAGGACCAAATCTTTTATGTTCGATTGGATTGAGCCTGTTATAGCTATAGTGGCAGGGGCAGAGGCTTATTATTCTACTCTCTTTTATGGTTGCCTCACCATGCTTTATGTCCCTATGTACCTGTACGCTTCTCCCCTATATGTATATGTAGGAATGATCACACATTCCTACATATGTGATCATTAATGGCCTTTCCACGTCCAAGTCTGTCCCATGAATACGGCACATCGATTGGTCGGCATTTCTAGCACTTATGGAAGATGCTTGCACAGCAGGCCTCTCTGTAACTATTGAAGAGAAAATTAAGGAGGCAATGATAAGCGCGACGTCTTTCTTCACCCCAGTGCCTACCTAAACAGAATTTGATACGGAATTACAGCGCCTGCGAGCATTGCGACGGAGGTCAGAGCGTAGTTACCGACGCACGAAGTCGCGCCTCGACCTCAGAGATGCGAGGCGCCTGCAAAAGAAAATTCAGTGCCGAATTCAAACCCTGCAGGAAAAACGTTGGCGGTCATTCTGTGAAACGCTTGATCCCCGCAAGCCTTTATCACGCATCTGGAATGTCGTTCGTGGTCTCCGAACATCTCCTAAACAGCTCTACCCATTCAAATCCGTCGCACTCTATCAAAGACGTAGTGAGGTCGAGGTAGCAGAAGATTTCTGCGCTAGGGTAGCAGGCCAATCGACTCCAACGGCAACGCTACATTTCAACGATGTTCCAGCTTCACGCGATTCACGAATGGACCTTCCCTTCTCCATGGAAGAACTTGACGCTGCGCTGGCTTCTTGCAGGCGGTCATCATCGCCCGGTCCCGACGGTGTAACATACACTGCGCTAAAAAATCTTGGACAAGAAGCTAGGCACGCTCTTTTGGAATATTGCAACAAATCATGGAGTGAGGGTACAGTTCCAGACGAGTGGAAGTGCAGTCGTTTAGTTCCGCTCCTGAAACCTGGCAAATCGCCTCTGGACTTGACATCATACCGTCCAATTGCACTGGTTAGTAGTGTTGGTAAAGTACTGGAAAGAATGCTGCTTACACATATTGAGTGGTACCTGGAGCACTACCGCATATATCCGGATATAATGTCAGGGTTTCGACGTGGACGCTCTTCAGTTGACAACGTGGTGGACCTGGTATTATCTGTACAACGGCAAAAAAGTTTGAAGCGCTTATCCGCGGCGTTGTTCCTGGATATAAAGAGCGCATATGACAACGTCACTCACCAGGCCATTTTGGACGCTCTGAAAGCTGCCGAGCTCGGCGGTCGTGTTTTTTTTTGCTGGATACGCAGTTATTTATCCAACAGATCTCACTTTATGCAGACTGAGGAATGGCACAACATCTTCTCATTTCACTTCCCGTGGAGTCCCACAGGGTGGAGTACTAAGCTCAACACTCTTCAATCTTACTCTTTTCGGGCTTGTTGACTTAATATCACAGTCGGTGCAACTTTCAATATATGCGGACGACATCTGTATCTGGGCATCAGGAGTTACACGCCCACAGGTTAGAGCGAGGCTTGAATAGGCGGCAAGTATAGTTGCGTCCTACCTCCACCTGCAAGGTCTGCATATATCAACTGAAAAGTGTTCGCTAATTGCATTTACACTCAAGAACATGTCACCTTACACCGTACGCATTGATGGTAAAGCAATACCCTACGAAAGCAGCCATAGCTTTCTGGGAGTGATCGTCGACAGAAATCTTTCGTGGACTCCCCATATTTCATTCATGAAAAAGAGGCTGACAGCAATTGCTCACATTCTTGCCTTTTTTGGGGAAAGTCATGAGGAGCGTCTGTGCGGTCGATGCTCCAGCTGTACCATGCATTATTTATGGGATTTCTTCGGTACAGCTTACCTGCACTTGGAAGTGTCAGGAAAACCAACTTAGGAATTCTACAGAGCATTCCAGCTCAAACTCTGCGAACCTGCCTGGGATTGCCGAAATGTGCCTCTACGGCTGCTACCATTTTGATTGCTCAGGAGCATCCAATATCTACCTACCTAACAGCTGACGCCCTGAGGGCACATTTCCGACACATCACCCGGGTTCCCTGTCATCATTTGGCCAGTCTTCCTATTACCAGGCCGCGTACATCGTTTACAGAGATCGTTGATTCGCATCGCGCTATTCTGCCGTCCCAGTTTACACCCGCATCTAGACCGCCCTCTCCACTGTGGAGCCTGCATCAACCACACGTGCTTCTTTCAATACCCGCGTCAGGAAGAAGGTCGAGCTATCACCGACAAAAATAAAACAAATCACTCTTGAATACTTCCATGAGTACCATGCAAATCGTATGCACGTCTACACCGACGGTTCAGTGAATGCCGTGAGTTCTTCAGGCTCCATCCGCAACTACAGAAATAAAATTTAGGACAACCGTATTTCTTCAACAGCCGCAGAATTAACCGCTCTACGTGTCGCTATTAGGCATATCAGTCAGCAAAGCCCTCAACGATGGTCTATTTTCACAGATTCAAGAGCAGCTCTGCAAGCCTTAAAAGCGGCTCTTCGCCGTGGAGCCCATGGGCAACTCGCCGCGGAAATACGACAACTTCATCACTAGGCCATAAATGGAGGACATGACATCATCTACCAATGGCTTCCAGGACACAGCGGCATAGCGGGCAATCTCCGGGCGGACGAGGTCGCACGAACAGCCCACCAAGGCGGCAATTGTGTGTTGATTCCATTTTCCAGGGCAGACGCAGCGGGCAGGCTTCGCGCACTTGCGCGGGAACACACGCTCTCCTTGTGGAATTCTGACCAGTTTGCAAACTGCCGCTTAAAATCCCTGGACCCTGACCTGAAGCTCCGGTTTCCACCTGGCCTACCCCGATGTGAAAAAACTTTGCTGTGCCGCCTGTAGGTTGGTGTAGCATTTATAAACTCTTATTCTTTTGAGATAGGTATGGCAAATAGCCCTGCATGCACAAACTGCGGGTGCGAAGAGACTATAGGCCAGATTCTTTGTGAGTGCCCCATATACAGCGAGAAAAGACATTGCCTATGTCGTTCGCTGGAGCGTCTAGATGGACGCCCACTAACTGAAATTAAGATCCTAGGTCCGTGGCCACGGCGATCGTCTACGGTGAACGCCTCCCAGGCACTGCTCCGCTTTATGAAAAGCACAGGACTGATCGAAAGGCTATGATTTTTTATGTTACGTGATATGACTGTGAAGTGATGTGATGTGACGTGTCTGTGATGTAACTGTACTGTCATCACCCATCCCTCTCTCACCCACAACTTTTATACCCATCTACCCCTCTCCCCCAGTGCAGGGTAGCAAACCAGTTCCTTTACCGGTTAACCTCCCTGCCTTTCCTCCTCATCTTCCTCCTCCTCCTCCTCCTCCACTTGAGTATCGGGTCGTGCTGAAATACTGGTCTCGGAGTTTCAGCGCTCGCTGGGCCGTACCTTGAAATGCGTGTATTGCTCTCTGCAGGTGTTTCTGCGTCTCGGTGCGTGCCTGATTTGGATCTATGAGCACTCGAAAGAGACGCCATGTGTTTTTGCCACACATCTTGCTGGCTGCCGCGTTGCACCTCTCTACCAGTTAACGCCCGCGAGATGCGCCGCGTATTCTGCCGCATCTTTAGTCATTGCCGTGATCCGGGTTCTTAGGTTGCGGTTATGTTTCTGCCTGCGCCATCTTTTGACCATGCTGTGTCTGGCTTTCCAGATGTGGAGGAGGTGGGTGTCAACATCCGTCACCGCCTCTGAGAGATTTACCCTCGTTTCCGTCAAACGGAGGCTGGTCAGCATTTGTTTGGTTCAGGCTTGGTATCCCTGCTCCTGGATAGAGCTAACATTATATCCTTTTCTGAACTTTGCCCAGTCCGGCAGCCTAGTCTGTCCCGTCGGTCTGGTAAGGGGTTTAGAGCGGATCGTTATGTTGATGAGACAGTGGTCGCTACTTCCTCCGTATTCGTCCACTCCACTCGCCTCGCGTTTTTCGAAAAGGTTAAGTCCGAACAAGTGTTCCTCTGCGCCGAGTTCCCAATCAGCGTGGTGTACACTGGGTCGGTGTGTAGGGTTAGGCCTGATGTAGACGCCGCCTCCGCTAGCTTCCGTCCTCGTATGTCCTCTCGGTGATAGCCCCACGAGAGGCTTTGTGCGTTGAAATCTATCACTAGTAGATTGTTGCCGCCTCAGAACCGTCATCGCATATGCCGGTGACTACAATTATCCGACTTCACTGTGATGACGTGAGACGCTGTAGTTAGCTTTAAATCTAGAAAGCCAGCCCAGAAATGTGTGAACAGGCAAAGACCGATGGCTGAATAATTCGGCCCACACCTCTTGTGACTAGGTTTATCCATGATGTGATTACGTTAGATGCTGCCCCCCGCCGAAGTCGGGCACAATGTTTTTTTTTTTTTTTTTTAACTTACGTTAAGCTTATCTTTACAAAGGGTGGCTATCGCAAGTTCCGTGACATATAGAAGCAGCCACTGGGAATTCAATATGGCTGCCCGAAGGTAGTCTAGGGCTGCGCTGGCAGAGGCTACATTGAAATTAATGTAGGGGTGTGCTATATAGGCTCTGTTGCGTTGTCACCGTAAAAACGTTTTGTGCGTGTGCATTTCAAGTGCAGTGGAAAAGACCCGACGCAGGGGTGGCTGGTTTGGTATGCAAAGCATTCGACTACGGAGGGTAGAGCGCCAGGTGTGACTTGTACTGAGGCAGCTGTAATCGCGACAAGGAAGATGGCAAACAAACGTGCACCGAGAGCAAGGGGGGATACCCACAAATTCTATGGCTCTTATCCTATTCATGGTACTCATTTCAAACCGAAGCGCACATAACGCCATTACAGGTGTATGCGGACCTTGTATTCAGTGGCCTCGCTTTTCACCCGATTTCACCTTGCTGTATTGACAAGCAAAATGCATATAATGATTGCGCTGGAAAGTGGCAATGATGGTCTATAAGACTCATTTCTTTTGGAGCACCACTGGTAGATATCGATTTTGAACGAAAGTATTTTTCAGCAGTGGTCGCTAGGTAATGAGCGTAATTCCTACTTTAAAGCGGGAATGGCTACAACTTCCTGGGTACCACAAAGGCTACTGTTGCTCCACGTCGTCGTAAAATTCAGTGCGCATGCGGTATTTTCTGTCTGCAAGCATTGCACACAAGAAATCGCGCGGAAGACATTTATTTTTTAGACTGCCTGTACTGTCTTTGCAGCAGCGGTTGCTGACAAGAAATGCTGCGCTCAAGGGTAGTCCACTCAAAGGTAGGTCACAGTACAGTCAAGGTCACTGCTTCATGGTGATGCACTATATAAAATAATCAGTCAAAATGCATTCCAAAAACTGTCATAGCCTTGATCCGAAGTTTTTCGATGCTAACCATGATTACGCAGCAAATCTGAGATAGCGCAGACTAACAGTGACTACTAAAGTAATACAAAAACAAGCAGCTCTAGTCATGTTGCTAACGTTTTTATTTGAGCCCGTTCTCACACTGCTTTAAACGTTCATTATATCATGTCCTCTTTGGTCGCACAGTTCGAGTGCCGTGCGAAAGAAAGAAAATTGAAACTCGGCAACTGAATTTACCGTGTAACTTATACCGTGGGGTTTATACGCATGTGTTGACGTTATAGTGACATGTGATTATACAAAGGTCAGAGATCGAAACAGAACGGCATGCTAAAAGCAGCATGCTATGCGACAAAGAAGCACAAATGTTGGGCGGGAGGCGCCTCTGCAAGCGGGGCGTCCTCCGCCCCTACCACCGTTCAGGCTTTTCCAGAGGCAGCAGCGTGGCAGCGACACCGTATGTGGAACTTGCGAATAGTTCGCGAGACTACTTAGTAGTGTAGTCGGAGAAAAATATCAGCGTGCTAAGAGGAAGATTACTTTCACCAGCAGTTGAGCTTGACATAGATTGTGTAGTACTGATACCTGACAATTAATGGAAAACATTTTTTCGTCACTTGGCCTGATGCAGCATGGCAGAATCATTTTTATGAATACTGCTGTGTTAGCACACTGTAGCCCATTTGAAAAGAATCCAGAAATTCTTTAGCATTTTTTCACGCTTTGCAGTTAATGTGCAGCGTCGGGGCAACTTGGGATAATGAGAGCTTTAATGGTTTTGTTGTGTCATATCTTAAACTACGTGCACTCTGTGTAAGCTATGTCTTGGACTCCATCATGGCTCCTGTGATCACACTTGTAAAAGCCTTGCAGTAACAGGTAATTATCAACTTGCTTGTGGACTACTGATGACTCGTGCACTCATGCTAGTCTTCCAGTAACCTGTATCAATAATTTTGAAGGCATGCACTGTACAGCAGTGACATTTCGGTACTTCATATTCCATGCACTTCAATCTATGTGGGACTTGTAAGGCCGCGGTGGCCCATACTCTAATGTTTCGGCGCGCGCGCCGCAGATAGCGGCGATGAAAATTTCTACAAGCTTCGAGAACGCGACGCGACCGATTACGCAATCTCGGCCACCGCGCTGCGCCTCCTCGCCCTCATCGTCTTGGGCTGAGTCACGCGTGCATTCCCCCGCACGGACCCGGCCCTCCTCCTGGTCAGCACGCGCGGGAGGGCCGCGCGTGCTGACCATGTTCGAGTAAATTCGAGACCTCTCCAGAGGGCCGAGGGGGGGAGGCATAGCTTTGGCAGCGCTAAGCTGTTTTCCGCTCCTCCTCCGCGCCTAAAAGCTTCTGCGCTGTCTATTAGGAGCGCGCCGCGCCGCCATCGATGGTTCTGATTCTGATTCTGGTTTGATCACGGTGGGTTTGATTCTCGCTCGGAGAAAACAGCGTAGCAGGCAGGCCCCGACTGAGAAGTCGTAAAAAGAGCAATGCGCTCAGTTTGCAGTTAGTCTTTCGCCCAGTCTCTGCTTGTGAAGTGTGTCGCCTCTCTGTCTCGTATAAATAAGTATTTGTGTTTGTGTCCTATAAAGTTAAGTTTCGTCATTTTGTTACTTCAAGTGACATTCCTTCGTCTCATCGAGTTTGTGCGTGAACTACACGTCGCCTGCCGAATCGAGGAGCACCGTTGAGAGGTGCGGAAGATTTGAAGAAGAACGTAAAGAACCTGATCTTTACTGGACTTTTCTCAGAACCAACAAATGTAACCCTTGTGACTGTGCTGCAGAATCAGCAATCTGCCTACTTTGCATGGTTACTGATTGCACTACATTTGCACTGTCAAAACTACCGTGAGTAGGCTGGCTTTCCGGACTCATTCATTTTTGGCAGTCTGTTTTTATAATACTGCAGGTGGGTGTGTCTCAAGTAGCATCCCAGCTAAAACGAAAGTGTGTGTCACAAAGCACCCAGGCCTCGCTCGCACATTTTACGTGCAACCTCACTGGATCAATTTAGGGGAAATGAGGGTGCTCGTTATAATACATGAAGGAAAGAAGCCAGCAGTCGGCGAGGCCAAGGAAAGCATTAGGGATTGTACTTTATGTCTTTTTTTAATTTTTACTTCGGTAATTAATGACATAAATTAGTAACGTAATCTGTTTACGGGAAAGGAAAAACAACGTGCCGATGGTGGAAACCGAACCCACGACCTCCGAATATCGCGTCCGGTGCTCTTCCAACTGAGCTACATCGGCCGCTGTCCCACCTGCTACTTTCTTGGGTATTAATGTTGACTGTATACGAACCTTGAGAGTGTTCACCAGCGCCACCCTCAACCATAGCGGTGGACGTGGAACGTCCTGTGTTACCGCCAGCGTCACGTAGAACGTGATCAAGAGCGAGGGCGAAAGCTGTGCTGGAACCCTCTTACGCTACCTACGTCTTCAAGACTGCCACAACCGAGACCCCCGTAGGCTACAAGCAGATAAATGAAGGCGAAATCAGGGTGCTCGTTATAATACATGAAGGAAAGAAGCCAACAGTCGGCGAGGCTATGAAAAGCATTGGGGATTGCACTTTGTCTTCTTATTTAATTTTTACTTCGGTAATGACATAAATTAGTACCGTAATCTGTTTACAGGAAAGATAAACACAAAGTAGAAGGAAAATAACGTGCCGATGGTGGGAACCAAACCCACGACCTCCGAATATCGCGTCCGGTGCTCTTCCAACTAAGCTACATCGGCCTCTGTCCCACCTGCTACTTTCTTGGGTATTAATGTTGCCTGTATACGAACCTTGAAAGTGTTCACCAGCGCCACCCTCAACCATAGCGGTGGACGTGAAACGTCCTGTGTTACCGTCAGTAGCAGGTGGGACAGCGTCCGATGTAGCTCAGTTGGAAGAGCACCGGACGCGATATTCGGAGGTCGTGGGTTCGGTTCCCACCATCGGCATGTTGTTTTTCCTTCTATTTTGTTTTTATCTTCCCCTAAACAGATTACGTTACTAATTTATGCCATCACCTAAGTAAACATTTAAAGAAGGACAAAGTACAATCCCCAATGCTTTCCTTGGCTTCGCCGACTGTTGGCTTCTTTCCTTCAAACACACACACACACACACACACACACACACACACACACACACACACACACACACACACACACACACACACACACACACACACACACACACACACACACACACACACACACACACACACACACACACACACACACACACACGCACGCACGCACGCACGCACGCACGCACGCACGCACGCACGCACACACACACGCACGCACGCATGCACGCACACACACACACACACACACACACACACGCACACACACACACCGAAGCGGTGGCCTTGTGGTAGAGCATCCGCCTCGCATTCGGGAGGTACCGGGTTCGATCCGTGGTGCCTCCGGTTACCCACCGGTTTTTAAATGGGTACAAGCTTTCCTCCGGCCTGGTGCTCGCCTCTTCTGGGGTGAAATGCTTGGGAAAAGGGGGTCACGGCCCAGATAGTTGCGCCGATGTGGCAGTGATTCGTTCCGCCATCGGACAACAATAAGTCCGCCTTGCGCGGCAACAGCCCATTATGTGGCCCTTTTTTTTTTCTTGAACCAACATTTTTGGTTCATGGCCCCTTTTCCCAAGCATTTCACCCCAGAAGAGCCGAGCACCAGGCCGGGGGAAATCTTGTACCCATTGGAAACCGGTGGGTACCCGGCGGTACTGGGGATCGAACCCCGTACCTCCCGCACACACACACACACACACACACACACACACACACACACACACACACACACACACACACACACACACACACACACACACACACACACACACACACACACACACACACACACACACACACACACACACACACACACACACACACACACACACGCACGCACGCACGCACGCACGCACGCACGCACGCACGCACGCACACACACACACACACACACACACACACACACACACACACACACACACACACACACACACACACACACACACACACACACACACACACACACACACACACACACACACACACACACACACACACACACACACACACACACACACACACACACACACATACACATACATATATATATATATATATATATATATATATATATATTGAAATGTGGATTTAATAGTCGATTGGAACGTCTAGCGCTGGCAGTAATTCGGGCACAGCAGGATCGGAATACCAGCCGCAGGGCACAGCTTCAGCGCGAGAGAGATGGGCGCCGGAGACCAGCGATGGTGATGGCGATGCCGCAGCGTTGTTTCTTCTTCGTCTTCTTTACATTTCCCCCGCGTGAAGAAGTCGCCATCCTGGCGACTCACAGAGAAGAGACAACCAGAGGGTTGTAATACGGCTTGAGGTGGCTAACATGGACAACCTCACGGCCGCGGCGGCGGTGGTCGGAAGAAGGGGTGACTGGCTCGATGACGTAGTTAACAGGGGATGTGCGTTCCAAGATGCGATAAGGTCCATGGTATTTCGTTTCTAGTTTGCTGGTGGCAGGAACGCATAGCCAAACGAAGCTGTCGGCCAGGAACGTCGGAGTAGGGGTATCGCTATCATGCTGATCTTTGCGATAGCCTTGAGTGTTGGAGGTAAACGTGCGAGCTAGCTGATGGCATTCCTCAGCCTTCTGTACAGTATCGGACAAAGCACTGTACTCAGAGGCATCTGGATGGTATGGCAAAATTGTGTCCAGAGTACAAGATGGTTCACGGCCGTATAAGAGAAAGAAGGGCGAAAAACCAGTTGTTGCTTGGGTGGCAATGTTGTACGCGAATGTTACGAATGGCAGTACCTGGTCCCAGTTGGAGTTCCCAGATTCAGATGTAACATACAATGCGAGCATGTCCCCAAGCGAACGGTTGAAACCCTCCGTGAGGCCGTTGGTTTGCGGGTGGTACGCGGTTGTATCCCGATGTATCGATTTGCAAGACGACAGGAGCTCTTGGACTACTTCGGAAAGAAAGACACGACCTCTATCACTGAGTAGCTCGCGCGGGGCGCCGTGTCGAAGAATGAAGTGGTGCAGAAGAAAATGGGCTACCTCTCGGGCTGTCGCCGCGGGAAGTGCAGCAGTCTCCGCATAACGGGTCAGGTGGTCGACGGCGGCGATGACCCATCGATTACCGGCGGCACTGCATGGTAGTGGATCATAGAGGTCGATTCCCACGCGATCAAACGGGCGAGCTGGACACGGTAAAGGCTGGACAGGACCAGCGGGGTGGCGAGAAATTTTGCGTTGTTGACAGGCGGTACAAGAGCGAATGTAACGACGTACGAAATTGTACATTCCCCGCCAGTAATACCTCTGACGAATTCGATCATAGGTTTTCAGGACGCCGGCATGAGCGCTTTGCGGGTCACTGTGATGGTGGGCACGAACCTCGGAGCGGAGGTGGCGCGGAATGACAATAAGCCATTTTCTACCGTCTGAGTTGTAGTTCTTTCGGTAGAGGAGGCCGTCCCGAATGGTAAGATAGGAGGCCTGTCGGCGGAGTGCCCGAGGATGCATAGCCGCGGAAGTAGTGCCAAGGACATCTAGCAGGTTAGAAACCCAAGGATCTTGTCGTTGCTCGAAAGGCATATCCTCAATGGTGAGTGCTGACAAAGAGGCTTCAGGAGGGGGTGATGAGTTAGGCGAACGCACCGGTGACCGAGAAAGAGCATCGGCGTCAGAGTGCTTGCGGCCAGAGCGGTACACTACACGGATGTCGTATTCCTGAAGCCTGAGGGCCCAGCGCCCGAGACGGCCAGACGGATCCTTGAGAGACGCGAGCCGGCAGTGAGCGTGATGATCTGTAACTACCTCGAAGGAGTGGCCATATAAGTAAGGGCGGAACTTCGTTACAGCCCACACGATTGCTAAGCACTCCTTTTCGGTAACGGAGTAGTTGGACTCGGCTTTGGTGAGAGCACGGCTTGCGTAGGCGACAACGTATTCAGAGAAGCCAGGCTTGCGCTGGGCGAGGACGGCGCCGAGGCCGACACCACTTGCATCGGTATGAAGTTCTGTAGGTGCAGTAGGGTCGTAATGGCGAAGGATTGGTGGTGACGTCAGAACATTGCGCAGTGTCGCGAATGCATCATCGCAGGCTGGCGACCAAGAGGAGAGGTTAGGGGTGCCTTTCAAGAGCTGTGTAAGGGGGGCTATGATGGTTGCGAAATTCCGAACAAAACGACGAAAGTACGAGCAGAGGCCCACCAAGCTTCGCAGTTGTTTCAAAGTGGTCGGTTTTGGAAAGTCAGCGACGGCGCGCAGCTTCTCAGGATCAGGCAGAACTCCATCTTTACACACAACATGTCCGAGTATTGTGAGCTGGCGGGCACCAAAGCGGCACTTTTTGAGGTTCAGTTGAAGACCGGCGCGGGTTAGGCAGGTGAAGACCTGGCGAAGTCGAGTCAGGTGGGTCGGTAAGTCGGTTGAAAAGACGACGATATCATTGAGGTAGCATAAACAGATGTTCCATTTCAGGCCGCGCAGTACAGTGTCCATCATTCTTTCAAATGTGGCTGGGGCGTTACAGAGTCCGAATGGCATAACGTTAAATTCGTATAGTCCATCTGGAGTAATAAAGGCAGTCTTAGGACGATCCGCCTCAGCCATGGGCACCTGCCAATACCCGGAGCGTAAATCGAGTGAGGAAAAGAACTCTGCGCTTTGCAAGCAGTCTAGGGCATCGTCGATTCGTGGGAGGGGGTACACATCACGAAGAGCGATTTTGTTGAGGCGGCGATAATCAACACAAAATCGTATGGAGCCATCCTTCTTTTTAACTAGGACCACAGGAGACGGCCATGGGCTACAGGATTCTCTAATTACTCCGCGTTGCAGCATGTCATCGACTTGTTGGGCAATAACACGGCGCTCAGTCGGGGACACCCGATACGGCCGCTGATGGAGAGGTGGGTGAGCGCCAGTGTCGATGAGGTGGGAAACGGTCGTCGTTCGGCCCAAGGAAGATTGCGGAATGTCGAAGGAGGCGCGGAATTGGTGTAGAAGGTCAAGAAGTTGCTCGCGGTGGCGCGGTTCTAGAGCGCTGTCCACAGAATGGTCAAAAAGGTCCCGCTGTAGCGGATCTGAAGCCACACGAGTTGGAGTCAAGGCGGCAACTTGGCAAACAGGTGATGACACATCATCAAAGGCGAACAGAAGGTCCACGGGCTCGATGCGGCCGAGGCACTCCCCTTCGATCAACATAGCGGGAGACGCAAGAGGATTGGCTACCAGAAGTGTGCTAGCGCCGTTTTTCATGTCAAGGACGGCAAACGGCAGCGGTAAGTGGCGGCGGCGGCATACAACGTTAGAGGGCACAAAGAGAACTGTCGCGGCGGTGGCAAAAGAGGCAGTGAGGGGAACCAGAACAGCGCTAACGGGTGGGATTGTTGTGTCATGAGCTACGAGGAGTTTGGTCGCAAAACGAGGGCACGGCTCGTGGAGCAGGGCATCAGACGGTGCATCACTCGATTCAATGAGCTCTACTTGAGGACTGGCGCAGTCAATGATGGCATGATGCTGGGACAGGAAATCCCAGCCGAGAATGACGTCATGAGAACATGTGGGGAGAACGACGAATTCGATTATGTACAAGGCTACAGCAATGACGACGCGAGCAGTGCAGATAGCTGTCGGCTGTATACTGTGAGCGGGTGCGGTGCGAAGCGATAGTCCCTCGAGAGGCGTAGTCACCTTTCAGATGGAGCGGCAGAGTTTTTGGCTGATAACTGATACAGCGGCACCGGTGTCGAGAGCGCAAGAGTATCAACACCGTCAACGATGACAGGAATAACATTCGCGGGATTACGACGAGGACTTTGAAATTCTGTCGAATACGCAGTTCGTGCCTCGCGAACTGCGGCGGTTAGTTTTCTGGCTGGGTAGCGGGTCGTCGGCGCATTGGCGAAATGGAGCGGCGACGTGGTGATGGCGAACGACGAGGGAGGAAGTCCGGAGGATCAGGGGGTGCTGTTGGAGGACCCGATGGGACTGGGAACTGAAAGGCCAAATAAGGTGGCGCAGGCCGTGCAGCAATGACCATATTTATTCGGCGCCTGCAGTAGCGTGTAGTGTGCCCAAAGATGCCGCAGTGGTAGCAAATAGGCCTGTTGTCTGAAGTGCGCCATGGAGATCGTGTCGGAAGCAAGGGGGGAGCAAACGCTGTTGGTGCGGACCCCATGGGGGGCAAAGCATAGGCATATGCTGGCTCAGGCGGTGGACTTGAAGTGACTTCGGCATACGTGCGACGCAATACCTGAGGAGGAGCCGGCGCAAATGCTGGAGCGTAGCTCAGTGGCGCAACGCCGGGCGATGAAATTGTGGGCGTGAGGAACGGCATTGAGGATGCGACTGGAGCTGATTGAGGAGGAGGATTAGGGACGACTTCAGATACATGTTGCTGGATTGCGCGGCGAAGCTCCGGAACAAGGCCAGTTGGTGTCGACTCCTTAATATACGGCTGCAGAGACAGTTGTCGCGCGACCTCCTGACGTACAAAAGCCTTGATGTCTTCAGAGAGGCTAGATGACTCCCACTCCGCGGCTAGTTCAGCAAGTGATGCTTGAGACTGGCGAATCAAAACACGCTCCTTGCGGAATTCGTCGTAGCTTTGACAGAGGTCGTATATTTCCTTGACCGTAGTGGGGCCTTTGGCGACGAGCATGTTGAAAGCGCCGTCATCAACTCCTGTGAGGACATGACGTATTTTAACGGCCTCGGTCATGGTCGGGTCAACGCGGCGACACAAATCAATAATGTCCTCAATGTAACTGGTGAATGTTTCACCGGGCAGCTGTAGTCGCGATCGAAGACGCTGTTCCGCGCGGAGTTTTCGGACGGTGGGGCGGCCAAAGACATCAGTAAATGTGGTCTTGAAATGCGCCCAGGTGGTAAAGTCTGACTCGTAGTTTCGAAACCACAGATTAGCGACGTCGCTCAAGTAAAAGATGACATTATTGAGCTTACGATTGTCGTCCCAGTTATTGTGACGGCTGACCTGTTCGTAAGTGGACAGCCAATCGTCGACGTCGTCATCGCTGCTTCCACTGAAGGTAGCGGGGACCCGTTGACGAAGGGCACCTGTGCAGGTGACTGGCGGATGTAGGTGCGATGAAGTAGGCTCCGTCATTGGGGTAGTCAACGTTCTGCTGCGAAGTTCCAGGGCGAGATGGGTACAGGGAACCTCAGCTTGACCTCCACCAAGTGAAATGTGGATTTAATAGTCGATTGGAACGTCTAGCGCTGGCAGTAATTCGGGCACAACAGGATCGGAATACCAGTCGTAGGGCACAGCTGCAGCGCGAGAGAGATGGGCGCCGGAGACCAGCGATGGTGATGGCGATGCCGCAGCGTTGTTTCTTCTTCGTCTTAAATATATATATATATATATATATATATATATATATATATATATATATATATATATATATTGAAATGTGGATTTAATGGTTGGCTGGAACGTCTAGCACTGGCAGTACTTCTGGCACAGCAGGGTCGAATTACCAGCCGCAGGGCACAGCTTCAGCGCGAGCGAGATGGGCGCCGGAGACAAGCGATGGTGATGGCGATGCCGCAGCGTTTTTCTGTTCTTTGTCTTCTTTACATTTCCCCCGCGTGAAGAAGTCGCCATCCTGGCGACTCAGGGAGAAGAGACGACCAGAGGGTTGTAATATGGCTTGAGGCGGCTAACGTGGACAACCTCGCGGCCGCGACGGCGGTGGTCGGAAGAAGGGGTGACTGGCTCGATGACGTAGTTCACAGGGGATGTGCGTTCCAAGACGCGATAAGGTCCGTGGTATTTGGTGTCTAGTTTGTTGGTGGCAGGAACGCATAGCCAAACGAAGCTGTCGGCCAGGAACGTGGGAGCAGGGGTATCGGTATCATGCTGATCTTTGCGATAGCCTTGAGTGTTGGAGGTAAACGTGCGAGCAAGCTGACGGCATTCCTCGGCCTTCTGTGCAATATCTGACAAAGCACTGTACTCAGAGGCATCTGGATGGTATGGCAAAATTGTGTCCAGAGTACAAGATGGTTCACGGCCATATAAGAGAAAGAAGGGCGAAAACCCAGTTGTTGCTTGGGTGGCAGTGTTGTACGCGAACGTTACGAATGGCAGTACCTGGTCCCAGTTGGAGCTTCCCGATTCAGATGTAACATACATTGCGAGCATGTCCCCAAGCGTACGGTTGAAGCGCTCCGTGAGGCCGTTTGTTTGCGGGTGATACGCGGTTGTAGCCCGATGTATCGATTTGCAAGACGACAGGAGCTCTTGAACTACTTCGGAAAGAAAGACACGACCTCTGTCACTCAGTAGCTCGCGAGGGGCGCCGTGTCGAAGAATGAAGTGGTGTAGAAGAAAATGGGCTACCTCTCGGGCTGTCGCCGCGGAAAGTGCAGCAGTCTCGGCGTAACGGGTCAGGTGATCGACTGCGACGATGACCCATCGATTACCAGCGGCCGTGCATGGTAGCGGACCATAAAGGTCGATTCCCACGCGATCAAACGGGCGAGCTGGACAAGGTAAAGGCTGGAGAGGGCCAGCGGGGTGGCGAGGAATCTTGCGTTGTTGACAGGCGGTACAAGAGCGAATGTAGCGCCGTACGAAATTGTACATTCCCCGCCAGTAGTACCTCTGACGAATTCGATCATAGGTTTTGAGGATGCCGGCATGAGCGCTTTGAGGGTCAATGTGATGGTGGGCACAAACCTCGGAGCGGAGGTGGCGCGGAATGACAAGAAGCCACGATCTGCCGTCTGAGTTGTAGTTCCTGCGGTAGAGAAGGCCGTCCCGAATGGCGAAATGGGAGGCCTGTCGGCGGAGTGCCCGAGGATGCGTAGCCGCGGAAGTAGTGCCAAGGATATCCAGCAGGTTAGAAACCCAAGGATCTTGTCGTTGCTCGAAAGGCATATCCTCAATGGTGAGTGCTGACAAGAATGCTTGAGGAGGGGACGATGAGTTAGGCGAGCGCACCGGTGACCGAGAAAGAGCGTCGGCGTCAGAGTGCTTGCGGCCAGAGCGGTACACTACACGGATGTCGTATTCCTGAAGCCTGAGAGCCCAGCGCCCGAGACGGCCAGACGGATCCTTGAGAGACGCGAGCCAGCAGAGAGCGTGATGATCTGTAACTACCTCGAAGGAGTGGCCGTATAAGTAAGGGCGGAACTTCGTTACAGCCCACACGATTGTTAAGCACTCCTTTTCGGTAACGGAGTAGTTGGACTCGGCTTTGGTGAGAGCACGGCTTGCGTAGGCGACAACGTATTCGGAGAAGCCAGGCTTGCGCTGGGCGAGGACGGCGCCGAGGCCGACACCACTGGCATCGGTGTGAAGTTCTGTAGGTGCAGTAGGGTCGTAAAGTGGAGGTCACTTGGTGGAGGTCAATCTGAGGTTCCCTGTACCAATCTCGCCCTGGAACTTCGCAGCAGAACATTGACTACCCCAATGACGGAGCCGACTTCATCGCACCTACCTCCGCCAGTCACCTGCACAGGTGCCGTTCGTCAACGGGACCCGGCTACCTTCAGTGGAAGCAGCGATGACGACGTCGACGATTGGCTGACCACTTACGAACGGGTCAGCCGTCACAATAACTGGGACGACAACCGTAAGCTCAACAATGTCATCTTTTACTTGAGCGACGTCGCTAATCTGTGGTTTCGAAACCACGAGTCGGACTTTGGCACCTGGGCGAATTTCAAGACGAAATTTTCTGATGTCTTTGGCCGCCCCGCCGTCCGAAAACTCCGCGCGGAACAGCGTCTTCGGTCGCGACTGCAGCTGCCCGGTGAAACGTTCACCAGTTACATTGAGGACATTGTTGATATGTGTCGTTGTGTTGACCCGACCATGACCGAGGCCGCTAAAATACGTCATGTCCTCACAGGAATTGATGACGGCGCTTTTCACATGCTCATCGCGAAAGGCCTCACTACGGTCAAGGAAATCTATGACCTCTGTCAAAGCTACGACGAGCTCCGGAGGGAGCGTGCTTTGATTCGCCAGCCTCATACATCACTTGCTGGACTAGCCGCGGAGAGGGAGTCATCTAGCCTCTCTGAAGACATCAAGGCTTTTGTACGCCAGGAAGTCGCGCGGCAACTGTCCCTGCAGCCCTATGTTAAGGAGTCGTCAACAACTGGCCTTGTTCCGGAGCTTCGCCATGCAATCCAACAGCATGTATCTGAAGTCCTCCCTAATCCTGTTCCTCAACCAGCTCCGGTCGCACCTTCAATGCCGTTACTCACGCCCACAGTTTCATCGTCCGGCGTTGCGCCACTGAGCTACGCTCCAGCATTCGCGCCGGCTCCTCCTCAAATATTGCGCCGCACGTATGCCGAAGTCACTTCAAGTCCACCGCCTGAGCCAGCATATGCCTATGCTTCGCCCCCCATGCGGTCGGCACCAACAGCTTTTGCTCCCCCCTTGCTTCCGACACGATCTCCATGGCGCACATCAGACAACAGGCCTATTTGCTACCACTGCGGCATCCCTGGGCACACTACACGCTACTGCAGGCGCCGAATAAATATGGCCTTTGCTGCACGGCCTGCGCCACCTTATTTGGCCCCACAGTTCCCAGTCCCATCGGGTCCTCCAACAGCACCCCCTGAACCTCCGGACTTCCGCCCTCGTCGTTCGCCATCACCACGTCGCCGCTCCATTTCGCCAATGCGCCGACGACCCGCTACCCAGCCGGAAAACTAACCGCCGCAGTTCGCGAGGCACGAACTGCGTATCCGACCGAATTTCAAAGTCCTCGTCTTAATCCCGCGAATGTTATTCCTGTCATCGTTGAAGGTGTTCATACTCTTGCGCTCGTCGACACCGGTGCCGCTGTATCAGTTATCAGCCAAAAACTCTGCCGCTCCATCCGTAAGGTGACTACGCCTCTCGAGGGACTATCGCTTCGTACCGCATCCGCTCACAGTATACAGCCGACAGCTATCTGCACTGCTCGCGTCGTCATTGCTGCAGCCTTGTACATCATCGAATTCGTCGTTCTGCCCACATGTTCTCACGACGTCATTCTCGGCTGGGATTTCCTGTCCCAGCATCATGCTATCATTGACTGCGCCAGTCCTCAAGTAGAGCTCATTGAATCGAGTGATGCACCGTCTGATGCCCTGCTCCACGAGCCGTGTCCTCGTTTTGCGACCAAACTCCTCGTAGCACATGACACAACCATCCCATCCGTTAGCGCTGTTCTGGTTCCCCTCACTGCCTCTTTTACCACCGCCGCGACAGTCCTCTTTGTGCCCTCTAACGTTGTCTGCCGCCGCCGCCACTTACCGCTGCCGTTTGCCGTCCTTGACATGAAAAACGGCGCTAGCACACTTCTGGTAGCCAATCCTCTTCCGTCTCCCGCTATGTTGATCGAAGGGGAGTGCCTCGGCCGCATCGAGCCCGTGGACCTTCTGTTCATCTTTGATGATGTGTCATTGCCTGTTTGCCAAGTTGACGCCTTGACTCCAACTCGTGTAGCTTCAGATCCGCTACAGCGGGACCTTTTTGACCATTCCGTGGACAGCGCTCTAGAACCGCGCCACCGCGAGCAACTTCTTGACCTTCTACACCAATTCCGCGCCTCCTTCGACATTCCGCAATCTTCCTTGGGCCGCACGACGACCGTTTCCCACCTCATCGACACTGGCGCTCACCCACCTCTCCATCAGCGGCCGTATCGGGTGTCCCCGACTGAGCGCCGTGTTATTGCCCAACAAGTCGATGACATGCTGCAACGCGGAGTAATTAGAGAATCCTGTAGCCCATGGTCGTCTCCTGTGGTCCTAGTTAAAAAGAAGGATGGCTCCATACGATTTTGTGTTGATTATCGCCGCCTCAACAAAATCACTCGTCGTGATGTGTACCCCGCACCTCCACCAAGTGAAATGTGGATTTAATGGTTGGCTGGAACGTCTAGCACTGGCAGTACTTCTGGCACAGCAGGGTCGAATTACCAGCCGCAGGGCACAGCTTCAGCGCGAGCGAGATGGGCGCCGGAGACAAGCGATGGTGATGGCGATGCCGCAGCGTTTTTCTGTTCTTTGTCTTCTTTACATTATATATATATATATATATATATATATATATATATATATATATATATATATATATATTATTGCGAGAGTCGACCATTTTGTCGTGCTGAACGTGCGGCGTAGCGTAAGCTATGGCGGCCTCAGACGTCAAGAAGCGGCACTGTTTTTTTTTTTTTTTTTTTGCGAGATCCGTCCATTCTTGCATCTATGAACCAACGAAAGCACGCGGTCAGCAGCGATCATGACTCCGGCTTTTAGCATTGTTTGCTTCCAATGGCATTTGCAGCTATCACGCTTTCCAATGATTTTGTGGTAGTGGACTGCGCCCGCTCTACGCGCGGCATGATAAATCGAACCATGCTTGTGCAATCAAGCCATCACGAATACTCTGCCACGTTCGCTCCCTGCCACCGCAGGAACTGTCAAAAGTACAGTCAAAAGATAAACGCGTGTGACGTTATCGCTGCGCAGCATCTTGGCACGCTGCCAATAAGTGAGCTGTGGATGCGACGGCCGAAACGGATGGACATGGCTGTTCCACATGCAACGAAAAGCGTTCGCGATTTCGGTCGCGGCGACGAAAAAATCTGTTGTGAGCTGCCGCGGCAGCGAGAGCGACGCAGTTCCAACAAGTTCGAAATTTTTCGCTCTGTCGCTGCTGCTGTCGCCGAGTTTGCTCAATCGCTTGCACGTGGACCGGTCTTCACGCTTTTTTTTTTTTTTTTTCAAATGCTCGGAGGCAAAAGTCGAAGGTGTGTTCAGTTTGCGAGTGGGTTGATTACGCGACAAATACGGTATTTTTTACAATCGCAAGCGGCATCTCAAGCCGAATATTGTATATCGAATTATCGATATATAGAACTATTTCGCGATACCTTCGAGTTCGATATATCCGGGTTCGACTGTACTACGGGCAGAGGCATATTATTTTATTCTCTTTTTGGTTGCCTCACCATATTATATGTACTACGGGCAGAGGTTCTTTATTTTTCTTTCCTTTTGCATGCCTCAACATAATATATGTACTACTACTGCTTTAGTGGTACGGGCAAAGGAACTTTATTTTTCTTTACTTTTGGTCTGCCTAACCATAGTATATGTACTACTACTGCTATCCTGCTTGCTCTGCTTGGTTTCGTTTGGATTATGCGGTTTAACGTCTCAAAGCAACTCGGACTATGAGATGCCATAGTGGAGGGCTCCGGATATTTCAGCCACCCGGGCTTCTTTAACGCACTGACATCGCACAGCACAAGGGCGCATTGCTTTTCACTTCTATCGAAAAGCAGCAGCCGAGGTTGGAATTCGATACTGCATCCTTAGGTACAGCACTCGAGCTCTAAAAACTGCCCCGGGGCTTTTCGTGATAGTTGCACACTGAAATTGTTTTTGAAGACTTTTTTAACCACCCTTAACTATAATAATTTGTTCATAGGAATGAAAAGGTGCAGTATCTGTCACACTTGTTTGTGGACACCTGAACCGCGCAGTAAGGGAAGGGAGGAAGGTGGGAGAGAAAATGGATAGAGAGAGAAGCCGTAGTGGAGGGCTACGGAGTAATTTCGACCACCTTACCCTGCGCTGACATCGCACAGCACACGGACGCCTTTCCGCTTCGCCTCCATCGAAACACAGCCGTCAGCGGTCGGGATCGAACCCGGGTACTCCGGCACAGAAGTCGGGCATCTTACCACTGCACCACCGTGGCGGGGTCCACCCTTCACTTTTTTTTCTGTTTTCTAGTGCAGTGCGTGGTGTGCGTGTTTACACGTTTGTACCTGCAATGAAAGTGCTAAGCTCTCCCTGCAACTGTAAGCTTAACTGGTGTGCATGTGTATGTATGTAGAAGATATTTGCAGCTTGTTGCATGACACGAGTGTCGCCATGTGCGTGTGAAGTCACAAGAAATCAATTGTACTATGGCATCATCATTCCACTCGCCTAAACCATCGCAGGCGTACGATTAAGAGTTTTACAGTTTATTTATAAGATCTCAAATATGGTACCAACATGTATATCGCGAAATAACGATTCGATTGGTACCACACCAACCGCGCCTCTATACGACCACTATAGTTCGCCCGCCAAAACCACTACAATGGTCGTACCCCATCATGCTTTGGTGGATCAAAGGTCGTCTGTGCGGATCCCTCACGCATGTTAGGATTCAGCTCAAAACAATTCTGTGCGGTATATAGTGCCAATTCATTTGACACCACTAGGAACCAGGGACGTCGGAAGTATATTTTCAGTGAGGGAGGGGGGGGGGGGGGCTGGAACAGAAGTTTTTCCTGATTTAGGCTCCCCCTCTCTGTTAACAACATATTCAGAGATATTACAGCATTTGCGCCCTGAAAGGCAGACATTCCCAAAGCCCGCTAAGGGTCTTAGTAAATCAGAAGAATGTCACCTTCGAAGGTTACAAACTATGTCATTTAATAATCCAGCAACACTTCACGCCATTGAGCCCGAATCCTTTTCGGCACAGTGCAGATTTTGTGGCCAGAAGGCAAACTTATACCATATGGTATGGGCTTGTCAACAAAATACCAATAATGATATAATAAATCAGCCAACGTGGGAAGGCTGGGAGGCGACCTTGTCCAGCTCGGACCTCGAGGAACAACGATCCCTCGTCGAAAGAGCACGGGCAGCGGCTTTTACCAACGGTTTCCCGGACTAGGGACCCGACCAGCCTTCCCTTGATCTAAGCCAATGTCAATAAATGTTTTCATCATCATCATCACTAGTTTATTTTTTGTTGTTGTTGCTTATGTACTTAGGTTTTTCAGATATTACAATCCAAGTTTCGCTTGAGGGAGGTCAAATATCTGTCGTGCACGGCCATTTCTAATACCTGCGTGAAAAAAAAAATTATATGCAGTGCTTCCTTTGGTCGCTATATGGTGTATATTATATAATCATTAACAAGAGAAATGTACATAATAGGTTTTGGTTTGGTTTGGTTTATGGGGTTTAAAGTCCCAAAGCGACTCAGGCTATGAGACACCGTAGTGGAGGGCTCCGGAAATTTAGATCACTAGGGGTTCTTCCACGTGCACTAGTACGCATAGCACACACATAAAGATTTTCAGTGAGCACATGTTTAATGACATTTGACAAATATTTAAATGTAGTCAATATAATATTTTTTCTCTCTATGTGTTTATATATATATAGGGTTACATTAGGCGGCATGCACTGATATGCGCATAAAGAAGGAAGAAGAAGAATCTCGTGAGTTTTGGAGAAGACGACGTTCGAGCAGTGTCGGCTGGTGCCTGCAGAAAACGCCTGTTTCTTGAAAGCCTTGTCTTCGGTGTCTGCTCTCTGCAATCCTAAGCTGAACTATCCCGTGATACCAATTGGTGGAGGCGCTTTCGATCCCCCTTGCCACAGCTCCTTGTATTTCCGCGCCAGAAACCTGGATTTGAGCAGTGGACGCCATCTCCCCGAGCTCACCCCACCGACTGCCATAGCACGCATGGCATCCCAGGATGCATCACCCGCTACGGAAACTCCAGTGCCCCCATGGTGTTTACAAAAATCCGCCATCCGCCTATTTTTAATGGCGAAGACAAGAAGAATGTTGAAGATTGGCTCTATGAATACGAAAGGTGCAGCAAGAATAACCGATGGGATGCTAGCATAATGCTTGCAAACATCATCTTCTATCTAGCGGAAATGGCGAAGACCTGGTTTACCAACCACGAACAGGAGATGCCTACTTGGGATATCTGTAAACACAAACTTCAGGACTTGTTAGACAAGCCAATAGGGCGAGCTCTAGCAGCCAAAAAAGACCTGGCTACTCGTGCTCAATAGTCAACCGAATCATACCTCGCCTACATACAGGGCGTCCTCGCCCTGCGTCGAAAGGTGGACACCTCCATGACCGAAGCTGACAAGGTGGGCCATATACTAAAGGGTACCGCTGATGACGCATTCAATAAATTTCTCTGCAGACTGTTCTACGGTAGACTCAGTCCTGTAAGTGTGTCGCCGTTTCGAACAGGCGAAGCAGCGCCGCATCGTCCATCGATTTGAGCGCCTTCCCAACACGGCGACTACATTCTCATGTGACGCTCTGTCCACTTTGCAGCAGCTTTCAAGTCAGAATAACCTCACTACCATCGTCCGCAGGGAAATCGAGGCCTTGACTCCTGTCACACTTACATCACCTCCTGCAGAGGCAACAATAGCTATGATACAGGCTGTTGTCCGCCAAGAATCCGCGAATCTGGGCCTCGTTTCCAATCCTACCACACCACCCCCTGCACCACAGGCCATACCAGTGGTTGCCGCTGCTACCACAACTCCGCCCTACATACCGCGCTACCCTGCCCGCAATCCTACGGAGTGGCGCACATCTGAAGACCGGCCTATTTGCTTCGTCTGCTGTCGGGCTGGCCATACGTCCCGCTATTGCCGCAGCCGCCCGGCTCCCCCCTCTCGCCCCTATTACAGCCCTGTCCGCCACGACTATTATGCATCACGGCGCGTTTCTGTCACCGCAGCACAGCCTCGTACCGAGAACATTGTGCAAGCCCGTCGTACCAAGCCGTTTGCCATCGCCACAAGCCCGCCGTCCCCGATCATCTACTCCTCGCCGCAGCTTGTCCCCAACGTACCAAGGCCCCTGCTCGGGAAACTAGGCAACGCAGCACCCGGACATGACGCTGCGTTACCAACCCGGACAGCCAACTATGTTTCGACCATCGCACCACGCCGCAACCTGGTCAGTGTCCTCGTAGATAGAGTCCCTGTGCCAGCTCTCATTGACACTGGAGCCCATATTTCAGTCCTCAATTCGCCGTTCCGCCAGCGCCTCAAAAACATTCTTACAACCGCCAACACCTCTACAGTTCGTGTTGCTGATGGAAACTTCTGCTACCATCATCGGAATGTGCACTGCGTGCGTTAGCATTGCCGGCCACCACGTCCCTGTGCTCTTCGCCGTCCTTACTACTTGTCCTCAAGATGTCATTTTAGGCCTAGACTTTTTAACATCCCATTCCGCTCTCATTGACTGTTCCTCCGGACTTCTGCGTCTAGCCCTGCCCCATTGTGTTCACGACCCTAGCGCTGACTATTCCCAGCCTCGCCTCCGCTCCAGTACATTTACTCGCCTACCTCCCGAGGCGGCAGCATACGTGCCCATGTCACCACTTCCCTCCCTTCCTGACGGCGACTACGTTGTCAACACCATCACCGACGCCACTCTACAGCGCAACATCGTCCTACCTCATAACATTGTACACGTCGAGAATAACCTCACGTACATTCAAGTACTCAACTTCAGCATGTCTTCGCAAGTTCTCCCGGAGGGCATTTTCCTTGCCGAGCTGTCACCTTTGTCCAGATTTACTTTTTCTGCAGTCAGACCGTCACGCTGAGGCACTTGCACAATCTGTCCCGTCACATAGTCCGGAGGACCGCATCTCAGCCATGGCTGCCTCTGACCTGCGTCCCGAATATGCCAGTGCACTTGCCGACCTTTTGTAGTCATACAGCGACATTTTTGATCCCTCGGCCAAACGTCCGTCGTCACACATCGCATCGATACTGGAGATGCCCGCCCTGTTCACCGACGGCCTTACAGAGTTGCTCTTTCGGAACGCCGGATCATTCAGGAAGAAGTGGAGGAAATGTTGGCCAGCAACATTATTGAGCCGTCGAACAGCCCCTGGGCGTCTCCAGTGGTACTCGTCAAAATCAAAGATAACAGCTGGGGGTTTTGCGTAGATTATCAACACCTAAACAAGATAACAAAGAAAGACGTACACCCTCTTCCTAGGATCGATGACGCCCTCGACTGCCTGCATGGTGCCACTCCTCTTCTCCTCCATTGATCTCCGTTCCGGATATTGGCAGATCTCTGTTGATGAAAGAGATCGTGAGAAGACACCCCGGATGGCCTCTACAATGCCTTTCGGCTTGCGTGATGCCCCTGCGACCTTCGAGCGTATAATGGACTCCTTACTACGCGGGTTCAAATGGACCACATGTCTGTGCTACCTCGATGACGTCATCGTATTTTCATCAACCTTTAAGGGCCACCTCCATCGTGTTTCGGCTATTGGCGTCTTCCGACGAGCTGGCCTTCAGTTGCACTCCAAGAAGTGTAGCTTTGGCCGCCGGAAACTCAAGGTCCTAGGAAATTTGGTCGACATCCATGGCACCCAGCCGAACTCCGACAAAATTCGCGCTGTAAGTGCTTTTCCTATACCGAAATCTAGCAGCGACGTACGTAGCTTCCTCGGACTTTGCTCATATTTCCGGCGATTTGTACCAAACTTCGCGGAAATCGCCCGTCCACTCACACAGCTTCTGAAAAAGGTCTCCTTAACCTGGAGCCACGAACAATCGGCCGCCTTCGCCGCTTTTATTGCCCACCTCACCGGTCCGCCAGTGTTGGCTCACTTCAATCCGTCAGCGCCCACAGAAGTACGCACCGATGCAAGTGGTCATGGAATTGATGCCGTTCTCGCACAACGTCAGCTCTGTTCCCCTCGCGTCATCGCCTATGCCAGCCGACTCCTCGCTGCAGCTGAACAAAATTATTCCATTACTGAACGTGAGTTCTTAGCCCTAGTCTAGGCCATTACGAAGTTCCGCCCTCACTTGAATGGGCAGCCATTCACAGTAGTCATTGACCACAACGCATTGTGTTGACTTTCCACACTCGAAGACCCTACTGGCCGCCTTGGACGTTGGACCTTGCGTCTTCAGGAGTACAATTTTACAGTAGTTTATAAGTCTGGCCAGTTGCATCGAGACGCCGATTGTTTGTCCCTCATCCAGTCGACCCGCCAAGCCAGCCTGAATGTGACAATGACGCTTGCGTGCTCTCTATTTCTGAATTTTCCAACATCCGCCCTGAGCAACGCCAGGACCCCCAGCTTCGCGAAATTATCAATCGCCTCAGCGCCGATCGCCATGTTTGTTTGTGCTCCACGACGGCACCTTATACCGGCACAATATGCGACCTGATGGCCACATTCATCATCCCTACCAGGTCACGGCACTGGAAACTCCATCCACGGCCGCTCGATGGAAGCGCACTAGGTGCGGCCTGCTGCGTCGCCCGAAACCGGCGGGAGGCGCCTACTTCCCATCGCCGCCGTCGCGGCGCCACCACTCGGGGACAGCCGCGCGCTACCGCGCGCGGAGAGCTGCGCCTGGGAGCGCATTGTGTGAGGCGTCGGCGTTGTAGGAGCCTGTTATTTTAAGGATATAAGAGCTCCGCTTCATACAATTTGGCAACACGAATTCGTATATACTGTCATGTGTTAGTGTGGGCATGCCAGCCCTTAGCGCTTGCTCGGCAAGGATGTATACTAAAGTGTACCCTGAAAAACTTAATGTGATGGTGGTTTAAGGTCACTTGATTGAAGTGCTCGCATTACCGTGATGTTGCATTCAGATCACGTTGTTTGTCAAAAGAAAATGTCAACCGGCTGTGAAAAATTCGAAGCTGTTCAGTTGCCATGGTAGCCTAATGCATAATCACTTAAATCACTATGTCACGAATTCCGTATGCCATTTTCATACCGTTTACTCATTCCTGCATATAGTTTTTATACACAAATTGATGTCAACCTGCTCGAAACTGCTAACACTATCCAATAAAAAAATTTCCTACATGTGAGCAACCTCTGTGAAAATGCGACAGGTAACCAAGCTTTCTATCTCATTCTGACAAATGTTATAGTGAAAATATGAAGGTATTTATTAGGTAAACTCTAGATGATAATCTGGTATATTCGTTTCAGTTGGAGACCTTAAACTGTACGCCAGAACGCTATCCGTCATGGCTTCCCGCATTTTGCATGACCGGTCAAAGTAAGCGCGCTTCATAGTGCCGGTCTGTCTCAAGGTGCTACGTATATGCGCAAAAAGTTTTTATTACTATTTTCATTGGCTGCTCGCAAACCCATACAATTTTGCTGGTTTGCAATTTTCAATGGAAGAACGCGCATCGAGTGTTCCTGTTGTGAAACTAATTCTTACTTGCGATCACAAGAATGTTCACGCTTCAGAGCGCAACTGCAGGAGATTCAGTGAGCAGCCGAGTACGCTTATTAAATGGCCACACACAAAAAAAAGGAAGAAATTACCATTCGCAGACGGAAAACCTTTCTTGAGAGAGGTTTATGCTATAGCCATAAACGTCGCTCCACTTTTGAATTTACATTTCCAGCTTAGCTCGCTATCAGTGGGTGCAGCAACTTAACGATATCTTGCACAGCTACTCAGCATGGGCACGATCATTGTTTTCATAGATTAGTTGCAGGCACTGTGTACAGTGAGAAAACAATGCTGAAATCAAAAGTTTACTCAGCTTGCTACTTCGCCGGACCTCTTCAGACTTTATTATCCTGTTAATGAAAGTGCTCGTAAGCTGATAAAGCTTGATTTCTTCCTTTGCGGGGTACTTCAAGCCTCCATTGTCCTTGGTTTTCATTAACTTGTAACTGGTCCAGTTGTCTCATATTTCCTACAACAGGCTCTTGCACGACTGAAATGCCGGCTCAAAGCCATTACAAAATATCGCATAAATTAAGCAACAACTTGGTAGTGATAAACAAAAACTTGGGGTTCTTAAGTCTCCTTGCGGAGCCTCGTTAGCGTACCCGCACATTGCTACCTGCTTATTCACCGTATCCCTTAATTACTTCCTCTGTCGCATTTCATTATAATACAGCCTTAAGCCACCGCATCATATGAAATAGCACCCTACACATAAGTTTAAAAAGCACCTCTTTACCGAAGCTGTACGAACGACTTGGGATCTAAGGGTCCCACTTTCGATTCCCATTTCACCCTTACATCGTATTGACTTTCTCTGGATTGGCAGCTCCTGCCACCTTGAACATGTCATGTGTTCTCATTGAGCCAAAGGTGTCTGGCCATATCACCAGCAAAAGTGCCTCTTGCTAAAGAGGTATTTTTCCGACTTTCCGCCGACAGAGCGTGCGCCGGATTTTCTGTGGAACGGGGCTTTTCAGTTTATCGCATCGGCTCAAACAGTCTCAAGAGTATAAACAAATGTTGTATGCACAGGCTACTTTGCTTGCAAGGCCACTCAGACTAGCGGCAAAATTTAGAACAAATTGTATGCTTATATGAAAAAAAAAAGCCATCGTACCTTTTTTTTATATGTCCTCGCAACGTAACCTGCGAGAAAAGCTTCTGGTGCTACCTCATTGTGTTCATCTACTTCACACATCGTTAAAAATCCTAGTTCACTGGCCAGCTGCCTGGTAACTAAATAGGTTAAACAACATGACGGGAACACAGGAAAAGAGGAAGACACAACTAGCGCAGTTGTGCCGTCTTCTCCTTTCTTCGTTACGTTTTTTGCGCTGTTAACCTATAATTATTCACCAACGAGTCCAATATGCTGCCCCTTGTAGCAAATTCAACGGCAGCTGGTAAAGGATTATGCTTCAGCGTCTGGACTTTTTAACCTCAGCGCAGCTTTCATTCCAGACGAAGCGAGTGCATTTCCACTCCTCGCTGCTGCCTTTGCCTAAGCGAGCTCAACAGATAAATTTAGAAGGTCTCTTAGATGTCTCTTTAGCGGAGGATGGCGAATCCCGGCGGCGACGTGTCCCCGAACAGTGGCGCCCTCACCAGAAATAGCGGGCGCAACTGTAAACTCCACAAGGACGCGCTTGCCCATTGACGGCGGCGCGACGCAGCAGGCCGCACTCAATGCGCTTCCATCGAGCGGCCGTACTCCATCTCGCCAACTGGTCAGTTTTTAAAGTTAATGCAACACTAGAGAAAGAGTACTCGGATCATTTGTCTATAGAAGAAATAAATGAAAGGTTCACTACATGTATAATATCTGCAGCTTTGTTTGCCATACCGAAAACACTGGAACATGCGAGAAAAAAATATAAGGTATGGTGGACGGAGGAATGTAAATCGGCAAAAAAGCAACAGAATAAAGCGTGGGGAATCTTTCGTAGATATCCGACAGCTGAGAATCTAATTAACTTTGAAAAGGCCAGGGCAAGAGCACGGTACGTTCGTAGGAACGCAGAAAAAACGCCGTGGCAGCAATATATGTCTTTAACAGTTCACTAACATCAAAGAAAATGTGGGAACAGGTATAGAAATTCATAGGAAATTTTACTCCTTTCACATTTCCAATGCTCATAGCACCTGGCATACCAATATTAGAAGAACAGGCAAACATTTTGGGCGAGCATTTTACCGAAGTTTCAAGCTCGTCAAACTACACACATACTTTCCTAAAGCACAGTTTCAGCAGAAAAAAATAGACTTCCTTTTTATATCAGGCATGCCCGAAGATTACAATCAACTTATTACATTACAAGAACTGAATAGAGTATTATCCTCTGGAAAAAGAAATTAGTTGTGGTTTAACTGTGGTTAACCCTAGTTGAATTGCGATAGCAACGGCGGAAGCTTCTTTTGCCTGCTACACTATTCCCCTATCACGCCCTATCAGTGTAAGGTGCTACATTATTGGGGACACTTAAGCTCATCCTTTAAAAGTATGACCCGAAAGCGTAAGTTACCAGTCTTCTTCTTTTGCTGCTCCTCCTCCTCCTCCTCGACTGTTCAAGGTCAAGCGTGGGCTCCGCCTGGACCACGCGACGGCTCGAAACCTGGCGCAGTATTGCCACTAATAATAAATAAAAACAGCACCGGGACCAGACAATATACACTATGCTAAGCTTGCCCATCTTTGTGAAGCCGCTATCGAAGCCCTGCTGAAATTCTTTGATAAAATATGGATAATCGGAAAGATACCCACGACATGGAAGGACGCCATTGTAGGACCTTTCCTCAAACCTGGAAAACCCTCAAACAGTCCCAATAGCTACCGGTCAACAGCACTTACTAGTTGCATAGCAAAATCATTCGAATGTGTTATAAATATAAGGCTTACCTTCATACTCGAATCCCTGCGACTTTTAGACATACATCAGTGTGGATATAAAAAAGCCTGTTTAACTACCGATCACCTTGTACGTCTCGAGAACACTGTCCGAGAAGCATTTATCCACAACCAACCCTGTATTGGAGACTTCTTCGACTAGGAGAGGGCTTACGATACTATGTGGAGGTTCGGTATCCTCTGTGACCTAGCGTACCTAGGCATCTGTGGCAGGGTGCTGAGCTGTTTGAGCGACTTCCTGGCCGATCGCACTTTCAGAGTCCGCCTAGGCGCAACTTTCTCCAATACTTTCAGTCAAGAGAACGGTGTACCCCAGGGGTGCATCTTGAGCACAACCCTCTTTATTGTCAAAATGAATTCAATAGCAAAGGGCATCCCTAAATCCATAATGCACTCGGTTTACGTAGATGACCTACAAATAGCGTGCACCTCTTCCAGCATATCTGCTTGTGAGCGCCAGATTCAAATGACAATAAATAAACTAGCTACCTGGGCAGATAAAAACGGATATAGATTTTCTCCTCAGAAAACAGTAGCGGTCCTGTTCTCTTTAAGACGAGGCCTACAAGCCAATCCCACACTATATCTAAACCGAACCGCACTACCACTCAAACAAGAACACAAATTTTTAGGCATCACGTTTGACAAAAAACTAACATTTTTACCTCATATAAACAATTTAAAGAAGAAAGCTTCGCAGGCCCTCTGAAACTATTGTCTCGTAAGCATTGGGGATCAGACAGGGCATGCCTACTACATATCTCGTTCGGTGGTTCGCTCAAAGTTGGACTAAGGGTGCATAGTATATGGCTCAGCAAGACCGTCCTATCTGAAACGCCCGGATCCTGTCCATAATCTCGGTCTACGGCTGTCGTGCTGTGCTTACAGGACATTCCCAATAGTCAATCATGTAGAAATTAATGAGCCACCTTAGAAAATCAAAGAGCAGCACTAGCATGTACATACGTCCTTATAATGTCCGTTCACAGCCAAAACGCCTTTGTTATTCCATACCTAGTCCCGAAGTGTACATCCACGGCAATCTTCAGTAACAAGCCCTGGGCAATAAAACCACTACTCTTGCGCTTTGAAGAAATATGTCAGGACTTCCCTTCTTGACCTGATGCTAACAAAATTTCAAAAAATGCACACTTCACATGAGCACATACTGCAAGAATACCTGGACCTGAAACAAACATATAAGAATTACACAGAATTTTACACAGACGGCTCAAAAACCGATGAGTACATTATAAGTGCTATAGTTCAAGATGAAACAAGAAATAACAAGACTACCTCGTTATGCATCAGTCTTCACTGCAGAGTGTTGCGCTGTTTTTGCTGCTGTGGAAAATTAAGGAATGAAAACATAAAAATAGCATCATCTGCACAGATTATTTAAGCGTCCTCATTGCATTAAACTACAAATATGCCGTTGAAACATTGATTGGCTACATAATACACAACATAGTACAGATAACGTCCCGAAAATATAATATAAAACTCTGCTGGGTCCCCAGTCATGTAGGAACTCGATAATGAAAGAGCGGACATATGTGCTGCACAAACCAAATCCATGAATATATAAAGCATGAGAGCATACCCCACAGGGATCACATAAAGTTGATACGCAGCAAATTAAGAACTAGGTGGCAAGCTGCCTGAGCAAATGAAACAAACAACAAGCTGTATCCTGTAAAGCCCTTTTTAGGGGAATGGAAATCGTGCCGACATCAAGATCGTATTATCGAAGTTATTTTATGTCTTCTATGCATAGGATACATACACATCACACAATTTACTCTTGACAAAAAAAAGACAAACCAGTGTGTGAAATGTGCGGTGATGAGCTCACAATCAATCACATTTTAATCTCATGCCCGCAACTTGAAGATTTTCGGGAAGTATATTTTACAGTATTTTATAATGAACACATTTCATTTCACCCAGCATTGCTTTTAGGCGAACAAGCATTCTTTGATTTTTCTCTTGTTTGTGCATTTCTTAAGAAGGCCAAGGTTTTAAATCAAATATGAGTGTCATAACTCTAAGCACCTCACGTAACAACTCATCTAACCTTGTGTTTGGCGCATCATAGCAGCAGCTACTTTTGAGCCATATTAAGCCACATATAACTAATATTAACTGCGCCGAGAGTCTGTACAAGTCAAAATCAATTGCATGCACTCCCAAAACAACCTCTAGTTCATCTGCTGTAAAATGATTTCCGATGTCTTCTAGTTTTACGAGCTGTTTCATGCCTGGCTGCTCAAAACGCTGTTTTGTTTCAATTATCATTCGGTCGGCAGCAGCGAAATACTCCTTGCACAGAGCGGTCTTAGCGTCAAGTGCAACTGGCTGGGCAGGTCTGTCAGATGGCTTTGTCGGCGTTGACAGGTTGACATACGAGGCTCCTTCAGACCTAGGCGTGCTGCGGTAGTGCTCATGCGCTGCCACAGCTCCTCAAATGCGGTATCAGAGCGCAACTGGGAGATCGCCTCGCAGAGAGCCTCTGCTGCCTTTTTTGCGCCTGCAGCGCGATATGTCGAACTCTGTAAAACCCTTGTTAGTTCTTCACAAGGGCCGAAGAAGGCTGCGGAAATCTGGATTCCTAACAAAGTTTAAAATTTTAGCAAAAGACGATCGTAACCTCTAAATATGGCCTTGCCGCTGTTGGTTACTGAACCTGGTGTCTGCAAGAGCTCCTTGAGTGCCTCTTGACTCTGGCGTAATTCTCTACGAACCTTTGCTCTAATGATCCATCGCGTCGGGTAAAGCGGCAGCAAGTTATTTGGCCTTGATCCGCTCTCCACAGCTGCCTCGCGTCCTGTAGGAATTACTATGTTCGTATAAACGCTTTTTGGCTTCTTGGACAGAGCGCCCAATTATGTCGCAACTCCTCCCTGCAGGACTAGATCTAAACAGCGATCTCTGCAATGTATTTACAAAGACCGTCCCATGTAGCACCGAAATATTAGAGCAATGTTGCATTTTTGTTTCTGTCGAACATTAGTTTGACGTTGTTAACGTCCTTGTTTCTAATGTTTTAGCAATGTTACATAGAAAGGTTGTTATATTGTTATTTAAACAATATGAATGAAAACATTCGTGAAAATGTAGAGCAGCCTTGTACAAGCATGTAGGTCCCCCGCTCGTAATGGTACATAGAGCTTGCACACTTTGCAAAGACCACAACACAGAACAACTCTATATTAGAGCGCAACTCCTACACTCACCTCTGAAAATATATCATAGAGTCAAGCTTTTATATTCCTCGCCGACGGGCGTTCCAGGAGTGATAGTGGCGAATAGATAATAGGTAAACATTTTCAACAAAATATTAGGACTGTGATTGCATTCTACGGCGGGCATCACCTCAAAGCTATAGTTGCAAAGAAGTGTTATTGAAGAAACATAATTACTTGAAGAAAAAGCGTAAGAGTGCTGGGATTTAGTGTTTGAAATATATATATATGTATATGATATGTTGTTTTATATTTATGATTGAAATATTAATTTAACATTCAGAACACAATATCGAAACATTTTGAACGCCGGGTTACAAAAAACTTGTAGTGGAGCAGCGCCAACTGGCTCGAAAAGCAAAAAAAAAAACGAGAAAAACATCGCGTACACAAATACGTGCCTAAATATACAGTCCCACATCTGGCGGCAACTTCTTTAATTATGAGGCATGTGATTTAGGCCGGCCTCGGGGACAGAGAAAAGGCTGCCAATTTTTGTCAATTTTTTCTTTATAACAACTTGTCATCATAACTTCTCCCTTCGCGTTCTGACGTTCGCGCCCGGCCACGTGCGACGTGCGCAGCTATAGAAGCATCTTTTTTCTGTAAGTATACAGCAAAGTCGTAATGTGCTGTCGACATAGTAGAATATAAATTCAGAACAGGCTGTCGCGACTCAACAAGTCCTGCGTACGATACGCGTGGTAAAAGCGTATTACGTCATGCTGCCACAGATATGGCGGCTACTTTAATTCCATAGCTGCGCCAACGGCACCAGCACGTTTCTAATTTAACGTATGTCTAACATTTTCTATCTCAAAAGGATCACGACTGAGCAGGCATACTGAACTATAATAATGTAAGCGTAGATAGAGTGGTATACTTACCAGAGGGACAGAACACTGGAATTTAGGCATTGATTTTTTTTCGCCGCAGTGGAACGATTGATGTCTAAAACGTTCGATTCCATAACGGTTTTGTTAGAAACGATGTAGAACATTTTTACAGGGAATTTTTCGATCAATGCGTGCGCCCGTTTTTATGTAGTCCGATGCTGGAAACCACGAGTAGCGACAGCGATGACGACTGGTGGCAGACACAAAATACGTACCGAAAACAAATATAACTTTCAGTCGCCAGACATTAATCAGACATTTTTTGCGCAGAGTAATGTCCTTTTCAGTTTCACACTCAATGCTGTTACGGCACAATAATGCACGCCCTCGTCGACGAAAGTTTTAGTCGGCACTGTCATTCCTTCATTCACGAAATGATGATGATGATGATGATGATAGTGTTAGCTAGTCCCTTTGTAACGGGTGGACACCAGATTGGTGTCCCAGCTAATAATAATAAAAAAAAACCACACACACACACAATTGTCTAAAGAGACATCAACTAAGAAGGTCACACGCAGCACTTCACCTGGACACACCCCACAACCGCGCTTACCCTCACCACACACTCACACCCCCACACCCGGCCCAAACTTCATCACAGTTGGCGAACTGCACTCCACCATTCGGCGAGCCTTCTCGTCGTCGCCGCAGTTGCTTTGCAATGCTTTGTCAGCGGCCGCGCTGTCTCCGGCGGCGCCGTAAACTGTTGCGGGTGGGGTTGCATAAAACCCCTTGATACTTTGAAAGTTACGCCAATGATTGAACTTTGCCGCCGCCGCGCTACCTCCTCACCTCCTCCTCGCCCCTTGCGCGCCCCTTCGCTGAAGGCCGGCTCATAGCCCGATTTCCTGAGCGACGATTGGTCTCCCTGCCGTTGCCATTGGAAACCGACGCACGTCCGGCGTTTTCCTTGTGTTTTCTTTTTCCTTCGCGCCATTTTTCTCCTAGTCTCGGCGAGCGAATATTGCGCGCTGTGCTTTTATTGCAGCGTGCAAGCTCTATGCCGTGCTGTTGAGCGTACAACTGCAGCAAGCGGCCTGAAGATGGTTACGCGGTATTCATGATATCTCAAGGCAAGCGTGACGGCTTGCGCACGAGTCAATGGATTCACAAGATTAGTCGAAAGACGTTTATTCCTAGAAACAACAGAGTTGTTTGCGACGTCGGGTGCCTTTCTCACTATAACGCGTCACCTGACGCTGCGTTTTTTATTCCTGCTTGCTCCTCAATATTTTTGCGGCGGCAGCATGTTCATTGCATAAAAATAAGGTTGTCCTCTGCAGCATGCTGAATATTCTGCGAGGCTCCAAGGCTCCATCATTAAACACGCTTCGACTTCTGTACAGTCAGAAACAAGGCGCTATAATCTGCTTTTTGCTGTCAGAAATAACTGGAAAATTACAGTCTCTCGATTGCATTTGTCGCGATTATGCTAGGATCCCTGGCTTCTTTCACTAAAAATCGAAATTCGGGCTTGTAGAGGAGCTAGCCTTTCCAGCTTGTACTTGTAGTGCGCGTCGGTTGCTCGGGAGCAATGAATGCTGGCCCTGAAAAACCTTTGGCAAGTAAACTCGAGGTATTGCGGGTAATCTGCACTAGTTAGGTCGTACGGCATTTTTTTTTTTCAATTCTTGAATGTGTCTTGCCATGCTTCGACGCACGCGTGGGTTAAAAAATATGCGTTCGTTTTATCAGGGATACGGCCAATGTGCAGGAGGTGTTCATATGATCACACACGCTTCACTTTGACCATGACTACTAGGCGTTGGCAGGTTACCTTCGCTTTGAAAGCTGGAGCTCTAAAAGCGCGATTCCGCGTATTCATTTATTGCGAGAAAAGTTATCCCATCGATGTCAAATCAGCCGGAATCATTGCATCAATTTTCTGTATTTACGAAACTTAAACAATCAATAATGATTATAGTTATTATGTAAAAATAGGGGAACATTTTGCGAGCAACAATTCTTAACACTGTAACATATTACTCATTTCAATTGTATGCAAGAAGATTTTTTTTTTCACCTAGCCTGAGTAATTATCTCATCGCTCTATGTTCTAGCTACATTTCACTGAAGACCAGTTTGAGCCGCCAATATTACACGAACTCGAAAAAAAAACAGGCCGAACGCAGTTCCATCAATTTTCTCTCACCGACCTGTCCTGAAGTAAAAGAAGCCTCCTCGACAGAGACATGAACCTCGCGCTGATAGTAGTCAGTTATTTCTGTGGCTTGCTCTTTTCCCACCTCCATTTATGAGAAAACAAGAAAGTATAAGAATTAAAAGTCAATGTATAGTTGTCTCGTCAGATATTATGAGATAATAGAGATATGACTGACAACGTAAGTCAATGAAAATTGAAGTATATGAATGGGTCATGGGACGGCATCAGATTAAATAGTGATGGTTATGAATAGTGATAGGTAATGATGGTGACTGTTACGGACAATAATAGTAAATTATAGTAATAGGCCCGGATAGGGAGGTGATAGTGTTCGTTGCGGATAGTGACAGTTACGATAGGTATCTGGCATTAGTAGATATAGTGATAGATAGGATAGCGATAGTTAATGAATTGGCAGTTATATGCTTTCTCATTTCCGCACGTTGAAGACCTATGTGCACCTCGTAATTTTTTTATTTGATTGTTGCGTTCAATGAAATCAAGCTCTTTTACATAGCGCATGAGACCACAGCATGCTTGCCCCAGAACTTCAGTGTGTCGGCAATAGGGCCCACCACTTCTCCCAGTGTACCCTGCTGTCTTTTAACCACACGCGAAGTCAGTGAGGGGCCGCGTACTCATAAAATTATTTAATTCCTCCATCAGCATCATATCAAGACTGCCGTGGCAAACCTGTTCCTTTCCTCGAAGCAGCAAGGAACAGCTCAAAAGTTGGTTTTATACAAAGTTAACTAATGAACGCAGATTATCGCGGATCGCTAACTAGCACAGTGCCATTACACTTGGCCTAAGCTTTCCAACGGTATACGGTTCGATGTTGTAGCTAAAATTTAGATTTTAATTGCAATTTACTAAATATCAATTAATTTGGCCCAGTAATTGATCGAAACACATGTACAATTAACCAATAATCCAATCTCATGGTTGATCACGTGACATATACTATGCTTAGAGAGATAGCTTGACAGTAGCGAAATAGAGTAAGTCCTGCTTTAACCTTCTCTAATCTTGAAGTTCAAAGCACCAGCCTGGATCGTTTTCCGAAGTTTTACCGCGGTGACAGATTTCACGCTCTAAAGAAAACAAACGCAAAGTCAGAGGCAGTACTAGATTAAGTGCACAAAGTAAAACCTTATCATGAGACTTAAAAAGTGTCTGTAGCACAGAACTCGCCTGAAAGCTTTGTTTATCAATATTCCCCATTCAAACAGTTCTAAGAAGAAACCAATCAATTCATGAACTTTACTTTCGGCATTCTCAATGCTTTTCTCGCAATTTTTCAAAAATTTTGTGCACTCCTGGAGCGCAGACCTGGCCCAAAAGCTCGCGCTTCACTCACTGCTGCGGCCGGCCGGCGGGCGTCAAGGGGAAAAAGCGTGTCGTGCGCAGCGCTCGCCGCCGCCGCGCGAGGAGAATCGAGGAGGAAAGCGCGGCGCGGAGGAGAGTGTCGCTACTTTCAAATTATCAAGGGACTTTAGGGTGATGATGATGATGATGATGATGATGATGATATAACCGTCGTGCCCTTTGCAACGGGTGGACGTCGGGCTAACCGAGTCCGACCAAAATGAAAAATTAAAGTACAACACTAAAAAAAAAATAAAGTATGTGCTGTGCTAGCGGTGCTCCTGGCACCATCAGTCAACACCACGCACCACGGCCCACCACTCAGCCAGGCGGCGCTTGCAGGCTGCTACTGCTGCCGGTTTAACCTGTCCAAACCCGAGAGCTTCTGACAGCGTAGCGCCCTCGAGGGGCGGTGTCTCGAGTCCGCGACAATGGAGGACGAGGTGCTCCACTGTTTCTCCCGCCACTCCACACGCCCGACACTGCGTGCACAACACTGCTGTCTCGAAGCGGCTGCGGTACTGCAGCGTACGGAGAGCCCCAGCCCGGGCCTCGAACAGGAGGCTGCTAGCACCGCTGTTCTCATATAGCGGCACAGGCGCGATGTCTGTCTTGTGCAGGTGGTAGAACAAGAGAGTAGACTTCTTCTCCATATTTGCAGCCCACACCTCCCGCTCAATGTGCTGCACACGATCACGCACTTCAGCCGTCCACTTCGTCCCGGTGTCGGCCACAATTCGATCTCGAAAAATGCCGCAGTCCTTTTCTATCGCGTAGAGGCGACGTGTCCATGCCGTGCGGACGCATGTTGCTGCCAGGTATTCAAACACACGGCGGGCCCACCGGTCTCGGGGCAGGAACCGCAGGCGGCCAAGGTAGACCAACTTGCTCTTGGCCTCCCGGGCTTTGAAGGTCGACCACCCCAGGTCGCCTTGAATGGCCTCGTTCGCCACCCGGCCATGGCATCCGAGCGCGGTGCGGCCCACATCTCGCTGTCGCCGCTCCAACCAGTCCCGCGTCGCCGCCGAGAGGCATACCACCGCGTTGGCGAATGTAAGGCCCGGCACATGCACCAGCTTCCACAGATCTCGGACCATGATGTAGCGGTTGTATCCCCAGAGGCAGCGGCGGCGAAGTATGGACTGCGCCTTAAGAGCGGCCTGTCGTAGGTGCGCCTCGTGGAGGTCGTACAAGCCCGCTCCTGCGCTTAGCCATACTCCAAGGTATTTAAATGCCCTGCACACCGGGATACTCTCTCCGCCCAGTGTGAGATCCGCAGCTTCCGCCTCTCCTCCCGCCAGCCAAACGACGGCAGACTTCCGGCTGCTGAACCTCAGGCCGAGGTGCTTGATTTCGGCGGAGCAGACGTCCAACAGAGCTTGCATGTCCGCCTGCGATTCCGCCGTTAGCACCAGGTCATCTGCGAATGCCAGGCCCGGCAACCGGTGGTCCTCGTCACAGCCGCTGGTCGAGTACGGCAAGCGGAAGCCAATGTGTGCCTGCAGCAGGGCCCGCTCAATGCTCGTGGCATACAAAATGTATAGGAGTGGGGAGAGGGGACATCCTTGGCGTAGGCCCTTTGCTACGGTGATGGGAGCCGATACTGCGTCGCCGAAGTGCACGACGATTTCATTTTTGTCGTAGAGGCGACGAATGGTGCGCAGCAACTCTTCGGGCATCCCCAGCTCCGACAGGCGTTTGAACAGGGCAGCATGCGGAACATTATCGTATGCCTGCTCCACGTCAAGGAAGCAGCACAACAAAGAGCGCCCCTCCCTTCTAGCAATGTCGGCACACTGAGTGAGGACGAAAAGGTTATCGTCCAACCGGCGGCCCGGGCGGAAGCCGTTCTGAAGTTCGGTGAGGATACCAGCTGCCTCGGCCCACCCACTTAGCCACTCCTTCATGACACGCACGAACAGCCGATACATGACACTCGTGACAGTGATTGGGCGGTATGATCGAAGACTGGCCGCGTCCCCTCCTCGCTTGTGTATGAGGGTGACTCTTCCGTGACGCCAGTCTTCAGGCACCGGAGCCCCCTGAATTATGCCCGTAAAGATGCCAGCCAGTTGTCCTCTGGCCTCCGGTCCAAGGCCTTTTATCAGGCTAGCGGGGAGCCCGTCAGGACCTGAGGAGGAACGGGCACTCAGGCGAGAGATGGCTCGGTCGATCGTGCGTTCTGAGACGGCCCATCGTGGTGGTGTGCTGTCCGGTTCTGTCTCTTCATGAGAAACTTCAAGGTCCTGGTCTGTGGAGATAGGCGGATCCTCATCACCTGGTCTCCCATACAAGTGAGTGAAATGCAGGGTGAGGTGCTCTCTGACCTTGGTGACCGGCAAACCAGTTTCCGAGTCTCTTAGTGTGGGTGGCCTTGGAGCACTTCTGTCCAGGGAGTTGACATATCGCCAGAACCTCTGGGCCGCAGACTGCCCTTCCGCCCTGATAGACTCCATGAGTTTGCGGTTGTGCTCTGCAATTCTGGCTTGTACGAGCCGTTGCATGTCATGTTTACGGTTGAGGTAGTGTTGCCATGCAACCATACATGACCTAGCATCGCCGTACTTACGGGCCCTGCGATGATCACGGTTGGCCTCGCGGCGTGCCCGCCATGCATTCTCAACCTCAGCATCCCACCATGGATTCTTGGGTTTCCGCGACGGCCTTGCATCCCGTACCATGTGGCTGTCCATGATTGTTCGCAAGGCTGATAAGAAATCCTGATACGATGCGGCTGCTCGTCGAAATGGGCTGTTCTCAAATTCTTCCGCAACCGTCTCGATGGCTTTGCTTGGCAGGAACACACCGACTTTCCTTCCAGGAGGAAGGCGAATGCCACTTGACCAGGAGTGGCTAAACACGAGTCTCAACCTATTGTGATCACTCCCAAGGCTATGCATTCCATCCTCGTCGATGTCCATTGTCCGGAGAATGGCACTGAGACGACCAGACACCAACGCATAGTCGATAGAAGTAGCACTACCACGTGCACACCATGTGCTCTGCCCTATACAACGAGAGTCCAGGTTCACAATTACCAGGTGGAGAGCCTCAGAAAGCTGCAGCAACAGTTGCCCATTCTTGTCTGTGTGCCCATCCAGTTCCTCGAGGTGTCCGTTAAAGTCGCCAATCACGACAACCTCTCTTTCCTTAGCCCACCTAGCTGAGTCCTGGCACACACACTGCACCAACTGGGCATTTGCACAATCTCTGGGTTTGTAAACAGAGAGGTACAGTACACACAGTGCTACTGGCACCCCCAACACATCACCCAGCACCCACAGGTGGTCGCTGCACTCTTGCTCCGGTGATGGCACCTGCCACTGCAACTCTCGGCGCCACAGTAATCCGACACCCCCACCTCTGCGTCCTTGCCCCCGTCTATTGCCGCCAGCCCAGCACCACTCTGGGTGGATGGGGGGCTCTTCCAGCTCCCGAAGGTGTGTTTCTGCGACTGCATACACAGAGAATTTTTCAGCGTCCAGTGCACAGTACAACTCCGCCCACTTCTGCGCGCGGCGAGCTCCATGTAGGTTTAGGAACCCCACTATAAAATGCTCCTGCCGTTTACGCCTTCTGGTGCGACGGGAACAGCACTGGCTAATTGGCGCTGCTGATGTGGCCATTGGTGGCTCATGAACTGGCGGACAAGGTCACCGACCATCCGGACCAGGTCGGTGCCTGGGCTGGGTGGTGTCGTATGGGCCATCACTGCCTGTGGTGCAGCTTGCGGATGATGCAAAATCTGCATCGGTGGCGACGGGGCATGTTGTGGCACCTGGTGGGTCATTATTGGACCTGGTGTCCCGACTCCGAAGGACTGCGGCTCCCAGCGTATCCCCTGGGTCCCTGGTGGCGGCTGCGAGATGGGGAGTGGTCTCACTGTCGGTGCAATGCCTGTGGGGGCCATACCCTGTGTCGCTAACGACCCGCCCGCTGGGCACATGGGACCACCGTGTAAGGGTTGCAAACACTGTGACGCCATCTAGTGGCAAAACTTGAAAGCATACCTCTCGCGGTTCGGAAGCAGGGGTGATTTTTATTCTAGGACGCACTGGAGAGAGCATAAAATATAATAAATTATGGCAAGCACTCCTCGAAGAAAAAAGAACAATGTGCAGTTACGAAAATCAGCGATATTTTGCTGACATATAGTCACGTGGGGGCTACACTGAAAGTACTAGGGTTTCTCCGCTAGATAGCGCCTCGGTTGTTTTTATGCGATTTTCAATGGCAAATTAAAATTGTAAAACCTCTTCTTTGATATTGTAGTGCTCGATCTGTACTATATGAGACAAGGCCTTTTCATCTCCACCATAATCTCATGACATATTTTGACCAGTGTTCTGTTCCTTTAAGCCCCAAAGAGGCTGAAACTGTCCACCTCACGCCAAGCGTCGAAAATGGGCATGTACTCTCTCGCTCATCCTCTAGCGCCAACTGAAATTTTCAAACCGTGAAGAAAAGAGGCAGGAATGGGGGAGGGGGGGGGGCTGATGAAACTTTAAGCTATGAAGAAATTCATTTACCAGACGTCAGTTCTTGTGTTGCCTGATTCGCTGACCAATGTGTTTTGTTTCGCCGATGTATGGGCTTTACTCTACGTGTTTCCCACCGTCATGGCTCGGGAGACAGGGAAGCCAGTCAACACGAAAACAACGAAACACGCTCGTATTGTGATTTCATCTTGAGATACAGACAATACACTAAGTGTATTCTGGGCACTATACTTGGGGGGCGCCAGCGAGGCGCTAGCACGCATTCTGCGAAAGCACATCTGCATGTCTGACAAACCCGTTTCAACGATCAGCCGCTTTCTGCAACGACCATAGACAGCGTCTTCAGAGAAACACAATCGGGTGTCATATACATCTGATGTGCCGCGGCCTCATACATTGGCGGAACAAACCCCGATCCGCGAATCAGTTAACACGAGAATGACGTCAAGTCAACGAATTCGGAAGGCAGCTCCTTCGTCAGCACACAGTCGCCTTCAAAGAGTTGAGCATCTTGGCCGTGGAGCCTATCCGTTCAAGAGGCGTCACGCTGAGTCATGAGTCATGACACATCCGACTCGCAATGGCGACGGTAAATAGGAGTCCGGGAACACTTCCCTTCGTGTACGTTAATGGACTTCGCCGCGTGTTAACAAAGGAAAACCGAAGCTAGCTCCCTGCATGCTGCTGCTACCTCGAATTTCAGTCACCCGTGAAGAATTGGGACAGAGTTGGTCTCAGAACTTTGAGTGCATATGTAGAGCCTTTATGTAGAATTAAGGCTCTGAGAACGGCTTGTCTCGATCACTTTGCGATCTCATTTGCATTACTGCGCAGAACGAAACCAGCGAGAAAATGTCGCGCGCCACACAACCAAATGACAGTTAACACTCTAATTCATGCCTGTGCAGGGCTTAAAGTCAGGGGGGGGGGGGGGGGGTCTTACCCACGTCAGTATTTAAGAGGGGTCTGAGACCCCGCGCACTCGAAGGTATATGGACTGCATGACGAAGCAGGCTGTCATATTTTATCCTGTCATTGGTTGTTAGAGCATTCCTCTGTTGTTTCGGCAATTTGGCAGTGAGCTTTAATAAGAACCGTTAACATATCTTGTATAGCCGACGACGGAAGAAAATAATTTCTCCCATTTGTATTGTGGTAGACGTAGCCGGTATAACAAGCAAAACTGTTTATTTATACTATAATTTATACATCAGGTAATGGCGCCCGTTTTCGCTCTCCTTGTCGCGGTTATAGTGCTCTAAATCTTCTAGAGCACTATATCGCGGTCGCCCACGCCGGGGTCTCCCGGCGGTCCGCCTGGTTAGCTTGCCGCTTGGGGCGCTGTCGTCAGTGGCGCCCACAACACCCCCCTTTCTTGAAAGGTTTGATCTCACAGGTCCAGGCGTTCTGGTCGCTTACAAACACGTCCACTTCTTGTGGTGCTCGTGTCCTGCAACGGTTGCAAGTGTCTTGCTGTACGTCTTGCTTGTCCTCTGTCGGTTTATACAACGTAGGACCTTGGTTCTGATGTTGGCTGTGTTACCACGCCGTGTGATGCAGCTCCAGCTAGGATGCGCACCGCTGTGCCTGGTGGTAAGCGCTCTCGGCTCCGTACCTTGTGCCGCGTGTCGTATGATCGTTTTGCACGAGCTCTGTAGGCTTCATTATTTTGTCTGAATTCGCTGTCGTTCCACTTCGGGGCTAGCAGCTTCGAAGTGGTTGGTACTGTGGTGTTCAGACGACGACCCATTAAGAGTTCTCCTGGTGAAAACCCTTCCACGCTGGGTGTGGCCCTGTAGGCAAGCAGCGCCTCGTGTATGTTGGAAGACTTCCTCAAAAGCTGCTTTGCTGTCTGCACAGCCCTCTCAGCCATACCGTTGTTCTGCGGGTAGTAAGGGCTTGAGGTTGTGTGTGAGGCTCCCCAGTGATGCACTAGTTATTTGAACTCTGTGGAAGTGAACTGCGGCCCGTTGTCTGTGCGTATTGTCCGTGAACACCGTACCATGCAAACACTGGCTCCAAGACTAGGGCTATGTTTTTTGTAGCTGTCCTCGGCAGCTGTTCTAGCTCGAAAAATCGGGAGTAGTAGTCTACTACTACAACATACTGTTTCCCCTCCATCGTGAAGAGATCCATGTCGACTGTGTCTCAAGGATGTGCTGGCAATGGGGTTAGAAGCAGGGGTTCTGTTTCTGGCTTTCTGTGCTCTCTGCAAGTTGGACACTTTTCCACGTAGTCTTCGATGTGCTTGCCTATGCCTGGCCAACATATGCATTCTCTTGCCCTCGCTCGGCACCTCGTTGTGCCCAAGTGGCCTGCATGGTGTTTTTCCAGAACCTCCACTCTGATGTCTGGCGGGATGATTATTCTGTCGCCTTTGAATAGCAGACCATCAATGAGCGAAATCTCACTAGCCACCTCGACGTACCTTTTCAGGTCAGGGGACAGCCCATGCACAGTTGGCCATGATGTAGTGCAGAAGGTAGCCACCCTGGAAAGTGTTTCGTCTGACTGGATGCTTGCCTTGATTCTGTCCAGCATTTGGTTTGAAGCAGGGAGCTGTTCAAGTGCTAATTCTTCAAACTCGCGCACTGCACTCTCGAGAGTTCTTTCTTTGTCTGCTGGTTTCCCAGTTGGCTTCCGGGACAGAAGGTCAGCTGTATACAGCTGTTTGCCGGTAGTGTGGGACATGGTGTTGTCGTACTCCAAAAGGCGCATCCTGAAATGTTGAAGGCGAGGACTCAGCTCGTCAAGTCGTCTAGTCGTCAGCAGCGGTATTAACGGCTTGTGGTCCGTTTCCACGTGAAATGTTGATCCCAGCAGGTATTTGCGGAAATATTCGCAAGCCCATGTGATTGCCAGTGCCTCCTTTTCGATTTGGGCATATCTTTGTTCTGTATCCGTAAGGGAGCATGATGCACATGCCACAGGTAGGAGCTTTTCTTGCGACTGCTGCAGAAGTACAGCCCCAAGACCGTATGAGGAAGCATCCACAGACACTGTGTGAGGCGACTGAGCATCGTAGTGAGTAAGAATCGGCGTCATGCTTAAAGCTTGCTTGAGTTTGTCAAAACTCTGCTGCTGAGCTGGGCCCCAGTGCCAGTCGGCGTCTTGATGGAGCAAGTCTCTAAGAGGCTTCGTAAAGTCTGCTAGCTCTGGAAGAAATTTCGCTAGGTGGTTTGCAGAGCCCAACAAAGACCTGACTTCTGACACATTGCATGGTGGGTCGAGCTGGACTATGACCCTGACCTTTTCCGGGTCGGCGCTAACTCCTGTTGAGTTTACGACATGTCCTAAGAATGTTACTTCTGTTTGTCGAAAGGAGCACTTGTCGATGTTGAGGGTAACACCTTCATCTTCCAGCTTCCTCAGCACCAGCAGTAGGTTGGTGTCGTGTTCCTCAGTTGTCTTCCCTGAGACGATGATGTCATCTTGTAGACACCTCACACCATTTAGTCCTTCGAGCACACGGAGCATTTCTCGTTGGTAGAACTCTGGCACTGTGGAGATTCCGAAGGGAAGCCTCAGGAACTGTAAACTGCCAACTGGTGTGATGAAGGATGTATATTCGCGAGAGTCCTTGGACAGTGGCACCTGCCAGTACCCTGCTCGTGCATCTAGGCGGCTGAAAACTGTTACACCTGCTAATTTTGCAAGACACTCGTCCACCGTAGGCATGAGCACACGTTCGCGTATTATTTGTTGGTTGAGTTGACCATAGTCCACGCAGATGCGCAGCTCATTGTTCTTTTTTCGTGCGACAACCATTGGAAAACACCACTCGGTTGCTCGCTCGATCTTCTGGATGACTCCCAAGTCTTCCATCCTTTCTAGTTCTTTCTTCACAAGTGGAAGCAGTGGAAGAGGCACGCGCCTAGGATAACTGACTGCGTATGGCTCAGCATCCTTTTTGACTTTGATGCGGTACACAGTCTTCATGACTCCAAGCCCAGACGTTAGCTTTGGGTATGATGCCAAGAAGTTGGGGACATCAGTTGATTGTGCGAGGGTTTCGTTTAGCTCGAGGGCGCTGTAGAATTCCAAGTGATTCGATAGCTGGTCGACTGAGCAGCGGTTCTTTTAATCCTTTGATGATGAAGAGTGTTTCTTGGACTTCGGTGTTCCGCCAGGTGACTGTTGTATCGATGTAGCCAACAGTGGCTATCTCTGTCTGGCCTGGGCCTATCAACAGCTGTTGCGTTGACTTGATGGGTCCCATGACGGTTCTGTCGTACTGGTCGTGTGCGATTGCAGTAACATCCGCGCCGGTGTCGACCTTGAAGGTAAAAGGCAAGTTGTTCACGGTAGCAGTAATCCTCCACGGCGTGTTCACTCCCACTTTGATTTCGCCTAGATAAAGCTCTCCGAGATCTTTTGGTCGTTGTCGGATACTCGAGGTCTCGTCCTTCGGCTTAGACATGCAGACGCGGGCGTAGTTGCACGTCTTGTCTATCGCGGGACACTGTGTCTTCGTGTGGTCACGCACACCACCACACCACTTGCAGCGTTCGTCTCTCGTCTTGTGCGTACGTTGAGGGCGCGACTTGAAAGGCACTTTCGCTTCGTTCCGGCGAGTTTTGATGTTTGTCTGGCCGCGAACTTCTCCCATGTCGAGAGCTGGCTGTTCGATGGAGCGAATTTTCTTGTGTTGAAGTTTCACGCTCTCTGAATTGCGGGCAGCTGTGATTGCTTTTTCGAGAGTGAGTTCTGCGTCAAGCTGCAAGCTCTCGCTGAGTTTTACGTCTGAGTTTTACGCAAGCCAACCACGAGCCTGTCCCGAATCAGTTCGTCTTTGAGAGTTCCGTAATCGCATCTTTCGGCCATCTTGAACAGTTCAGTCGCAAATGCGTCGACGTTTTCATGCTGCTCTTGTTTCCGAGAGTTAAATCGCGCTCTCTCAAAGATGACATTTTTCGAGGTAGGAAATGCTTTTCAAAAGCACTCACCACGGCGGAGTATGATGCCATCTGTTCGTCTGTCAGTTTCAAAGCAGCGAGCACGTCCTCCGCTTCTTCGCCCATGGCGTAGAGTAATGTGTTGATTTGCGTCGTCTCGTCCTGTCCTGTCAGACCGGAGATGAGTCGGTAGCGTTCCCACCTGCGGTGCCATCGTGTCCAATCTTCGGGCTTGCGGAAATCGAGCTTTGTCGGCAGTTCCACGGCGAGCGGGTTGAACGTAATTCTCGGAGTGCCGCTCGCGCGCTCTTCGTTCGCGCCGCGAGTGTCTGGCATGACGCTGCGGCCGCTTACGTTGGGCTCGCTGTCCTTCTGGGTGTCACGCTGCGTTGGTTATCCCGCCGCTGCCTCCATGTGGTAGACGTAGCCGGTATAACAAGCAAAACTGTTTATTTATACATCAGGTAATGGCGCCCATTTTCGCTCTCTAACCGCGGTCGACAATGCCGGGGTCTCCCGGCGGTCCGCCTGGTTAGCTTGCCGCTTGGGGCGCTGTCGTCAGTGGCGCCCAAATGTATAAAACGATGTGCGAAGCAGGCCGCTAACACTGTCTCTCTCTCCATCTATTTCCCTTTCCACCTGTGCTGGAATCAGTAGAGGCCTTAAAGCACTGTGCCTGTGTGTCATCAACGTGAATTCGCCTACTGCGACGTCTTGGTAGTAGCTTATTTTGTGGAAACGCGAATGTTCTATGTTAGGTTAGAGGAAATAAAATAAACAAGTCAGATGGGGAAGGGGCTGAACTCCCTCATAACCACGGTGGAAGAAAGAGAGGTGCTCCGACGGCGCGGCCGCGCCGCCGCGCTGCAGCGAGCGCGCTGTGGCCGGAAGAGAGGGCCGCTGGGCGCAGCACGTGTTCTGGGGGCCATCCTGGCCATCCTCTCCGCCGGTTATGCTGGCGTGCTTATGAAGCACCGGCGCGCGCGCTGATAATTTCGCGCTTAAATCAGCATTAAAAGGCCCCAACCCTTAGATATTTATTTTGCGATATTTACACCCCAACTTCTGAGCAGATATAAACTTTCGTAACGCTGACTAAACAAATAACTTCATTTCCGAGCAAAGAGAGACGCGTCGTCTGCTCGAGCAGACGACGCGCTGCGCTCGCCGCTCCGGAGCACGCAGCGGGCGCGCTTCTAGCGCATTGTTGCCACGTCTGGCCAATTAAAGGGAAGCTCAATGACATGATGCCGCCGGTGCAATGCCTGTTGGGTAGCTGTTCAACGCATGCGAAATGAAGGTTCGCTATTTATCCGCCCCTTGTTGGCATCGCAACCAGACGCCGATTACATGGCGGTGAAGGAAGCAAGATCAAAGCGCTGTCGGGGAGGTTTGAGCGCCCGCTTCACCCTTGCGGGTGCGACAACCGTTGCCACATGAGAAACTGCGCTGCGCCAGATGGTACCAGAATGAACGTGGCGATCCAGTGGCAAAGTGAAGTATCGAACACAAAAAAGCAAAGCTATCTGTAGCCGGATGCGCGTGTCTATCTCAGACACACACGGTGGTGGTGGTGGTGGTGGTGGTGGTGATTTATTGTATATACAAAAGGAAAGAAAAGATGTTTGCCAGCCCCGGTATCTGCTATCTGATATTTGAAGCACCTGAACTGGGGCGGCGGAAATAAAGGGATAGCGAGGAAAAGGTAGAGGAAATCAAAGAGGTGAGCGATAGGGAGAAAGAAAGGGGTAGATTGGGGCTTTTGCCGCGCGTTCGATCTGCGGTTCACACTTCATGCAGGCATGCATAGGACTGCATGAAAGAAACAAACAAAGAAACTGTGCACAGGAATGAAGGTAATGTGCGTCGTCGAATGATTAAAATAAACGATTGCAGCCAAGAAACATTCTGTTTTAATGAGGCACTTCTCCATGACCTTCAAAATTTCTTCATTTCACTAATAATATTTGGAACACGCTGCTTGCTCACTGAGCTTTATCGTATTTTTGCGCAATCCGTGTTTTGGTGAAGGTAAGACTCGAAAAACATCTCTGTGCTGCCCGATGCCACAAGCTCATCAGGAACACCACGCGTACAAATTTTCGAATCATTCACTACGGTGCCTGCCAGATAATTTGCAACGCCATGACATAAATGACAAAATACAATATTAAGCCTCAGTTGAAAAACAGTCTGCGATTCACAAATGTCGTAGAATTTTGAATCCTGCATCGTGCGCTGCGACTTGCGTAAGAGCGTTATAGAGTGGCCGTAATTACTAGCGCAACGAAATTATGCAATATGTTTAAGCAAAGGGGAATAGACGGACAAAGTTTAAGAAATATAAAATTATTTGTCTCCATAAATTTTTATTGTTCGCTGTTTTCTTGAAATTAGCGCGATCATACGTCTGTATATTAAAACGTTATATAAATATAAGCTTTCGCAGTTTGATAGATAAATATGCCGAGAACATAGTGTGGAAGTATTGCCGCTCTACCACAAACATTTTTTGAGACAATGGCCTGCAAAATAAGCAAAATTTCATTTCCTGGGCCGATTTCGCCCCGCCGCGGTGCTGCAGTGGTTAAGATGCCTGACTACTGTGCCGGAGCACCCTGTTTCGATCCAGACCGCCGGCGGCTGCGTTTCGATGGAGGCGAAAAAAAAGAGGCGTCCGTGTGCTGTGCGATGTCAGTGCACGTTAAAGATACCCGGGTGGTCGAAATTACTCCTCAGCCCTCCACTACGGCACCTATTTCTCTCTTTCCGCTTTCACTCCCACACTCCTCCCTTCCCTAAAGGCGCGGGTGAGGTGTCCACAGAACATTTCTGACAGATACTATGCCTTTCCTTTCCTGTGAAAACCAATTATTAGAGATTAAGAAATTTCATAAAAACAAACTGTTTCTAATAAATTTGGTGGAAGGAGTAGCCGGAACCGCTATTCGGCACCAACCTCTCATTTATTGTTCATGTAAATAAAAAAATCTACACTTCCCAAGAAATCAAGATTATCTGAATACAAACAAAAGCATGCATATTTTTAGTGAGACCATTTGCAGCTACCTAGCTTTATTATCATTTCTGTTCAATGTAATCAATAACCAAAGTTGTCAGAATCAAAAGAGAACATAAGCGCGGCACTCAACTCCATCGTTATTATTAATTTCCTATGCCCCGAAAAACAAAAATTTGGCAGCAAAACCAAGTGCAGATATCTTCTTTCCAATCATTGGGCAAGTATATATCAAATTTTAAAATCAATTTATAAGGTCTGCCGACCATCCTTTGTTTGATCTTACATGGAATCGCCCTATAGCATCCTACCTTCAAATTGTGCTGTAATGCACGACACGCACGTGTACATGGTAATAAAAAGAAATGCGAGCAAAGGCGAGCCTACAGGGTCCGCTGTTTAAATTTCTTGTGTCATGTTTACATTTGCGTTGCAGCAAAAGCCTTCTACAATTGTCCGTAATGCAACAAATCAGGACATTAGCGTGTTTTTGCTATCAACCGGAAAAAAGAACGGCGAGAAAAAATCAAACAGCGGAGAGCGCGAACGTGACTGTGTTCTTTTTTTTTCAGTGCGACAGTACCTGAAACTTTGCACATGTTGGCAGTTGTGAAGGCTCACATAGTCATCTTGCACTCCTTTGGATGCTTTTTACACGCCGCTCACAGGAGTGCTTTAAGGAAATATTGTATTACTCGTATTTGTCGTAAACCGCAGAGCTGCATATCAATTAAGAAATAATTTATGGGGCCCCGCGTCGAATTATAACCTAGAAAATGGGCAGAAATATAAAGGTACATACTTCCAACCGAAAAAAAAATTGTTTCAAGCAAGCGAACACCCCTATGTGTCAAAAACAAGCACCCGTCCTAGGCGAGCCCATAGAAACGCCAGCGAAACGAGCGACGAGACAGGCCCCCAGTACCGGTGCTGCCCCTGGCGGCCGCGCCATCCGTAAAAGTCACATTAAGCGGCCGCTCCTCGCGGCGCCGTCGGAGCACCTCTCTTTCTTCCACCGTGCTTATAACAATACTTGAAGGAGGGGGGGGGGGGGGGGGGGCACTCTGCTCCCCTGTTCCGGTGTCCCTGCTAGGAACCCTGTACCTCAAACAGGTGGACCATAGTTTTGCCACCAATAGTGATTGTAAGCGCCAACACACGTACACACCCATTCCCAGGTGGAGTACAGTGGCGAGGGGGGGGGGGGGGGCTTGGTGACGTGTCTTTAGGGAATCATGACGTCGCACATGGTGGACCAGGTGGTGGACTACGTTTCATGAGTGGCGACATATGCTAGCCCAGAAATATTTTGCAGTGCTGTAGCTATGATCACATGACTTTTGCTGTAAAAAGTGCATAACAGTTTGAGAAACTTACGCTGTTTTCTGCGGAATTCGTATTGTAGGTTTCGTGTTGTAAATATCGCGGGAACTGTTTATTTTGCCGCGTCGAAATCTTTCAAACGCGCCCCGACTTATACATATAGTTATACAAAGGCGCAATCAGGCCACCTTTTACAGTGATGTTTCTGTGACAAGCGCGGACACTTGGTTTTGCTAGAATTATTAAATTACATCATTAGCATGCAAGAACGTATGTGGGGAGGATAAGATTTGAATGCGCTACGGTTGCGAACTGCCACATCATGTCTCTAGCAAAACGAAGTGCCCGCGCCTTTCTTGTGGATCCACAGGCCCTGATTATCTTGCGGCTTTGCGCTATCGCGTTTTCAGTCAGGTCGCACGAAAGTCGAGCGCATAAAATATATTAACGTGATCGAGGCACTAGTCAAATCTTGTCATATTTTTAAAGCTTGGCACACTTGGTGGCAGTGAGCAAAGTCCGTATCTTTCAACCCTATAACTGCCTGCAATGTAAAACTCTAAGCGAAATGAAATATTTAATTAAAAACTTGTCTTCGTGCAGCTGACCGAGATGGAACCTGCCGCAGATCCGACCAGACGCAGATATCAATTAAGTGATCGACAGGCTGCAAAAAGAAGATCAAGCCGATCTTCCACATATATGGCACACGTGTACGAGTATATGCACGTTTATTAAAAAGCAACTCGCGAGCTTTTTATGAACACTGTCGACAAATAAATTTTTCACCAAATATTGCTTTTGTTTCTTCGCGGCATCAGAAAAGCTACTGCTTAATTCTTGATGCATTTGCATGCGCTACCCGTTATATTAAATGCATGACATGAATATCTGCGCGAGGGCCGATGCAGAATGGTATGCCGCGGTTTTGAGCCGTCTGCCGACCACTAACCGTCGTCGGGAAGCAACCGGCCGACATACGGCCTAGCCGTCAGCTAAATAGCTTAATGGGTAGACGAGCAGCCGAACATTCAGTAACGCTGGCATGTGGCCGGCCCACTTGCGGCAGGTGATGGGTCACGTCGGGCAGAGGTCGGGCCGTAGTCGATTGCCAAAAATCGGCCGACGTTAGGTCAGTGTCAATCCCCGACGCCGGCCCTCAGTCGGGTGCCGAGCTCGGGCAGGGCACTCTTGGTCGGCGAGAGAGGTCGGCCCTACCTTTAGCCAAGCACTTTTTTTTTTGCTTGGGTGGGCCGGCTGGCGCTTGGCTGCCACGGACGAGTTGCTGCGAAGGCGATACAGGGCGACATGGGGTGGTCGACATTTGAGGCCCGCGTAGCACAGAGCAAATTCGCCTATGAGGCACGCCTCCGTGCCATGAAAAACATCCGATGGGCACGGAAGGTGTTCCGCTACGTGCACCTCACTGGTATTCGAACACAATGGTGCACCCGTGTGCAGTCCCTGCGCCGGAAATATGGTTTCTGGTTACACGCCGTAAATGAGGCCGCAGCGCAGGAACACCATACGGATGCATGTGCGCCAAGCGAACGCCCAGTGGAGTGCCGCCGCGCAGTGGAAGACGACGCTGGCGCTGTACGTATCACGACTACAACGGAGCGATCTCCACAGAGCAACTGCACAACGTCGGCAGCACGCTGCTTTCGAGGCAAGGGCGGGAGCGCTCCGCACATTGGTCTACCGCTGCCGCTTCGACCCCTCTCCAGTGGTGAGGCGGCAGTGTGCAAGGCTTGTGGGAGCGAAGAGGAAATGACGGAGAGCATCATTCTTCGCTGCACACAACTGTCGCCTCAACCGAGAGAGCACGCCACGTTACCGCGTGCACTGGGCTTTGAACGGACGGAACACGGACAACACGGTGGCTTCATCCGCGCGACTAAAGCCCGGCTTCGCATAAGGTAGACACTCGTTCGGCGCCGAACAGCGCTACCCGACATTCCCCTTCACCTCTCAAATTTACCTCTCCTTCTTTTTCCCACCTCTTCTTTCTACTTTCATCCGGCTAGGGCGCACCCCTGCGCTCACCCGCTATGAAAGGTACACCCACAATTTCTCTCCTCCTCCAGCGGCAGCACTATCTCTACAATAGACGGACATTGCACCTCCTCACCCATCGCTATCCCCCGCACAATCACCTTAATTTTGCCTATCGGAAACGTCCTCCGGTTGCCGCATTCTTGACCGACTACACATTCAGTGCACCATCACTTTTGAGGAATGGGTACGAGTACCAGAACCCTGGACACACGCCCTCAGGGTCAGACCCATTCCCCGCAACACGTCACACTTTGACCATAATGGCCGTCGCCAATGCACATGCGGAAGCACTGGAGCAACATTATGGTCGACAACAACACGTATATTGCGTGAACACTGCATGCTGGTCCCTACCATGGGAGGTGGTTCACCACGGCAGAGGTCCACAACACCAACACAGCGGCAGGACTCGCTTTCCGCGCCCACAGCACAACACATGAGAGGAAATTTCAATTACATTCGCCTTCTCCTTCCCACAAGTGAAAGACATCGTTACCGATTCGAAGGGGGCCTGCCGGAATTATGAGCTAGTTGGATACCTCCTCTCGCCTGCCGCATCCTACAAAATTTATGACGGTCCAGCGACCCTCCAAATTGCAATCTCATCTGGGTGTCTGGCCATCAGGGACTCCTAGGCAATGAGTTAGCGATCAGGCGGCCCGCACGCTCTCTCCTCGGGCCCTCAAACTTCCGACACCGTGGTCACCGACTCAAAGACAGCCTGCAGAAGCTTCTGCAGGGGGGTAATCTCTGCGGCCCAAGCCATTCTATCCAAGTGCAAGCCTCCGAGAAGAGGCATAGAGCTCGTGTGTGGGTCCCGGCTCACTCGCAGGTAGCAGGCAACACCATCGCAGACTACCATGCCCGAGAAATGTCAATCCGGGGCGAGCACGAGCCGGAAGAGCTGCCGCATCCGGTTAGCAGCTTTAGGGAGATTACCCCGATGTACCGACAGGAAAGGTGCAGACTGCCAAAATCGCACCCTAAATTCACCAGGCAACAACAGACGATCCTGCGTCGAGCGCAGGCGGGATTGCTTGCGCACCCCGTACTGATGAACCGCATGTACCCTAGCTGCGGAGCACGATTGCTCTGTTCTTTTTGCAAAAAAGAAAAGGGCACCCTGCCGCACATTTTGGCCGAATGCACAAAACTCAAGACCCCCCCCCCCCTCTTCCCCTTCCCGCCAATACCCCAAATTCCCAACCCCTTGAGCGATGGGAGATCTTGTTATCCAGCCCCGCCCTATCGATTCAGCTCGCACTGACGGACAGGGGCCAGGAGCTGCTTGGAACATATGGGTCCCGTAACTAGGGTACCACCCCGTCTGGTGCCTGCATGCACCACCGAATTATTTCGGTCCTAATAAATGTTGATTACTCCTCCTCCTCGGGAAGCTTGCTCCAAGCCCACCCAAACATTCAAATACATAACTACACAAGGACAGCCACAGCCGCTTTCCAGAACCCTGCAAAAAGGGTCTCCAGAAAGCGGACAAAAGGCTCCCCCTTTTTTTTTTTTTTTTTGCAAATAGTGCTATGCCGAGCAGTGTTAAACACTTCAATACGAGTTTGATAGTCTTGATAGGTTGCTCCACACAGACTGCAGCCTGTGTGGAGCAACCTTCTCGGATGTTTTCCACGTGGTCTGGGCCTGCTCATCCAATCACCATCCTACCCAATCCTGCATCCCCCACCTTTCTAGGGAGGCCTGGGGCGGCTCTACTCAGCTGCCATGACCTACGGTCCCAGCAGACCTTCGTTGCCAGGGAGCGAGCGGCATTAGTGGCCATTGGAGCTTCGGAATAGGAGTTCTACCTAGATTTGTGAGTACATGGGCCAATAGAGCCTAGGCCAAACACCTCCTATCAGAAAACAACTAATAAATGTTTGCCACCCCCACCACCACCGTTACCATTAACGCTGGTTCAGCGGCACTGGGCGCAACTACCAATGGATTTACATAAACAAAAGCTTTAAAACATTTATCAATTCACGACGCGCCTATGATGCCATCCTTAAAGGCCCACTGTCCACCCTCCAGTCGAAAATATTTTCTTCCCCGGTGACTGTGAGACTTCGCCCCCAGAACGCAAGGGCGCAAAATCTTTTTGAAGAGAGTAATTAACGCAGTTACAGCCACCGCAATCACCCGATTCTGTCGTGTTTCTCTCCTCCAGTTTCCTCGCAGTTTTTTCACACTTCTGCCGGGTCGTCTAGCCTCCGCAAGCCAAATTCCCCTTCTTTCTCCGAGTTTGGCGGGAGGTGGGACGTGACACTCTGCGTGCGAAAAAAAAAAATAATAAAATAACGGGCGAGGGAGCGCGCGCCGCTTTATTCAGTCTAGCCGTGGCGAGGGAAAAGCGCGCAGCGAGCGGTGGACACAATTAGTGGTGTACGCCCAGCCTTCACCCGTCAGTCAGCGAGACGGACCAATGGATGTAGTTTGCTACTCCGACGTCAGCCTTGCGGCTCGTAGAGAACGGGGAAGCTGGTTTCCTGAAGGGGAGGATGAAAGAGCTTTGATTTGTATCTTTGCTGCTTTGCGGCTCACGTATCGCTGTAGCATTTTGCACAGACTATCTCCGGTACCTGATCGAAGCACTGAGTTCCTTTGCTTAAAGGTCATTCCCTGGAGAGTGGCCCTTTAAGTGAAGAAAAGCCAAATACTCCCCAGAACAGATTGCAAAACTACGAGATCTAATTTCACAGGCGATATATTTTCAAAATACAGCGATATGTGCATGTGGGAGTCGCCCCTGGCTTCCGGCACCGGACGGGAGCACAACCCATAGAAACACATATAAAACAAAACATTCCAGATGATGATGATGAATAACTTTACACCTATCAAAGAAACTTCCTCCCCTTTCATCAGGCTGGAATCCCTTGAAATTCAGCGGTGCCCAGGGCCACATGGATGATTTTCTTTTGGACGTCTTTGTTCCGACTGATCATTAAAGCCTCCCAGGACTCCAAATTCCTGTCTGGTTCGTTGTAGGGCATGTCCACACCATGTGTATCATGCCTGCAATTTCTTTACAGTGTTTGCACCGAAGGTCCTGTATCGACAGATGCCATCTGCTTAGTGAGAGTTGGTTTGGAAAAACAACCGCCTGCAACTTTCTCTATATAACCTCTTCTTTTCTGCTTAGAATTTTGTTTGCTCGAGGCAGTGTCTCTTTCCAACCTGTAATGATTGAGAATATCATGTTTTCAGCTTCTCGCTCAGCTCCTGCTCGACGAGACCGCACTGGTGCCCCAGTGTGTAAGTACTCGGGCCAGTGCGCACGCTGTCTCGGTTCCTCGCAGGCCCTCGAGGTTAATTAGCTCCACCGGTGGTGGTCCGGCAGCCAGAATTTTAACTGCTTCGGCAGATAACCTGCCTGCGTTGCAGTTTCGGACAGCTGATTGGGAATCGGTTACAATCGCCCTTACATTCTGTTGAATTAGGGCCAGCGCAATGGCCACCTCCTCAGCCACAGTTGCGTCCCTCTGTCTAATGCTGCAGCACGAGACCCGGTCCCCGTCCTCCTTTGCTGCTAGGGCTACAAAACCCGTTCTGTGTTTGTATTCTGCCACATCCATGTAAACCACGTCCAGTTTGTTTGCCAGTTTTTTCTGTAGAGCTTCTGCTCAGTCTTCAACTCTCATGGTGTACCAGACCGGGTGCATGTTCCTTGGGAGTGGTGGGATTCTTTCGTTCCTTATGTTTGTTGGGATATCGTCATTCAGTTTGAGCCTTGCTCGAAGTTTGAAGCCTAGCTTTTCTAGTATTTTTAGTCGCGATCGGCTGCATTGGAGTTTTTGCTGCTGTGCAACTCCGGTAGCCTCAATGAGCTCGTCTAGTGTGTTTGAAATCCTCATGTTGAGAATTTTTAGCTTTTCTAGTATTTTTAGTCGCGATCGGCTGCGTTGGAGTTTTTGCTGCTGTGCTACTCTGGTAGCCTCAATGAGCTCGTCTAGTGTGTTTGAAATCCTCATGTTGAGAATTTTCTGGGTGGAAAAATGTTTTCGTTGTACCATGTACTCCGGCAAGCAGCTGTAGTTTCCCACTTGGCACATACTTGCAGGATTGGCGAAGTAAGCAAAATCATTTTCAAAGCTACCTTTCTTTTAGATTGCACTTGAACTGGATATGTTGTGCTGTATCAACTCATGTTTCTTCGAATTGCACAAGATTCTTATGGAGTCTGACATACTGTCATGTGTGCTACACTGGCTAAAAAGTACGGTTGTTTAAACTAGAAAGCTTAGAATTCCCTACATGAAAAGCAGTTTTGAAACAAGCGAACGAAGATGGAACTTCATACCGTTGCAGACAAACCCCGGCCTCTTTCAGACATCTGCATGCGAGCCTCCTATGCATGTAAACACACCAAGCTTTCGGCAGGTCAGAGGCCTGACAAATTTCTTTCGAGACGAAAACTTGACTAAAGACAACTTTTTTCAGTCCAGACATGGCCACAGCGTGAGGGAACTTGAGCGAAGATGACAGTTGAAGCAGCATTACCGTCTGCCACAGGTTGATGGCAAACGACATGCGGCAAAGGAAACAATATATATTACACTGGCTTGTTTCACTAGAGAGCACATATAACAAGACAGCAGCCTTTTAAAGTTGTTTTGCGACAGCAAGGGACCCATCTGTGATGAATATAATTACATGGAAAGAATATGAGAGCTCACACCGGAGAGCGATTGAGTGAGCCGAATTGAATCTTTTCGTCGGCCTTACATTCATTTTCTTGGTCCCTGGTGACTTATGATCAGTGATGTTACATTCAACACAAATGCTCACGCTACTCTTTTTTGGAGCTCCATGACGAACTACAACTTGCCTGCGAGCGCGCAAACTTGAACACCCGCACCACCGCCAGGGCAGGCAGGGGCGTGCGTCACTGGAGAGAGATGCGTGCACTGGATTGGTCTCGCCTGCCACGTGATGCTCAATAAGCCTTGAGAGTGGATGCTGTAAAGTGCACCACTTCTCGAGTCGTTTGCTCCTGTAGTATGCGCACACGCTGTCATTGGCTGCTCGGTAGTGTGTGAATCTACTGCTGCTGTTCAAAGGGATTTTCTCCAAATAATTTCCTGTAAAAGCGATACACTGCTGCGCTTATGCAACGAATCATGCGTGCGCAAAGCGGAAAAGAGCCTGTCGTTCTGAAAAAGGGTGATCGTGAGCAAAATGAATTGAACAAAGCGAGATGGTCCCATAGCCGACAAAAAAAATCCCTCTTCTGAGTGATCCTCTGCAAAAATAAGGAAATGAAAGCGGCAGTGAAAGGGATGGGATCCAGGACATCTGGTCTCTGATTTGGCTGCACCAGCTGCACTAGTTCAAGTAGTGCAGCACCGCCGTCTTCATTTTGCCGGTGCTGCGCGTGCCGTTTGCACTTCTCTCCTCGTTTTGTCAAGGTGCAGGACTAGTTCTGCACGAGTTCTGGCCCATCCTGCAATCGCCCCAGAGGAGGTGCAGAAAAAAGTGCAGCATGGCGTCCGCGCCACTCGGCCAAGAGTAGATGACGCTACGCCTCGTCCTGCAAAGCTTTGTAAAGTCAGTCTCCCTCAGAACCCGGACGGTTCGTTACAAACGAATCCGTGAACGGCTGCGTATACAGGGTAGTTGGACTGCATGCTGGTGATTAGCATCTTGTTGACGGTCAGGAGCGGTATTATGCAGTTGCGGCCACGTATGTAGCGGTACGTGGCCGCGATAAGGCACCTTTGAGCCCGTTGTCCAGTGTAGTATTTTTTTTTTATTGTGCTGTGTGGCACTGTCTTGACCTAAGAAGACTGGTAGCTGAGAAGGGAAATCAGTTGTGATTGATTGAGTTTCTGTCGTACCAAGTGTGTGCGAGATCCACACAACTAATAGCGTGCGGGACTCTGTGGCATCAAACTTGTTGCCCACAGAGTATGTAGATGTCTGAGAGTCAATGTATATACACCGCGCAATGAGGTATGCGCGTCTAGCAGAAGCACTTCTCTACTGAAGACTGGAATTCCTTGGATTTATACCGCTGAACTAGTCATATAGCATCTTGTTATAGGCAGTCTTATTTAAACTAAACTCGTGGCAACTGCTTACAATGTTAATTCTCTCGTACCCAGGCGCATGAATGGCATCTTCACTGACCGGCCGATATAACGATCGTGCCATCGCGCATACGTTAGTCAACTGTTTGCAGTCAACGTCCTTGTCGCCATAGTGGTCATCACTTTCCGATCTAGTGCAGTAGGCCTACGGCACTTCGAAATTGGATGTGATCATGTTATAGCACGCGATACATGAAATGTATACTGTCCTACACTCGCGTACTCGTTTTGGCAGCTGCCGTCGCACGCCAGTGTTGGAACTGGCACTGCATGCTCAAGTGACCGCCTGGCACCGCTACAGCACTTTTCAGAACCAGTGCAGCCAGTGCAAGCCAAATCGAAGAGACCTATCATTGTGGCTTTATGGTGCAACTTTAGCGCACGGCAGTTCCCACTAATGCAGACTGATTTAAGATCATGCATTCAGCATGATCATGTGGGTTCATCGAGCGAAGGTCATGTTGATGTGCCATCGGGGACAACATGCACAATAGCCGATGACCAGTCGGGAATGCGAAGACCTTGGCGTAGCATAAATGGTGTAAACTGGCCAAGGTGCCACTAGGCAGTTCCAACGCCAGCAAATTTTTGTTTTTGCGGCCGGGAAGGTCGCCCTGCCGACTTGCCAGAACGACAACGAATGACCAGCGCTCATCTATTCATACACTTATAATCACTTTAAAGGCTTAAACGAACAAAAGTATAGTGTGCTAAAATAACAGAATGAGGATCTAAAGCGACCCCCTCTACTAAAGACGCCAGAAAGACTGGGTCGTTTCGATGAACATGAACAGCTTTTCCAACTACAGTGCTAGTTTTTTCTGAACTGTTTTTTGACCCAGCAGCCCTGCTTGCAGAATGTGTTGCGCGAGAACAGCTCAATGAATTTCCATCTGGTTTGTTGCACTGTGCTCCATGTTAAATTTTTGTGCAATGATTTCCTGCATTCCTGAACTACTTTCATATTTTTTTTACTGTCAATATATTCACATGATAATAATCACTGCATTATGCAAGCAGATATAACATTCCATGTGCAAAAAAATAGGCTGTCAAAATATTTCACCACCTATATTTCACCAAGCACAACTATTCTTTTGGCTACTACATGCTTTTGTATAGCAACGAAGCATACAAATATGTATTATGTCGGAATTACTTCAAGATATTTCAATGAAATTTTGCAAGCATCCAGTGCACTTCCAAATGAAAATGCCAAATTTTGTCATTCTACATCAACTAAAGATTTCTTCTCCAATCCCAGGGTGACTAGCAACCGGGAAAACCGGGATTGTCAGGGAAATTTTATGTACTGACAAAAATACGTAAAATGTCAGGGAAATCATCAGAAACTTCACCATGCCAGGGAAAATCACACGATATATACTGCAGTGCATTTTCACTTTACTGGTGCAGAGCAAGTTTGTTATTCATGCAGATATTTTTTTTGTGCTGTCTCGCCAGCGTGCGGCCACAGCGCAAGGCGAAGTGCGATGTATTACTCTGACACCCTTGCATGGTTGAGCTGCCACAACAGAAGAGCCAATACGCACGCGAGGTAGGTACTCAATAAAATATGCGGAAGCACTGCGTGAGAGTAGTATGCGACAAAATGCAGGAATAACCGCGCCAGCAGTGGCCAGCGCAAAAGCGACATATTGGATTGGATTGGTCATTAACACAAATGACAACCTTTTCACTATTGTAAATTGCAGAATATAATTAATAAATAGCTGTTGTGAATTTTTCATCTATGCACATCTAGCAGCTACTTTTGAGCCTCTTCACTCGTCAGAGAATTTGAACTGAAATAGTCATGGAAAACCTGGAAAAGTCAGAGATTTTCAAAATAGTGGTTTGCTAGACACACTGAATCCCCACCTCCCCCCAAGCCAAGCGATGGCCTTTAAGCCAGTAAAACAGTCTAAGCAGACAGTGCTACACTAGCCAACAATGCAAACTGGTACTGAACAGCCAACTAGGTATGAGATGCATGTCAGAATTACTGACTTTTTTTTTTTTTTTGGTGAAAACCAACTTCGAAAAAATCAATCAGCATAAACTGTCTTTTTTTTTAAACAAACATTTCAACTTCCTAGTTTTAGAGCATAGAAAGCAATATATTCCATGCACCTCTATTCTAGCTTGCTTGAAAAGTTCATCCAGGTCTTTGCTGCGATTTTGTTCTTCATAATGGTGGCTTATGCATCTTATACAAGAAACGTGTCAGAGAGCAATATATAATTATGGCACCACCATGCCCTTAAGGCTCCCATAATGGTGGCTTATGCACCTTATACAAACAAAACTTGCCAGAAAGCAGGATATAATTATGGCACCACCATGCCCTTAAGGATCCCCCAATTCGTAATAATATCACTGGTCAGTTTTTGGGCTTGGCTTAGGCAATTGTGGAAGGCCAACGCATTGAAATAACAATCCAGTGACTAGTGAATTGCAGACTATAACAGGCTTCTTGTTACAGGTTCATTTTCGGGAAGTGCAATCTAGGTGAGGACCTCAGCATAGCTGAAGTCAATTGTTCTGTCTCACATTATAAAGGCAACAAGTCATAATATATACACACTCAAGAATAGATGAAAAATCTTTTATTAGTTTTCTAATTCGTTCGAGCCTGTCATCTTACACGGCCACCTCCATCAAACCACAGAAAGCATGCTAAGCCACAAGCAACTGGAAACAATTAGCTTACTGCAATTTTGCTTTGGTGGACCACACACAGTCGAGAGGAGGAAATAGGTCTTGTTAAGCAATGCAAGCCAAATGTGCTTTAAAACTGCTTTACTTCTGAAGTAATGCACTTTTCACAACATAAAAATGGCATACAGCAATGCTTATCATGCAGATTGCTTGCTCTGTGAGCCAAGTAACACAATTAAAAAGAAACGTCAGCAGCATAATACCTAATGTATTAACAAAGTGAGCATGTTTACAGGGGGATGCATTTACTGGTCATATGGAAACAGTCTTGTACTTTCTGACTCCACTGCAAAAATGTGCCCCACTAAATCTTTCAAAATGTTAAATTTGAGACTGACTTAACACTAATGCTCACAAGACACCTAGAATAAGAAGACCAACGTGTAAATATTGCAAAGTAACAAAATGAAACAGCCATAACAGGTTTAAAAATAAAATAGTCGCTGGCAGCATTGGTCTATAACGACATTTTAGACCCGTTAATGCTTTTGCCTTATCAATCAACACGGAGTACCAGGTGCTGCCACTTTTTTCATTCGTTAAGGGAGATTTAAAAAAATATTTCCATGCAAAGAAAAAAAAAAAACCTGGGGGAAGCAAAGAAAGAAGAGGCAGCACATGGTGAAAGGTAACTTTTGCAGCTAAAGTGCCATGCAAATGATTACAATGCACGCACGATTGGGAAACACACGCGACCCCCCCTTCATACATTTCATCAACGCTTCAAGAAAACGGCACACATGTGAGACACTGTTTCCATCCCCCTTGGTGGCCACTCCAAACAGAACTGCAGGTGCTCGGCAATGACCATGGAGTGCCCTCCTTCCACAGTGAGGCCCATCTCACAGGTTGAGGCGCTGTGGTGTTACAAGCAAGCCGGCCGCCAGTCGAGACACGGGCGCAGGGCCTCAGCTGAGCAGGTTGCGGATTTCCTTGTGCAGGTGGCAGAGAAAGTCGACGTACGACGGACCCAAGTCCCCGTGCCGGTCCTCCACAAGGAATTGCCGGAACACCAACTCCATCTTGTCCCCTTGGCGCACAAGTGTCAGCTGCACACGCACACAGACAACTAACTGGCAGACCTCACACCTGTGCAGTTGGAAACGACTGGTGACTCACTTTTCACGGACCCACAGAGTGTCTTCAGTGCAATGGGACGACGGTCTATTTGAAACATCCTACAAGGGCTTCTTAAATATTGTCCTGTATCAGAACGGTTATCGAAAATCTAAAGTTGCCTCTAATCACTCCTGAAGTTTTCCCTTTGCCAATCCTAATAAGATGGAAGCTACACGTCCATACTAGCATACTGCGCAATGCTCCTACCAGTGACATCTGTTCACGAGGGAAAAGGAAAAGCTCCGAGGTCAGATCGATGACAACTCCAGCCCTGATGGCAGGGTATCCTCGTAGTGCGAAAAGCTTTCTAGTGAGTGATGATGTCAAAATTCTTCAGCGAACTGTCTCTCAACTGCAGACCAGACTTAGCAGATCAGCTAGCGAGTGACAACCTTCTGCCAATGAGGCAAGAACCCCAATCGCTGCACTTACCCCTGCCTTATTCATTTGACAATCCAATGAAAAAAAGCAACGCATTGCTTCCATGTATTCGCACATCGACACTTACCAGCGGTAAGCTCTTGCCAGGCACTTAATTTTTTTTCTGCTTATTTAAGTAACTGATTGAGTGAGTTGGTTATTCACGATGAAGACTATAGCATTTAAATAATGGACAACACAAAGGAGATGCCACAACCACACGTTGGAGTCTCCTTCATGTTGTCCGCGTTTAGAAACATTACTGTCTTCATCAGAAATTTTAGTTGATGCCAACTCCTTTAACTGATGAGTAGGCTCAACTAGTCTAAAAGGTTTGCATGTGTGTTATTCCAGCAATTGGAAAGAGCAATTCAGAAGAATTTGTACATCTTTGTAAAGGCCATGACACCTTATCTGTGATAGCAAATATTTCCTTGTAACGATGCTTCATTTTTTCCTCGCCGTCTGGGTGCCTTTCGAACTTTGGATTTCTTTTCTGTGCATTTTGTATGTCAACCGTATGCTCTGTTTTCCTGCTGTTAAATTGCACCTCGGCACGGTTTCAAGAACATTGTAACCACTCCTGCTTTGACTGCCAAGAGACAGTTGGCAGTATTTAATAAATAAATAAATAAATAAAATAGCGAATAAAACTAGTCATTGAGTGCAGTTTCGGCTAGAGTGACGCGAAATCAACAGCTGCTTACATCACAGAAGTCAACTGGTGCGCTGAGGAATGTGTTTGCCGCTTTCAGCAGTTTGCACTGTATGTGAACAGCAAACTAGCAGAGCACATTAACAAGTGCAAGTAATCGCTGAACACACTTGTGGATTGAGCTATTTAAAACTCAGTATTCAGTTCAGTGCCACTGCACGCTAACCAGCTAACTACAGTTACCGCCGCCATTGTGCATGAATTTCTGTCTTGACGCGTTTGAATTGTGGTGCTGGCGAAGACTCTTAAGAGTTCCTTGGACTGCCAGAAGATCAAATCAGTCGATATTGTCGACCATAAACCCTGACTGCTCATTGGAGGGTCAAATTCTAAAGTTAAAGCTCAGCTACTTTGGTCATCTGATGAGAAGAGAGGAGTCGCTGGAGAAAGATTTGATGTTGGGAGAGATTGAGGGTCGCCGGAGAAGGGGTAGGCAGCGAACGCGATGGTTAGATGGCATTCTCGAGGCATTGCAGATGAAGCTATGTGATGTTAAGAAGATAGTGAGAGACCGGAAAGCGTGGCATGACATGGTCCATAGGGTCACAAAGAGTCGGACACGACTGAACGCCTGAACTGACTGAACTGACTGACAACCCTGAAGTTTAGCAAGAAGGAGGATGCTACCTCATCACACAGCGCTGATTGGAATGAAAATACACGCACTGGAGGCATGAAAGGATGAAAGGACAAACTTCCCGCTTCACAGTTTTCTAAGCTACATCATGAACAAACACTTAAGCTGATCAACCATGATGTCATGAAGCATTCCAAAGCTGGACCTGATGGAGCCGGAAACTGCCTGCACAAAATCTCACCCAATTCATTATTATTAAGGCTTGGAACTTGCTATCTGAGCTAATTTTCACCATTAAGCTTCAAGGCAAAAAAAAAAAAAGTGACAGTCGAAACATTTTTGTCTGTATCCCTTAACCTAGTGGGGAGCAGAGTTTGCAGTAGCAGAACACCACTCTTGCTGGCAGTGACAGCATGCACCATCAAGTGAAATCAACGGACAAAAATTTTTTCACGAATACAATGAACAGCTCCTGTGACACAAATCAAACTGATGACAATAATTTGATCTTAAAGGCACAAGGGCAACTTGGCCAAAGAACTACACGGTTAGCCTGCTTCGCAAAATAATGAAATATTGGCTGTAGCCCCAAAAGTGCAGTTTTTCTTACGAGATACTACTCACTTAGGCTTCCTACACCAGTTTCATAGCACTGTAAATCCACAGCAGGACCATAAATGCTGCGTCACTTCAACGAGAATCGTCGCATTAATTTTGGCACCAGTTTGTTCTTAGCTCACCAAAACTACTCAAGTGATCTGAGCCCTTAACTTCGGCAAATTGTCGGAATTGCACTTAGCTTTAAAGGGGGTTCACAATACTGGCAGTCAGATTTGACAGTACTGAAAGCATGCTGTGACAAGAAAAGTGGCATTAGTATTAACTGGCACATGTGCTAACGCACAACGTGCCTGCTAATAATGCAGTTTAACTGCTGCAGTTGAGCCAAGCTGCATAACCAAGGGCATGAAAAGAAGACTATGTTGTGAGATGAATTTGCACCGAATGGATCTGGGGAATTTGCTTATGCTGAGCACTGTTTTCCTGTCATTTTAATAGACACAGTTTCTTGGCTCTAACAAACAAACTTTTTCTTTGGTAAAGTGCAACGGCTTGCAGTGCAGACATCAAGCTGCCAAAAAAAAAAAAAAGCAGGTTTACTCAGTCCGTAGCGTGGTGGCCGTGAACCAGCATGACCGTAAGCTACATTCAGCAATGTTTTGTCCAAAGCCAAAGCATATCTGGTGCCATCACAGTAAGAATTAAAACTGGCTTAATAGTACTAAGTGGTAAGAAAATCACTCATGCGGACTCCTGTCCCAAGGTCAATACGCAGTCAATAAAGCAGAGGGAAAAAAGAGAATTACCGTATACACGCGTGTAATGGCCGCACCCCGAACCTTAGAAAGAAAATTGGGAAAAAAAACTTTTAAAAAATTTCCCGAGTAAAAGCCGCACCATGAGTTTCAGGAAGTTGGGCAGTGCCGTCTACTGTGCGGTGCAAGAAATACGGAACATTTTGTGGTTACTGCCGCCAGGTGGGGCCCAAAAATCAAGTGAAAGCCAAAATGAAGCGTAAGGTTAGAAGTAGAATTGCCATTAAGAATTAAGAACAAAATATTTGACGAAAAATAAAGTCAAGCATGGGGGCAGCGGCCACCACCTCCGTTACAAAGGGGGTGCTCCTAGCCGCAGCGATGCCCGCCCGTTACAAGGGGTGAGGCCAGCAAATCCAATCCAATCCAAGTCTGTTCGCTCCTCCGTTTTACAGCCATTTCCTTGATCGCCAGAAGCTATCACGTGCGATCTCGCAATCGGAACGCATCGCTGCCCTGATTTGTTCGGCGCTTATGAGCTGAAGATTTTCTTTTTCCTCGATGGGAAAATACGTTAGTTATACCGCTCACTTTAAGCTGAAAGTGATTCACTACGCGAAAGATGAAGGAAAAAGAGCGGCTGGACGAAAGTTCGGCGTTGACGAAAAATGTGTACGGCGATGGTGCTCCCAAGAAGATGCCCTAAGGAAAACAAATGTTCAGAGGCGCGCTTTCCGAGGGAAGCAGAGCATGTTTCCGGAAGTTGAAGACTCACTTCTCGAGTACGTGACGGAGACGCGGCGCAACGGCTTTACTATTTCGACTGAGATGTTGCGCATGAAAGCGCTAGACATTGCACACAGCAAGGGGATTGCGGCTACCATGTTTAAGGCCAACAATGGGTGGATTTCGCGCTTCATGAAGCGAAAAAACCTGAAGTCCCGATGAGTTCGGAGGAGGATGATGACGAGGAGTGATGTTTTGGACACGGGACGAGCCTGAAATCCCGACAAGTTTAGCGGAGGAGGACGAGGAGTTTTTTGACAATAATAAAGGCAGGTACCACCGCAAATAATTTTTTTCGCTGTCATTTTTCTCATGTAATCGCTGCACCCCCTGATTTTCACCCCAATCTCGGAAAAAAAGTGCGGCCATTACACGCGTGTATACGGTAATTGTGGTTTAGCTCTGGTTAACCCTAGTTGAATTGCGAAAGCAACGGCGGAAGCTTCTTTTGCCTGCTACATTATTCCCCTATCACGCCCTATCAGTGTAAGGTGCTACATTATTGGTGACACTTAGTTTATCCTTTAAGGGTATAACGCGAGAACGTACCGTATTTCTTCGAATCGAGGACGATAGTTAAAAAAAAAATAGAAATATAAAACTCTGGGGTTGGCTTAGATTCGAAGATTTTGTATCGGGGTCTCAATCATAAAACAGGAAGAAAAAAAAAGTAGCACGCAGGAGGCGCCCCCACGGAACGCCAACAAAAGACAAGCCATAGCCGACACCAGCCAAAGCACACACGAGCACTGGCTGCCATTTTAGCCTTGTGTTCTCGTTTGATGGTTTGGTACCCCGAGTGCATTCCGAGAGTTTTTATAAGTGCAGTTTTTTCACCGACACCATGAAACCAAGCAGGTGGTGTCACTATAGTGCCACCTTCAAGCGAAAAGTTAGCTCGCTGCAGAAGAATCATCAAATCTTCAAGCCAGGTGGGACTTCGGCGTGGATGAAAAGAATGTTCGCCGTTGGAGGAAGCAGCCTGATGAAATTTTTGCTTGCACCTCAACGAGAAAGACTTTCACAGGACCGAAGAAAGGCCACCATCCCGAAGTGGAGTCGGCACTGGCCGAGTTCGTCATGTTGCAGAGAGCAGCGGCACTTCCAGTGACCACGGAAGTGCTACAAGCGAAAGCAAGCCATGCCAGTGGCGTACACCGTCAACGGAAAAAGGTGTGAAGGAGGTGGCCGGATATGAGAAGCAGCGCATGACGGTGATGCTGTGCTGCATGGCGGATGGCCACAAGCTGCCCGCCTATGTCATTTTCAAACAGAAGACTCTTCCAGCTCGGAAAAAGTTTCCTAGGAATGTGATCGTCCACGCTAAGCAAATAGATGGATGATGAGCGAAATGGTTGGGGAGTTTGGGGGGGTGGGGGGGATAAGAATAGTTTGCAAGCGGCGTGCAGGGGCCCTCTTGGCAAACATTCACTTCTCGCCTAGACTCTAACCGTGGCCACTTAACTGACGGCGTAAAAGCTGTGCTTTGCAAAGCTGGTACCGACGTCGCTATCATACCTGGTGGCATGACAGGCCAGTTACAGCCTCTAGATGTATGCCTCAATAAGACTTTCAAGGATCGACTGCGCAAATAGTATGTGGACTGGCTTGGTGAAGAGCGCTAGTTTACACCAACAGGTCATGTAAAGCGTGCATTGTTGGGAGTCGTGGCCAGTTGGATTTCTGCAGCCTGGGATGATATCCTGGATAGCCTGTTGTGCGCGCATTCAACAAGTGCTGCATTTCCAATGCACTCGATGGCACCGAAGACTGTGCACTCTACGAGGAGCCCAGCAATAAGGAAGTCAGCGATGACGACGACTAAGCAGGATAATGTAAATAAATGTCGTTTGCGTGCTGTACTTCTTGCTCGGAGTTGTTTTTTCAGTCGGCCTACAATCGAGATAAGTTTGTTTTTTTCCTGTGGGTCTCGGCTTAGAATTGTAGCCGGCCTAGATTCGAGTAAGAAGACATCGGACCCATCACATGGCCGAAGTGTTCCACACCAGCTGCAGAAGTGGATGTTCGCCACCTGCTGTGGACTTGTGCAGGGACAAGGGCATCAAGGATAAGATTCTGCAGGAAGTGGGACTAACCGCAACCAGGGAAGAGGACTTCTCTGAATGGCTCACCGACAATAATAAGAGCAGAAGCCTTCTCCGGTTCCTTACGGAAAATAATTTACATGGTTTTTTTAATATGCCTTATGGCAAGCTTGCGCAATAAAAAAAAAAGCCGTATGGACGTGCCTGCGCGTCGTAGGAGTAACGACAATGTAAATGGTTCTAGCAGGCTGATTCTGATATCACCCACCCATATGAAAGGAGCGATCCGAGTAGGCAGCTCCTGCCCGTGGCATAGGGGTAACATGAATTCAAATGTCATAGCAGGTTGATTTTTTTTATGAGGAGACTGTAGCTAGGCAGCCACCCGAGGTCTCGCTTTGGCTGTCAGAGAGTTGCTTTCGCAATAAAAAAAGATATTGTGTCACTCCTCCCTTAAAGTGTAAACTTGTGCACTGAGCCATTCTTTATGAATGGTGACTCCAACTCTCAAGGAATCGGGTCAGAAAACTCACCCGCATGCAGCGTTGTCTCTCCATGCGCACTCTGGCTATGATGTCCCGCACACGCCTCGAGATAGGCGTGTTCAATTCCAGTAGAGACGTCTGCGAACAAAAAGCTCCCACACATTAGAAAATATCACACTAGGCCACGTCCTCGTTACAACATCAACTGAAATTTGCCCGTAAAGAATAAGAATATGCTGGCTCTGAGCTGAATAACAGCTCATGATACTAATCCAGCATGACTAACTTGGAAGAATTACAACTCTCTGAGGAATAACGTGTGGCACTTGCACTGAACTATTTTTTTGCCCACTCACTGATGTGGTATGTTACAACAGCAGTTTCACTTTACCTAATACTTGCAATTTATGGCATCAGTTCAACAGCAGTCCTCTGTATGAATAAGGGCAGTTTGCAACATGTTGCATAACCATCAGCAGTACCATGCTCCGAGTGCTGGCTTGTTAAATTTGACATCACTATATACTAAGAGTGAAATAAATGGCCATAAAACTGTACTGATGCTGTTTGCAACACATATTGACAACACACACAGTCATTCAAGGTTAAAGCATTGATTAATTGATTAATTTAAGTGAATAACTGCAAGCCTAGATGCAACAGCTACTACAGATTTGGCGACTGGATTTTCAAGCCAGCTAGAAAGGCCACATGAAACTGTTTCTAGGGAGTTTCTAGGGAGTGGTGCTGTTAGAACGGTTGAAGAATGTGCCCAAATATCGCTGCCTTTTCATATTCTCGTTTATTCTTTTTTTTTTTCTGCTGCCACAGAGACTGGATACCACCCCGTAGTGAAATGAATGGATTATTGCTAGGTGTTCCTGGATTAAGAGATCATTTGGACATTGTTTCTTGTGAGGGTGTGTTAACGTGAAGTCACATAATGAGGGCAGGAAGTACCAAGGTGGCAGTGGGGGTCAGGTCTCTGGGCAATATACTTGGCAGTGTGTCCAATATGTCTAATTCTTCACACCTGTCTGTAAATAAAGCACAGCAGTAATAATGGTCTGATTGAATGAGGTTTGTGGATGTGGATGTGTGATGTGGATGGACATTTCGTAACCACAAAGTAACAAAATGTGTTTTGGCAGTGAACAGATTTTGAGAAAGTGTGGGCATATGAGCATAGTTCTTCTGTCTGCAAGAGAAAAGACTCAAACCTAAATTATCGGCTTTGGTTTGGTTTTGTGGGGTTTAACGTCCCAAGCGACTCAGGCTATGAGAAATGCCGTAGTGGAGGACTCCGGAAATTTTGACCACCTGGGGTTCTTTAACGTGCACTGACATCGCACAGCATATGGGCGCTTTGCTTTTCCCCTCCATCAAAAAGCGGCCGCTGAGGCCGTGATTCGATCCTGCATCCTTGGGAACAGTAGCCGAGCGCCCTAACCACTGCGCCACCCCGGCGGGGCTGGTTGCGATTATCGTCTAATTGCACTGAAATTTCTGTCCTGAAAAACATCCTTGAAGATAAAGCTTGGGCGAGCATCCAAGAGACTGCGAAGGTATCAGAACCTATTGAGGAGTTCGTATCTGCAGATGTGGACTTCGCATGTTCCGAAGAGCTCACAGGCCGTCGTGCAATCCTCGTGCAGACAAACTACTATGAAGGACTCTTTAAGCCATCTTGAACAATTTCCTGTTAGTGTATGTGAATGCGTGTAAACACACTTGTATGCCAATGTTCAATAAACTGATCTAGTCCATCTCCTCAGTGCTTTTGCCCCGCTGCAGTGGCGCAGCGATTAGGGTGCTCGACTCCTGTACCCAAGGATGCAGGATCAAATCCTGCCTGCAGCGGCCTCTGTTCGGTGGAGACGAGAAGAAAGGTCCCTGTGTGCTGTGCGATGTCAGTGCAAGTTAAAGAACCCCAGGTGGTTGAACTTTCCGGAGCCCTCATGCCCACATGTGCAGCCTTTCTTTTTAGTTCAAAACCCTTACAAAAATCTCAGTAAAGTAACAAATAGGCCTGCATCTTTAGCGAGTGCCTTTCAACCTCCTAGTGGACAACATATCACTGCTACTCTTAGTTGGCTATACCTTAAAATTCTTTTGAGACTACAACAACAAGTGAGAGCAGTAACAATCTTGTCCCATACCTTGTCGATGTCTATCCGGGCTGCAACAGGCTGTGCAAACACATTTTGCAGAAAATCTGGGTCTACAGCCATTCCAATCCAGAGGAACATGTGGATGCCATTTTCTGAAAGATTGCGGGTACAAAGCACCTGTCATAAGCTATGTTTTTTACACTGACAAACAGTAATAATGTATTAAGGTTCCTTTAATTTCTATAAACTGGGCAAGAATACCAATTCAGGCTGGCTGATGAAACAACCCCTCAGAAGAACTTAAGTAACGCTACGAAAAGACTAGGAGCAGGAAAACAGAGGTGCTGTCTCTGTAGTACCAAATGTGTGATGAAGCAGATAATGCACATGTGCAATAAGTGGTCACAATAGGAGCAAAGCTTGAACATCAAGATGATTACTCCGTAATCATCTGTGACAAGCACACTTTTTCCTGTTTTCTTTTAATTCCTGTTGTCAAGCTCTGACCACATCAGACATCTTGCCCCAGCAGGAAAGCCTCCCCTCGAGAAAGCGCGGTTGTGCGTGATGGCTACCCCGCAGTTTTGCGTAAAGGTGTGAAAAAGCCACCTTGTGGGGAGTGAGCTTTCTTGCATGGAAGCACTTTATCCTCCCGAGACCGAGCCATGGCAATTGTGTCCAATACAATAAACATTAGTTTTTGAGCCTGTACTCCTATGCCAAGGCATTCAACCTTGTAAAACACGGTTATCCAGTACGCTGGAAACCTGTTAAAACCATGTGCGCAGGACTGATGAAATTGTATCGTTCAAATTCCAAATTAAAGATTCCGCAAACCTGAATTGCACAATGGCGACATTCAGCACTGTGGCTTCCAGCGAACCTACTACTACTTCTGGTATTTCTACACACTTTCAGGGTGTAAATATTGAAATTAATAATGAAGCAAATGCATTAAAGTTGTATTTTAATGTGTACATATGCCTACTGTGACCTTTTTATGCATTTTTTATTTTTCCGTCCAGTAAAGTGCACGTCGCACAGAGCTAGAATAATCAGTGCTATTGAGGAAACATTGAACGCTATGCACATTGGTAATTCTGACTACTCATTCTGGCAGCCTAAGTAAAAAAAAATATGACATTTAATGCATCCTGGATCTTGGGAGGCTACACATTTTTGTTTCTTTGACAGATGAACCCAGTGCCACACAGCATTGTCGCCAGAGTTAACAGTTGCGGCAAAAATTCCTCTTAACCAGAGGACGGGCAGAACACTTCAACCCAGAATTATTATTATTATTTTTTTTATGCTGAATCCTATCTGAAACTAACCAAGTGGTATCACATTATTTATCCTATCGGGGATTCACCTTAATGGGGTTCTACGGCATTAATTAGCCACTGGCATTCAGTACATCCGACTTGCTGGGCAAGAATTTAAAGATTTTTCAGCTGCTCATCTTAATTCATCCCTGAACATGAGCTCGCATGACTTACTGTAGCAGCATGATGCATAAGCAAGCATGCATGAGAGAGTGCTTACCCAAGAGGTAGCATCCATCCTCCCGGATCTTCTCTGCAGTACACCGCAGTGCAGTGGGCAGCTCCACAGAGTCCACATCAACATCGTGCTGTGAGAAGTAATTACAAGATACCAGGATCAATAAGCGAAAAAAAAAAAAATGCTTCAGCATGCAAAAGCATGAAGAAGGCAAGACATCGGAACTCACCAATGGTAACAGCCTGGGGTAGAAGTAGGCAACTGTGCTAGTCACGTCCATACTACACAGTGATAGCATAGCAAAGCTCCGGTCATCAGTGGTCAGCTCAGGACCTGAGTACAAACCGCATTGCAAGACCAGTGTCACACAACTACTACCAGGTACTAATAGTACCAGCTTACTACTGCCGCAACCTTTTTGTGAGCCATCAAGCATTTTTTTTATACGTAGTGCTGTCATGAAAATTGAATAAATGAACCATGCATGAAATGCACTCTTCCTCTCTTAGACAAAAGCAGGTTATAGAAACACTGCCAAACGTTGCGGCCTTAAAGGTCCCCTGAAAGGGGTCACAAAGAAGGGTAAACAACGCCATAACACTGATAGTTATTGAACCACCCATCATTCTCCCGCAAAAATTTTCGATCTAGCTTCTGCAACACCAGAGATATCTGCGATTAAAAATGACCCTTCCAATTTTCCCTCTCAACTCGTACGCCGAAGGGAGCCATAAAAAAACAAAGAATACAAGCAAGTTCAAAGCTCCGCCCAGACATACGTCACTTCGACGAACTTCCGGTTGCCGCGCGCTCGCTCGCTGGCGTACTCGCGCCAACCCATCCTCGCTCGCACACGCCTGAGGAGTTCGCCAGTTCGCGCAGCAACGGTTAGTGTAACCGCGAACCCGTGGTTATCCTATGTTACACGGCGGACCAAACCATGGTTGCACCACTAACCGCGGTTACCGCAAACCGAGCTTGACGACCTCGGTTTGCGGCGTTAACCGAGGTTATGACGGCGTCTGTTGACGAAGCTACTCGTCGGCGCCCGAATGCGCGAAACGTACAAGCGGGTCTGCTTCACAAAGTTATTCATTTGCCCACTGTATCACGTTTAAAGATCGATGTATAGATTATGGTGCCGCCCGACGTCTTCGATTACGGCCGACAGCGCAGCGACTGTGTACTGAAGCCTTGTCTTGCCTACAGTATCGTTTGAACGGCTTGTTGCTGAGCAGAACGTCAAAAAATATGCGGCCTTAGCTATGAAAGTACACGAGTTTGCAACGCTTGCAGCACGAGATGCCGCGAGCAGGCTGAGGTACGTTACACAATTACCGCGGAGGTGGAACGTGCGAGCGCGGCGAACGCCGGCGCCGTGCGTGACCGTCCCTAGTCGTCGCTAGGCCTACATTGTTTCGCTTCGAAGCCGCGGTGGTCGAAGCTTTGGAACATGATCAACGCTGTCATAAATCGTCTACTTATGAAACTGCCTTATACTGATTCCTATTCTGCCATAGTAAAATAATTATAGGATTAACTCTGCCGACGCATTAATCGCAGAGCTAGTACGAGCAGATCGGATCAGCCGAAATGCACCAGCGGCAGCTGGCTTGAGCAGAAACTAGCTTGTATCACGGCTATCGCTCTTACCAGCAATTTGCTGCTGGTCAGCGATCCTCACGAGGGCTTCATACTTGATATTCGGCTCAGTATTCCAGACGCCAACAAATTTTAGCACGCTTTATTTCGGACATCGGTGCTAACGATCCGCCGTGTCGTTCGCGAACGGTATGCGGGAGGAGGGGCCACAGCGGCGGTTTACGGCGGTCGAGGAGGTGCTGCCATCGTGCGGTGCTTGACCGTGCTGTTGACGCCTTGTCGGACGACGCTCCGATACTCCTGAAACCACGTTATATAAATAAGATATTTGTAAATGCAGCTTCGTTCTGCCGATCCCTGCGTTGCTTCAGTTGTTGCACTTAATGGGCAATGGCCACCTAACCGATAAGGGCGGCGAGCTATGTAACAGCCCGCACAGAGTTCGAGCAGCGCACGAGCAGACGACTTTCGCAGCTACCGGAAGTGTGTCCGTGACGTCATGGCTGCAGTGACCGCAGCGAATGGCAGCTTCTAGCAAGCCTTGCCAGTCAACCGACCCGTGACGTCACGGGACTAGGAAATAGTTCCATGCGACACTGCCAAGCGACATTCTCTCTGCCCGCGAATTTCAAAAAACGCTGTTTTTAAAAATTAATAATAAATCGCTGGCTTTGTTCCAAGGAGTTATACTTTGCGTTAATGCTCAAAAGGATGTGTTCTACACACTGAACACGTTTATCAGTGGTTTCTTGGGGGCCGTTTCCGTGGACCTTTAAAGGGGTCATGCAATGCCTAAAATGAGGTAAAGCAAATCTGCCGAGAGATAGGTACTCCCTCACAAGTCAACTCACTGCAAAAATTTTTCAGCTAGCTTCATTAACACCGGAGATATCGGTGATTGAAAATGGCGCTCCTCTCTCCCCTCAACACTGAGACCCCAGAAAAAAAACGAAGAAAACAGCTCGGGAACTCTGCCCCGCTAGCCCCGCCCACAAAGCATCATCAGGTGACGCTCGGTTCTCAAACTTCCGGTTGCTGCGTTGGTTTTCCCGAGTGTCGCCCACGCATTTACGGTCTCTGCCTTTCCCATCCCGTCAGCGTTTGCATAGCGTTCAACCTAGTCTACTGCCTTCCTTGGCCGCCGGTTTCTTCAGTTTCTTGACCTCTCTGAATTGTGTGCAACAGCCGCACAAATGGTCGATGCGGCGAAGACGAGACGGGACACGGGACTACAGTACGCTGCTGCGCCGTCGGTCGGTACATGAAGGTTGATGATGCCTATTTAATTGGTACGGTGTTAAATCGGACCAGCTGGTGCTCTTTTCACACTCCTGCACCGAAGCGCACACAGACGGACGCCACTTTTCGGTTAACAACGTGATCCGAAGCGCCAAACTCAGGTTCACGCATGCAGTGCATGCATGCAGCACTCGAGCAGATGACTTTCGCAGCTACCGTGACGTAGTGGCCGTCGCGGCTGCAGCCAATGGCAGCCTGTTGTGGCCTGTCACTCTCGGCACTTGTGACGTAGGTAATCACTGCAGAATAGTTCCAAATCTTGCCGCCATGCGGAAACTGCGCAGCTCGCGAATTTAAAAAAAACGCCGTTTTTAAAAATTAATAATAAATTGCTGGATTTCTTCCGAGGAGTTTTATTTTGGACGAATGCACAGAAGCATTTGCTCTACACATTGAAAACGTTTATCAGTGGCCTTTCTAGCCGTTTCCTACCCCCTTTAAGGGGAGACGCGGGTCGAAAAACGGCGATTTTCAGTAAAAAAGTCACTTTTGTGATTTTGACTGTTTCAGCAACACTGGTCCTTCCTCTTTAATATATAAAAAAATCAGAGCCGAAAACAGTCGCGAAATCATTTAAAAAGTCTGTTAAAGCACGCAAGGTGGCTAAAGAAGGGGCAGATACGACCCATGTTCAAGCGCGTGACGCGTCAAATCGCGGCGTCGCACGCCACTGAAATTTTGCAAGGCGGCAGGCCTACGCTTTTTCTCCCTAAAGCTGGCTTTGCCGCTTCACAAACCCCCAGCAAGTAATAAAAAAAAAAAGTTTCGCCGCCCAAACCTAGCATTTTCACTGGCCATTTAAATCACGTGGTGCGATTTCGACCACGCCATTGGCTGTCAGTGTGGGAAGCGGCCATTGCTCGTCTGCTCTTCATGCGACGCGTAGCTCGCTGTCACGCTTGCCCGCTAGTTTTCTCTCGGCGTGTTTTCAAAATTTCACGCATCTTCGTGCTCGTCGCTGCGATAGAATCCGAGAAGAAACGTGACTTTCGGTGTCAAAAGTACCGATCAAACCACGCGTTCAAGGGAAGTCACCGGCAAAGTGAAACGGCGTGCAGTGGAGACGTCCGCGGAAGCTAGGCCTAACCTCGGCGGAGGCGACACTTTTGACAGCTCGAAGCCGGCTGGGCACTGAAGTTTCAGTGACAGCTTAGACGACTTCGTCAGTGCATTGGATAAGAAGATAAGGATCTTCGAGCGTTGAGGAGACCTAGTACGGCGAGTGCCTTTATCGGCGAGATCGGTGCCGCGAACGCACTGGCGAGCGAGCAGCATGTCGGGAGCGCGGACGGTGCTAACTTTCCGTTCGCGAGTTGGCCAAGAAGTGAAAAGGACTCTCGTCGTTTCTAGAGCTGCGTTGCAGCAGTGTAGCGTGTGCCACGTCCGTTGTGTCGTAGTCGTGCGCGGTGTGCAGCTCCGGTGGACAACGCCCTTCAGCCAGCCCGAGGGAGATTTTTGCCGTGAACGTCAATGCAGGGGTTGCGGCGCTCGTTATTGGTGCTGGATACAATCAACTTTCCCGATTTTGTGTGGTTCTTGGTTTGCCGAAACAAGTGCACCATAAGGAGTTTGATGCCATAACAAAAAATGTGCACCTTGTGGTTACAAAGCAGTGGCTGACAGAAGCAAGGTCTCAGCATCACTAAATAGCCAAGAAAGCACGCCTTGAGAATGCTGCTCACAATGTCACTGTGGGAGCAACATATGATGCTGGTGAATTCTAAAACTGTGCACTGTATCATAATACCCTGGCCTGCATTGTGTGCAATTTTCATGCAGAGAGTGCTGCTACAACAGCAATAAACAGCTTTTGTATCTTTAAATCGCATTTTTCTCGAATTCGTATTTTGGGCCGAATATGAGTTTTGTGCACAATATTTTATGTCGTTATTTTAGTTCAATCAACACCAAATTTGGCATGAATAATCTTTAGGATGTGTAGAATGCAAGTATCTAGGTTTAAATGCAATCAGCAGTATTTTTGGGCACGCAAATTAAAAAAATTATCTGGTGCTAGCCACTAAAAACAAGGCACGAGATATAAAATTGTCTCAAAACATTGCATGCCAAGGGAATGTTGCTATGTTGCTTATTTGCACTCAGTGGAGTGTTGGGGACAAGAAGAACTAGTTGGCTCTGCCCTACCATGCTTGCTGCTGTGTACAGCAGCTGCACAAACATGCATTGTTTTTCACTTATGCATGGCATTTAGAATATGAAAACCTTAAGCTATTTTAAAACTAAAAGCATATTTAGAAAGAGGAGATCAATCTCTATAAGTGGTGCAATTTTCATTCACCTAGCATCAATATTAAGAAAAAAATGTTTTCGAGTAGCATCTCCCCTTAAGGTCGTCACCTGGGCCTTCAGACTCATAGGTGTTGGTACTAGAAACATAGCTCCCATTCTGCTCGCCGTTGCCGATAAGGCAAAGTAATCCTGCCTATGCATGCAGCCCAGAGGTCTCACACGAAAGCTTCCGTGTGAATGCCAGTGATCACAGCATACGCATAGGGTTGTTCGTTTTCGGGTAAAACCCGATTTTTCCCGGTTTCTGGAAAAACTCTGCTCACAGAACTTGTTGAAATCTCTCATGCAAGCACCAAAGCTGCAGCTATTCGAGCGGTACTTTGTGGTAAAGAGGTTCTTTAGGCAAAGGCAGTCTTAATGAGAGATGCACTCGAGCCACCTTTAGATGTCCAGAAAACGCTTGAAAGCGGAAAACTTCTGATGCCAAGCCTCGATCATCTCATGAACGTCAAGCTAAAGCAGCTTTAGACTGTCGAGTTTTCCACGACGGCCGGTAAAAGCGATCGAGCAAAAGGTGTTTTGTCTATGTTACATAAGAGCAGTGCCACATTAGTAAAAACTTGTGAAGAGTATTGCGCGAAGATCTCCACAAAATAGGGGTGCATTCTGAAACCGAACGTCTCAGACAACGAAGAAAACCTGTTGACAATGCGGAAACTGGGTGCCTTACTCAATCCATTCCAGAAGCGGCTGCTGAGTGAATCGTTTGATGACTACTGACCTCTCTATTTTTGTGAAGGACGATGTAGGCTTGCTTCGCGGGGAGTTCAACCAGTACTTGCTGGAAGTAAGCCCCACAAATGAAAGTATTGGACTGATTTACTATAGGAACAACGCAACTGTGCGCTACCCTAGGCTAGCAAATGCAGTGTTGACATTGTTGTCTAGCTAATGGCAGCTGTGACGTTGAGCGAACATTCTCTCAGCTAAGGTACCTCCACAGACCAGACAGCTCTTGGATGAAAACCAAAATATTACGCATGCAGATAGTTATGTACGTAATAATGGCGTGTAAAACGTCAATGACCAGCTCGCGTGAATAAAATGTTTCGTGTCCAAAAACTGACCATTGCGCATCACCGAGAGTAATAATTATGACAGGAATGCCGCAGGATGAAATAATTTCTTGAAAGCAGCCTAAAACATAACCCTAATTATTATCCATTGGTTAAGAGAAATAAATTATTAGTTTGTAAATTTAACCCGATAAAACCCAAATTTCAGTGTTTTCACGAAAAACCCGATTTCTCCCCTATTATCAAATTGAGAAATAATGCCCGATTTTTACCCCCCGAATTTGAAAAAAAATATAAAAACTGAAAACGAATAACCCTACATACGCACCACACAGAGCAGCCGGCCCCATACAGGTGGAGTAATAAGCCCTTTCACCACTGGCAACTGAAGATTATAAAGAGAATCCTGTTCTTGAGCAACATATGCTGAAAATGTTAACTGAGCTTACCAACCATACAAAAAAATCAAGCAATTACCCAACTGATTTCAAGGTCAAGGGAAGAAAAATGCAATAAAAATAAGCAAAATTATGCAGTAACGTAAATGGCTCCAATCTGTGGGTCTTTTTGTGGATCCTCATTCGCATACATGCACTTTGCTGGCCCTTTAATTTGTGTCTCCATTAATTACTCTTTTATCTTGCAGGCATTCATCCGACCAAGGCATCCAAATATGTGGGAGACCACCAGTGCAATCGTAAACCACCCCTTTAACCAAGCCGTACAAATGCGCCTGCACGGCCTAGGAGCAGCGCATCTTAGTCACAGTCGAAAAGAACCTGAAGGTTCGATTCTCATCTCAAATGAGAAGCCAAAGTTGGCAGTGCCTGTATGTCATGAGGTCTCACCCTGTCATACAACTTGCCGACCAATCAAATGCCACCTGCCAACTACCGCCTACGATTTTATCCTCTTAACACCGACAACACTGGACTTTCTACAGCACGGGGCCTTCAACATTATTGTGTTAACAGTATCGAGAGCTTGAAATAATATCATTGTTAAAGTTGAATGTTCCCTTCCCTGGCGAACAAGTCTAAACATCTGCACTCCTACCTCCAGCCAGAGCGTCACTCTTGAGCATGCAGTTGAGGTAGAGGGGCAGCAGCTTCATGCATTCTGGGAGGATGAGCTGGCCAGATGAAGAGGGACTGGCACAGTGTTTCCGGTAGGCAGCCAGCATCTGGGCACCTCGAGCAACGCAGCCGTCTCGCACCTGCCTTGGACTCTGCTCCAGCAGTTGCCGAACAGCTGCAACACAAAAGAAAAGATTCCAGTCATGGCTCTTAGCATGACTCTTAATAGCTAGTCACCGCTTAGAATTTGGTACAGTCATTTAACTGTAAATCGTGAATGCCTCGGATAAACGTCTCCACTTAATGATTAGATTAAAGACAGCAAGACAAAGGAGACTGCATTCCTTCCAGTCTCCAACTTCCAAAGTACTTTTAAGAAGACTATCTATAGATCAATCACAGCATCAATTCCTTGTTACAGAAACCCTTCAATGATATCAGGCACAGTGAGATTTATGAAGGTTACTGTAATCAAGCTCGACAAGGCTAGCATGATATCATGGGGCAGCTTTTTTCCTCTACCCAGAGGACCCTACTCACCTTGTTTTGACAAGAAGTTCACAATGGTGTCAAGGTCACAGTTTCGATACATGTCAGCCATTTGGGAGCAAGTAGCCAGTGCAAGGTTATGAATGCGAAGCCTTCGTTGGCCTCCACACGTTGTGTACAGCAGAGCCACTTGTACAAAGGCCCCCTCTTCTTCTGACAGCTTGTCATCGTACTTTATCTGCAGCGACCAAGAAAAGCAGAAGGTTACTAGACAAGATAGGCACAGCCTCATAACATGAACAATAGTTTGTAACAGTCTCATTTTAAATGCAATGAGCAGCCTCTCTCTTCGAAATGAAACTAACCTTCGCCACAAGACGGCACCACATGCCACAAAAAAGTCACGACCCTGCGAGTCCGACAAGAATTTCCATGCACGCATTGTTGGCAGTGAGTGAGTATACACGA